>NC_044565.1:7762695-8363814 GCF_007565055.1 Rhinopithecus roxellana
TTCTGATGGAAACTTATCCTCTGGGGTGCATTATAATGGACATAAAGACTCAACTTCAGGAAGATGACAGTTTTCTCCAGTTAATCTACAGATCCAGTGCATTCAAACTGCCAACCAGATTTTCCTGACAAGCTGATTATCAAATCCATATGGAAGTATAAAGGACCAAAAATAGCTGAATAATTTTGCTGAAAGGTAAGGGGGGGACCCATTATCCAAATATCATTATGTGTAAACTCTAGTAACTTCAACATGAACAGAACAATGAAAGAGAATAGGGGGCCTAGAAAATACAGATGTGAAAATGTTGGAGATGGCTGGGCACTCTAGTGCGTAAAAGGATTTGATCATTGGTGCTGTGATACTGGCTTCCCATGTGGGAAAAATGTAAAACTTGAACTTTATCTCAAACCATTCACAAATGTATACTCCAGATAGAATAAATATGAAAAGCAAAGTTTCAAAACTTTTTTAAAAATGTGTTTTTAAGATAGAGACATGATAAGGACAGAATTTCTTGGTCAAAATATAAAAGCACAAGCCATAAAAGTGTGATGTTACCATTCAAACATTTGTTTAAAATATGCAGGGCAAAACCAATACAAAATTTAAGTCTCAAATTAGTAGAAGATATTTGCAGTGCATAAAAGCAACAGAAGATTTTCATCCATAACATATCAGACTCTCACAAAGTAATAAGTTAAAGACAGCAGAATTAAAAATGGGCAAAGTACGTGACCAAGCCAACATCCAAATAAAAAGATGCCAAACCTTACTTGAATCAGTGAGATGCAAATGAAAACAACTGATATCATTTTATACTCAAATTAGCAAAATGAACAAGACCAATAACATCAAGCACGGGGGAGGATATGGCCAAATAACTGTTATGCAATGCTGATGGGGATTTAAACTGTTACAACTGCTGTGGAGATCATTTGGGATATCTAGTAAAAATATCTATTAAGGGCCGGGCGCGGTGGCTCAAGCCTGTAATCCCAGCACCTTGGGAGGCCGAGACGGGCGGATCACGAGGTCAGGAGATCGAGACCATCCTGGCTAACACGGTGAAACCCCGTCTCTACTAAAAAAATACAAAAAACTAGCCGGGCGACGAGGCGGGGGCCTGTAGTCCCAGCTACTCGGGAGGCTGAGGCAAGAGAATGGCGTAAACCCGGGAGGCGGAGCTTGCAGTGAGCTGAGATCCGGCCACTGCACTCCAGCCCGGGCGACAAGCGAGACTCCGTCTCAAAAAAAAAAAAAAAAAAAAATCTATTAAAAATGAAGATGCTCTGGCCCCAGAACTTCCACTTCTAGGTTCATTGCTCAGAGAAGCTTTGATGTATAAGAGTGTTCACAGAAGCACAAACAACAGAAATTGGAAAATTATAATAATTACAAACTAATATCTAATAATAGGGAATGAATAAAATTATAATACATTAATAAAATATGACACAAATAAATGAACTAGATCCACAGGCATCAACACAGGTAAATCTCAAAAATATGTTGAATGTGGCCGGGTGCGGTGGCTCACGCCTGTAATCCTAGCACTTTGGGAGGCCGAGGCAGGCAGATCACAAGGTCAGGAGATCGAGACCATCCTGGCTAACACGGTGAAACCCCCTCTCTACTAAACAAAATACAAAAAATTAGCCGGGTATGCTGTCGGGTGTCTGTAGTCCCAGCTACTCGGGAGGCTGAGGCAGGAGAACGGCGTGAACTGGGAGGCAGAGCTTGCAGTGAGCCCGAGGTCGCGCCACTGCACTCTAGCCTGGGCGACAGAGCGAGACGCTGTCTCAAAAAAAAAAAAAAAAAAAAAAATATATATATATATATATATATATATACATATATATATATATATGTTGAATGAAATAAGCAAATTTTAAAAGTGCATGTACAGTCTGACATTATTTATAAAGAATAAAAGCACATGCCATATATTATTCATTATTATGTCATTGTTTATAGATACTTACATAATAAGAGAATCACAAGCCTTAAGTCAGAACCCACAAATTTCAAGATAAGGTATGCAGTATTGAGGATGAAATGGGGGTGAAGAAGGGGTCTCAACACAAACATTTTATTGCTTGAAATAAAAGACTGAAGCAAATTTGGCAAAAGTTAAATTTGCTAAATCTGACAGATTTATTTAGCAAATCTGCTAATTTGCTATATAAACTTACAGCTAGTATATTACCTTCAGTAGTTTTCTTTATATTTGGCATAATTCATAATTCATGGGAGGAGGTAATTACATATTAAAGATGTATATTCACTGGCTGGGTGCAGTGGTTCATGCCTGTAATCCCAGCACTTTGGGAGGCCAAGACAGGTAGATCACCTGAGGTCAGGAGTTTGCGACCAGCCTGGCCAACATGGTGAAACCTCGTTTCTACTAAAAATACAAAAATTAGCAGGGTGTGGTGTCAGGCATTTGTGGTCCCAGCTACTCAGGAGGCTAAGGGAGGAGAATTGCTTGAACCTGGGAGGTGGAGGTTGCTGTGAGCTGAGACCATACCACTGCACTTCAGTCTGGGTGACAGAGCGGGACTCCATCTCAAAATAAATAAATAAATAAATAAATAAATAAAATAAAATCATATAGTCATAATCAACAGAATAACTGTATGTAATGAGTACCTGCTGTGTTCCAGGCACTGTTTAAAGTATAGGCATACCTCATTTTATTGTATTTTATTTTTTATTGTGCTGCACGGATGTTGTATTTTTAGCAAATTGAAAGTTTGTGGCAACCCTGAATGAAGCAAATCTATCAATACCATTTTTTAATAGCGTGTGTTGACTTTGTTCCTCTGTGTCACCTTTTAATAATTCTTGCAATACTTCAAACTTTTTCATTATTATTGTATCTGTTCTGGTGACTGTAATCAGTTATTTCTGATGTTACTATTTGAATTGTTTTGGGGCACCATGAACCATGCCCATGTAAGACAGTGAACCTGTTGGTTGTGTTCTGACTGCTCCACCACCAGCCATTCTGTCTCCTTCTCCTTAGGCCTCCCTATGCCCTGAGGCATAATATGAAAATTAGGCCAATTAATATTAAAATTAGACCAATTAATAACCCTACAATGGCTTCTAAGCGTTCAAGGGAAAGGAAGAATTGCACATCTCTCACTTTAAATCAAAAGTTAGAAATGATTAAGCTTAGTGAGGGAGGGATGTTGAAAGTGGAGATAGGCTGAAAGCTAAGTCTCTTGTGTCAAATAATTAGCCAAGTTAAGAAGGTAGAGAAAAAGTTATTGGAGGAAACTAAAAGTACTAATCCAGTGAACACATGAATGATAAGAAAACGAAATAGCCTTATTGCTGATAATGGAGAGAGTTTTAGTGGTCTGGGTAAATCGGAACTGCCACAAAATTCCCTTTAGCGAAAGTTTAATCCAGAGCAAAGTCCCAACTCTCTTAAATTTTATGAAAGCTGAAGTGGTGAGGAAGCTGCAGAAGAAAAGTTTGAAGCTAGGAGAGGTTGGTTGATTCAAGTGGTTTAAGGGAAGATACCATCTCCTTAACATCAAAATGCAACATGAAGCAGGTGCTAATATAGAAACTAATAGGTACTGCAGCACAGCAAGTTATCCAAAAGATCTTTCTAAGATTATTGACAAAGGTGGCTACACTAAACAACAGATTTTCAATGTAGACAAAACAGCCTTTTATTGGAAGAAGATGCTACTAGGTCTTTCACTACTAGAGAGAAGTCAATGCCTGACTTCAAAGGCCAGCCTGCCTCTCTTGTTAGTGGCTAATGCAGCTGGTGACTTTACGTTGAAGCCAGTGCTCATTTACCATCCTAAAAACCCTAGGGCTCTTAAGTATTATGCTAAATCTACTCTACTTATACTCTATAAATGGAATAGCAAAGCCTGGATGATAGCACATCTGTTTAGAGCATGGTTTACTGAATATTTAAAGCTCACTGTTGAGACTCACTCAGGAAAAAAGATTCCTTTCAAAATATTACTGCTCTTTGAAAATGTACCTGGTCACCCAAGAGATCTGATGGAGATGTACAAGGAGATTAATATTGTTTTTCATGACTGGTAAAACAACATTGCTTTTACAGTCCATGGACCAAGAAGTAATTTTGACTTTCAAGTCTTGTTATTTAAGAAATACATTTTGTAAGGCTAGGGCTGCCATAGATGATGATGCCTCTGATAGATCTGGGCGAAACCTTCTGGAAAGGATTCACCATTCTAGATGCAACAAAGAACATTTGTGATTCATGGGAGGAGGTAAAAATACCAACATTAAGAGGAGTTTGGAAGCAGGTGATTCCAATTCTCCTGGATGAGTTGGAGGGATGGGTTCAAGACTTCAGTGGAGGAAGTAATTGCAGGTATGGTAGAAATAGCAAGAGAACTAGAATTAGAAGTGGAGCCTGAAGACGTGGCTGAATTGTTGCAATCCCATGATCAAACTTGCACACATGAGGAGTTTATTCTCTCTGATGAGCGAAGAAAGTGGTTTCTTGAAATGGAATTTACTCCTGGTGAAGATGGTGTGAACTTGTTGAAATGACAACAAAAGATGTAGAATGTTTCATAAACTTAGTTGATAAAGAGACGTCAGTATTTGACAGGCGTGACTCTAATTTTGAATGCTGTTCTAATGTAGGTAAAATGCTATCAAACAGCATTGCATGCTACAGATAAATCTTTTGTGAAAGGAAGAGTCAATCAATGTGGCAAGCTTTGTTGTTGTCTTATTTTACGAAATTGGTACAGCCACGCCAAACTTTGGCAACCACCGTTCTGATCAGTCAGCAGCCATTGACATCAAGGCAAGACACCCGCCATCGGCAAAAAAATTATGACTCACTGAAAAGCTCAGGTGATTTTAGCATATGTTTGGTAATAAGTTATTTTTGATTCAGATATATATATTGGTTTTTTTCAGACATAATGTCTTTGTACACTTACTAGATTACCTTATAGGGTAAACATAACTTTTATGTACACTGGGAAACCAAAAAATGTATGTAACTGGCTTTATTGTGATATTTGCTTTATTGTGGTGGTCTGGAACTGAACCCGAGATATCTCTGAGGTACTGTACTGGAATTTCCAAGGTTAGTGAAACATCCTTTCTGTAGCCTGAGTGGTGAGATTTAGGCTAGTCTCCAAAATATCAAAAATAACTAGAATATAATGTAATAACAGTGATCATTAAGATAACAATGCTAGCAGCTACCATTCACTGAGTACTATGTGCCATGCACTCTGCAAGCACTATTTTATTAATGCTTGTGTGTGAGGTAGATATTATCATTATTCTTGTTTTATATTCAAGGTTCAGAGAGGTTAATTCACTTGCTCGGAGTCACACAGATAGCCCAGATCTGCTATGTGCCAGCCCTAATTACTGAGCCATCCTGTCTGTCCCACCTTTTCTGAGCCAACTCCCGGCTTCTCCCGCACCACGGGTCGTGTAGCTGGCTTTGAAAATAGGTGCTCTTTCTATATAGATGTTCTTGAAAGGATCAACTTTACTTTTTTTTTTTTTTTTTTCAAATAATCCAATATTAGATTACACTGGCCTTCTCCCAAGTTTTTCATCAAATTCATGAAGACTGCTGCTCCTTAAATTCTCAAGGCTTTGGAGTCAGGCCGCCTGGGGTGAATCCTAGCTTTTGGATTTATCAAATGTGGTGTGATTTCTAGGATGCCATTGAGCCCTGCTAAAGGAGTTGCTAATATCCACCTCTTTCTGCCCAAAGAACCCGCAACTCCCAGCACAGTGCTGGTGACTGTGAGGCACTCAGCAGATGGGAGCTTTGTTCCTAGTTGTGTTGTGATGGGGAAGCAACATGGCGCCTTGTCCTGCAGGCACACTTGAGTTAAGATCACACTGGGGCTCCCTCAGACCCTGGGCCGAGTTGGGGCATAGGCCGAGTTCGGGTATTGCTGCAGCCTCAGAACTGCCCAGAGTTGACTGAAGACACTCAGGGACCTCCATAACTGAGAACAGGCAGAGGCATTGTTTTTAACCCAGTGTGGACCCCCAAATGGAACATTTTCCTTCCCTAGGTGAACGCCTTCAGAACCCTCCGAAAATCACAGTTTCACTTTTAGCAAGGCTCCGCTGCAGCAGGGGAAAGCCCCCACAAACCCAGTCCTCTCCAAAGGGAGTGTTCTGAGCCCCCTGCTTCCTCCGCCCTTCTCTTCCCCCTGGTTAATTCCTTCGCTGCAGCTCGTTCTGCCTTCTTTCTTTGCCTTTTCAAGCCCCGCTCCTCTCTGATTTTGGAGGGCTGGCGCAGGCTTGGGCACTTCTTTCAAGGTTCTGTATTGTCTGTCTGCCCTGTGGCTTCTCCTTCTGCAACTCCGAGCAACTTTGTGCTTGGATTGCAGCTCCCAATAGTCCTGCCCTGACTTGCCCCAGGCACAGGGCAGAGATGAACCAGGGACTGTACCCAGGGTTTTGAGTTCCTGCCATGTTTATAGCATCAACTCTCCTTTAGCTCTTGGGAAAAAGAGTTTTAAAGTGCTGCAATCTTCTAACACAAAATTATATCAATGCTGAAAATGTGTTTTCCACTATACCCCACCAGGAAAAAAAAAAAGAGGATATCTATTTCAGGTGAGAGTCATGATGACCTCAGAAAGCAATATCAAAAGCTATCAAAATGTTTATACGGGTAGATTCAGTAATACAATCTGGAACGTTTCTCCAATGGATGTAATCTTAGGCTTGGCACAATACAGTATGAACACAGATGTTAAATGTTAAAAGCAATGGAAATGTTCAAAAATAAAGGAATACTTAAGTAAACAATGATAATGCATTCAGTATATTTTTAGGGATTAACATGATGATGTTTTAGAATTACGAAACCTATGGAAAAGTTGACAAGGAAAACGCAGACAGCATGCTTGATATAAACATACATTCAGCATGATTATAACCATATAAAATGTAAAAAATGTTTTTAAAAAGTGAGAAGAAATTACACCAAGATGTGTTTCCCTTGCTCTTGTTCCTAGTGGCTAATTTTTGCAATGTGTATTACTGCAGTTATATTACCTTTACAAATGGAAAGCTTAAAAATAACTCACTTCCCTTCCCAGAGAGCAATGCTCAGTACAAACCCACCCTCCACTCCAGAGATGGCCTTCAGCACTGGACTTTTTGGGGGCCAGAATCAAGCAGTATGTGTCACTTATTGTCTTATGTTGTTGGTGCCACTTATTCATATGTTGTCTCATAATTCTGCAGTTGTTTAATGTGTTTATATCTTTCTCCACAGCCATTTTTTAAAAGCTATTTTTTAAATTGTGGCAAAACATATACATAACACAAATTTACAATGTTAGTCATTTCTAAGTATACACTCCAGTGGCATTAAGTATATTTATATTTTTGTGCAATCATTACCACTATGCATCCATAGAACTTTTTCATCTTCCTAAGCTAAAACTGTACCCATTAAGCACCAACCCCCTATGCCCCATCCCCTAGTTCCAGGTAACCGCTATGCTATTTTCAGTTTCTCTGACAAATTCAGAGACACCACTCTTGGTACCTCCTACAAGTAGAATCATACTGTATTTACCTTTTTGCACAATCATTTTTTGAAACTTTAAAAAAAGTTAATTAATTTGACAGTCTCACTTGGTCACCCAGGCTGGTTGGTGTTTGCAGTGGCATGATCATGGCTTGACCTTCTGGACTCAAGTGATCCTCACATCTCAGACTCCTGAGTATCTAGGACTAAGGCACCCACCACAGAGCCTGGCTAATTGTCTAATTTTTAGTAGAGATGAGGTCTCACTATGTTGTCCAGGCTGATCTCAAACTCCTAGGCTCAAGGGATCCTGCTACTTCAGCCTTTCAAAGTGCTGAGATTACAGTGTGAGCCACCAGGCTCGGCCTGCAGAATCATTTTAAAAAGCTCTCTGAGGATAAGGACCAAGGCCCTGATTTGTTTTCATTGTAAGCATAATGTTCATTTGCTCATTGATTTGACATTCACTGTGCACCCACAACATGTGTGCACTGTTCAAGGCAGGGTTTAAGCAACGCTCAAGAAGCACATGTGGTCTCTCAAGGGGACGGTGTAGTGGACAGAGATAATGAAGAAAAACATAGAGAAGAAAGAATGACAGAGCGTGAGAAGTGCTGTAAGTGCAGTGACAGAGACCACCCCGGGGCCTCCTGGATAGGCTGCATGTTTGTAGGATGATGGGGAGTGGTCCTGGAGAAGACTGAGGAGGAGCCCTAGGGGGTCCAGGCAGAGAGAGGAGGGGCACCGAGCTGGAGGAGGGAAGGGCATTTGTACAGAGTGTGTGTGTGTGTGTGTGTGTGTGTGTGTGTGTGTGTGTGTGTGCTGGGGGACATGCGGGGAGATGGCAGGCCTCAGCACTGGGGAGAGCTGGAGTGCATTCTAGATGCAGTGGGGAGCTAGAGCAGGGACTCTCTTCTCCCTGCCCAGCCTGAGAGCAGGGAAGGAGGCCCTGGGCTGTGGCTAATTGCAGTCAACACTGAGGAACAAGTGCCAATGCTTCGTGCAGGGCACAACCTCTGCCACACTTTTATCTATGTGACCTTCTGGGCCAGGTGCTATGAGGTGCTCCATTTCTCAGATAGGAAGGCTGAGGCTCAGATCAATGCTGCCTTGCACACAGCTGGAAATGGCCAAATCAGCCCCAAAGCCCCACTTTGTTCTGCGTCTTTGTGAAGGGCCGAGTGGCTGTGTGTGCAGTGTCTGTTGTGCTGGACATACAACAGGAAAGCAATTGTTACCTCTAATTTTTAGGAGGCCAAAGGACAAGAAGCCACGTGCTGTAGGCCAAAGAGCAACTAAGGGATCGAAGAGTAAATATGTGATTGAATGAGCAGATGAAAAGAGAAAAAGCCTCCCCCAGCACAAACCCGCAACCCATTCCCTTCCCAGGGTCCTGGGGGGAGGGAGTTTCATCACTGTCCTGGGTCAGGGAAGAGAGAGGGAGGCCTTGTGGTGGAGGGGAGGGGAGGAGAGCTCACCATCAAAGGTGTAAAGAAGGTTCTAGTCCCTCCAGAGCACACTCAGGGATGCTTTCTTGTGCTTCTGTCGCAAGGCCTCGTCTCAATCTTGCTTACTATAAATGCAGTGCTACGTCCTGCTTGTCCTTTACTTCATTGCATAAACCTTCCCTGAATCACTTACAGAATCTTTAGAACCACCATTGTTAAGGTTTGAATAGTTGCATACCAAGTAAATGACCACAGCTTATTGAAACTCCTCTTTATAGTCGACCACTTAGGTTGTTCTGTTGTTATTTCTAGAACACATAACTAATGTTAATAAATAATGATGATAACACAGATTAGTATTTCCTGAGGATGGATCTCTTGCGTGGGTTCCAAAGCTCTAAGCAATTTCTATGGGCCCTGGAGTTTCCTCCACAGCTCCTAAGGCGGCTCTGGCACATGAGGAAGCTGGGAAAAGAATAGGGGTAATGGACACATCTGCCTTGCAGGGGTGATGAGCGCATCTGCCTTGGTAAGTGAACTTGTTGGCTCTGTCCCACGCAACTCGGGTGTCTGTGGGGCGGTGTGCTGCTGGGGTTGGAGAGGGGCCGCCCTACATAACGTCCCCACATAAAAGGGGCAGGTGTGCAGGTGGTCCCGGGGATGGTGGCAGCTTTGTCTGACTCCCCTCTACTGGGGGGCTGTGGGAGATGTGGGAGTGGAGGGTACGGATCACCCTCCTCCGGGGTCCTCCAACCTCTCCTTGGCCATTCTCTTTGACTTCCTTGGGAAAGAGTCCAGGCTTCAGAGGATTCTTTGCCCATTTCAATCTGACCCCATTTGAATCCCCAACGGTCGCAGTAAACCCCAGGCACACAAAGACAGAGACTTGTGGCTGGCTTGCGGTTGCTGTGATCACGTTGGAATCAGACAATGGCTGCCCTGGCAGGCAGCACCCAGGCACCTTTCAGGTGGGAAAAGACTGAGCCAGGTGAATGTCCCAGAGCTCCAGCCAGCCCAGGCTCCTATGGGTGATAACTGCACCAGACACCTCTCAGAGGAAGCCAACAGAAAGTGTATGCAGCGGCAACATGAGCATTCGGACATGAACAGGAGCTCCTACCTGAATGTGCAGACCTCCACCACTGGAGCTCTCGGGGGAAAACATCCACGACAGCCTCCCTGAGCCTTGAAACATTTGTAGACCAAGCAGGCTCAGGTGCCCATGTTTGCAGGCGGTTTTGTAGAACGTGTCATTTATCTTATATTGATGTACCCTTGAAAGCCCGGGAGGAAGTGTGGTCTTGTGGGGAGCTCTGTGCAGGCAACATGAGAGTCTGTATTGTCTTCCTAGCTCTGCCCCGGTTGTCAGAGGAGTCCATCTGGGCCACAGGGGTGAGGGGCCGTCACCCCTGCCTTTTGTTTAGCCAGTGACACCTCCCCAGTTGTGTGGCAGGTGATGCAGCAATAATGCCCATGAGCTCCTCTCAACATTCAAAACAAAACAGAGAGCCACTCTAAAACAGTGGCTTTCTTGCAAATGAAATATGCTGAGAATCTGTGACATGTGCAGGTTGGTAAGTGAGAAGGAAACAGGAACTACCAATCTATTCTGACAACGTAAAAAGCAGTGGAGGTTTGGGGCCAGGAGAACAAAAGACCTATGGGAGAGGAGGTGACCCAGCAAGGGTGGCCATGGACTTGGGTGAATCACCTGAGCCCTGTCACTTGGAAAGAACCCTAACAACCATCTTAATCCTTTCTGCATAGATACCTTACTGTGCTGCTGCTGAGTGTGAAGCATGGCTACTAAAAACGTTCACTTCATTTTTTAAAAAGTAGAGCAGGTTCAAGGTTATTCCTGTAGAAGACAGTGTCGCTCTCACTCATGTGCATTGTGGGAGGTTTCCTTACCAGGATCGAAAGGGGTGGATTTACAGTGGTTCACACATGTAGACATGACTGAAATTTTTTTTTTTTTTTTTTTTTTTTTTGAGACAGAGTCTCGCTCCGTCGCCCAGGCTGGAGTGTAGTGGCACGATCTCAGCTCACTGCTACCTCTGCCTCTCGGGTTGAAGTGATTCTCCTGTCTCAGTCTCCCAAGTAGCTGGGATTATAGGCGCCTGCCACCACACCCGGCTAATTTTTGTATTTTTAGTAGAGGCAGTGTTTCACCATGTTGGCCAGGCTGGTCTCCAACTCCTGACCTCAGGTGATCCACCCACCTCGGCCTCCCAGAGTGTGAGGATTACAGGTGCGAGCCACCGTGCCGACTGTGGATTTTGTGGCAGCAAAAAGTTCATCTTGGTACATCAGCTAAGACTGTGGTCAAGTGTAAGCCATTGAGTAGACTGGTTTTTGAGTGATTCTTGGAAGCTTGCAAGGACTTCTTCTGAGAAAAAAAATTAAACTTTCTGGTAGAGTTAAACATGAATTGGCTTGCCCTGAGAGTTCGGGTTCTGTGTCGTGAGAGGTAGTTAAATGTGGATTGAGGGCCTGGTGCGGTGGCTAATGCCTGTAATCCCAACACATTGGTAGACTGAGGTGGGTGGATTGCTTGAGCCCAGATTGAGACTAGCCTGGCCAACATAGTGAAACCCCATCTCTACAAAAATACAAAAAATTAGCCAGGCATAGTGGCATGCGCCTGTGGTCCCAGCTACGCAGGAGGCTGAGGTGGAAGATCACTGGAGCCCAGGAGGCAGAGGTTGCAGTGAGCCGAGATGGCACCACTGCACTCCAGCCTGGGTCACAGAGCAAGACCCCATCTCAAAAAAAAAAAAAAAATGTGGGGTAGACAAATATGGGGCAGGGTTGCTGTTTGCCTGTAAAGGGTGTTCACGTTTTATTTTGGAAGCTAAATTAGGTGAACTTTAAATTCTTTTTGCAACATAGAGTTCTACAGCTCTGGACTAATGGATCAGATTTTGCTAGTTGCAAAGATTTTTGAATTTTAATTGCAGTTTGCTGCTGTTTCACCCACAACAAAAGTAGAGGAAGAACTCATAGCTTATATGCACTGATCACGAACTCTGGGACTTTATAGAGGAGACTAGGAAAACTTGTGCAGGACCTGAACTTGAACTGCCTTGACTCTTGTTCCCATGTGCTGGGGGATGGGGCAAGGACATCTCACCAGGTATCAGTGGGTGGTATACACTATCTGAGTAAAGTCATATCCTTATAGTGTTGTTTTCTTGCCTGGTGACTTGACTGAGTTTAGGCTTCGTGACCTGCTTATAAAATGGCAAGAGTGTGTACGTACATAAGTGATTAATTGACATAATGCAGGTAAATAGTACAGTACCAAACGCATAACAAATGCTTAATAAATGAAGATGGTGGCTGGCAAGTGGGGGTGAATGTCAATAAACAACATGTAAAGACATGGATCATCTGGTCACTTTAAACTTTTAGCCAGATCAATATGAGCAAAATTTCTCTAAAAATGACTAGAATTGTGTGTGTGTGTGTGTGTGTGTGTGTGTGTCTGTGTGTCTGGACCCACAGAGAAGTTTTTAACACAGATATATAAAGTAGATAATCTCATTTATATTTTGGAAAATTTTAATTTTTAAAAATTTTTGTTATTTGATGATGATGATTTGTTTCCCCTTCAGAGGAGGTTTTCCAGCTCTAGGAGATGCTGTTGACAATCTCACTTCTGAAGTTAAGAGGCCTTTTGAGTGGCTCTGGCCACTGAGAAGTGAAACCAAACCCTGGGAGCAGCTAGAGACGGCCAGCTTGTGATATTCAGAGCCAATGTGTAAGTGTGAAGTTCTGTGCAAGTAGGTTTTAAATAGGTACAGCCTAAAATACATAATTTTCTTATTATCAAAATCACATGCCTTTTTAAGGAAAATTCTAAGAAACACAGAAAAGCAAAGAGAAGAGGAAAATAAAGTACTCATATGGGTCTACCTCCAAAGATGCAACCAGCAACCGGCAACCTCTACTTTATTATCTTTTGGATTCCTTTACTCTTGAAAATGGGGCCCTACTCTAGCTGCTCTAATAATACTTCATCACTTTTTAAAAACAGTAATTTGTTTCTTGTCATTATTCTTCTCCATATATACATACACACTTTTTTTTTTATAAATGGATATTGCATTGTTGTTTTGCCTGGTGGTCAATGTAATACACAGATGGAAGTACTGCACATGCATAAACACTCGTAATCTGCCCCTCACCAATCCCTGTCACAATCAGAGTAGCCATTTTGGCATATGCTCTTTCTTTACTTTTTTTTTTTTTTTTTTTTTTTGAGATGGAGTCTTGCTCTGTTGCCCAGGCTGGAGTGCAGTGGCACTATCTTGGCTCACTGCAACCTCTGCCTCCTGGGTTCAAGCAATTTCTCCAGCCTCATCCTCAGCCTCCTGAGTAGCTGCAACTACAGGTGCATGCCACCATGCCCGGCTAAGTTTTTGCATTTTAGTAGAGACAGGGTTTCACCACTTTGGTGAGGATGGTCTCGATCTCCTGACCTCGTGATCTGCCTGCCTCGGCCTCCCAAAGTGCTGGAATTACAGGCGTGAGCCACCGCGCCCGGCTGGCATATGCTCTTTCTGAATATTTTGTTTACTGTGTATTCCTAATTAGGGAAAAAGTAGTCAGGCTGGTGGGAGTCAGGCGGGTGGGAACAAGGGAAAATAAAAAGAGAAAGCAGATAAGCAACAAATCTGCCTTTGTTTATGGTCCAGGACACAGAGCAAGTAACTCTCACCAGGCACCTGCAAGTTAGCTCACTGCAACCTTGGCATTATTAATACTACACAAAGCCCTCTTCAACAGAAGGTATAAACACTACCCTGTAAAATCTCCAGCAAGCCTTTGTCTCCTTGCAGTCAGTTTCTCTCTGCTGCCTGCCCGTTGTCACTCTGGCAACATATTTTCTAATAAATCTTCTGCCTTTCTTTACCTGCAACTGTCTCGGTAAATCTTTTACCTCCACACCACCGGCTGTCATTCCCCCATGACATTTAACACATGTTTCTCACACAGGTAATTTCTTTCCTCTTCTGCCCAGGCCTGGGTTCATAGAATATCTAACATTTGATAATCTGCTTTTTAAATTTAATAATGCATTGTGAATATCTTTCCATTTATTAAACATTCTTGTACAGCATTATTTTAATGTCATTTATTACCTTGCATGGATGTATTCTCATTTATTTCACTGGTAGGTACTTAGGTTTTTAGCATCATTTTCCTTTTTTTTTTTTTTTTTTTTTTTTTTTTTGAGACAAGGTCTCGTTCTGTCACCTAGGCTGGAGTGCAGTGGTATGATCCTGGCACACTGCAGCCTCAACCTCCTGGGTTCAAGTGATCCTCCCACCTAAGCCTCCTAAAGTGCTGGGATTATAGGCATGAGCCACAGGGCCCAGCCAGTTTTTAGCATGTTTTTAATATGCTCACAATACTGCGATGCATGTCTTTGCCACTAATAATTCTTGTGGGGCTGGGCGTGGTGGCTTGCACCTGTAATCCCAGCACTTCGGCAGGTCACTTGAGGCCAGCAGTTTGAGACCAGCCTGGCCAACATGGCAAAACGCTGTCTCTACTAAAAATACAAAATTTAGTCAGGCGTGGTAGCACATGCCTGTAATCCCAGCTACTTGGGAGGCTGAGGCATCAGAATCGCTTGAATGTAATAAATAAACATTATTTATTTAAATCATTTAGAATTTCTTTTGGTGTCAGATATGAAGGGCTAAAACTCAGTTTTTTCCAAATAGTTAACCAATTGTCTTGGCACTCTTTATTATAAGCTATTCTTTTGTTTGTTTGTTTTTGAGACGGAGTCTTGCTCTGTTGTCCAGGCTGGAGTGCAGTGGCCTGATCTTGGCGCACTGCAACCTCTGCCTCCTGGGTTCAAGCGATTCTCCTGCCTCAGCCTTCCAAGTCACTGGGATTACAGGCACCCACCATCATGTCTGACTAATTTTTGTATTTTTGTAGAGACGAGTTTCACCATGTTGGCCAGGCTGGTCTTGAACTCCTGACCTCAGGTGATCTGCCTGCCTCGACCTCCCAAAGTGCTGGGATTACAAGCATGAGCCACCGTGCCCAGCTTCTATAATCTATTCTTTCCCCATGTATGTGAATGCTACATTTGTCATGTAATCCACATGTTCAAATGGAGTCTATTCATGCATCACTTCAGTTGTTGAAATCAGCAATTTAAAACTGATCAGTAAATATCTAGAAGCTGATAATCCCATGAGGCGAGAGAAACTTTTGCCTTTGAGAAAGAAAATGTTTTCCTTCTGATTCTAAAATAATAGGTGAGTTGCATTCCTCTGTCTCTGCAATTTTTCCCTCTGCTAGGACCCACAGATGGGAAAAATGAGACATCTGATGAGGCAGCAGGAATCCAGAAGCCAGAACACGGCTAACCAGTAACGAAGTTGTGGGATCACTGATGCTCCCCTACCCCAGACACGGGTGGTCAAAGTAGAAACTGAAGATCAGCCTCAGAGACTCCCAGACTGAGGAGTCAGCCTAATTTTCTGATAAGAAATTAAAGACTAGGGGCTGGGGGGAGTGAGAGAAGTATTATTCTCAAACTTTTAGGGAAAAAAAAAACAAAACACACAAAATGAAACAAAACAGTGAAAAGAATGATCAGGAAGTCAGTAACATCATTGTGCCTGTGCTTGCAATGCCATCTTTTTAACTGTAGGAATTAGCAATTGTAATAACCAGTTGCACTGCTGTAAAGAAGGTATAAGTGAGTGGGAAAGGGTCTTAATTGTGCTCTCTCATCTGACCAGCTTGAGTGTTCACACCATGCAGCCACAGCCAGAGCAGCACACTCTATCTGAGGTGGTGAATTGTAATTTTAGGCAAATATCAGAGGAGAAAATAAATTACCTTGAGTGCTTATAAAACTAAAAATAGTAAGAGAAGGCCAGGTGCAGTGGCTCACGCCTGTAATCCCAGCACTTTGGGAGGCTGAGGAGGGTGGATCACCTGAGGTTAGGAGTTCAAGACCAGCCTGGCCAACATGGTGAAAACTCATCTCTACTAAAAATACAAAATTAGCCGGGCGTGGTGGTGTGTGCCTGCAAGGCCAGCTACTCGGGAGGCTGAGACAGGAGAATCGCATGAATCCGGAAGGCAGAGGCTTCAGTGAGCCAGGATCACGCCACTGCACTCCAGCCTGGGTGACAGAGTGAGACTCGATCTCAAAAAATAAAAAAATAAAAAAAAAGAAGAGA
Organism: Rhinopithecus roxellana; assembly: GCF_007565055.1. NCBI lineage: Eukaryota > Metazoa > Chordata > Mammalia > Primates > Cercopithecidae > Rhinopithecus > Rhinopithecus roxellana. The sequence goes on from NC_044565.1 coordinate 7,778,904, forward strand.
TGTCATATCAAATAAGAGGAAGGGCACAGTCACATGAGGTTTTTATGCGGCACCAAATAACCTGTTTGAGTAGGGAATAAATGCCGACACTGTCAGGTTATGAGCCACTACGATGTCCACTTTTGCTGCCCCCACTCTCCCTTCTGTTGTTGGTTTGCCCCCAATTTACTGCTCCCTGTGTGTGTTGAGCTTTGTAAGCTGCCCCAAATCCTTTTTGGGAATTAAGCAATGCAAGAATAAATAAAAACATTGATTCTTAGGAGCTTTTCAATGTATTATAAAATTGAATTTTAACAGACAAGTTAGTAAAAATAAAAAGACGAATACTTTTGTTTTGATCTCTTGTTATTTAAATGAAATTAATTCCTTTTCCAGGGGAAAGTTTTTGTTTTAACACTCATGGTCAGCGCTGGCCTCCCCTCCTCTCCTCTCCTCTCCTCTCCTCTCCTCTCCTCTCCTCTCCTCTCGTCTCCTCTCCCTCCCCTCCCCTCCTCTCTTCTCTTCTCTTCTCTCCTCTCTTCTTCTCTCTCTCCCTCCCTCTCTCTCTCACCCTTTCCCCTCCATCCTTCCTCTTGCTGTAGCCTCCTCACAGGGTCATAGGCACAGGCACACAGCTACAGACATAAAGATGCTTTCCTGCATTACAAAAAAGGAGAGTTTAAATACTTCCCTGCATCCTGCTTTTCCTCCTTAATAGTACACTCTGCCTCCGGGGTTCAAGTGATTCTCCTGCCTCAGCCTCCCAAGTAGCTGGGATTATAGGCATGCACCACCATGCTCAGCTAATTTTTGTATTTTTAGTAGAGACAGAATTTTGCCATGTTGACCAGGCTGGTCTCAAGCTCCTGACCTCAGGTGATCACCTGCCTTGGCCTCTGAAAGTGCTGAAATTACAGGTGTTAGGCACCACACCTGGCCCTTTCCTCTCCTCTCCTCTCCCCTCCTCTCCTCTCCTCTCCTCTCCTTCCCTCTTCTCTCTCTCTCCCGCTGTCTCTCACCCTTTCCCCTGCACCCTTCCTCCTTTTCTCTTCCTTCCTTCCTTCCTTCCTTCCTTCCTTCCTTCCTTCCTTCCTTCCTTCCTTCCTTCTTCCTTTCCTTTCCTTTCCTTTCCTTTCCTTTCCTTTCCTTTCCTTTCCTTTCCTTTTTCCTTCCTTCCTTCCTTCCTTTTCTTGGGGGGCAGTGGGGACAGAGCCTTGCTCTGTTGCCCAGACTGGAATGCAGTGGCTTGCTGTAACCTCAAACTTCTGGACTAAAGTGACCCTATGGCCTCAGCCTTCCAAGTAGCTGGGACTGTAGGCATGTACCACCATGCCTGGCTATTTCTTTGGTAGAGACAGGGTCTTGCTTTGTTGCCCAGGCTGGCAAATCATTGGTTTTTTTCCCTTTTTTGAGACGGAGTCTTGCTCTGTTGCCCAGGCTGGAGTGCAATGGCACAATCTCGGCACACTGCAACCTCCATCTCCTGAGTTCAAGCGATTCTCCTGCCTCAGCCTCCTGAGTAGCTGGGATTACAGGCACCCACCACCATGCCTGACTAACTTTTGTATTTTTAGTAGAGATGGGGTTTCACCATATTGGCCAGGCTGGTCTGTAACTCCTGACCTCGTGATCTGCCCACCTCGGCCTCCTAAAGTGCTGGGATTACAGGTATGAGCCACCGTGCCTGGCCAAATCATTCTTTTTAAGTCATTCTTTTGATGGCTACATGATATTTTTGGGTGTAGCTAGACAGTAACTTATTAAATGATTCCCTATTGATTAACCTGGGATTGTTTCCCATTTTTATTTTTCCCAAACGATATTGATAGAATCATCTTTGTGTATTTATTCTGATGCAATGATGCTTCTACTTTCCTGGGGACTAATTCCCAGGAGTGCTGAGTGACAGTCCCTGATTCACGTTAAACGCTACTAGATGGTGCCCCCCTGTTTTCCACGAGGCTGCAGCGCTTATCACAGCATCAGCAACACCTGCGTGCCCTTGGCCCCAAGCTTTCCGCAGTGGGCACCATCGCTGTTTTACATTTTCACTTACTTAAGTGACATTTGTATGCAAATGACAGATTATTATTTTTCTGGAAGATGTATGCTTAACCATGTCAGGGTCATAACTCATGCTATGAAAAATATTTTGGTGTAGACGTCATAGCAGAAGAAATGAGAACATGTGAATCAGTCTTCCTCTCTTAGACACAGATACACACAAAGGTCTTAACTGAGCTTGGATATTAAAAGCAGTGCAGGGGAGAGGGTGGGGAGGTTTGGATTTACCATCAGGAGCATCTGACCAGGCTCAAATGTGGGATAGTTGTCCATTGAAGAGCCTTGTATGTCACAATGACTAGGAAAAATGTATAAGACAAATGTTCCAGGCCAGGCACGGTGGCTCACGCCTGAAATCTCAGCACTTTGGGAGGCCGAGACGGGAGGATCATGAGGTCAGGAGTTCGAGACCAGCCTGACCAACATGGTGAAACCCCATCTCTACTAAAAAATACAAAAATTAGGGAGGCATGATGGCGCATGCCTGTAATCCCAGCTACTCAGGAGACTGAGGCAGGAGAATCGCTTGAATCCAGGAGGCGGAGGTTGCAGTGAGCCAAGATCATGCCACTGCACTCCAACCTGGGCAACAGAGCGAGATTCTGTCTCAAAAAAAAAGAAAAAAAGGCAAACATTCCCCTGCACCCTTCCCACCAAATTGATTGCCTGCCACACACAGAAGCACACACAGGCACACTCCGAAATTATGCAGATAAAAGCTCGACAGTATTACTTATCCCATTGATAAGCTCTTTTCTGTGCTGGGTGGGGCTGGAGGACTTCCTGAGGGAGGAAGATGGAACTGCCAGAGTGAACACTGGCTCTTGTCTGAGCCCCTGTGACCCTTTCTTCTCTCCTTCCTCTTACCCTACACCACAAGGTAGACCACCCGACTTGGCTTTCTGAGTTTCTAGGGAGGTGGGCTTTGAGCAGGGCCCACAAAAGAACTTCAGCCAAAGTCTGCTTGTCTTGTGGAAGCTGCCCTACCTTCCTGTTCCCAAACCAGAAGCATCAGTGTGGCTGCAGTGTAGGTACTCGGATAGAAGGGGGTCAACCCAAGCTCCATCTTCTGCCCTGGCCCAGCTAGAGCCTTCGTGATCTGAAGTCAGGCCCACTTTTTGTGCTGATCACATTTACTGTTGCTCTCCCCTCCCCATGTCCCCCAAACTTGGCTGAGGCTGAGGTGAGGGTGGAGGGGTGGGAGTCATGGCCTCCCTTTTACCTGGCCTGGGCTTGCCCAGACAGCAGGCCTGGCCCAGCAGGCAGCTTCAGGCTTGCAGGATGCTGAAGGGGTGCTGGGGAGGGGTGTGTGGGGAAGAGGGGCCTCCACCCCTCTGCCAACACCACCTCACATCTTCCCCTCGTAACTTTGCCCTCACCCAACCGCAGAGACCTCCACAAATCTGTGAGAGGCTGTGAACTCCACTCCCAGACAAACACAACTTTTTTGAGAAGGCAATCCATGCCCTCTGCTTGTGTTGGCATCACCCGGGTCTTTCTCTGGTCTGTCCAGGGCTGGCACGAGGCTGCAGCCAGTGAGGCACTGAGGCCACTCACTCTTGGAGCCATGCAAGCGCCAGCCTTGGGACTGTGTCCCCCTGGCCATGAGAATGAAAGCCTGTGGGGTTAGGGACAGCTTCTGAGCCAAATCTTTAGTGCCTGAAACACGTGCCTGATTGAGATCTGAGTTGTTGAACTTGGTTCTCTAAGGGGATTGTCCATTGTACTTGGCAGAGTAAACATCCTGAGTGGTCCTCACAGCCTTAAGGAGTACAGAAAGGTACTCCTTAAGTACCTTTGCTGTAACCTCAAACTTCTGGACTAAAGTGACCCTATGGCCTCAGCCTTCCAAGTAGCTGGGACTGTAGGCATGTACCACCATGCCTGGCTATTTCTTTGGTAGAGACAGGGTCTTGCTTTGTTGCCCAGGCTGGCAAATCATTGTTTTTTTTTTCCTTTTTTGAGACGGAGTCTTGCTCTGTTGCCCAGGCTGGAGTGCAATGGCACAATCTCGGCACACTGGGTGGGCGGGGGAGCCAGCAGGGGAGGTGCTGGGCTGTGCTCCCAGTTTGTGGGGGCCTAAGGACCTTCTATCTGAGCCTTTTGCTTTGTTCATTCATTCATTTCAATTCTGGCCTCAGGCTTAGGACTGACTTGTACAGCTGGCAGGAAAGAACCAGAGGACCCCCACAGGCCTTGTCCCTGAGCTAGTAGGGAGGAACTGAGGCCTAGAGGCTCTAAGCAAGACTGCGAGCCCTGGGGACCCAACTGTGTCTATCCTGGCTATGCTGCACCCCTAGTCCCAGCACAGGGCGGGCTGAGCACACAGAAGTTTCCCCAAATAGATTTGAACTGACATGAAGAAACTTAAGGGATTGGGCATGGTGGCTCATGCCTGTAATCCCAACAGTTTGGGAGGCTAAGGTAGGAGGATTGCTTGAGCTCAGGAATTTGGACCAGCCTGGGCAACATAGCGAGACCTCATCTCTACTAAAAATAAAAAATAAAAAAATAAGTGGGCATGCTGGTGCACACCTGTAGTCCCAGCTACTCGCTTGAGTCAGGGAGGTCAAGGCTGCAGTGAGCCATGACGGCGCCACTGCACACTAGCCTGGGCAACAGAGCACTGTACACACACACACCCCACCCCTCAAGGAAGAGGAGAATTGAGTGCGGAGTTGTGGGTATTAGTTCAGTCATAAATGGGCACAGGAGTGGAAATGGTCTACAATTAAAAATGCATGAAAAGGCCAGGTGCTGTGGCTCATTCCTGTAATCCCAGCACTTTGGGAGGCCGAGGCGGATGGATTGCTTGAGCCCAGGATTTCAAGACCAGCCTGGGCGACATGGGGAAACCCCGTCTCCACCAGAAATATAAAAAATTAGCCAGGTGTGGTAGTGCATGCCCATAGTCCCAGGTACTCAGGAGGCCGAGGTGGGAGCATCGCTTGAGCCCGGGAGACAGAGGTTGCAGTGAGCCATGAGTGCGCCACTGCACTCCACCCTGGGTGACAGAGCAAGACCCTGTCTCAAACAACAACAAAATTACCTAAAGGAATGGACATGGTTTCCTCTCAAATTTAGAAGTCTAAGCAAAGCTCTTAAAAGGATACTCGCATGTGAAAGGCAGTAAACTAACAGGAAAAACAGGATCCAGGAGAGCCAACAGTACTGTGCAGGATGTAAGTGCCTTTTTCAGTGCCTCTGCTTTCAGCTTTACAGGAATCACACGTGTCATGCATATTTCTGTGAATCTCAAACCGATGCGGGGCTGGGGAATATAGTTTCCTTCTGTCTGAGTTATGTAACTGGAAGGCCTCCAGGAACCAGTGACTCACGGTGCTCCAGGAGTGTCAGTGACGCATTGAAGGAGGTTTCCCAAGAAGCGACAGAGGAAATATCTTTTGCGCTCCACAACCTTGGAAGGCCTCTGAAGACAGGGCTCTTTCTGTCTTTCCCTTTGACTGGGTGATAGATTCGGATCAGCATTGCAGCCCACGCGGGGTCGGGGATCTCTTTCTGAAAACAAGTTGCCCACTTCCTACAGGTAGAGACACAAACTGCGGGGCGGGGGAGGGGATGAGTAAGGATGAAAGGGATGGGGTGGTGTAGGACCCCTTTCTTCTTTTGAACAGGCCCTGGTGGGCTCCACACCTGCAGGCTACTTCCCACTGAGAGGAAGGGGATGGGGGGAGGGGGGAACACCAGTGCTGCTCCCAGACCCATTAAGGTCCACAGAAAAACACAGAAAGGGAAGTACTATAGATGTTCTCCTTCAGGGCAGAGAACCCAGGCTCACCTAAGGTTGCTGGAGTGCAGACCACCCCTGCCACTAGCCCAGCCCCATATGAACTTCCAGACAAGTAAATGCGTTTGGAAATGTAGCTCGCCCAAAGTCTGCAGCTGGTAAAGACCCAGACTGTGCTGTCTGGCCACCTCAGACCTGCCTCACCATGATTTCCATGGTTCAGATTTTTAAAATTTATGAATAAATCTTTCATTGGTGGATATTTGTGTTGATTCCAATTTCTTATTATAACAATGGCCAGAGGTTCTTTTTTCCAAACTTTTAATTGCTTTTTCCCCAACTACAAAAGTGATACATGATGTAAAAATTCACACAAGGAACTGTAGAAAGCAGAAGTGAAAATTCCCCAGAGTAACTGCCATTAACAGCTGAGAGTAAATCCTTACAGACCTTTTCCTGTACATATCCAAACAAATATACCCAGAGGCCGTGATTTATTATTAGAGAAGAAAGATCAAATCTGCAGAACAATATTAGAAGATTTAATTTTCTATATTCTCTATGTTATGTATTATATTCACAAGATTTCAATTTTATGTTTTAAAAAATATGGGAAGAAAAAAAACAGGAAACTTTTTTCAGAAAAAATTTATTTTTGAGACAAGGTCTCGCTCTGTTGCCCAGGCTGGAGTGCAGTGGCATGATCACAGCTCACTGCAGTCTCAAACTCCTGGGCTCAGGAGATCCTCCCACCTCATCCTCCCTAATAGCTGGGACTACAGGCAAGCACCACCGTGCCCTGGAAAATTTTTAAATTTTCTTGTAGAGTCAAGGTCTTGCAGTGTTGCCTAGGCTGCTCTCAAAACTCCTGAGCTCAAGTGATCATTCAGTGTGGGATTACAAAGTACTGGGATTACAGGCGTGAGCTGTCATCCCATGTGCTGGCTGAAGAAACTTCCAAATACCAAGTTTACACATTTCTACAATGTTCTGTACTTGGATTTAAAAAACTCTCTTTCTTGAAGTAGACTTTACATCTATATCCATAGCTATAAAGTCAACATGTCCAAGTGTACAGCTTGATGACTTTTTCTAATGAAACACACTCATACAAGTGACTCCCAGACTGAGAAGCAGAAACGCTCACCTTCAAACCTCATGCTCCCTCCTAATAACCCACCACTGGACTAAGGGTAACTGTATCCTAACTTCTAACAACATATATTTGTTTTGCTTGTTTTCTTCTGTGCTTGAATTTAACAGTGACCACATATTGCACCATGTATTGTATTAAGAATAATCTATACAGATGTTTTAAAAATACATGCATTTACCATAACCATCATTTGATACCAGCATATATGGATCTAGCTCATTCCTTAGTAGCTGCCTAAACCCCCTTATTAGACTGTATCTGAATTTATCTGACCAGTCCCTTTTGATGAACATTTGGATTATTTCCCATTTTTAGCTAGTAAGCAGCGCTAGAAGGAACAATCCGATGAGTATTTCTTTGTGCATGCCACTTTTTGATGTGTTTCTTTCAGATAAATACCAACAGTGGAATTGGTAGTCAAAAGACAGCTGGATGGAGTTTGGGGGGCATATTTCATCATAACGGCCCTATAGAATGTAGTAGCTCAGTTCCTTCTTCAAAACAAAAGTCAGGTGCTGGGTGCAGACCTTCTCACCACAGCCCCTGCCATTGGCAGCCTAGCCTGCTCTAGCTCCCTGGGCAGCCAGAGCTGAACCCGCTTTGGCAGGTGCCTGCTGCACAGAAAACTGACAGAGGAGCGCAAACCACCCCTGCCCCCAGCCCAGCCCCATGAGAACTTGCAAACAAGTACATGCAATTGCAAAGACAGCAGCAGGGAGACGGTCAAATTTCAAAGCCTGCAGTGGGACAAGGGACCTTGCGGCCTGTTCTTACTTCCGCTGCGCACTGGGTGTGAGCCTTCAAGAGGGCAGACCGCGTGCACTGCAGGCCTTAGTCTCTTATTTATTTGTGATGGCCCGGATGAGGAGCCCACCTGAAACATGAACCCTAGAGGAATGTGGTCCAGCTGACCCCAATTCTTTCACCCCTCTCCTCAGCCTTGGAAGACAGCCTGTCCCTTGTCCTCAGAGCTGATAGGCAGAGCTTTTGCTTCTTTTGAGCACCTCCTGCTGAGGCGGGAGACTAGGTTCTGGGGGCAGGGAATCTAAGGCCAATTCGTGCTGAATCAAGGAGAAACACCTACATCTGGGGGCAGGGAATCTTGAGGCCAATTTGTGCTGATTTCTCAAAGCTGGATCAAAAGGAAAACACCTGGGTCTGGGGGCAGGGCATCTAAGACCAATTAACGTAAACCAAAAGGAAAAACCCCATCTCCCCACACTGAGTAACCAAGGATCAAAGGCTACTCTCTCTACAACCCTCCCGCTTCCACCTTATCTCAGACGGAAAGGGAGACTGCCCTGGACTGACCACAGGCCATTGGGCCATCCCTTCATCCACATAGGGCGTCAATTCACCTCAGCCTTTCATTAGCCACGGACCAAATCCTTCATCTAGATAAGGGGTAGCCGACAGGCACCTCAAAAGGGGTACTTAAAACCCAGAAAACCTTGCAATTGGGACCATGGGCCGCCTGCTTAGGGCCCACTTCCACCCTGGGGAGTGCTTTCTCACTTCAATAAATTCCTGCTTTTGCTGCTTTTATTCCTTTATGACTTTGTGTGTTTTGTCCAATTCTTTGTTCAAAACGCCAAGGACTTGGACAACTTACACTTAAGGCCCTCCTTCCAGTAACACTGCATCTATGCCCTTCTAACTCCACCCACCACACCTCGTTCTGCTGCAACCGCACCCCAGATGCCCGGAGAAGGCCACACTACCCCTCCCCAGGTTGTCTTTCCTTTCCTGTTTTTTTGTAACATTTCTTACATTCTGTGGCTGCCACAGGTCTCTGAACATAACCTGATTTGTCAATGTCCTTCTTTGAGCTGGCCAGGAAAAGCAGGTGAGATGGGATTCTCCTTGGCCCTGGACATGGTACTTCTGTTAATGCAGCCTCAGGTTGCAGTGTTTTATGGTGCAATAGCTCCTAGGCTGCTAAAGCTCAGGTAGGGGGTGGCTAAGATGGGATTCATGCACTTTTTCAAACCCAGGGACGAGGTCCTGCTCTCCACTCTCCACTCCTACTCAGCACTTTCTCCTTGCTTTTTCCTTGTCCAACAGTTAAGGCTAAGAGTCAATAAGAAAATGAAGGGACATGTGACAGAACCCCTCATGCCTCCTACCTTCTCTTTGGTGCCTGACTTGAGGCCAGGGATCCCTGGGGTTCATCCCATGGTAGAAATGAACAAGTGCTAGTTCAGCTTGGGAGTGGGCCGGGAGATGGGCCCGAGGCACCTGAAGCCTGGCTCTGGGTGCCCTGGGCACTTCCTAGCCTCTCTAGGACTCTCTACACCTACAATGTTGGGCAAATGAGGATCTCAGGTGTAACAGGAGGATGTACAAATTTTATCCTTATGGTTTCTGTTCCACTGAGCATTGATGTCTTTGCTGTAGATGGGCTTCTACACATTTATGTCACAGGAGCCGTTTGTTATCTTTAACCTGGGACTTTATTTGTACAACTAAGACATTTGTATAAAAAGAGCAGAAAATGAAAGAAGAATTAAGCCATGGGAGAGTAGAAATGGGAGCTGAGAAACTTACAAGTGGAAGACGAAGTGAACTCCTATCCTCAAACCTGCAAGTTCCCAGCCCCAAAGGAAGCCCTCAGAGACTGACATGGCTTCTGGGAACTGGACAGCCCCTCTCAGCAAGCCTCATTCCCAACCTGCTCCTGGCCTCTCTGTGAGGAAGATCAGCCCCAGCCTGGGAAGACCAAGAGGGAGCCAGCCCAGCATCACCCCATGAAAGACCCAGGACCCAATGTTACTGCCCTACCAGGGCAAAGCAACTTGCAAAGATGGTGGCTGAACAGCCACCACTATAGGTCCCAGCTCAGGGAAGGCTCAGGAGCTGGAAGCGGTGGCATGGGCGGCATTTCTTACTCAGTCCTCCAGCACACTCTGTGAAGTGCCCTGGGGGCAATGAAGCCTTCTCCCTAGTATTCCCGATGGCCCACGAACAAGTTGCTCCCATGCACGTCACACACAGAAAGGCCTTGCAGCAGTGAAAAGCAGGCAGCTTCAGCAGCCAGTGAACTCTCCAGGGTTGAATGTGTCCCCTCTCTCCTTTTTCCACATCGTGCTCGTTACTGACCAATGTCTTTTTGTAGCAGGACACCAAAACCGTATTCTCTGCTCATTTGTAAAACCTGAAAACAACAGCAAGTTGTGAAACCACGTATTTTCAGGCAAACGATACTGAATTTCCTGTAACAGAGACAAATGGCAAATGAGAATGCAGAGTTCTACTCCAAGTGGCCTGGGGCCGAGAGTTTTTTGTTAGTATGTTTCTAGGGCCCATGTTAGTCATTAAAAAGATTGTTAAGGCTAAAAAACAAACAAAACAAAACAAAACTGCAGCTCAAAGAACCGTGGCTTTGAATTGCATTACTTCCTGTAGTACCTCTAAGATAATCTAAGAGAATCACAAATTTATATCAAGGGGCCAGAAGAAATTAACCTGCAGATGGGATGATTTTCTAAGGACAGTTAGAGGCTGGGGAACAAGTACCTCAAATCGCAACTCAGATCTGTGAGCACCAGGGGCTACTTCCTCCGTGCCTGGATCATGAGAGGAAAACCAGAGGTGCTTTTCAAACTTTTTAAAAGTCACAAACCCTTTTGTTCAAATGACATGTTACAGGTAAGTGTAAACCCAGACAATAGAAAAGAGTATCTGTTTGAAACGAAGAGAGTGAGGAGGGCTCAGGGTCCCCCCATGACCACCCAGTGCCCCTTCCCTGCCTCAAGCTGATCCTGGGCTTGCGAAAGCATGAGGTCCTGCATCCAGCACCCCCAAAACTGGCATCAGATCACTAGGGAGCAAGCTAAAATGAAGGGATGGGGACAGACCCAGACCACAGTTAGTACCCAGAGAGGGACTTATTTTACATGAAAGGTCACCATGGGAGAGATTTTGAGTGGAACTTTTTCTTTTTGAGATAGAGTTTCACTCTCGTTGCCCAGGCTGCAGCGGAATGGCGCGATCTCTTCTCATTGCAACCTCTGCCTCCTGGGTTCAAGTGATTCTCTTGCCTCAGCCTCCCGAGTACCTGGGATTACAGGTGCCTGCCACCACGCCCAGTTAATTTTTTGTATTTTTAGTAGAGATGGGGTTTCACCATGTTGGCTAGGCTGGTCTCAAACTCCTGACTTCAGGCGATCTGCCCACCTTGGCCTCCCAAAGTGCTGGGATTACAGAAGTGAGCCACTGCATGCGGCCTTGAATGGAACTTTCTAGAGGTCTGGCCTGAGACAGCTATACTCAAGTTATTATCTCTTGGGTAGGGGGCAGCATCTAAATCCAACACACAAGGTGAAAATTGTACACAATTAAAATATCATTGAAAATTGCCCATAAAATCCAGCAGGCATGTCTAAGCAACTCTCGATATAAATATAATGTGTACGACAATGCAGAGCATATCATAATATGGATGTATGTGGCTATTTACAATTTTAGAGTATTTAAAAGTACATTTTATTTGTCCGTTGTTGCACTTGCAGAGTTGAATTCACTGAAGTGACTTGAGTTTGTGCTCTGACTCCAGGGGCCTGGGGCCACATGCTTTAAGGATAATACCCCAGAGAGTCCTCACACTGACCGTGAGATTGGCACTGGTAGCTCATTTTACAGACGAGAAATCCGAGGCTTACCGAGGTAAAGTGACTCGCTGACTGTCACATGGTTGGTGACTGGCAGATTCAAACCCAGCTCTGTCTCCGCCTAAAGCCAGAGCTCTCGAGCAAGAGACCCTGTTGCCCTCTTCAATTTAGAGGTATGTACTTTTGCTCCCCCAAACATTTCTATATAGAGAGGGTTGCTCTGAGGATCAAATGTAATTAACTGGATAAGCAGATGTGAAACAGTCTCTGTTTTGAGGAACAAAAATCAAATGCAAGAATGCTGCCCCGGCCCACGATGGCTTCCAACAGCCTCATGAAAGACCAAGTACATAATGTCACTGCCCTACCAGGGCAAAGCAACTTGCAAAAGTGGTGGTTAAATGGCCACCACTAAAGGTCCCAGCCCAGCCCAGGGAAAGTATAGGAGCTTTCTCAGCTCAGTGGGTCCCAAGAGTGTAATGTGACTCTGCCAACTCCTGGGACCCAGATGGGGTGGAGGGCAGCAGGTGGGACAAAGGCAGCTCCTAGGGAAGGAAAGCAATGGCTGGTGGAAGAGGCTGGTCTTCAAATCCGATTCCAGTAGTCTCTCCATTTATCTGTAAAATGAGGGTGATAACCCCTTATCTCACACAGAACCAAGGGGATGAAATAATAGGGGGGATGAAATAGTAGGTGGGATGAAATAACAGAAGGGATGAGTTTGGGATACCCTGTAGTATTCTGTGCATGCAAAGCCTGATTGCTCTCCTCAGGAGAGCTAAGAATGTTCTTGAAATACATTTAAGTTATTGGTCAGGTTTTTGTTTGTTTGTTTGTTTAGGTTATCTCTTCGGTTCCTGAATTCTATCATCCCATCTATTTATACAGTGTGTGACTTTTTTTTTAGTTGGGGTCTCGCTCTGTTGCCCAGGCTGGAGTGCAGTGGTACTATCATAGCTCACTGCAGCCTTGAACTCCTGGGCTCAAGTGATCCTCCTGCTTCAGCCTCCTGAGTAGTTGGGACTACAGGTGTGTGCTACCATGTCTGGCCGAGTCTATGATCTTTGGAAGACGAGGTCTGACTTTGGCTCCTTGCTGCAGATAGAGGCTGCAAACTGCAGCTGGGGCTGAGGAACCCAGGGCCACGCCCAGGTCACACACTTACTGTTTGATGAAACGAAGCCGGGCTCTCCTCTGCCGGCCTGGAAGAGGAAAGCAAGGGCGCCAGTCAGTGTGGGCTGTGGGTCACCGCACTGAGCCCCAGAGGCCAGGTAGGATGGTCACAGGGGCAGGTGATACCTCAGCCCACCTCCCTGGTCCCAGACCTTGGCCCAAACACTTTACACATTTTAATCCCCTTAATGCTCACTGAAAACCTGAGTTGGATACTACTTTTAAGATCTCCATTTAATATGTGGAGCATCTGAGACACAGAGTGAGTGAGTTACAGGATAACATGCCCAAAGTCATGCAGCTAGTAAGTGGGAAAGCTGGAATTCAAACTCAATTAATCAGCCGCAGAGTCTGTGTCTTTAAACACACCTGCTCGCCCTTCACAGCAGGTCAGACACGAAAGTTCACACACACAGGCAGTCTCAGGCTTGGGCAAGTGCACTCACAGGGTGAGATTTCCCATTGGGAGTTAGGAGGAAAATAAAAGCATATCTATTTACATTTGTATCTCAGCCTTTATTACTTTTTATTTTTATTTTTATTTTTTAGGAATGTAGTCTTACTATGTTGTCTAGGCTAGACTTGAACTCCTGGGCTCAAGTGATCCTCCCTCCTCAGCCTCTTGAGTATGGGCACTTGCCCCTATATCCAGCTTACTTTTTATTTTTGAAGCATATTTAATAACATACATTTAATAACATAACACACATAATATATTAAATAAGTAAATCCAGCCAACTGCTGCTGTATTCGCTTATTTAATATTTCATGCATATTACTAAATGTGCTTCAAAATATTTTACCAATGAGGTCCTTCCTTGATCAAAAGAGTTTGCAAGCCACTGAAATTTATGGGGTTCTTAGAATGGGGTACATTGACCCCTTTGTGGGGAAGAATTTGTAGGCAAAAGTATGCACCTGGGTACATTTCTGTGGGGAGAGGTCCATTATTTTCATTGTATGTTCAAAGGGGTCTGTGACCTACAAAAGTTAAGAGCCACTGATCTAGTTCATGCCCCTGCTGTCCCACCTGCCCATTTTATAGAAGCACAAAGAGGGGAAGGGGCTTGCTCGAAGTGGCACAGGTGAGCTGAAGAACCAGGGTAGACTTTGGGCTCTGGGCTCTAGGGCAGCCATGCGCCTCTCCTCCGGCTCCCCGTCTTTCTTGTGAACCCAGTGCTATGCAGAGCTTGGGGTGGGGGCCATAGAAGGAGACAGTCCCGTCTCTGGGGTGGCTGGGAGCAGCAGTCATTTCTGAGTTTCCGACAGCCTCATCAATATCGGTGGCGTAGGGAGGATTTCTAGCTTTCAGCAATGCAACACAAACCTCATAGGCAATCTTTTCTGGGCACTGGACTTTGGTCTCAACTGCTCACATGAGTTCCCACTTACTGACACATGCCGGGTGCCAGGCATTTGGGGCAGGAATTTACAAGCAGCAACTCTGGGAGGTAGGTAATATCCTACGCCCATCTGAGGCAGCCAAGGCTCAGAGAGACCAGGGTACTGGATCGGGAAATAGCCACATTGCACTCAAACCCAGGTTTGTCTGACTCCAGGGACAGGGTGGTCTTTGGTTTTGGCTGCGTAGCCCCAGGTCAAGAACGACCTCCGGAAATACCATAGGTTCTCTGAGGCACATTCCACCAGGCTGCCACCTGCTCTGCTCCCCTAGAGAAGAAAGTATCCCAGGAACACTTCAAACAGCAAACAGGGACACCCGATGACCCAAGAGGAGACAACTCACAGTACAGGTGGATGGCCACTCCCAGGGAAACCAGCAGAACCAGAACGCCAGCCACCAGCAGGCCGAGGGTGATGGGGCTACAAAGTGGGCCTGGAAAAAACACACGTGACATGTGTTCAACACTGAACATTGTTCTGCATAAGACACGCAGAAAAATACAAGGAGGAAAAAAATCAACTGGAAGTCCCACCTCCCAGAGAATACCACTATTTGCATTTTGATATAATGTATTTTTCCTCAAGTCTTTTTTTTTTTTTTTTTTTTTTGGACAGAGTTTTGCTCTGTCACCCAGGCTGGAGTGCAGTGGCGTGTTCTCAGCTCACTGCAACCTCCGCCTCCTGGGTTCAAGCGATTCTCGTTCTTAGCCTCCCGAGTAGCTGGGATTACAGGCATGTGCCACCATGCCTGGCTAATTTTTGTATCTTTAGAAGAGACAGGGTTTTACCATGTTGGCCAGGCTGGTCTCAAACTCCTGGCCCCAAGCAATCCACCCACCTTGGCCTCCCAAAGTGATGGAATTACAGGCGTGAGCTACCATGTCCGGTCATCGTCTAGTCTTTGTAAGCACTTTAAACATCATTGAAATCATTTTATATATAAAATTTCATGTCTCACATCCAAATTTTTAAGAGGTAGATAATTTTTATTCCTGGTAATGAGTCTTTTACTATTTATGTTTAAAACTTTTAATTTCACAAGAAATAGCTGAATATATTTTCATTGTAAGAAATTTAAATATAGGATTAGAGTGCTCCCTGACATCTTTGCTCCTTCACAGAATTAATCACCATTGATAATTTAGTAACTTTCTCTTTCCATGCCTATGTAATTTTTATAGATACATATAGGGTGTATTTGTTTGTTTCTTTGTTTGTTTTGACACAGAATCTCACTCTGTCACCCAGGCTGGAGTGCAGTGGCACAATCTTGGCTCACTGCAACCTCCGCCTTCTGGGGATTCAAGTGATTCTCCTGCCTCAGCCTTTCAAGTAGCTGGGATTACAGGCGCTCACCATCATGCCCGGCTAATTTTTGTATTTTTAGTAGAGATGGGGTTTCACTATGTTGGCCAGGATGGTCTTGATCTCCTGGCCTCAAGTGATCCACCCGCCTTGGCCTCCCAAAGTGCTGGGATTACAGGTGTGAGCTACCATGCCTGGCCTTAAATACATATAGTATTTTAAAATATATACAGCAGATTATACTGTACAAATTGTTCTTTTGTACCTTCACTTTTTCAACGTGCCTTTTTTCCTTCACTTAATCAATGTGTTCTTTTTTCCAGCAGAGTAACATCTGACAGTATGGATGTATCATGAGTTACTCGTCATCAGTGGGCATTTTTTGTCGTTTCCTGTGTTTTACTTTTACAAATAACTCTGCAGAAAACATCGTGTGTATTTCCTTACAAAGATGCCTTCCTGAGGTAAATACTGAGAACGGGAGCTACTAAACCACAGACTTTGCCCATTTTAAATTGTGACAGATACTGTCAAATGCCTCCCTAAAATGTGGCACTGACTTCCGTCCCCACCCACCAATAGTGCACCCTGCTGACCATTGATATCATCAAAATGTTTTACTTTTGGCTGTCAAGTGGGAGAAAATGTTATTTCACTTAAATTCCCTCATTACTTATGACCTTTGGCCTATTTTCATATATTGGGAACTTGTATGATTTTTCTTCTATGAGTTGACTATCTGTTCCTTTGTCCATTTTGTGTGCTATTTAAGCAGCACACTTTACACTATCAATGCCCCAAATCCTCTCTGACACCCTTCAGGCCCTGTGGCTGGTCCCGTGAGTAGCTGAGGGGCAGAGCCAGGGCCCATGGGTGAAAGGGCAAGGCTGCAGATTTGGGCTTGAGGTTTGGAAAATCAGAAAGCATTGTGGATGTCAAGGAAGAGAGAGAATTTTTACTGAATACGTATGTGCTAAGTACATACTAAATACAAACTCCCATCTTGTGAGGAAGAAAAGTATTGGCATTTTTTTATTTGTATTTATTTATTTTATTTTTTGAGACAGAGTTTTGCTCTTGTTGCCCAGGCTGGAATGCAATGGCAAGATCTGGGCTCACCGAAACCTCCACCTCCTGGGTTCAAGCGATTCTCCTGCCTCAGCCTCCTTAGTAGCTGGGATTACAGGCACCCGCCACCATAACTGGCTAATTTTTGTATTTTTAGTAGAGATGGGTCTCACCATGTTGGCCAGGCTGGTCTCGAACTGCTGACCTTACATGATCTGCCTGCCTTGGCCTCCCAAAGTGCTGGGACTACAGGAGTGAGCCACTGCACCCAGCTTGCCATTATTTTTATCTCATTTCACAGTTCAAAAAAAAAACAAGATTCAAAAAGGTTAAATTATATGCCCAAGGTCACCCAGCTACTAAAATGCAGGACCAGGGTGTGGACACAGATCCTTCGAGTTCCAACCCCCTGTGGGTCCCACCTCAGCTGCATAAGGGCATGAAAGGTGTGGGAGGGAAGGGAGGAGGCTGCTACACGGGAGGGAGCCCACTGTCGCTGGAGGGGAACAAGCCAAGGCTGGATGGCTGGGATGTGGAGAAGAGATTCACATACTGGGTGGGAGGCTGGATGAGTGGCCCCTCTGAGATGCTGAGGGCATCTGCTGGGCTCCCTCTCACCTCCTATTTGTTCCCCCAACCTGGATGAACCTCAAAACATGGTGCTAAGTGAAAGAAGTCAAGCAGGAAAGAGCCCATGGTGTGCGATTTCACTTCTACGAAATGTCCCTGAGAGGCAAATCTGCAAAGGCAGACGGTAGACTAGTGGCTGCCAGGGGCTGGGAACGGGGATGAGCTGTGAACAAGCACCGGGAATCTTACTGGGGTGATGGAAACCTTCTAAAACTAGATTATGGTAATGATTGCACAACTTGGTAAATTTACCCAAAATCATTGAGTTTGTATGCTTAAAGTGGGTGAACTTTGCAGTATGCAAATTATATCTCAACTAAGGTTTTGTTTTTGTTTTTTTGTTTTTTTGAGATGGAGTCTTGCTCTGTCACCCAGGCTGGAGTGCAATGGCTTGATCTTGGCTCACTGCAACCGCTGCCTCCTGGGTTCAAGCAGTTCTCCTGCCTCAGCCTCCCGAGTGACTGGGATTACAGGTGCCCACCACAATGCCTGGCTAATTTTTGTGTTTTTAGTAGAGACAGGGTTTTGCCATGTTGGTCAGGTTGGTCTCGAACTCCTGACCTCAGGTGATCCGCACCCCTCCCCTACCGCCTCCCAAAGTGCTGGGATTACAGGCGTGAGCAGTGGCTCAACTAAGTTTTTAAAAACTGTAATGGAGGTGGGTACAGGTCACAGGGATGTACAGGGCAGCAGGGCTCCTTCCTGAGAAGAGGTCATGGTTGAGACCACTGTGGAGGCCAGCGATGTAGCTATAGGTCTCCTCTGAAGCATTGTCTCCCATCCAAAATGTGACTCTCCAGGAAAAGCTGCTGCCACAAATAACGTGCTTGAGTAAGGGGCTGTTCGACAGATCCACACCAGCGACACCCCCAGCCCAGCCTTCCTCATCTTGCTGGGGCCTCAGGGTCTCCTGAGCTCTGGATTCGCACTCTGCTCCTGAGTCCGTGGTTTAGAAATGGTCCCCAGCACCTAAGGGTGTTGTCTCAGAAACAGCCCTAAGCCTCAGGGGCGACCCCTTCTTAGTGGCCCTATGGGTTTTATTCATGATAACAGGCTTTGAGGTCTGTGTGGATGCCCCACAAGCTCTTAGTGCCTGGTGTATAATTGCATCTCATTTAATCCTGCATCCCTGTTTTACAGACAAGGAAACAGAGGTTCATAGAGGCTGAATCATATTCAATGTCTCATAGTACAGGTAGTAGTAGACAGAGATTCAGACCTAGGCCTGTCTGACTTGCCACTAGGCTACACTGACCCAGGGCCGCTCTCCTCAGTGTAACATCCACCTACTTTCCCCACACCCATCCTTAGCCCCACTCCACTTGGCCACCTTCACACACATCCGGGTTATTCTTAATAACCTATTAATGTTTGGTATGCATTTTGCCATGGGATTTTACTGAGGGTTGGTACAAGAAACAATGCAAGAGGCCAGACACAGTGGCTCACGCCTGTAATCCCAGCACTTTGGGAGGCCAAGGCAGGTGGATCACCTGAAGTCAGGAGTTCAAGACCAACTTGGCCAACATGGTAAAACCCTGCCTCTACTAAAAATACAAAATTAGCCAAGCTTGGTGGTGGGCACCTGTAATCCCACCTACTCCAGAGGCTGAGGCGGGAGAATCACTTGAACCTGGGAGGCGGAGGTTGCAGTGAGCTGAGATCACACCAATGCACTCCAGCCTGGGCAACAGAGTGAGACTCCGTTTCAAAAAAAAGAAAAAAAGAAAAACAGAAAAAGAAAAGAAAGAAAGAAAAGAAATTATGCAAGAAATCTGAAGCTCTTTGTTTTTGCCATTATTTATAAAAGTGTGGCTGAGTGTGCCATCATTCAGCTGTCCTTACATGAAGATGAATGGGGCAGATGGCTCCTAGAATTTAGCACCAGGATGAAGGTTTCTTCTTTTGTGCCAGGTTGTTTCTTTCTATCACCGGGGTTGGGGTGCCATACAACTTGGGGTCTTCCGTTTGTTTAAACTGATGTTGCTGGGTTCTCCAGAGCCGTAGTACACAACCAGTTCTTGCACCCTCATCTTAGTGGCTCTATTGTATTTGCATTTTATATCCTTTTTATTGTAGTTTGCCTGAAATCATTTAGGTGAAGGGGTCAGGGCATGGGACTTTATAAAATAAGGTCACTCTTAAGCTCCTTAAGACTTTACTCTTCTGTACATTGGTTCTGATTTTCTTTTTACTGTGACCTCATGTGATGGCAGCTTGCCACCCCGGTCTCCCAGATCCTATTCAGTACCCTCCTCGATAATTTCTGGTACTTAAAACTTTTAAGACAAAGCAAACTGAGCAGTGTGAGGCAGTGCTCCTGGGGCTGCTTGTGGTTTGTTCTCTGGGTAGCAGCAGATGGCACTTTCTGTTTGTCACCAGTGGCTTTTGCTGGGCTGAGGTCAGTATTTTTCCAGAAACACGTTTGGGCTGATGGGTTTAAGGAAAGCGTGTGCGTGGGCATGTGTGTCTGTGTGTGTGTGTATGTGCATACACTCCAGCTGAGGTGTCTGGTGTAGCATAGAGAAGCAAATGTGTTCATTTGCAAACAAGCATGTATTCATGAACAAGCACATACTATGTATTAGGTCCTCTGTTAGGTATTAAAACTGGAAACCTTTTTTTTGAAACAGGGTCTGGCTCTATCACCCAGGCTGGAGTGCAGTGGCAGGATCTTGGCTCCCTTCAATCTCCACCTCCCAGGCTCAAGGCATCCACCTCAGCCTCCTGAGTAGCTGGGACTACAGGCATGTGTCACCACGCCCAGCTAATTTTTTAATATTTTCATAGAGACAGACTTTCACCATGTTGCCCAGGCTGGCCTCTAACTCCTGAGCTCAAGGTGATTTGCCCATCTTGGCCTCCCAAAGTGCTGGGATTACAGGTGTGAGCCACCACATCTGGCCAAAACTGGAAAAGTTTAAAGTGCTGGCCCCTTGAGTAGATTTTTTGTTTGTTAACAGCTTTATTGAGTTATAATTTACATATAAAGTCCCCTTGTTTAAAGTGTACAATGTCATGGAGTTGTGCAACCATTTCCATAATGTAATTTTAGAACATTTAAATTCCCTTAAAAAGAAACCTTATATCCATTAGGAATCACTCCCCATTTCTTTCCCAAGCCCCCAGCCTTAGGTAGCCACCAATCTACATTCTGTCTCTATAGAGGGTCATATGCTGAATATTCCATAATCATGGAATCATATAGTATATGGAGTTTTGTGACTGGCTTCTTTCACTTTATTCTTTATTATGACCAAGCAATATTCCACGATAATAAATATACCATATTTTGTTAATCTATTCATTAGCTGGTGGATGTTTGGGTAGTTTCTACTTTTGGCTAGTATGAATAATGAAGCTGTGGACATTTGTGTGCAGGTGTGCAGGTGGAGATCGCCTCCATTAAGCTTTGTCCAGTAGCAGTTTACGAGTCTGTCTCCCATGAGACTGTGAGTTGCTGTCACACTCAGCATCCTTTCTGACCCTAGCTTGGGCCAGGGAGATAGGCTCTAGAGTTAACACTTGGAAAGTGCCTGGGGAAGAAAGGAGGGGAGGGAGGGAGGGCGAGAGGACGTCTGCCTTGTTTCTGAGGGTGCAGAGAGATAGGGAACTCACCTTTCTGGGTCGCTGGCCTGGGTAACCGGCACACTCTCTTCTTGGGGGTGGACTTCTTGGTGGGCTGGGCAGTGGTGGGAAGGAAATCAACTACAGAAAGAAAGCAAGACACATATCTTAGCCAGGTGAACACCAGGTGGACTCAAAGACAAAACTTTGTCTTATGGCCGGGCGCGGTGGCTCATGCCTGGAATCCCAACACTTCCAGAGGCCAAGGCAGGAGATCATTTAAGCCCGGGAGGTTGAGACCAGCTTGGGCAACATGGTGAAACCCCCTCTCTACAAAAAATAAAAAGTTTAGCCAGGCTTGGTGGCAGATGTCGATAGTCCCAGCTAACCAGGAGGCTGAAGTGAGAGGATCACCTGAGCCTGGGAAGTCAAGGCTGAAGTGAGCCATGATCACGCAACTGCACTCTGGCCTGGGCGACGGACCAAGACCCTGTCTCAAGAACAAACGAATGAACAAATGAACAAAATTTGTCTTACATCCAAGTACTGAGGTCCTTATGACTGTTCCCCAGGCTGCTACAGGGCCTGAAGGACACATAGCAATAGAATATTTGATCTGCTTTCTCAGTTCTCAGATGTTGGGAAAGGGGTGGGGGCCTAGGGATGGGGTTCAGTTTGGTGTCCTGGAGAGAGGAAGACACACAGACCTGAGCAGAGCCTACATCCCTGATTTTTGTTGTTGTTGTTTTTTTGTTTTTGAGATGAAGTCTCGCTCTGTAGCCCAGGTGGAGCACCGTGGCACGATCTTGGCTCATTGCAACATTTGCCTCTTGGGTTCAAGTGATTCTCCTGCCTCCGCCTCCATAGTAGCTGGGATTACAAGCACGTGCCACTGCACTCGGCTAATTTTTTGTATTTTTAGTAGAGATGGGGTTTCACCATGTTGGCCAGGCCGGTCTTGAACTCCTGACCTCAGGTGATCCACCTGCCTTGGCCTCCTGAAGTGCTAGTATTACAGGCACGAGCCACTGCTCCCAGCCGACCTACACCCCTGATTAACCACTGTGTGATTTGGGACAAGTCATAGTACTTTTCCATGCCTTGATTTCCTCATCTGCTGAAATAATAATTGCCACCTCCTTCTTAGGATTATCTGAGAATTAAAGGGACAGTGTGTCCAAAAAAAAGATTCCGTAGACGTGGCTCCACCTGGCCGAAGACCTTGTGCCCCAGGGTTGGATCGCCCAGGCTTTGGCACAACCAGACCCTCCGCCCAACTCGGCAATCTCTAAGCATGTGGAGAAAGCTCATGGAAGGGAGGGGGTGCCCTTTTCTGCATGTACAGTACCAAGCAGGTGTCATATCTGGGGATTTGTTTTCCTTCTCAGGTGACCCTAAAATATATATATATAATATCAGAGCTAGGAGAACGTCAGTCTCAAACTTTAATTTCAAAGGTGAATGCCAGAGACAAGGGGAGCTGGCCCCTGCAGCCCCAAGTGGTGAGTGCTGTGTGGGAACCCCAAGCCCCTGTCCTGACTCCTGGATGGGTCACCCCTCTCCTTCATTCTAACCCACTGACCCCTGCTGAAGTGTTGGGACAGGGCAGCAAGCTGGCACCCAGAACAAAGGAAGATAGCTGTGGCTCTGATGCCTGCTGGGGATGAAGGGGGCGCTGTTGGCCAGAGTCCAACCCTTGCCTTTGTGGATTGAGGAAACAGACCTCTCTGCACTGATTTTCTCCAAAATGGTAGAACAGGGAGTAAGAAGACACCATGAACCTAAGCTCTAGGTTCAGGGGGACAGAAAAAAAAAAAAAAAAAAAAAAGAAAAGAAATATTAAGGCCGGGCACGGTGACTCACGCCTGTAATCCCAGCACTTTGGGAGGCCGAGGCGGGCGGATCACCTGAGGTCAGGAGTCCAAGACCAGCCTGGTCAACATGGCAAAACCCCGTGTCTACTAAAAATACAAAAATTAGCTGGGTGTGGTGGCACATGCCTGTAATCCCAGCTACTTGGGAGGCTGAGGCAGGAGAATCACTTGAACCAGCGAGGCAGAACTTGCAGTGAGCCGAGATCATGCCACTGCACTACAGCCTGGGTGACAGAGTGACTCTGTCTCAAAAAAAAAAAAAAAAAAAAAAAAAAAAAAAGGTTGGGGGGTGGGAAGACAGGCAGGGGAAGCCCACAGATCAGTCATTTTTGGGCTGGCATCTTCTATATAGAAGTAGACATTTTAGCCCCTCACCTCTCTGAGCCTCCTCTGAAAAGTGGAGAAAACACGCTGTTTGTCTGCTTCAAGACATTGACGGGAAGAAGCAACTAGAATGAACGTGCACTAAGCTCCAATCATGTGCAGGGAGCAGTGCTGAGCCTTTCCGCGTAAGTTTACTGAACACAACAACTTTTGGGGCAGGCACTATTGTCCCTATTTTATCCAGGAGGAAGCCTAGGCTCAGAGAGCTGAAATAATGTGCCCAAAGTTAGACAGTCACAGGATGCTGAGCCAGGATCTGCACCAAAAGACCTTGATTCTGGAACCTGTGCTTCTCATTCTGCCACACTACCTCATGTACAAAGGTTTTCTGACAAAAAGTTGAACACTTTAGGTCCACCCAAGGCCCTAGGTCATCAGAGTGTCAAGGGCAACTATTGTAAGAGGAAAACTGTCATCAGCAGGGTCTTGGAGAGCATGCAAGGAGCCTGGCCTTCTGTTGGGAGTGTTGCCTCCTTTATTCCTCATGGCCCTAGAAGTAGTTCTGTTTGACTTATTTTCTATTCGAGGAAGCAGGGACTTCTCTCAGATGGTCCATAGTGAGCCCAGAGGGGAGCCAGCTCTTTAGGCCCTCAGTGCCTTGGCTGGGCACCACAGCCTGGGTCTGGTGGGAGACTCAGGTTGGGGGACTGTTCTGTTTTAAATTCATCTTGCCTAGAGCCAGGTCCCCCTGGATTCCTCCTGAGCCCCCAGTTTAATCTCTCCCTCTCCGTCCTTAAAAGGAATATAACTTTGAGCCTATGATATACTTAAGGGCCTGAAAAAGGCCCTGTCTTTCCCCAGACACTTTCTCAACCATCCCAGCTTTGTCCTCTAAAAGGCCTTTCTTGGGTGAGAAGCTCGGTTTTGGTTCTGAAGAAGGTCTCATTGCAAGCCCTGGGGAGAAGCAGGTTTGGCTGCAAGCCAGCGCTGTAAAGAGGCATTGACATTCCTGCAGTGCTGGGAGGTGTTTGGGGTTTGGAAATACAGAAGTAAGGAGTGAGTAGGGTTGGCGTGGAGGTGGTGGGAAGCTCTGGAAACTAACTGTGCTTATTCCACCCTCCACCTTCTCAGACCCTGAAATCTCATGAGTGGAAAGGTGTGGGGCTTACAGAGGCAAAAACAATAAGCCAATGCCAAAACCCAAACCCCAAACCCCAAACTCCCAAACTCCCAAAGTCCATTTTTCAATATGAAAATCAGTGGACCCCCACGCAAAGGGATGCCTCAGCTTCTTGCCTGCAATAGTCCCTCCAGGCTGGCAAGAGGTGGCGGGGCATTACTTTGGTTTGTGTCTTCCTAATCGTGCTGCTGTCCCCAGCTGCCCCTGCACTTCCTCACACTGGGTGGTCTAATTTCTGGGTCTCCTTGTGGCTTTTAGTGCCCTCAGGTGAGCAGGAAGCAGGGCAGTGGGAGCCCTGGAGGGGGTTGGCTCCAGCCTTGGGCCAAGCTGGAGGTGGGGCTAGAGCCAGAGCCAGGTGGTGAGGGTTACCACCACAATCCCTCCCCACCCATAGCTAAATGCCTTCTTTCCAATACGGTGGCCACTCACTGCAGGTGCTGCTGAGCACATGAAATGTGGCCAGTCTGAATCGAGATGAGCCATATGTTTTATGTAAAATGCTCACTGAACACTTAGTATGAAAAATGAATGTAAAATATTTCAGCAATAACAGATGAAAATACAGTTAATAAATTGAGTTAAATATATTATTTAAATTAGTTTTACTTGCTTTTTGCTTTTTTAAACATGACTAAAAATTTAGAATTTCATCTGTGGCTTGAAATGTGTGTCTGCTGGACTTGCTGACTTAAGTCAGAGGTCTGCAGCTTCTCTGGGATTAAGTGGGTCATGCAGGCCATCAGCAGCCCCATGACACTGAAGAGAACATTGAGGCCCAGGGGAGAAAGCGTGGCAAGTTTGCAAGCAGAGCTGGGCCTGGCTGTCTCCTTACTACCTTCGACTCAGGTATGAGTTCAAGCCATAGACCCTCACAGAGAATATAAGGGTACCTGCCCCTCCACTGCCCCTAGAAATGCCCTCACTGGGTAGGTAAGTCAGGGCAGTGAGGGCTTCCTCTGCCTGTGTGCACACTCTGTGGGGATTTCTAATACCACTATAAGGCCAAGGGACTCAGCCCAATCCAGCCGTAGCTTTGGATGTCCCTGATGTGGCCTGAAGGACAGCACTGCCCTGTCCACATAAGAAGCATAATGCCTGGCCAGGCATGTTGGCACACGCCTGTGATCTCAGCACTTTGGGAGGCTAAGGCGGGTGGATCATTTGAGGTCAGGAGTTCAAGACCAGCCTGGCCAACATAGTGAAATCTTATCTCCACTAAAAATACAAAAAATTAGCTAGGCATGGTGGCTCATGCCTGTAATCGCAGCTACTCGGGAAGCTGAGGCAAGAGAATCACTTGAACCCGGGAAGCAGAGGCTGCAGTGAGCCAAGATTGCACCATTGCACCCCAGCCTGGGCAACAGAGTGAGGCTCTGTCTCAAAAACAAAACAAAAAAAAAAAAAAAACAAGAAAAAGAGAAGCTTAATGCTCATCTCTGACTCTGATCCATCTCTTCCAATTTCACCTTATTCCCATCTAAGGTGGTTAGGTAATAGACCTACCTTCCAGGTTGGTTGGCAGCATTAAGCGAGCTAGCTATGTAAACACTTGGAGGGGCTTGGCCTGGGTAAGTCTCCACGTGTTCTTTCTGTTATTATCAGCAGCAGTGCTGTTAGTCACGGCTGCAGAGTGGGGCACACTGAAGCATGGTGGTCCCAGTGCCTGGCACGTGCCTGGCACACAATCGATGCTCAGTGCTCATTGATAGCATTGAGCCTGCTTCTTACCCACACTCAGCTGAGTTCCCTTTCCGAAGGTCAGCTCGGGGCTCCCAATGACCATGCAGAAGTAGATGCCACTGTCTTCCTGGCTTCACGCTTGTGAGATTGAGAATGAACCGGCTTGCATCCCGAAACACAGCTATCTTCTCCTGTTCCACCTCTTCACCATGGACAGTCCCTTTTGTGGAATCCCAGAGGGCCAGGAACTCGTGGTGACTGTCACTGCTCGGGGCCTGGCGCTGTCTCAGCCAGTAGATGCGCATGTTACTGAGGGAGATTTTAGCCTCGCAGGACAGCATCGCCATTTTGTTGGTTTGCACCTTTATGTATGCAGGGGTCTGCTGGAGGACTGAGCTGCCACGGAGAACTAGGAAAAGCCAAGAACAGAGACATCGCACATTTTCCTAGCCACAGTTGTGGGACCTCGCAGTCACACTGAGTCAGGTGTCAAAGGAAAAGCCGTGGAAGAACCTGCCCAGTTACTGGGTCCAGGGACTGTACTGAGCGCAGCTGTTGGCTCCTGGACTCAGAGCTCACAGACCCCACCTTCCAGGAGATCATCTGGAAGGCAGGTGTTTGCTAAGTTCAGCTTTACAAAGGTACAGGGGAGAGAGCTGCCATTTGTTTATTGAGTACTTATATGCCTGGCCCTTGCATAAAGGAACTCAATGAAGCCTCAAACTGGCTTTGGAATTTTTTAAGACATGGGGTCTTGTTATGTTGCCTAGGTTGGAGTGGAGTGGCTATTCACAGGCACTATCATAGTGCACTTTAACCTTGACTTCCTGGGCTCAATCTATTCTCCCACCTCAGCCTCCCAAGTAGCTGTGACTATAGGCATGCACCACCACACAAGGATGAATTCAGGATTTTTACTCCTCATTACACAGATGAGGAAACTGAGGCATGAAGTTATTTGTTCAGCCTAAGAGTGAAACTCAAGGATTCGAAGTCTGAAGCCAAAGCTGATTGCCTTTTACCTCCCCTGACTGCCACTGGATGTATAGCCCTTCGGTGGGCTCCAAACTGCCGAAGGAGACCCAGGACAGGCTGGGAGAGGAGCCCAGAATCACAGCAGAGCATGTGGCTAGCCTGTCCATTGCTGGACAGCAAGGGCGGACAGCAAGGGCAGACAGCAAAAAGAGCTCACTATCCCCTGGTAGGTACAACTATAGCCCATGATCCCCGAGCCCAGCTACTGATGGGTCACTGGATCCCTATTCCCCAGTGGAAGGACAGACACCCCAGAAGCAGGGCTGGGAGTTCATCTTAGACTCTGACGAGAAGCACCCAGCAAGCAGGGGCTTGTTCATGAGGAGCTAGAGCAGGACTCACAGACCCGGCCCTGAACCCAGCCTCTGGCCGTGCCAGCTGTGAGACCTCAGGCCAGTCACCGAGCCTCTGTCTTATGAAAGGAGGGCAGCTTGGTGCTGTTGTCCTGCCTGCCTCTGAGGGTTGGAAAGAAGTGAAATGCTGTCCAAAAAAGCACACTGCAAACTGTATGGCCATGTACACAGGTAAATACTGTTCCCATGTCTCATATCACAGGGCTGTTACTGGAAGTAAATTAAATCTCAAGGAGAAGGATCAGAATGGGTTCCATTCACACCAAGGCTGCACAGCTTCCAACGAACACAATCTGACCTGGTGAGCCCTTCATTTTGGCTGTGGAGCAAAGGGAGACATTGCAGGCCAGGGCAGAGATGCAGGAGTGGGGAGGCACAGAGAGGACACAGACCTGGGTAGGCAGAAGAGGCCAGAGGGCATGCGTGTGTGCCCAAGAGGAGCCGGCTTACTGAGCACCTCATGTTTAAAATCCTGCCTGCACTTGCGGCTAAGGCTCTGTGGCCCCATAATGGCCTTCTCCAACACTGATGAAATGAACTTTGACTTTTTGACTTTGCTCCTGGACCACTCTTAGCTTTCGCTTGCATCAAGAATGAAATGATGGGGCCGGGTGTGGTGGCTCATGTTTGTAATCCCAGCACTTCCGAAGATCGAGGCAGGAGGATCACTTGGGCTCAGGATATTGAGACCAGCCTGGGCAATACAGTGAGACCCTGTCTCTACTAAGAATACAAAAATTTTCCAGGCATGGTGGCATGTGCCTCTAATCCCAGCTACTTGGGAGGCTGAGGCAGGAGAATTGCTTGAACCTGGAAGGTAGAGGTTGCAGTGAGCCGAGATCGCACCACTGCACTCCAGCCTGGGCGACAGAGCAAGACTCTGTCTTGGAAAAAAAAATTATTAAAAAATAAAAATAAAAACAAGACGGAAATGATGCCTGGGGCACAAGTGGCTGCTGGGCTTCCTCTTGTCTGCCCAAACACCACAGTGCTGTTCCAGCAGAGCAGAGGTTTTTCCTTGTTTCGGGTCGCTGACTTCTGGGGGGAGTTAATAAGAATCAGTAATGCCAGTTCATTGAGCTGTGCCTGGCATGGCACATACATTGCCTCGTTTGATCCTCACCAAATCCTGTGGGGGAGATACTGTTTTGCACCCACTTTACCCATGAGGAAAGCAAGGCTCTCAGGAAGTTTAAAGATTGCTCAAGGTCACACAGTGATCCAGATTCAAACCCAGCTTGTGGGACCCCAGAAACTGACTTGGAACCACTGAACTGAAGAAACCTGCAGTCCTCTCCCGAATGGCGATTATGGGCTCATGAGCACACAGTGGGGCTGCAGGTACACAGGTGCCTGAAGCCCTTCCAGGAAAACCCAGAAGACTCCTCTAAGAGCAAGGCCTGGGCTGTGAGTGTGCATTTCCTCTCCTGGCTGAGACACACCCCGGCTCTTCCCGGGGCCCACTTGCTTTTTGTCCTCTAGGAACTGAATAATCAGGGCTGTGGCCAAGTCCCTGCTGTGTGCTGGACACGGAGCCAGGCCTCACTGCCTGTTCCCCTCGAAAACCCAGGGATTCCATTATCAGAGGTACCTGATGTTTCTAGATCCATCAGTAATGACTTTAGTGCGCTGAATGGCCTGGGCTCTTTCTGTTTATGATATTGCACTCACTGGGCCAGAGTCCCGGGCTGCCAGGCCTTGTCACCCTCTGGCGGGATGACCAGCTTGGGCTTTTTGGGCACGAGAGTAAATCGACCAGTTTGGGCAGCTTTCCGGGTGTGCGGAGGCTTCTTCCAAAAGGCAGTCTGGCTGGACTTATTCAGAAGGACAATCTAGACGCCCCATCCAACTCCAACAACCCAACCTCCAGGCTGCATCCTAGGGAGCCACGCTACCCATGACACCTAACACCGGGGACACCAGAGAGAACGGGAGCCAGAGGGAACATCCTGCCCTAGCCCTTCCAGAATTGGGAGCGCCCGATGTTTGTCTGATTGTACTACAAACACTTCCCCGGAAGTAATAAAAATGTGTCCACAGGACCCTTGGCCTGGCCAACCTTCCTCGGAGCACATCCTGCGGGGACCCTGGGCAGGAACCTGTTTCCTTCCCCTCGTGACCTCCGGCGTCCCTCTCTTTCCTTCCCTCACTCGCTCCCCTTTTCACTGCCTCCCCTTCTCCTGGGTCCAGGCTTTTGCGGGGAGGTGACCTCAGTCCAGGGACTCTCCGGCTCCCCTGGGTAATGCAGTCCGGGGGTATTTTATTTCCACCCTTAGGGACCGTGCCTGCCAAGCTGCCTCCCGGGTGCCCTGCCGCCGCGGCCTCTACGCTGCACCCTGCCAGGACCAAGGCCAGGACAGCCGCTTCTCACCTCCCGGCTCAGGTCCCGGGAGCGCAGACTCTCGGGCAGCCCGCGCGCCGCCCGCCTTACCTGCCAGCTGCGCGGCCAGGAGGAGCCACAGCCGCAGCCGCATCGTGGCGCGCCGGGTACACCTGGCCCCGAGGGCTCGGCGAAGACAGTCGCGGCTGAGGTGGGTGAGGAGCCGGGCCGGGCGGGGCGACCCGGGTCGGGGAGCTGGGGCGGGGGGGAGGGGGGCGGGCAGTGAGGAGGGCGGGACCGGGCACGGTGGAGCGGGAGTCTTGTGTTGGGGACCGCGAGGTCTCCGCCCTCATCCTCCTCGCATTGCAAAGGTCTGGGCTGCGTTTCCAGAGCCCACCAGGACCCTCCGCTTTCCAGAAAGGAGGTGACACCGCCGGCTTCCCCCAGGCAGCTGCATGTGTGTCATCGCCCCCTGCCCCGGGAGGTGCTCAGGACAGGGTTGTGACCCCGAGTGACAGTCGAGGCTCAGAGAGCTCAGGATGTGTAGTGCATGGTGGAGCTGGCCACTAACTCGGGCCATTTCTTGTCTGTTTGAGTAGTTATTGAGGGGTTCCTGCGTGCCCCGGGCTGGGCTGGGCCTGGAGTCAGCAAGCCCCAAGCCTTGCCCTCCCTTGCCAGGGAGGAAGGAAAGGTGTGACACTGACGGAGGTAAGCTGGGAACTGGAGGTGCAGAGAAGGCCCCGACCCTGTTTGTAGGTTGTGGGGGTGCAGCAAGACCTAGATCTTAAGAATTTCGAAGGACTGTGACAATCACTGGCTGCGCCCTGCCGGCGAGTGCCCTGGGGCGGGTTCTATTTGTTGTGTGATCCAGCCCTGGTGGGGAGATTTGTGAGGGGAGACCTGGCTCAGGCTGCGTCTTCCTGTTGAAACCGGGGTTAGCAGAAAGGGCGTTGGGGAGGTCCAGGGAGAACTGGGCATGCGGCCTGGAGGGGAGAGGGAGCCCTTGGAGAGCTGTGGGAGAGGCCACTTGCAAATGTCAACAAAGAGTCAGCCAGGCAGGCCCATGGGTTACCCTAACAGCTTAGAGTTTATCAGAGAGGAAATGGCGTGTCCCCTGAGAGCTAAAGCAGGCAGCGGGGCAAGGACACTGTCACATTTGGTCTCCACATCCAGTATTCTTTCCATCCCACTCTTGCCCCAGCCCCTCTGCCTATTGCTGGTGACAGAGAGTTCAAAGGCATCACAGAGCTGGGTGCAAAGAGTTCAAAGGCACTGGGGGAAAAGAAGTCACGCAACCCAGCCAGAGGCTAGAGTCTCCCTGGATACTGCCTTTGCTCCCAGGCTGAACTGGTGAGGTCTGGATGGACACAGATCTGGGGAGACCACACATTAGTGTGAGCTTTTTAAAAAAATTGACGTGAATTTCACATAACACAAAATTAACCATTCAAAAGCATATAGTCCAGTGATATTTAGTACATTTACAATGTTGTACAACCACCACATCTATCTAGTTCTGAAACATTTTTATTTCCTCAAAAGAAATCCCTGCACCCATTAAGCAGTCACTCCCTATTGTCACCTCTCTCCAGATCCTGGCAACAACTAATCTTCCTTCTGTTCTTGGATTTACCTGTTCTAGATATTTCATGTAATGGACCCATACAATCTGTGGTCTTTAGTGAATGGCTTCTTTCACTTAGTGCAATGTTTTTCAGGTTCATCCCCATTGTGGCACCATTCCTTCTTATTGTTGAGCAACATTTTGTTGTATATACCTGTATATGCCACATTTTCTTTATCTGTTCATCTAATGATGGGCATTTGAGTGGGCTATTATATCTACTTTTTGACTTTTGTGACTAATGCTACTGTGAACATTCTTGTACAAATATATGGTTGGGTGCCTGTTTTCAATTCTTTCAGGTATATCTCAGGGAGTGCAATTCTTGAGTCATACAACAATTCTATGTTTAACTTTTTGAGGGACTACCCAACTGTTTTCCATAGCAGCTGTGACCATTTACATTTCTGCCAACAATGAAAGGGTTACAATTTCCCCACATCATCGCCAATACTTGTTATTTTCTGCTTTTGTTTTGTTCCATCCTAGTGGGTGTGAAGTGGTATCTCATCGTGGTTTGGATTTGCATTTCCTGAATGAGAAATGATGTTAAGCATCTATTCATGTGCTTTTTGGCCATTTGTATTTCTTCTTTGATGTGTATTGGAAGTATTTGTTGTTTAGAAAACACAAACTACCTCTTTCTATCCACTCTCTCATGCAATTGCACAGCATTGCAAAGGGAACAACTTTCTCAGTAAATGATTAAAAGTTATTCACTGCTTTGTCAGATATTGTCTAAAATCATAGACAGGGAACCCCTGGATGCATTAGTTATGGAAACTTTTGCGTTTGTGATAAATTAACCTCTAAATATTAGTGGTTTAACTTAATACAAATCCCCTGCATTGTTCTGTGATATTCAAGTGCAGCTGTGCCGGGGAGTAAGGAGTATTTTCTCCACTCAGTCGTGCAGGGGACCAGGGTCTTTCCCCCATCTTCAACTCATGGCTCCAGGGATCACTGCGCAAAGGGAAAAGAGGATGATTGCCTTCACCAGGGTGGTGTAGGGGGTGCTGGGGCTGGGGACCAGGCCTGGAAGCATCAACATCACTCTGTCTACTTTCCACTGGCCAGACCTCAGTCACATGGACTCAATCATACTGTAAAGGGGGTCGAAAATGGAGTTTACTTGAGTGTGCAAGAGCAAAGGGGAAATGGAATCAGTAAATATATAACCAGCATGGACCGCACTGGTATAGCAGAAAGACCACTGGTTAGCATCGCTTCTCTGCTACTTCTGTACTCTCAGGCCTCAGTTTCTACATGGATAATGAGGAAAATAACACCAACCATGCCATCTCACTGGGTTATCTTCAGGGCTAAATAAAATCCGGGATCTGCTTGCCCATTGAACTTGGAGGAGGTAACTCAGCAGGTCTCTTGGAAAAACATCGAGGGCATGGAGATGCTCATATTAATTGAGGTGGGCTGTGGGTGCTTAATGGGTTGTGTCAGGGAAACCAGATGTACAGAAGGACCCTTCCTTTGATGTTCACGTGTGCCATTGGATATTCATTCAGGTGAATAACCTGTTTGTAATTAACTGTCTGAACCTGGAACAAAACTCAGTTTTGCCTTTCAACATAAAGTACCTTTCCCTCTGAGGTTTTGCCTTCTCTGAATGTGGCGGTTTTTAGTCTACCATTCACTTGTGCCTTTGCTCTTCCATATTCCCGGTCTTAGCTACAGATCAGTTCATGATCTGACTTATTTTCGGTTGATGTTTGTTCAGTACAGGTTGGTATAAGTTATTTGGGGACCTCACTATATTATCTCCTGCAGCTGTGCCTGAGTTTTGGTTGGTTAAAATACTCATCTGTTTATTATAAAGCAATTTCCTCTTTTATATAGTTCAGGATTTTTGTTGACTTGTTTTGAAATTACATGTGTAGGTAGAGCCTATTATCTGTGAAATTCATTTCAGGGCAGTAAAAGTATCATTACAAAGAGTCATTCTGGTGAAGGAGGGCTGGTCTGATGGGTTAAGAACTGCTAAACTGGGTCATCACAATGTGACCCACTGCCACTGTGGTGCCTGGCCAGAACTCAGTCACATGGACTCAACCGAACTGTAAGGTGGCTGGAAAATGGAGTTTAGTTGGGTACCCAAGAGAAAAGGGAAATGGAATCAGAGAGTACATAACCTGCCTGGACCACACTGGTATAGCAGAAAGAGTGCCCATTAGCATCGCTTCTCTGCTACTTACCCACTCTCAGGCCTCAGTTCCTATATTCATAAATGAGGGGTGTTCTTTACTTGAGGTCAGGAGTTCAAGACCAACCTGGCCAATATGGCAAAACCCATCTCTACTAAAAATACAAAAATTAGCCGGGCGTGGTGGGGTGCCTGTAATCTCAGCTATTCAGGAGGCTGAAGGCAGAAGAATCACTTGAACCCGGGGGCAGAGGTTGCAGTGAGCCAAGATAGTGCCATTGCACTCCAGCCTGGGTGACAGAGCAAGACTCCATCTCAAAAAAAAAAAAAAAAAAAAAAAAAAAAAAAAAATTAAGATAGTGCAATAAGAAAATTCCAGATTACAAGCAGATTTTTAGATCAGTTTTACAGAGAACATTTTGAACCATGTAGAATAAAAGCTTATTGGGTTGATGTTCACTTTCCACTTGGAAATCTCACACTTAGTTCTAACACAAATCAAAGAGAAGCAATCTAGATTGCTTTTTCTAGTTTCCTTAGGAAAAAGTCGCAAATATCAAACTAACCACCATCAAAGGGAGCCCAAATCAAACAAAAATATATTGAATAAGCCTCTTTTAGTAGGGAGTTAATGATTCCACTGTTATTGTTAAAAGAATTGAAAGCAGAATCCCTCCTACTCAGAGAAGTCACATGAGGTGCAAAGCAAAGAAAATAATGTCTTTAGAGAGTTTATTTCCAAGTTGGAGACCAGGCCCATGGAATGCTCCCCTATTAGAGGTCAAAGTGTAGTTCCATATCCCAAAGTCAAGTCCATACAAACACTTTACCAGTACTACCTCCCCAAAGACATATTTCACTTTTTATTTTTTTAGAGATGGGATCTTGCTCTGTTGCCCAGGCTAGAGTGCAGTGGCTGTATCTCAGCTCACTGCAACATCCGCCTCCCGGGTTCAAGCAATTCTCCTGCCTCAGCCTCCTGAGTAGCTGGGATTACAGGCATGTGCCACCATGCCCAACTAATTCATTTTGTATTTTAGTAGAGATGGGGTTTCACTGTGTTGCCCAGGATGGTCTCGAACTCCTGAGCTTAGGCAATCCACCCACCTCAGCCTCCCAAAGTGCTAGGATTACAGACTGTGAGCCACCGCACCCGGCCTCCCACTTTTTTTTTTTTTTTTTTTTTTGCCACATTTTCTTATTTTAGTGATTTTATTTTAAAATATTGAAACACTATGTTCATATTGTACTTTCAATCAAAAATAAAAATTAAAAATGTTAAAAAACATAATAAAGAATATCCAGGATTTTAAAAATCACATAAAGAAATGGAAGTCTCTTTTTCTGCTCCTACCAATTCCAGTCTCTAGGGTGAGCCTCTTATCAAAAAGAAATTTATTCAAATAAGAGAAAGAGGGGCCGGGCGCGGTGGCTCAAGCCTGTAATCCCAGCACTTTGGGAGGCCGAGACGGGCGGATCACGAGGTCAGAAGATCGAGACCATCCTGGCTAACATGGTGAAACCCCGTCTCTACTAAAAAATACAAAAAACTAGCCGGGTGAGGTGGCGGGCGCCTGTAGTCCCAGCTACTCGGGAGGCTGAGGCAGGAGAATGGCATAAACCCGGGAGGCGGAGCTTGCAGTGAGCTGAGATCCGGCCACTGCACTCCAGCCCGGGCGACAGAGCAAGACTCCGTCTCAAAAAAAAAAAAAAAAAAAAAAAAAAAAAGAGAAAGAGGGCCAGGTGCTTGCTCTTGTAATCCCGGCTACTCAGAAGGCTGATGTGGGAGGATTGATTGAGATCAGGAGTTGGAGACCAACCAGGCAATATGGTGAAACGCTGTCTCTACCAAAAAATAAAAATAAAATAAAAGTAAAAATTTACCCAGAGGTGGTGGTGTGTGCCTATAGTACCAGCTACTTGGGAAGCTGAGGTGGGAGGATCACCTGAACCCAGGAGGTTGAGGCTGCAGTGAGCCGTGATTGTGCCACTCCACTCCAGCCTGAGAAACAGAGTGGAAACCTTGTCTCAAAATAAAAAGGGATTTTTTTTTTTTCAGGAGATCAAAAATGTTGACCCAGTGGAAAAGTTAATCTCTGGCCAAGAATAGTGGCTCATGCCTGTAACTTTGGGAGGCTGAGCTGTGAGGATCACTTGGGGCCAGGAGTTCAAGATCAGCCTGGACAACATAGCAAGACCCCATCTCAATTTAAAAAAAAGAAAAAAAAAAAAGAAAGAAAAGCTAATTTAAAAGTTATGACTGCCCAGAGGACATCAAGCATT
Source organism: Rhinopithecus roxellana (assembly GCF_007565055.1). Lineage (NCBI taxonomy): Eukaryota > Metazoa > Chordata > Mammalia > Primates > Cercopithecidae > Rhinopithecus > Rhinopithecus roxellana. The sequence goes on from NC_044565.1 coordinate 7,814,439, forward strand.
TCTGTATCTAAATTAGCAAACTTACTGTAACATAAATCTCTGTTCCTTAAATACTTTTTAGACTAAGTGTGTCATGCTTCTTGGTCTTTTACTTCTTTGTGCACAAATGCAAAAGTAGAAGGAAGAAAATGAGAGGGTGAGGAGGGGCTGGGATACTTAGTGTCAGTTAAGGGATCTGGCTTTGCTTAGGACCTTGGCCAATGAGAGATCTATAGATTCTAACTACATCTATAGCTATATACGCATGTGCATATGCATTTATATTATTTTACATAGTTCAAAACATTCTCTGACAGATTGATCTAAAATCAGCTTGTGTTTGGAAAATTTTCTTATTGTTTGGCAGTCTTAGCTCTTAGCTCAAACCTGGTGAGCAGAGTGGTCTAGATTCTAGCCCCCACTCACCTCCTTTGTTGAGCATCTGTATCTTGTGGCCCTGGGCCTATCAGCAAGACAGAAATTGGAACCTGGGCTGGACACTAACTGGTGCCCTACCTTGGGGGAATGGCTCTCCGGTCTGGGTCCCACAGTGCTCATATGAATCACACCTACTTCACAGCACGTTTTGTGCGATCAGACTCAGCATGTAATGCAGTGTGTTCTATGCCCACCAACTCACACATGCTGACTGAGCACAAGCTCTGCTATTCCAGGCCTTGTGCATTCCAGGCATTGTGCATATATTAATAAGCTAAACAGATAAGATTTTTGTCTTCTGGGAGCATACAGTCTTGTGAGATAGACAAATAATAGGCCAGGCGTGGTGGCTCACACCTGTAATCCCAGCACTTTGGGAGGCTGAGATGGGAGGATCACTTGAGGCCAGGAGTTCAAGACCAGCCTGGTTAATGTAGTGAAAATTCATATCTATTTTTTAAAAAAGCAAATCATAAATGCTATAAAAACGTGCAATTAATGAGCCTGGTAAAGAAATAGAGGCCCAGATGAGACTTGGAAATTTTTTTTTTTTTTTTTTTTTTTTGAGGCGGAGTCTCACTCTGTCACCAGGCTGGAGTGCAGTGGCGCTATCTTGGCTCACTGCAAGCTCCACCTCCACTGTGCCCAGGTTCACGCCATTCTCCTGCCTTAGCCTCCAGAGTAGCTGGGATTATAGGCGCCCGCCACCACGCTCTGCTAATTTTTTGTATTTTTAGTAGAGATGGGGTTTCACCGTGTTAGCCAGGATGGTCTCATTCTCCTGACCTTGTGATCCGCCCCCCTCGACCTCCCAAAGTGCTGGGATTACAGGCATGAGAGGATTGCAGGCGTGTACAGGATTACAGGCCTGGCCGGAAAATAAATAATTTAAATAAGTTGTTGCAACCTTATTCTGTGGCTTGACGAAAATGTGATTGTGGAACCTGAGCAACCTAGCTAACAGCTGCAACTTTTGCTTATCTGATTATAGATTCATCCTTAAAAAATTTTTTTTTCTTTGTAAAATGTTGTGAAAGACTGAATGGCACTGAGATAAGACCCCTTCCCTTCTTAGTCACTGATCTTTTGTTATAGATTAACTTCTTTTCTTCTACCAGATGGCACAAAATACTCCATGACTATTAAATTACTCAAGATGCAGCTGTGCACGGCAGCTCACGCCTGTAATCCCAGCACTTTGGGAGGCTGAGGTAGGAGGATCTCTTGAGTTTAGGAGTTTGAGACTAGCCTGGGCAACATAGTGAAACCCCATCTCTTAAAAAAAAGGGGGGATATCTTTGAGAGGAGTCATTTTTACCACAGGTAACAATCAAGTTTCCTCAAAAATAATTCCAAAATTAAAAACAAAGCAGAGAAAGAATGGAGAAGAAACTGTAGATTAAAAGGGATTTAAGAGCCAGTCATGGTGACTCATGCCTGTAATCCAATTATTCTGGGAGGCTGAGGTGGGAGGATCGCTTGAGGCCAGGAGTTCAAGGTTACAGTGAGCTATGATCATGTCACTACACTCCAGACTGGGCAACAGAGTGAGACCTGTCTCTATAAATAAATAAATAAATGATAAAATATTAAGTATCTCTTTCCAAAAAGGAACAAGCTAAACCACTCAGCTTGCTGTAATCATGAACCACCTTTGTATGGAAGATGTTGTAATCCCACTAAACTTCTTTGTTTCTGCCTAGATAGTGAGATCTTAACTTCTTCACTTCGCAGGACTGACCGCCTTCCTTTGGAGTCTGTACTTCCCAGGTAGATATCCTCAAACTGTGTGCCTAAATAAGCCTTCAAAGTTCTATTTTAATCCCTTTGATTATTTCAGGCTGACAGACTGGAGGTTGCTGTGTGTGTATGTGTATCACTGCGTTGTCACCTGACAAATGAGGAGGTTCCTAAGTTTAGAAAGGAGAGCTTTATTTCTCACAAAGGGTTGCAGCCTGCAGGTGGCCATTCTGACAGGTCAGGAAGCTTGGACTCCAGCCAGGAGCACTTCAAGGTAGGGGTTAAGGAAACAGGAATTTACGCTGAGTGGGTTGGCCTCGTATATATATTCAACAGGTTACAGGAGAAGCTATGAATATTCATGAAAAGGAAGCACAGGCATAGTAGGCTAATGATTGCAACATGCATCCTATGTTCAACTTTAGATGTTGTATTAGTCAGGGCTCTCCAGAGGGACAGAACTAATAGGATATGTGTATATATGAAAGGGAGTTTATCTGGGGGAACTGGCTCACATGATCACAAGGTGAAGTCCCATGATAGGCCATCTGCAAGCTGAGGAAGAAGGAAGCCAGCAGTGACTCAGTCCGAGTCTAAAAGCCTCAAAAGCAGGGCAGCCAACAGTGCAGTTTTCAGTCTGTGGCCAAAGGCCCAAGAGCCCCTGGCAAACCACCTGTGCAAGCCCAAGGGTCCAAAGGCCGAGGAACCTGGAGTCTGATGTCCAAGGGCAGGAGGAGGGGAAGGAAGCATCCAGCCTGGGAGGAAGGTGAAAGCTAGAAGGCGCAGCAAGCCAGTGTAGCCCACCTTCTTCCACCTGCTTCCTTCTAGCTGAGCTGGCGGCCAATTGAATGGTGCCCACCCACACTGAGGGTGGCTCTTCCTCTCCCAGTCCACTGTCTCAAATGTTAATGTCCTCTGGCAACACAGAAACAGCGAGAAACAAGACTTTACCAGCCATCTAGGTATCCTTCAATCCAATCAAGTTGACACCTAATATTAACTATCACAGATGGTTAACCTAATTTATGACAATTAGGCCCTATACATCAAAAGGTGAAGCAGAGGACATGAAGTCCCTCTGTGTACAACCTCTGTAGACTGTCCAGAACCACTCCTGTGGGCAGTGGTTTCTTATCAGGAAGGAATGCTGGTCAGTGTTGAAACTGCAAAATGGAGAGCCAGTCAAATGGTTGGTTGAAGTCAGCGGTGGAGCAAATCTTTTTTTTTTTTTTTTTTGGTGGTTGGGGGTACAGAGTCTCTTTTTGTTGCCCAGGCTGGAGTGCAGTGGTGCAATGACCACTCTGCAGCCTCGGCCTCTACTTCCCGAGCTCAAGCAATCCTCCTACCTCGACCTCTCAAGTAGTTGAGACTACAGGCGTGTACCACCATGCCCGGCTAATTTTTTTTTTTGAGACGGAGTTTCGCTCTTGTTGCAATGGCATGATCTTGGCTCACTGCAATCTCTGCCTCCCAGATTCAAGTGATTCTCCTGTCTCAGTCTCCCGAGTAGCTGGGATTACAGGCACATGCCACCATGCCTGGCTAATTTTTGCATTTTTAGTAGAGATGGGGGTTTCATAATATTGGTCAGGCTGGTCTTGAACTCCTGACCTCAGGTGATCCACAGGCCTCGGCCTCCCAAAGTGCTGGAATTACAGGCATGAGCCACTGTGCCTGGTCTTGCCTGACTAATTTTTTAAAAGTTGTTTTGTAGAGATGGGGTCTCACTATGCTGCCCAGGCTGGTTTCAAACTCCTGGACTCAAGTAATGCTTCCCTGTCTCAGCCTCCCCAAGTGCTGGGATTACAGGCATGAGCCACTGAGCCTAGCCAGATCATCTTTTTTCTGGTTTCTGGTTTTTGTTTAACCTTTAGGAAAGACAGCCTAGTGGCAGTTAGCGAGGTGGGACAGGGTGGTATAATGAGGTGTGTCCAAAGTCCCATCCTGTCTTGGCTAGAAACTTAGTTTTTATGTTTTCTCTGGGGTTCCCTTGGCCAAGATGGCATCTTTTCAGTTGGTTGGGGGGCTTAGTAATTTGTTTTTATTTCCAAGTGTTCATGTCTGTGATTGTGAATGGGAGCTGCACATCAATGTGTTTGCACACACATTGTTGCATGTTTGCATGACACACAAGTTTGCATGTCTATTTAATGTTCTACACGTTCACACCCTGATTAATACTCATGGCTCAGCATTCACAGTGCAGAAGGAGCTTTCCTAACACTGGGGAAAGTAAAATTACAAGTTTGTTTACCCTGATAACAAAACCACTCTGAGTTTTTGCTTGAACCATGAATAAAACTGCACCAGGGTGAAATTTTGCACATGGCTACTCCTTCTAGTTTCTTTTCCTTAGGACCCTGCAGGCTACAGTGTTCATTCTTCAGAGGGACCTTCAGTTCTAGAATGATCAACAAGTATTAATAAACCTTTGAATGGCCTGGACTAGCTTCCACTTAGGATGTTATAAAGCTCATTGGGTCAGAGCCCTGGGGCTGGCAGGCCTGATCACCTATTGGGGAAATGACCAGTTCTGAGCTTTTCAGGTTCAAGGGCAAATCAGCCACTTGGTGGTGGGAAGTTAAGGGGTACGAGGGGGTATGATTTGTGAAATATATATTTGGTCTTCATCCTGTTTCCTGAGATATAGCTTCTAAAATCTTTGGAATCTCCAAAGCGGTAAGTCTTTTTGTATACTACTAAGTTGACTGATGGCTGGGGGTTCCTGGATAGCTTCTGAATGGTGCCGGTCACAGAAAGACCAAGACAGGATGAGAGGGTTGGGATTAAAAATTTAAGCTCCACCCTCCAACCTCTAGGAGGGAGAGAGGCAGAAGGTTGAGTTGATCACCTAATGGCCAATGATCTAATCAATCACGCCTATGTAGTAAAGCCTCCATAAAAACCCAAAAGCAGGCGCGGTGGCTCACGCCTGTAATCCCAGCACTTTGGGAAGCTGAGGCGGGCAGATCAGGAAGTCAGGAGCTTGAGACCAGCCTGGCCAAAATAGTGAAACCCCATCTCTACTAAAAACGCAAAAATTAGCCTGGCATGGTGGTGTGTGCCTGTAGTCCCAGCTACTAGGGAGGCTGAGGCACGAGAATCACTTGAACCTGGGAGGCAGTGGTTGCTGGTGAGCCAAGAAGGCACCACTGCACTCCAGCCTGGGCAACAGAGCGAGACTCCAAACAAAACAACAAAACAAAACAAAAAAACCCAAAAGGACAGGGCTTGGAGAGCTTGTGGACAGCTGAACACGTGGAGGTTCCTGAAAGATGGCACGCCAGGGAGGGTATGGAAGCTCTAAGCCTCTTCCCCCAAACCTCACCCCATGCATCTCTTCATCTATATCCTTTGTAATATCCTTTAAAATAAAGCAGTAAATGTAAGTAAGTTTTTCCCTGAGTTCTGTGAGCCACTCTAGCAAATTAATTAAACCCAAGGAGGTGGGCTTAAGAACCCTAATTTCTAGCCATTTTGTCAGAAGCACAGGTAAAACAACATGGGGCCTGTGATTGGCATCAGCAATGGGAGACAGTCTTGTGGGACTGAGCCCTCCACCTGTGGGATCTGACAATTTCTCAGGTAAGTAGCGTCAGAATTGAATTTAAGGCTGGGTGCGGTAGCTCATGCCTGTAATCCCAGCACTCTGGGAGGCTGAGGTGTGTGGATCACTTGAGGTCAGGAGTTCAAGACCAGCATGACCACCATGGTGAAACCTCGTCTCTACTAAAAACACAAAAATTAGCCAGGCATGGTGGCAGGCACCTGTAATCCCAGCTACTTGGGAGGCTGAGGCATGAGAATCACTTGAACCCTGGAGGTGGAGGTTGCAGTGAGCCAAGATCACGCCACTGCACTCCAGCCTGGGTGATAGAGGGAGACTCAGTATCAAAAACAAACAAACAAAAACAAAACAAAACAAAAACCCCAAAGAATTGAATTTAATTAGCAAACACACAGCTGGTGTCACCTCCTGGAGGACTGGCATGTGGGGAAAAACTCCCACACATCTGAGGTCACAGAAATATTTCATGCTGTGAGAGTACAGGAAAAACAGAGTTTGCTTTTTTCTCTATGTTCTCAGAGCCTACTTCCAAAAGGTAGGCAGAGCATCTCCCCACCCCCTACCTCCTTATTCCAGCTGCAGGGCTGCGTCTCACCATTCCTGCCTTGAGGACAACCCAAGCAGAGGCATCCTGCCACCGTTTAGTCACCTTATACCCAATGTACACAGACACTTGTATCTGTATCCTGTGAATCAGGGGACCAGGAGGTGGGTCCCGCTCTACGCAAATCAGAACTAGCAGCAACACTGGCCAGTTCTGCTCTAGACACCTACCTGGGAGGAAGAGAACTCTGTCAGCAGGTCAGGCAGCTTGAGCCACGTGTGGGACAAGGAAGCCAGAATTCAGCCCAGACACATGCCTGCCCAGCTCCCTGGACAAGGGCAGGAGCCATTCTTCCCTCCAGACCCTCCTTTTTCCATTGCACTTTAGCCTGGGCAACAGGCTAAATACTCCATCTCAAAAAAAAAAAAAAATTATTAATGTTGTTGGGTGTGGAGCCTCATGCCTGTAATCCCAGCACTTTGGGAGGCCAAGGCAGGAGGATTGCTTGAGGCCAGGAGTTCAGCACCAGCCTGGGCAACATGGTGACACCCCATCTTTACAAAAAATGTTTAAAAATTAGTTGGGGGTGATGGTCTGTACCTGTAGTCCTAGCTACCTGGGAGGCTGAAGTGGGAGGATGACTTGAGGCCATGAGCTGGAGGCTGCAGTGAACTATGATTTCAACACTGCACTCCAGTCTGGGCGACAGAGGGAGATCCTGTCTCAGACAAAACAGCAAATAATTTTTTCTTTTTTTTTATTTGAGTTAGATTCTTGCTCTGTCACCCGGGCTGGAGTGCAGTAGAGTGATCTCAGCTCACTGCAACCTCTGCTTCCCTGGTTCAAGCGATTCTCATGCCTCAGCCTCTTGAATAGCTGGGATTACAGGAATGTGCCACCATGCTTGACTGATTTTTGTATTTTTAGTAGAGATGGGGTTTCACCATGTCGGCCAGGCTGGTCTTGAACTCCTGACCTCAAGTGATCTGCCCGCCTTGGCCTCCCAAAGTACTGGGATTACAGGCATGAGCCACTGTGCCCAGCCTGGAAAATGATTTTTTTTTTGAGATGGAGTCTCACTGTGTCACCCAGCCTAGAGTGCAATGGTGCGATCTTGGCTCGCTGCAACCTCTGCCTCCTGGTTTCAAGCCATTCTCCTGCCTCAGCTTCCTGAGAAGCTGGGATTACAGGCACCTGCCACCATACCCGTCTAATTTTTTTTTTTTTTAATGTATTTTCAGTAGAGATGGGGTTTCACCACGTTGGCCAGGCTGGTCTCTAACTCCTGACCTCAGGTGATCTGCCTGCCTCGGCCTCCCAAAATGTTAGGATTACAGGTGTGAGCCACCGCGCCCAGCCAAGAATTCTTAACTGATAAAAGACGGTTAACTATCGTAAGTGGTTCAAGAGGACTACAAGGCAGGAGCTGACAAACTTTTTCTGTAAAGGGCCAGATAGGCAAAATTGTAGGCTTTGTAGGCAAGAGGCACAATTAAAAACATTACGTAGGTCCTCATATAACAACACAGAAAGAAATGTCCACATTTTTTTATAGATGAAATTCGAAATAAAGTAATGAGTACACATTTTGGAATAATGTTCTATTAATGAAAAGAATGGGATCCATTTTGCTGGGATAACATTTTGCCTAGTTGAGGTTCCCGTGTAAAATCGTCTCAGATCCGGCAGTACAAAAGCTGGATTTAATCTGTAGGTGGTACTGTGCTGGCGCTCTAAGCCCTGTCTATGGGGTGGAGGGATGGTGAACAAGGAACTGAGAAACTTGGAAGAGGGTCTGTCCCCTACAACTGAGATTCGGACCTCTGCAGGGAGAACCAGGTCACACAGCCCACCGGGGACAAAGAAATTTGTTAGAGGACATAGGACACGGACACAGACGAGAACGGATGGACACACACACCCCCAGAGAAAAGTGCCAACTTGGGCAAAGTACTTTTTTCCACCTGCCACTTCACAATGACCCTCCATCGCCCTCTACTGGCAGAGACTAGCATCAAGCCAACTGGCAAACCAGAGGCATCCTTTAAGGTCGTTTTGCAGAGTAAAGACTGCTTGGAGCTCAGAGGCAATAATTCTGTAACTTGCACAGAGATACTCATAGTGAGGCAAATAAATTTTTCCCCAACTTCTTGCTTGTCTTTAAAAGTGTTTATTAGAAGGTCGGGTGCAGTGGCTCACGTCTGTAATCCCAGCACTTTGGGAGGCCAAGGTGGGCGGATCACAAGGTCAGGAGTTCGAGACCAGCCAGACCAACAGGGTGAAACCCCGTCTCTACTAAAAATACAAAAATTAACCGGGCATGGTGGCGCACACCTGTAATCCCAGCTACTTAGGAGGTTGAGGCAGGAGAATCACTTGAAACCGGGAGGCAGAGGTTGCAGTGAGTCGAGATCGCACCATTGCACACCAGCCTGGGCGACAGAGTGAAACTCCGTCTCAACAACAACAAAAACAAAAAAAAGTTAGTCAAATGCAACCTATTCCCCACCCACTTAGTTCTCTGATTGCAGAACCCACAGTTATCAGTGTATTGTGTATCTTTCAGACCTGTTTGATGCCCACATACAATGCTTTATTTTTAAAATTTCCATTTTACAAATTTTACAATAAAATCTTCTACTTTACACAAATTTACACTATTTCGGCAGTTACATCTATTAATTTTTCTTTGATGGTTTCTGGTTTGTGTCTTATTTAGGAAGGTCATCCATACTTCAAGATTAAAAATACTTTTCCCATATTTTCTTTGAATACTTTTATATTTTAGTTTTGACACATATATCTGTAAACCATCTGGGTTTTAATATTTGAATAGAGTGTGAAGTGACGATTAGATTTTATTTTCTTCCAAGCGGGTGGCCATTTAACTGCTTCAGTGTTATCTAATCCATCCTTTCCAGCAGATTCAAATGATTTAATACTGGGGACCCCAGTCCCCAATCATCAGTAACAACTGCCAAGGATGGCTTCATCCCACAGGTCCCTCTCCTCCTCGGGGCCTTCCCTGCCTGGCCCCTTCTTCTCTCTCCCGGACCTCGCATCTTTTGCGGTGTCCTGACTCTGGTGATTCCTCTTGCTGCGTCTGGGTCTCTCTGCACTGCCTGGGGCACCCTCAGCCTTTCTCCTGCCCCTGTTCCCTTTGTGTGAGTCTCCCTTCCCGCGGTGCTTCCTCTTGGGCTCCTCCCTGGCCGCTCCTGGTCCTCCCACCTCCCCGTGCCTCCTCCTCAGGCCTCGGTCCCCACAGCCTCTGTCCCCATGGCCCGCCTGCTGGGCGCTGCCGCAGGGCTCCCAGAAGAGGCAACAGGAACCTTCCCTGCCCTGCGTCCCGCGGACGCCTGTGTTCTCTCCCTGCCCAGATGGGCTTAGAAGCCACTGGTGTTTGAAGAAACGGTCCTGATTCTCTTGACTGTGGTTTACAGATTCCAGTCTTCGTGGAGCATAAGGAATTTTAGGCCAGGGAGGTACCCGGCTTTCCACGGTCCTCAGTCTTTCCAAGGAAGTGGGGAACAGGTGGGGTCTCCAGAAGGGGAGTCCCTGCTGCTCCGGCCCCCGAGGCTCAGTGGGGCCCCTTTCTTGGTACGCGGAGTCCTCCTTCACCTTTATAAAGCAAAGTGTTGGTTGCAATCCTCTGGCTTTCTGCTTTCTAATATAATCCTCCAGTTCATGTTGAAAAGAGTCAGAAGTCTTAGAATTTTCCATTATATTGATTACGGATGAATCTGTTAGGGAAAATGGGGGGAAGCTTTCTGTTAAATGTATTCTTTTGCTATGATTGTTTTGTGTGTCCTAAAGATGAGACTCCAAATTCTAGGGGAGATTATGTTATGTAATATGCTGTAAGTACTACATAGTCACTGATGTTGAAAATATGTTTGACATAGACTGAAAATGATGAAATATAATGGACTAAGAAAATGAGCCTTAAAACACTGTGCAAATTTGAGGATCTATAACTATATAATAAATATAACACATATAGATAGGCATAAGATTTATCAGTGGTTACCCCAGGTTTAGGGGGAATTTAGATAATTTTAGTCTTAATTGTTCTGAATTTTTGCCAAAAATACTATCACTTGTGTGATTAAAAAAAGAAAATTAAGTTGTTTCAAGAAAATAGGCCAGCAACTGATCTAAAATCATTCATAAATTCTACAAAAACAGAACAAGCTAGTCCTGTGCTTATTATATGCCAAGAAAGAAATAATAGAGAGATAATTAAACATATTCCCAGGTCACTCACATTCTATCTATTTTAAATCTAATAGCTGAGGTCAAAAAACAGAGGAAGATGCTATTCTTTTTTTTTTTTTTTAACAAATGAAGAAACTGAGTCACAGAGAGTTTGGGTTGCTTACTTAAGGTCACACACAGCTGAAAAGTACAGGCAGGATTTAAACCCAGGGAGCGAGGGTTCAGAGCCTGCTGGCTCAGTCATACTCTGTAGCTCAGAATGCTTTTCATCTCTGAGATTTGTACCAACCTTATAGGTGTTTGGGGACTAAGACAGTGATTACAACTGAAGGACTGGGGACAGCGCTGGGGATGCAGCAAGTGGCCAGTGACTGGTAGCTACTAATATTCTCATTAAGATGCAGGAATGAGGACCAGCAGCATTAAATGTTTTACTAGCAGTCTATTCTGAGAACTTGCCTCCATTTTATTTTACTAATTTTTTTTTTTTTTTTTTTTTTTGAGTCAGGGTCACTCAGGCTGGAGTACAATGGCATGATCATGGCTCACTGAAGCCTCGAACTGCTGGGAGACACCCGTTGCTCCACACCTCACAGCCAGCACCATCAACAGGTCCTGCCAACTGCTGTTTTCAAAACTTGTCCAGAATCTGACCAATTCTACCTAAACTGCTCTTGCCTGGGCCAGGGTGCCACATGTCCCCTGGATCAGGGCAGTTACCCTTCTTTGGTCTTCCAGCATCTGTTCAATGAGCCTATTTCCAAACCAGCTGCCAGGATAACCATTTTAATGTGATGTCATCCTGGCTATCTCAAAACCATTAGAGAGCTCAAAATCCTCTGCTCAAAACCATCAGAGGGCCGGGCGCGGTGGCTCATGCCTGTTATCTTAGCATTTTGGGAGGCCAAGGTGGGTGGATCACCTGAGGTCAGGAGTTCAAGACCCCAGCCTGGCCAACATGGTGAAACCCCATCTCTACTAAAAATACAAAAATTAGCCAGGCATGATGGCAGGCGCCTGTAATCCCAGCTACTCAGGAGGCTGAGGCAGAAGAATCGCTTGAACCCAGGAGGTAGAGGTGACAGAACGAGACTCCATCCCAAAACAAACAACAACAACAACAAAACCATTAGAGAGCTCCTCCATCTCTCCCTCAGAAGGAAGCCCAGATTCCCACGGTGCCTACAAGGCCTGACACTGTGGGTCACTCCCTGTCCTGAGGCCTCCAGTTTCTCTCTGACTACCGTCCTCTTGCTCCTCCTCTTCAGCCACACTCGTCTCCCAGCTGGAAGACAGCAGAGAGGCACACCCTGGCCTCAGGTCCTCCCTGTCCCTAACTCTGCAAAGCTCTTTACCTCTGCACGCACACCGGAAGCCCCCTTGCCTCCCTGGTCTTAGCTGGAAATGTCAACTTCTTAGAGTTTTGACGACCCTCCCCATGGGACACCCTCTGCCCCTTCCCTGCTTGATTTTCCTCCATGACATCACCATTCCCTAATAGAGTGCTTTAAGATACTGAGATACCTTGGGGGATTTGAGACAGGGTCTTGCGCTGTTGCTCAGGCTGGAGTGCAGTGGCACAATCACGGTTCACTGCAGCCTCCTGGGCTGAAGTAATCGATTACTCAATTACTCCCACCTCAGCCACCTGACTATCTGAGACCACAGGCGCACGTGACTACGCCTGGTTCATTTTTTGTATTTTTAGTAGAGATGGGGTTTTGCTGTGTTGCCCAGGCTGGTCTGGATCTGCTGGACTCAAGCAATCCACCCATCTTGGCTTCCCAAAGTGTTGGGATTACAGGCGTGAGCCACTGCCCCAGCTGAGATGTTAAGATGCTGGTTCTCTTGGCTGGGTGGGGTGGCTCACGCCTGAAATCCAGGCACTTTGGGAGGCCGAGGTGGGTGGATCACTGGAGGTCGGAGCTCAAGACCAGCTTGGCCAACATGGTGAAACCTCATCTCTACTAAAAATACAAAAATTAGCTGGGCATGGTGGTGCGCCTGTAGTCCCAGCCACTTGGGAGGCTCAGGCAGGAGAATCGCTTGAACCTGGGAGGCGGAGGTTGCGGCGAGCCAAAATGGCGACATTACACTCCAACTTGGGCAACAGAAAGAAAGAGAAAAAAGACCCTGATTCTCATTCTGCATTTCTACCGAGCTCCCTAGCAATGCTGATACTGCTCATACCCAGACTATGCTTTGAGTAGCAAGAACCTCACAATTTAACGTTTACATTTGGTCTGCTTTTTTTGTGTGTGTGAGACAGAGTCTCACTCTGTCACCAGGCTGGAGTGCAGTGGCATGATCTTGGCTCACTGCAAGCTCCACCTCCCGGGTTCAAGCGATTCTCCTGCCTCAGCCTCCCAAGTAGCTGGGACTACAGGCGCCCGCCACCACGCCTGGCTAATTTTTTGTATTTTTAGTAGAGACGGGGTTTCAGTGTGTTAGCCAGGATGGTCTCCATCTCCTGACCTCACGATCCGCACGCCTCGGCCTCCCAAAGTGCAGGGATTTACAGGCGTGAGCCACCGCGCCCGGCCATTTTACATTTGGTCTGTTTTCTATCTTACTACACTTGGATGTAAGCTCCTCATGGGTTGAGATTCCTTGACTGCTGTTTCCTCAACATGTCAAATTGTGCTTAACGTAGACGCTTAATAAATAACTCGCTGAATGAATACATGAGTGAAGAAACGCCGTGACCTCTCCCAACATGTTCGGATCCACTAAGAACCCCAGATCTAAGGAGTCCTACCCACTTCAGCTGTGCTTCCCACACAGCCTCCTCTCATTTGCCCCTCAGCCGTCTTCCTTAACAACTAGCCATCCAAACGCCGCCAAACGTCTGGTTCACCTCTTACCTGGAATCACTGCCATGCATTAGTGTACTGAGAGAAATTTCCGCAAAACAGATGGAACCCTCACCTCCTTTAGACTACAGTCGTTGGGGTCGTGTAAGTAGAGGTCCTGGGGGCCTCACAGAGTGCAGAGGCCCACCTGCTTAGAACTCAGAAGCAAGTTAGGAGCCCTAGCACGGCGGGCGTAGCTTTACTCTGAGCTCCAGGAGAATTCCAGCTTGCTCGCTGCTCACCGGTCCAAGAAAACAGGTAGCCACACCCCATCCTTCGCTCCCGCCTCTTTGGTTTCAGGCCTCCTCATCCCACAGCTCCACTCTCAGGAGAAACAAATTCAATTACAGACACTAAAGTGATTCAGGAACGCCCAAGTTTATCGCCTTGGAACCAATCAGCCTATAACCTAATCAGTATTATTAAATCCTGTCTGAAGAGTTAATCTTGAAAAAAATTTAAGAAAACACTAACTCTTACTTTGTGAAATATAGCATACATGCAGAAATGTGCACGAAACAAAAATCTACAGCCCAATGGTTTATCACTAAGACAAAGTCCATCCAAACACCATTCAGGTCAGCAAACAGAACCGAGCCACATGCCAGATGGGTCTCCTTTCCCTCCTAACCTTAACTGTCCCTTTGTCCCGCACTAGCCTGTGTTTTTTGGGGGGAATCTCATTGTTGCTTTTCTGGATAGTTTATTACTTACATGAAAGTCTTGAAATGCTATAGTTTTGCCTGTTTTTTGGAATGTACTTTATGTAAATAGAATTGTACACTGCACTTCTTTGTACTGTGTATTTCTGAATTTTACCACATGTTCATTTTCATAGCTGTATGGTATTCTATTATTGAAAAAAGTATATATATTTCACAGAATATATATGTGTGCATTATGTATGTATGGGTGTGTATATAGATAGTTATAGGGATATTAACAGATTATTGATCTGTTCTAGGCCATTGTGATTGTCCCCAGTCCAGGCCATTTTAAACAACACTGTCATTAATATTCTTGTATATACTTCCTGATATACATAAACTTGCATTACTACAGAGTGTTTACCTAGAAGTGGGATTTCTGTGCTACACAGCATGGTATATTCAGCTTTACCAGACATAGTAATACCAAAGGTTTTTCTAAAGGGGTTAATACCAATTTTTATTTATTTATTTATTTATTTTTGAGATGGAATTTCACTCTTGTTGCCCAGGCTGGAGTCCAGTGGCATGATCTTGGTTCCCTGCGGCCTCCGCCTCCCGGGTTCAAGCAATTCTCCTGACTCAGCCTCCTGAGTAGCTGGGATTACAGGTGCCCACTGCCATGCCTGGCTTATTTTTTGTATTTTTTTTTTTTTTTTTTGAGATGGAGTCTTGCTGTGTCGCCCAGGCTGGAGTGCAGTGGCGTGATGGTGGCTCACTGCAACCTCTGCCTCCCAGGATAAACCGCTTCTTCTGCCTCAGCCTCCTGAGTAGCTGGGACTACAGGCGACTGCCACCACACCTGGCTAATTTTTGTATTTTTAGTAGAGACAGGCTTTCACCATGTTGGCCAGGCTGGTCTCAAACTCCTGACCTAGTGATCCTGCCTGCCTCGGCCTCCCAAAGTGCTGGGATTACAGGCGTGAGCCACGGCACCCAGCCAGTTATTACCAGTTCACATCCTTCCCCCAGCAGTGTTTGGGGGCTTCACATTCTTTCCAACACTTGGAATTGTCAAACCTTGAATTCTGTATTTAACGGTGATTTTAATCAACATTTCCTGTTTACAATGGTACTGAGTATCTTCTTTATGTTTATCGGCCAGTGTTTTTCTCTTTTGTGCCATGGGGGTCCAGGTCTCTAGAACCTTCTGTTGGGTCGTTTGCATTTTACTTAACTATTTTCTAAGAAGGAGCCCTCTGCTGGCTCTGTGTGTTGTGGAGATCTCCCATTGTTTGTCTTGTATTTTCATTCCCTGGGTGGCGGTATCTTTTGGTGGACACTCTTAATTTTAATGTTGTCCAACATAGGAATCAAACTTAACAAGGATAATGGTTTTTGTTGTTGTTGTTGTTGTTTTTAGAGACGGAGTCTCCCTCTGTCGCCCGGGCTGGAGTGTGTGGTGGTGCTATCTCGGCTCACTGCAAGCTCTGCCTCCCCAGTGGGATAGTGCTTTTTAATGTCATGTTTAAGATATATTTTCCTAATCCTAGACCAGTGTTTCTTTACATGGCAGTGGTGACATTTTGGGTCAGATAATTCTTTGTTGAGGGGGGCTGTCCTATGCATTATAGGATGTTTAGCAGCATCCCTGGCCTCTACCCACTACATAACAGTAGCAACTCCCTTCCAACCTAGTTGTAACAACCAAAAATGTCTTCAGACATTTCCAGAAGTACCCATGTTTCAGAAACATTGCCATAGATCATAAACATATTCTCATGTGATGCCTTATAAAAGCTTTATAGTGGGCCAGTGCGGTGGCTCATGCCTCTAATCCCAGCACTTTGGGAGGCCGAGGTGGGGGGATCACTTGAGGTCAGGAGTTCAAGACCAGCCTGGCCAGCATGGCTAAGCCCTGTCTCTACTAAAAATACAAAAAGTTAGCTGGGCATGGTGGCGCATGCCTGTAGTCCCAGCTACTCAGAAGGCTGAGGCAGGAGAATCGCTTGAGCCCAGGAGACGGAGGTTGCAGTGAGCCAAGATCATGCCACTGCAGGCCAGCCTGAATGACAGAGCCAGACCTCAACTCAAAAAAAAAAAAAAAAGAAAGCTTCGTGGTGGCTGGGTGAGGTGGCTCACACCTGTAATCCCAACACTTTGGCAGGCTGAGGAGGGTGGATTACTTGAGGCCAGGAGTTCCAGACCAGCCTTGCCAACATGGCAAAACCCTGTTGTCTCTACTAAAAATATAAAAATTAGCTGAGCATAATAGTGTGCACCTGTGATTCCAGCTACATGGGAGGCTGAGGCAGGAGAATCGCTTGAACCCAGGAGGCAGAGGTTGTAGTGAGCTGAGATTGTACCACTGAACTCCAGCCTGGGTGACAGAGCAAGACTCTGTCTCAAAATAAATAAATAAATAAATAAATAAATAAATAATAAAAGCTTCATGGATATATAATTCAACTGGAATTGATTTTTGTGCAAGCCGTGAGGCAGGCATCCTACTTCATTTGTTTGACGATATGGTGGGGAGAACCCAAAGGGTTTGTGTTTTTTTCTGTTCTCTCACTCAACAATCAACACAGAAGACTTCTGTGACCAAATATATGGGGTTTCCCCACACACACCAAGCGAACAGTCAATTCTGCAGCTGACACCAGCGGGTGTGCTCTAATCTAATTCAGTTCTCACACTCTCAACCTGGAGATGGCATCAGGTCCCACAGGTTGAGGACTCAGTCCCCAAGACTGCCCCTGCCCCCAACTTTGGAGGCCAGTTGCAAGTCCCAGCCTGTTTCACTTGTGCTTCTGATCAACCAGCTATGAATTAGAGTTCCCAGGACCTCCTCCTTAGGTTCAGTTAATTTGCTAGAGTGGCTCACAGAACTCAGGGAAACACTTACTTATGGTTGCTAGTTTATTATAGAGCATATTAGAAAGGATACCAAAGAATACTAGATGAAGAGATGCAGAGGGTGAGATATAGGGGAAGGGGGTGGAGCTTCCAGGTCCTCCCCAAGCTCCTCCCCGGTGTTCCACCCTCCAGGAACTGCCATGTGTTCAGCTGTCCACAAGCTCATCTGAACCCTGTCCTTTTGGGTTTTTATGGAGGCTTCACTACATAGGCATGATTGATTAAACCACTGGCCATTGATCAACTTAGCCTTCAGCCCCTCTCCCCTCCCTGGAGGTTGGGGGGCAGAGCCGAAAATCCCACCCTTCTAATCCTGCCTTGGTCTTTCTGGTAACCAGCCCCCTTCTGAAGCTACCTAATGGCTGCCAGCCATCAGTCAACTCATTAGCACACAAAAATATATCACTTTGGAGAGTCTAAGGATTTTAGGAGTTGTATGCCAGGAAATGGGAAGAAGACCAAATGTGTATCTCACAATATCACATACCATACTTTTCCAAGACCATTTATTGAAGTTTGTCTTCCACACTGCTCTGAAGTTCTTTGTCATTTTATTTTTTTCTCACGTCGGACTGGTAACAGGCAGACCTTACCAGGTTTGAGAAAGGCACATCCCACACATGAGTGTGAAAACCCAATCATCATGCTTATGAACTGCAAACATATCTGCCTTTATTATTCAACAAATGTCTATTTGTTTATGGTTCTGCTTCTGGTTTCTGTACTCTGTCATATCTTTGCACCAGTACTCCTCTGTCTTCATTACTTAGTTTCATGAGAAGTTTTTATATTTGCTAGAGTAAGTCATCTCCCTATTCCTGTCTTTCGTATTCAAGTATGTGTTGATTTATCTTGGCATTTTGTTTATATATAAACTTTAAATCTGGCTCATCAATTTCTGTAAACACTTGCAGTTTTGCTTGGGGCTACACTGAATCTGTAGGTTAATTTGAGGAGAACTGACATCTTTCCAGTGTTAGAACTTTCAGTATATGAACATGGCTTATGCCTCCATTTATATGAGCATTCTTTATTCTTTTATGTTCCCAGATGATGGACTTTGTTCACCAAACTTCTCCTAGAATCCTGAAAGGCCACACGTTTTAAGCCCTAGGCCCAATGTCACATATAATGCCTGTGCAATTCGTGGGTTTATTTATGTCAGATGTAATTTCATTTTTTACATTTTTATTTATTTATTTTTTTGGGACAGGGTCTCACTCTTACCCAGGCTGGAGTGCAGCAGCATGATCATGGCTCTCTGAAGTCTCAACTTCCCGGGCTCCATTGATCCTCCCACCTCAGCCTCCTCCGTAGCTGGGACCACAGGCGTGTGCCACAGGCACGCACACATGCACAGGTGTGTGCAGTAGAGACAGGCTTTCACCATGTTGCCCAGGCTGGTATCGGAACTCCTGAGCTCAAGCGATCCTCCTGCCTTGGCTTCCCAAAGTACTGGGATTACAGGTATGAGCCATGGCACCCAGGCAGGCATAATTTCAAGTACTGAAGAAGCTTACAAAGATAAGGACTTTATTAAAAGAATATTTGCAGGCTGGGTGCAGTGGCTCACTCCTGTAATTCCAGCACTTTGGGAAGCCCAAGGTGGGCGGATCACCTGAGATCAGGAGTTTGAGACCAGCCTGGAAACATGGCGAAACCCCATCTCAACTAAAAATACAAAAATTAGCCAGGCGTGGTGGCACGTGCCTGTAATCCCAGCTACTTGAGAGACTAAGGCAAGTGATTCGTTTGCATCCGGGAGGTGGAGGTTGCAGTGTGCCGAGATCGTGCTACTGCACTCCAGCCTGGGCGACAGAGTGAGACTCTGTCTCAAAAAAACAAACAAACAAACAAACAGGCCGGGCGCGGTGGTTCACATCTGTAATTCCAGCACTTTGGAAGTCCGAGGTGGGCAGATCACAAGGTCAGGAGATCCTGACCATGCTGACTGACACGGTGAAATTCCGTCTCTACTAAAAATGCAAAAAAATTAGCCGGGCGTGGTGGCGGGCACCTGTAGTCTCAGCTACTTGGGAAGCTGAGGCAGAAGAATGGCGTGAACCTGGGAGGCGGAGCTTGCAGTGAGCCGAGATCGTGTCACTGGACTCCAGCCTGGGCGACAGAGCGAGAGTCCGTCTCAAAATAAATAAATCAATAAATCAATACAAATTGCAATGTGAAGAAATTTGGGAGAAAGGAAGATAAAGTAGGAGAAGAAACAAAATGGAGACCCCTGCAAGTCCAGGCTGTGTAGCTGCCCAGTCTGGGTGAGATTATTGTCACCATTCAGCAGGCAGGCACAGATTTCACCTTTGGGCAGCCGTGAATGTCAGGCTCAGCACCATGAAATTTCACACTTTATTATGGACTCCCGTTGTTGCGCTCTGATTATTTGATTCGGCTAACATGGTACTGGCACATTTCATCTTCAAATAACCCTTGCTGAGGCAACTTTTTTTTTAAATTCCATTTTAAGATGAAAAGTAAGGTTTAAAGAGGTTAAGTGACCTGCCCTTAGCCACGTATAGAAATTAGCGTGTTCAAGTCCATCTTCTGATTCCAAGGCCAATGCCTGCCCTCCTTCCATTCTACCTCCCCACAGTGTGTGGGATTTCTGCTCTTGCTGTTTTATAAGCTCTGGACACTTGAAAGATATCTAATATACAGAAGGTAGATGCTAGTTATTATCAGACAAACTGAAGTGAAAGCACAAAAGGGCTCAGGAATCACTTCTTTTCTTTCTGTTTTTTTTTTTTCCTTTTTTGAGACAGAGTCTCACTCTGTAGCCCAGGCTGGGCTACAGTGGTGCAATCTCGGCTCACTGCAATCTCTGCCTCCAGGGTTCAAGCGATTCTCCTGCCTCAGCCTCTCGAGTAGCTAGGACTACAGGCATGCATCACCATGCCCTGCTAATTTTTATATTTTCAGTAGAGACATGATTTCACCATGTTGGCCAGGCTAGTCTCGAACTCCTGACTGATTTGTTTTTCTAAGACCACCAGAGCGGGCACAAAAGAACCAGCGACTAGGCAAGGGTAGGAGCAAAACTGCAAGTTTATTTTGGTCACCTAGCTTCAGGGGAAGAAGGTGGGTAGGGAGAGGTCTGTTGGCCTCCGGCAAATGAGGCCAACCGAGTCACCTGTGCAGCTCTCGGACGGAGTTCCAACAGTCCCGACCGCAGTGGGATAGCTGGGAAGTCCGTGCGTGGCGTTCGTCCGGAGCCGCTTTTCTAGGAGTGGGAGGGCAATAGGCGGGGCACGGGCGTGTCGGGGGCGTTCGGCAGGTGCGACCAGGTAAATCTTGGTCTCTTCGGATTGACATCACCTGGCACATGCCTAGTTGGTCTGCACCTTCCCGGGTCGCCGGCTGCATTTTCACGGGCGCGGGAAAAGTTGGGGGGGGGATGAAGAACCCGGAAGTGCACCATCTTGCCTCCGTTCATCCAAACACTGACCTCAGGTGATCCAGCCGCCTCTGCCTCCCAAAGTGCTGGCATTACAGGCCTGAGCCACTGAGCTGGGCCAGGAATCACTTCATGATGGCATTACCAAGGGCTGTAGATACTGAAATTTATCAGAAAGGGATATTCTTGTTTCTGTGATGGACAAGCGCTGCCCCACCCAGACTCCTTAAGGCTCTTCCAGCCCTGAAATAAACCGTGGTGTGGAGCATTTATATGCTAAAGAGATCACTTTCTTGCTTACTTTATCCATTATTTCCATGGCTCTCTCTTGTCCCTAAGCTGCTCCTGTGTCTACGGTTTCATCCTGGAGGGCCAAAATTTCCAATAGGCAAGTAAAGCCCATGCTTGCTTAGCCCACAAAGGGGGAACAAGTACTGCATACTTCCCATTTCAACATCTCTTTTGGGGGTACCAGGGTATACAACTCCCTTGTGCTGGTTTTATTATTTATTTATTTATTTTTGAGACAAGGTCTGCCTCTATCACCCAGGCTGGAGTTCAGTGGAGCTATAACGGCTCACTGCAGCCTTGACCTCCCTAGGCTCAAGTGATCCTCCTACCTCAGCCTCCCAAATAGCTGGGACTACAGGCATACACCACCATACCGGCTAAGTTTTTGTATTTCTTTCTAGAGACAGGGTTTTACCACGTTGTCCAGGCTGGTTTCGAACTCCTGGGCTCAAGTGATCTGTCCACCTCAGCCTCCCAAAATGCTAGGATTACAGGCTTGAGCCACCATGCCTGTCCTGTCCTGGTTTATAACAGATGAGGTGAGGCTGCTATGCAACTTTTATTTTGAAAAAGAACTATGCAGTTAGATTTCCCTGACTGTTCTTTCCTCAAAGAGCAACTCATTTCTCCATCTTCCTTTAATCTTGTCATAATGTATCCAAGGATGATAGAAGCCCACCTCCACCAACAGTAGAAGAAAGACTCAAAAACACCACACCTTTACCAATCAATGGCTGTGTCCTCATCCTCAAGCCCTCAGGAGTAAACAAGTTTTGCAAATGAAATTTTATTTTACCTATAGAAAGACTAAAGATTTTTCATCAAAAATGCAATTTATTGCTTCTACCCAAGATCAAGGGTAGTATCTGTGCTTATTATGTAATATCTGACACATCCACTAGCTGAGAACAAAATAAGTGGGTTTTAGGAGCAGAAGATAGTGTAATCTTGCTTCATCCACTAGGTGTGCGGGTTCAACAATGCAGTCACAATCAGAACAACGGTGCTCCAGATAACTGATGACTCCAATACGGCTCTGACCCTCATGCTCTCAGTTTTAATATGAAACCTGCCTTTTTCCCTTTTATTTATTTATTTATTTTTTACTTTTATTTTTTGAGGCGGAGTCTCCCTTTGTCACCCTGGCTGCAGTGCAGTGGTGGATCTCTGCTTAGTGCAACCTCTGCTTCCAGGTTTCAAGTGATTCTCCTGCCTCAGCCTCCGGTTTGACTGTGATTATAGGCGTGCACCACCACGCCCCAGCTAATTGTTGTATTTTCAGTAGAGACGGGGTTTCAACATGTTGGCCAGGCTGGTCTCGAATTCCTGACCTCAGGGTATCTGCCCACCTCTGCCTCCCAAAGTGCTGGCATTACAGGTGTGAGCCACCGCACCTGGCCTTTCCTTATTTATTTTTTTGAGACAAGGTCTCTCTGTCGCCCAGGCTAGAATGCAGTGGCTCGATCTCAGCTCACTGAAACCTCCGCCTCCCAGGTTCAAGCAATTCTCCTGCCTCAGCCTCCCGAGTAGCTGGGATTACAGGCGCCCACCACCAAGCCCAGCTAATTTTTGTATTTTTAGTACAGATGGGTTTCACCATGTTGGCTAGGCTGGTATTTTTATTTTTTTATTGAGACAGAGTCTTGCTCTGTTGCCCAGGCTGGAGTGCAGTCGCGGGATCTTGGATCACTGCAACCTCCACCCCCCGCCCACCGCCCCCTCCCCCCCCGCCCCGGGTTCAAATGATTCTTCTTTGCTGGGATAAGAAGCGCCCACCACCACGCCCAGCTAATTTTTGTATTTTTAGTAGAGACAGGGTTTCACCATGTTGGCCAGGCTGGTCTCAAACGCCTGACCTCCGGCGATCCTCCCGACTCGGCCTCCCAAACTGCTGGGATTACAGGCGTGAGCCACCATGCTCGGCCTCCTTTTTATCTTTATTCGTTATTTTTTGAGACAGGGTCTTGCTCTGTCATCCAGGCTGGAGTGCAGTGGCACAATCACGGCTCCTTGACCTCTTGAGTTCATGCAGCAATCCTCCCACCTCATCTTCTTAGGTAGCTGGGACTACAGGCATGAGCCACCACACCCAGCTAATTAAAAACTTTTTTTTTTTTTTTTTTTTTTTTGGTAGAGTGCCAGGTGCAGTGGCTCATACCTGTAATCCCAGCACTTTGGGGTTGGGTGCGAGGATCGCTTGATCCCTGAGCCCAGATCCCAGGAGTTTGAGACTAGTCTGGGTAACGCGGGGGAAATACCTCTCTCTACAAAAAACAAAAACAAAAACTTCACACTTGCCCATTGTTGTGGCACGCGCCTGCTACTCCAGAGGCTGATGTGGATGAACCCAGGAGTCCAAGGATGCAGTGAGTGAGCCAGAATCGCGCTGTCTCAGAAGACTCAGTCTTGCCGTATTTGCTCACGCTGATCTTGAACTCCTGGGCTCAAACAATCTTCCTTCAAAAGAGCTGGGATTGCTGTGCGTCAGCCACCTCATCTTGGAAAATTTAATCGAAACGGTAGACCTCTGTCTTCTAAACTGCTAGCATGCCTGTCTTTTCTTTTTAGACATACTGTTATGAAGTCATGTGCAACCGCGAAAACTCGAAGTTAACGAACGTACGAACAACTCTGTCTTTATTACTATTTATGGGAAGAAGCGCACCATCATTCCCAAAAATACTACACTACCAGGTCCACACGTGCAGAAAACAGAGCAAGCTGCTACCACCTCCACCTCCACCTCCCCCCCCCACCTCCTCCCCCCCCACCTCCTCCCCCCCCACCACCTCCCCCCCCACCACCACCTCCCCCACCACCAATCAGCACTCTATGTCTAGCTCAGGGATTATAAACGCACCAATCAGCACTCTGTCAAAAACGGACCAATCAGCTCTCTGTAAAATAGACCAATCAACTCTATGTAAAATGGACCAATCAGCAGAATGTGGGTGGGGGGAGGCCAGATAAGGGAATAAAAGCAGGCTGCTAGCGCCAACCAGCGGCAACCCAGCATCCTTTTCTGAGGGTGTGAGTCTTGTTCTTTTGCTCTTTGCAATAAATCTGGCTGCTGCTCCGTCTTTGAAACCAGGCCACTTTTATGAGCTGTAACACTGCAAAGGTCTGCAGGTTCACACTTGAAACCAGCAAGATCATGAACCCACCAGGAAGAATGAACAACTCCAGATGCACTACCATTAAGAGCTGTAACATTCACTGCGAAGGTCTGTAGCTTCACTCCTGAAGTCAGAGCGACCGTGAATCCACCAGAAAGAAAAAAGTGTGGACACATCTGAACATCTGAAGGAACAAACTTCGGACTACCATCTTTAAGAACTGTAACACCGCGAAGGTGGTGCAGCTTCATTCTTGAAGTCAGCTAGACCAAGAACCCACCAATTCCGGACACAGTTCCCACCCACCACACTCCCTCCCTAGTTCTATCCCAGCTCTTTAAACAGTTGGAGTTCAAACCTCAGACCATGACAGCACAGGGGCCTGAACTCCAGTATGGCCCTGGACAAGTTCCTTAATCTCTCTGAGCCTCAACTTCCTGAAGGAGCAGGTAACATTGTTATTAGTAGCCTCCTGGCCCCAGCACACGGACATACATATATGTGGATATCCTGTGAGGGGTCGTCTTTTCTTTGGGTTGTTTCTTGTCCGTAGAGGTCCATACTTTATGTTCCTGGAGGCACCAGCTGAGTCACTGATGCACTCCTGCATCCAGCATGTTTAAGGGGGACAGTCTGGGGAGGGACAGTCTGGGGAGGGCAGGGAAGAGCCTAGAGGGTCCCTTAGTGATCAGGGCTGTGATGGGGGTGTTACTGGAAAAGGGACCCTATCCAGACCCCAAGAGAGGGTTCTTGGATCTTTTGAAAGAAGGAATTTGGGGCAAGTCCATAAAGTGAAAGCAAGTTTATTAAGAAAGTAAAGAAATAAAAGAATGCTTGCTCCATAGGCAGAGCAGCAGCATGAGCTGCTTGACTGACTATATTTACAGTTATTTCTTGATCCTCTGCTAAACAAAGGGTGGATTATTCATGGGTTTTCTGGGAAAGGGGTGGGTAATCCTGGAACTGAGGGTTCCTGCCCTTTTTAGACCCTATAGGGTAACTTCCTGATGTTGCCATGGCATTTGTAAACTGTCATGGCACTGGCAGGAGTGTCATTTAGCATGGGAATGCATTATAATTACCATATAGTGAGCAGTGAGGATGACCAGAGGTCACCTTCGTCACCCTCTTGGTTTTGGCTGGCTTCTTTACTGCATCCTGTTTTATCAGCAAGGTCTTTGTGACCTGTGTCTTGTGTGGACTTTCTATCTCATCCTGATTTAGAATGCCTAAGCTAGTGGGAATGCAGCCCTGCAGGTCTCAGCCTTACTATACCTAGCCCCTATTCAAGATGGAATTGCTCTGGTTCGTTTGCCTCTCACAGGGGCAGTGCACAGTCACATCTTGGTCTCTGCTGCCTCATCCTTCCAGATCTTTCAGATGTTTGCCGTCTGGCATTCTTGGATAGGAAGACTGCTTCCAAAGTGATGCAGGATTTTTCTCGGACACTTTTCCAACTGCAGACTTCTGGTCTTCGATCCTCCTGCCCATGCCTAGCTGTGCCCCAGGCAGGAGGTGCCCTTCCCACTTGGGCTTGCACTCTGGTGGGGATCCTGCAGCCACCAAGACTGCATGCTCAACCCCAGTAGGAGGGGGTGTGTGAGCAAGTGAGTGCCTCATCTTGCCAGCCACTCCAAGTGCCCTTTGGGGCTTGCAGCTGGATCAGGCCTGTTGGAAGCGACTCCCAGGGTGAACTCTGACATCCAGGTGAAGTGAACTTGGTGGCGCCCAAACAGTAAAGCGCTGACTCTGAAGCCTCAGAGGGGGTGTTACAGCCATGCTAACAGTTCTTTTAGTCCCACGGTCAGCAGCCTGACAAACAGGGGCATGTTAACAACGAATGGGGGGGAGTGTGTTAACAACTCTTCAGTCCTGTTGTCTGCTCCTGCTGGAGGCTCCCTGGCTGGCTGCCTGCACTGCTTCTCATGGCAAGTGGCTGCTACTGGTCGCAGACAGTAGAGGAGGTGTGGAGGGCTATGGTGTTACTGTCTTCTTCGTACCCTTTGCTGACAATGGAAGGGTGAAAAGGGCAAAGAAAACTTTTATGAAGCGATGAAACAGCTCTCAGCGGAGAGGGGATGCGAAAGGTGGTCCCTGACCTGAAGTCGGGTGGTCTCTCTCTCAGTGTGGCTGAGTCTGGGGTTTTTATGGGTTCAGAAGTGGGGACTGCATGCTGATTGGTTTATGAGTATGCAAAAAAGGCTAAAATAAAGGCACCATTCGAAGGTGGCATGACAGTGTGGAAAACCAATTAGGGAAGGGTAGAGATATGTAAAGTAAGTGAAAGGTTGGGATCAGTCAGAGGAAAGTGCACCAACAGGAAGAGGGGTTCTCAGTTCAGCCCATGGATTTATCCACGACTTGTAGCTTAGCTTTCAGACTTTTAAACTGCCTTTGGTTTGAAAGTTGGGTTTCACTGGGGACATGTTGCTATCTGCCTAGGGGTTTGTCTGTCTCCTACCACTATTAAAAGTACTAAATCAGTGTATCTAGCCTGAGGGCTGCCCCTAGTCTGGCCAGCAGAGGTTTTTGTTTTGTTTTTCTTTTGTTTTAACTTAAAATTTTAATTAAAAGGGACTAATATAGAGGGTTTTTAAAAAATTACCATATGTGTTGAGTATTTGTGCTATACCAAGCACTTCCCATATATTTTCTCATTTAATCCTCAGAATAGCAAGGGTGATTGCCTTATCTCCATCCTATAGATGAGAAAGCTGAGACTCAGAGAAATTAAGAAACTCACGAGGTCATGTTGTAAGTAAGTTAGTTTTTGCTGTGTCATAAACCACCCAACTGTTTATGATTTCAAACAGGTAATACTTGTTTTTCAACAACTGGATGGGGGCTGGATGGCCAAGGGGTCTCATATTTTAGGGACAGGAAGAGCTCATCGTCAGCTGGGTGTTGGGGATGCGACCACAAATCTCATTATCCAGGAGAGCTTGAACATAGGGGTTGAGTTCCAAAAGCAGCATAAGGGCAGCAACACAAGAACTTTCCATGTCTCACTTATGTCATATTTGCTATTCTCCCATTGGCCAAAGCAGGTCACAAGGGCATGGCCAGCCAGTATGGAAGGGGACAACCAAAGGGGTGGACACAGGGAGTGAGAATTGCTGCCATTTTCCCCAACAAAGAATCTACCATCCATAGCTTCTAAGTGTACAACTGGAAATCAAAACTAAGTTTGTCTTACTTGAAAGTTCAAAACTACTGCCCGGGGTCTAGGAATCCAGAACATTCCACACATTGCCTAAGCCAACAACCTGTTGCACACACACACCTGCAACTGTTTTGCAAATGTATATGGATCTGGTTGTCACTGATAAAATGCAAATTAATTTAGATGTATTATTCAGTTCATAGTATAATTTTGTTGTATTTTCAAATCAACAGATATTTATGTAATTTCGAAGCAGCTCTTCACAAAATATTCATTAGTTACAAAAGGACGTCACTTCACAGGGAAAAATCTGGCAGGTGTCACCTTAAGTAACCAAAACGAACATCATCAGTAATAGGACAAATTGCAAGCATGTGCCTCCTGATAGTCTAGCATGAAGAACACAGCATCACTTCTATGATGTTCCTGCCAATAATACATAATTGGAATCTAATCCTAAAGCAACAAATTCAAATTAAGGAAAATTCTACAAAATAATTGGCCTGTAATAGAAGTGTAAAAGTCATGAAAGTTAAGGAAAGACTGAAGAACTGTTCCAGACTGAAGATGAAAGAGACATGAGAAATAAGTGCAGTGATGATTCTGAACTGAATCCTGACTTGGCAAAACTTGAATAGGAACTGTTGGTTGGATGGTAGAAATATATTAATGTTGATTTTCTGATTTTGCTAGCTATATTACAATTTTAAGAAGACACACAGTATTTAGGGGTTATAAGGAGTCAGGTCAGGAACTTTCAAGTCATTTAGTAAAATAAAAGTTCTTTGTACTTTAATTCTAAGACTTCTATAAATTTGAGGTTATTTTTAAAAGACTTAAAAAAAACTCCTTTAAAGTCTCTTAAAATGCTGTCCTATTAATAATAGATTTTTAAATTTGTTTTTATTTTTATCAAGGTTTTGTGTGCCCATAGTTTGAAGTATTGTTTTTATTTATTAAAACATTGTTTAATGTCACTCCATTCAGAGGTAATGAACTGTTAGTTTGTTGTTGTTTTTGAGACAGAGTCTCGCTCTGTCACCCAGGTTGGAGTGCAATGGTGCAATCTCAGCTCACTGCAACCTCTGCCTCCCGGGTTCAAGCAATTCTCCTGCCTCAACCTCCTGAGTAGCTGGGATTACAGGCACCTGCCACCATGCCTAGCTAATTTTTGTATTTTTAGTAGAGACAGGGTTTCACCATGTTAGTCAGGCTGGTCTGGAACCCCTGACCTCAGGTGATCCATCTGCCTTAGCCTCCCAAAGTGCTGGGATTACAGGTATGAGCCACTTTGCCTGACCTGAAGTGTTAGTTTTATGTCTTTTTTTTTTTTTTTTAAAAGACCAATAGTTCCCTTATCTCCACTTTCCCCCTTTCCTGCACCTCAGAGGCAAATACTTTCAGCTGATTACTTTGACAGGCATGACCTTATTTCCACATAATTGCTTATGTCATGATTTTTTTCTTTTTGAGATACGGTCTTGCTGTGTTGCCCAGGAGGGAGTGCAGTGGTGCTCTTGTAGCTCACTACAACCTTCAACTCCTGGGCTCAAATGATCCTCTGGCTTCAGTCTCCTCAGTAGCTGGGACTACAGGTACATGCCACCATGCCTGGCTAATTTATTTTCGCAGAGACAAGGTCTCACTGTGTTGCTTGGGCTGATCTTTAACTCCTAGGCTCAAGTGATCCTCCCGCCTTGGCCTCCCGAAGTGTTGGAATACAGGTGTTAAATCAAGTTTAGCCTAAAGCTGCCTCCTCACATATGTAAGTGTGGCCTAAAGGTTTGTCTGTATATCGTGACAAGTGGAGTAACAGACTACACTTGTGCCAATCACTGAGTTTTGGCCAAATGTAGCCAACTGTTCAAACCATGTTCAGATAAGGCAAATGCCAAGCTGTAGCCAAATTCACCTGTCTCTGTACCTCATTTCCATTTTCTGTCCATAAACCTTCCACCACGTGACTGCGCTGGTGTCCGAGCCTACTCTGGCTGGGACGGCTACCCAATTCTTGAACTGTTTATTGCTCAATTAAACTCCTTTAAATTTAATTTGGCTGAAGTCCTTCCTTCCTTCCTCCCTCCCTCCTTCCTTCCTTCCTTTTATTTTTGAGATGGAGTCTTGCTCTGTTGCCCAGACGGGAGTGCAATGGCACGATCTCGGCTCACTGCAAGCTCTGACTCCTGGGCTCATGCCATTCTCCTGCCTCAGCCTCCCCAGTAGCTGGGACTACAGGCGCCCACCACCACGGTCGGCTAATTTTTTTGTATTTTTAGTAGAGACGGGGTTTCACCGTGTAGCCAGGATGGTCTCCATCTCCTGACCTCATGATCTGCCCGCCTTGGCCTCCCAAAGTGCTGGGATTACAGGCGTGAGCCACTGCGCCTGGCCTGAAGTTTTTCTTTTATCACAGATGTGAATCATTGTACCTGGGTGTCCTAAATTTTTAAAAACTATCATGCAAGTCATAGTTACTTCCTCAAGACTGTCATTATCACATACTTGTAGTGTGCCCTTGCTCAATTTTTATGGTTTTAATTTAAAAATTGGAAAAAGGATCTGCCTGCTATACTGTGTAGTTCAGTTGTGTGCGCTAACTACTGAACCATGGCATCTATTTTGAAACCGTTTTGAAGAAATCACAGTACTTGGGTATCTTACTGAATATTCTTAGGTAGTTGGCTCCTGAACAATGTGGGGGTTAGAGGCTCTGAACCCTGTGCAGTAGAAAATCCGAGTATAACTTGTGACTCTCCCAAAACTTTACTAATGGCCTGCTGTTGACTGGAAGACTTACCATATCATAAACAGTGGATTAACACCTATTTTGCATGTTACATCTAGTGCATGCTGTATTCTTACAATAAAGTAAGCTAGAGAACAAAATGTTACTAAAAATCATAAGGAAGAGAACATAGATTTACTATTAAGTAGAAGTGGATCATCATCAAGATCTTCATCCTCAACATTAGTTGAGAAGGCTCAGGAGGAGAAGAGGAGGGGTTGGTCTTGCTGTCTTTTTTTTTTTTTTTTTTTTTTTTTTTTTTTTTTTTTGAGATGGAGTTTAGCTCTAGTTGCCCAGGCTGGAGTGCAATGGCGTGATCTCGGCTCACTGCAACCTCTGCCTCCTGGGTTCAAATGATTCTCCTGCCTCAGCCTCCCGAGTAGCTGGAATTACATGCGTCACCATGCCCCGCTAATTTTGTATTTTCAGTAGAGACGGGGTTTCTCCATGTTGATCAGGCTGGTCTCGAACTCCCGACCTCAGGTGATCCGTCGGCCTTGAACTCCCAAAGTGCTGAGATTACAGGTGTGAGCCACCACGCCTTGCCTTGGTCTTGCTGTCTTAAGTGTGGCAGAGGCAGAAGAAAATCTGCGTATAAGTGGACATGTGCAATTCAAGGCCATGTTGTTCAAGGGTCAATGGTAGTTTTGAATTTCCCCCAAGCATTAGACTCAAAATAACCTGTGAAAAAGAATTTTGTCAGCTCTAAAAATGCTGATAATTCAGCTGACCTTGTTTGTAATACCTGTCAATAAAGACTATACTATCTTGGGGTTTTCAGAGAAGAAGGTATCTTTTAGGACTGATAATTCACAGCCTACTTGTGCTCTACTTTGGTTCTCTTTTGACCAGTAGACCAGACATGTTAAAAACAGAGGCAGTAAAACAGCACAAAATAATCTTACTCTGTCAATGCCGTGGAAGAACAGTTAATTTGGGGATCTACTCAGTCACTCTAAGACTAGTCACATAGTCAGTTATAAATCTACCTAATAATATAGTTTTTTAGCCTATATTATCATTTTGTCCAAACCAAAAAAAAAAAAAAGTTATATTCCTTACCTATAGAGAAATATATCACCAAGTGTATTTCCTTATTGTTAGGATTAAGTCATCAAGGAACGGGAATGTCTAATTTTTCTGTTCTTGGTGATTTTGATACAGCTGTGATGACTGGAGGAACACCAGGGTCTTTGGTCTCGCGCTGACAGGATTGACATGGACACACATGGATTGGTTTTAAGAAGCAAAAAGTTTAATAGGCTAGAAAGAAGGAAAGAAGAAAACAGCTCCCCTGTACAGAGATAAAGGGAGGGGGGATTCAAACAAAGAGAAAACCCTGTGTGCCACAGAAAAGTGGCTGCTTATATTGGGATGCTGGAGGAGGCGGTGTCTGGTTTCCATAGGGCCCAGGGGATTGGTTTGACAGGTATGTCATTCACGTAGCCCATGAAAAAACTGGCCCTCCCATCCTAGCCTTTTAACATGCAAATACAGGGTGTCTTGCCGTTCTACACACGGGGATATGTTGGGACAAGGGAGAAGGCTGAGGGAATCGCCATGTTTGGGTGGACCCAGTTTCTAATGGCTGGGATTTGCATAGCAAAGCTTGGCAGCCCTGCTCTAAGAGCAGGGGCTTTCCTGCTAGATAAGACGTTTCTGGAACTGCTTTAAAAGAAACAAAAACTTCCCAAGGACCCCCTTTTCCTCTCTAGCTGCCTAAAATAATTTCTTAATAACTCCTATAACAATTCATGTTGGGTTCTAATGGTCGCCTCTTCCCCTTCTAGGCTCCAGTCTAAGATGATTTTTTTTTTTTTTTTTTTTTTTTGAGATGGAGTTTTACTCTTTTTTCCCAGGCTGGAATGCAATGGCATGATCTTGGCTCACTGCAACCTCCGCCTCCCAGGTTCAAGCGACTCTCCTGCTTCATCCTCCCGAGTAGCTGGGATTATAGGCGCTCGCCACCACACCTGGCTAATTTTGTATTTTTAGTAGAGACAAGGTTTCACCATGTTGGCCAGGCTGGTCTCAAACTCCTGACCTCTGATGGCCTCTCAAAGTGCTGGCATTACAGGCATGAGCCACCGTGCCTGGCCTGTGTGTTTGAAATGTATTATGGGAACTGGCTCATGTTAAATGATTATGGAGGCTGAGAAGACCTGCAATCTGCCATCTCTAAGATGCATAACTAGGAAAGCCTGTGGTTTAATTCAGTCAGTGTGAAGGCCTGGGAACTTGGGGGTTAGGGTGGGATTAGGTTAGGGTGTAAGTTCTAGTTGAATGTGAAACCCTGAGAACCAGGAGCACCAATGTCCAAGGAAAGGAGAAGATGGATGTCTCAGCAAAAAAAGAGTAGGCAGATTTGCCCTTTTTCCTCCTTTTTGTTCTGTTTGGGGCCTCAACAGATTGGATGATCACATTGGGAAGGCCATTTGCTTTACTAATTCACCAATTCAAATGTTATTAATCTCTTCTGGAAACACCTTCACAGACACACCCAAAAACAATGTTTACCAGATACTCAGACATCCCTTAGCCCAGTCAAGGTGACACACACAATTAAAAATCACAGATGATTAAAAAAATAACAGATGGGAAGAGAGTATAGGCATGCTAATAAAAGTTTAAGTAATAATGATTTTATCCAGTGTTTATCTTTTCAGACTAAAAGTTGCATTTTAGAATACAAAATGGGAAGGGCAGTTAACTTTTGTTTGTGAATTTCCATCTCCCTACCATGGTAAAAATAATTTTAGCAAAACAACTTTAATGTTAATATTATAATAGACATGTAAGCACAACATTGTAGAATACAAAGAGAATTTTTTTCTTTCTTTTTTTAAGTGGGGCTTGGGAATTTTCATTTCACAGTCTCCTTGTTATCCAAGGCATTTTTAGAGGCCAGTCTTTCCAGTCACATTTGATAATGAGGAAGATGAACTAATTGACTTCCCCAAAGTCACATAACAACTTCATGGCATAGCTGAGACTAGACTCCTGGGATTCAGATTCTCAGGCCATCAGTCTTTCTACAACAAAACAGTGACTGCTTAAATACTTTAGATGCATATCACAAAAAAGGGGATTATTAGAATGAAAACACTGATTAGGACAAGATAATTTAATGGCATTTTATTTCCGATAAACTCTTCTCTCTTCAGTTTTAACTATTTGAAAATGTGGGCATGTCAGAGGCATGTAAACTAGAGTAACTCCATCTTGAATAGCAGCTGGGCAAAATGAGGCTGAAACCTACTGGGCTGTATTCCCAGATGGTTAAGGCACTGTAAGCCACAGGATGACATAGGAGGTCAGCACAAAATACAGATCATAAACACCTTGCTGATAAAACAGGTTGCAGAAAAGAAGCCAGACAAAACCCACCAAAACCAAGATGGCCACCGAGAGTGACCACTGGTCGTCCTCACTGCTAAACTCCCACGAGCGCCATGCCAGTTTACAAATGCCATGGCAACGTCAGAAGTTACCCTATATGGCCTAAAAGGGGGATGCGTATCAAGAAATAACCATAAAAATGGGCAACCAGCAGCCCTCTGGGCTGCTCTGTGGAACAGCCATTCTTCTATTCCTTTACTTTCCTGATAAACTTGCTTTCACTTTATTCTATGGGCTTGCCTTGAATTCTTTCTTGTGTGAGATCCAAGAACCCTCTCTTGGGGTCTAGATTCGGACCTCTTTCCTGTAACATCGTTCTGGCGACCAGTGAAGACACTATAGTGAGGAAACCCCTGACCCAAAAGCTAACTTTGGGTAAGTGGTGGGGTCCTGTAACAGTCAGTCATAGATTTCCACCTTAAAAACCAGGTTCACATGTGAGTAAGCAAGGTATAATAGATAAGGAATTTTTTACAACTTTAAAGTGTGACCTACCCAAAAGATCTTGCCTCTTAAGTATGAACTGCCAAGTTATTCTCTCCTCCTCCCAAGAGAAAAATCATTGTTAAATAGGAACAGACTGACACACAACATGTAGAAATTAGAATACTTTATTATAAATATTTCCAGAATATAAACTGATTTTGTATCAAGATTATTTGAAACTTTAGAAACTTTATGTAACCTAAGATTATAATGTATTTCATTTTCCACTTTCCAGCCTAGAAAATACACTGCAAGTTAGATCTAATAAAGGAGAAAAAAATTGCTTCATAGAGAAAAACCAATGAACATAAAATACCCAACTCAAAACTGTAACAAACCCAATCAAGAAACAGATTGTGCAAAGTCCATTAATCCTCCAATTTAAAATAAATAACCTCCCAAGAGAAAATAATTCCACCATCAAAGCAATTTGATGAATAAAAGCAGAGTCACTTTCATTAAAGGAAATTACACTATATGTCAAAAAAATGTAATAATGCTTTTAGAAAATGAGGAGAAGTAATTTCTGTGTTGGACAGCAAGCATGCTAAACACTTTCTGTTCACTTGGCCTTTGTTAGAAGTTAACCTATTCACATAAGAAAAGTGGTATGAACATGGACATCATAAAACCAAGCTCTCACCTATTTTTTCAACTTAATTTTGGAAGAACCAACTTTGAAATCTTCAAAATCCAAGAATAGATTGGTCCCAAAGCATTTCCTCCTCTGTCCTTTCTTGGCCTTGTTCCTTTTTCTTTTTTGTACGCTTACGTTCCTCTTTCTTAGAGACTACATCTCGGCTTTTTTTCTCCTTTCGATTCTTAAGCTTTCCTGTACTAACATGTACGGTTTCTATTTCCACCTCTGTCTTCTTTCTTTGGATGCTCTTGTGTTTGTCTAAATCAGTTTCCTCACAACTTTTTTTTCTCTTATGCTTGGACCGCTCCTCCTCTGATTTTTCTCTGCCTTCCTCTGGGCACCTTTTCCTCTTCTGATGTATCTGTTTGTGACTGGCTTGATGAGTACTGATACTGTTATCTGAGGAGAAGTGCTTGTAAACTCTAGATTCTACACCATGTGAGCCACAAATATATTCTTGCTGATTAAAGTTCAGGGGTACTGGTTTTTCTGAGAAACAGTCCCTGGTGAACTGACAGTAGCTCAGAGAGTCTAGTCTCAATCTGCTGTCATGGGCTGGTAACCACTGGGGCAACCGATTTTCCACTGTTTGTGAAATATTGCATGATCTTGGGTAGGTCTGGATGGTTTCAGATGGGAGTCTCTGGTCAAACATTCTATATGTGGGTCTGGAATTAACCTCTCCTTTGTACCCACAGGTTTCCAAATAGTCCCCTCTCATCTTTCTGAAACAAGTCTTTGGCTCTAAGCCTCTGGCTTTCTGTACTTTAATATAATCTTCAAGTTCATCTTGAAAAGAGTCATATGTCTTCTTTGAATGCTTCATTAGGTTGACAAAATGGAATTTTCTGCAAAAAAGGGAGAAAATTCTTACCAGATTATCTTGTCCTGAGCATTTCCTTTGCTTTTTTTTTTTTTTTTTTTTCCGAGATGGAGTCTCGCTCTGTCGCCCAGACTGGAGTGCAGTGGGGGTGCTCTTGGGTCACTGCAACCTCCGCCTCTTGGGTTCAAGCGATTCTCCTGCCTCAGACTCCCAAGTAGCTGGGATTACAGGCGCTTGCCACCACGTCCAGCTAATTTTTGTATTTTTAGTAGACACAAGGTTTCACCATGTTGACCAGGCTGGTCTCAAAGTCCTGGCCTCAAGCGATCCACCCACCTCAGCCTCCCAAACTGCTAGGATTACAGGCATGAGCCACTGCACCTGGCCTCCTTTGCTCTTGATAAGAGCTTTGAAAAACAAAGCAGCTCAAACAAATTACAACCTAGTTTAGCATAAAAGTTGAGTATCTTGACATTATATGCCAAAGGGTAGCATCAGGATGGTCAGATACCTCCTAGGTCATGTACCAGTAACTTTACCCTTCTCAGAAGTGAGAGGAAAAGGGCAGAAGGGAACTGATACACATGTTGCTGTCATAGGGACAAAATGTGAGACAAGTAGGGATGTGTGGATAGGAACCACACAACCACAGTGGGTGTCTTGGTATTAATGTTCAAATAATTTCTGAAGTTCTCATGAATTGGTTTCCTATATATTAGGTTTCTAAGACAAGTAAAAGAACCACAGATATAGAATTTTATTTTTAAAATCTTCAGTTTACTCAAGATAAAATAAACATACTCACCTGACGAGAGTACTGTTAAGACTTAACAATAAAAAGATGTTTATAAAAGGGACTGGGAATGCTGAAAATTGGAAATTCAGTTATACGATGAAAACTACTTTTAGGTATCAGGTATGAGGGAAGATGAAGGAACAGAGTTCTGTATCTTCTGTGTAAGCTTGGATTTCATTCCACTACTTCTCATTGGTGAAAAAAGCATTCTAGAATGTCTTCTGGTTTGTTCTCTCTTAAAGTACTGGTGAGAGGCATAAGGGAAGAAACAGGGTGAAAACTGAAAGGGGATAGGGCTGATGTGGATAAAAGTTTCAGAAGAAACTTACAGTAGATACACCGTTTTTGTTTGCTGGATTCTTTTTTTGGGGGAGGGGCAGGACTGTTCCTGATTCTTTCCTTTCCTCACCTCAAATCCTGAATAAATACAAATACAGCAGAAAATATACTTACTATAAAATTATAATGCCAAATATATATGTGTGTGTGTGTGTCTCTATCTATCTATCTATCTATCTATCTATCTATCTATCTATCTATCTATCTATCTATATCTATATCTATATCTATATATATTTTGAGATGGAGTCTTGCCCTATCGCCCTGGCTGGAGTTCAATGGCACGATCTCGTCTCACTGCAACCTCCACCTCTGGGGTTCAAGTGATTCTCTTGCCTCAGCCTCCTGAGTAGCTGGGACTACAGGTGCACACCACCATGCCTGGCTAATTTTTGTATTTTTAGTGGAGATGGGGTTTCACCATGTTGGCCAGGCTGGTCTCCAACTCTTGACCTCAGGTGATCTGCCTGCCTCGGCCTCCCAAAGTGCTGGGATTACAGGTGGGAGCCACTGTGGCCACCTGCCCTTTATATTTTTGGTAATACAGTTTATCTCAAAAAATTAGGAGGGCATATATCCCATGTAGAACTGAACTCTTCTTCAGCTCTCAGAAACAAGGCTTGTTTCTGCTAAAGGGAAGAAATGTTCAATTCTACATGGGATATACTCCCTCCTAATTTTCTGAGGCTAATGATCAGCCAGTTTTTCAAATTTGGAAATTTGAGGTTAAAAAGAAAATCTAAATGAAGCCTAGTTTGTCAAGTTAGAAAACATAGTTCCTGTTCAACTTAAATAGTATAAAAATTCTGACTAGAAAAATAATAAAAAATAATGTAACAAATACTTGCTTAAATATGGGCAAACTATTTTAACCTATACTTCAGAAAAGAATATATGCAAATAGCCAATAAGCACATGAATAGATGTTTAAAAGCACTGATCAGCAAGTAAATATGAATTAAAACCACAATGAGATACCACTATGCACTTACTAGAATGACTAAAATGAAAAAGACTAACAATACCAGTGCTGATAAGGATCTGGAACTCTCATACATTGTTGATAGGAATGTAAAATGGTACAACCACTTGAAAAACAGTTTGGCAATTTCTTAAGAAGTTAAACATACATTTACTATATGAATGCAGTTATTCTATTTCTAGGTATTTACTTAAAGGAAAAGGAGATACAGTCATGCACTGCATAACAATGTTTTGGTCAACAATGGACTAAATGAATATATGATGGTGGTCCCTTAAAATTATAGTGGAGCTGAGAAATTCACAATAATGTGAATAATGCACAATGCATTATTCATGTGTTTGTAGTGATGCTGGTATAAACAAATCTACTATACTGCCATATAAAAGTATAGCATATACTATGTACAGTACATAAGATTTGATAACTATATTACTAGTTTATGGTTTATTTACTATACTATATTTTAAATTGTTATTTTAGAGTATATTCTTTCTTCTTATTGAAAAAAAGTTAACTGTAAAACAGCCTCAGGTAGGTCCTTCCGAGGGTATTCCAGAAAATGGCACCATAGGAGATGACAGCTCCATGCATGTTACTGCCCCTGAAGACCCTCCAGTGGCACAAGATGTGGAGGTAGAAGACAGTGATGATGATCCTGACCCCTGTGTAGGCTTAGGCCAATGTGTGTGTTTGTGTCTTAGCTTTTCATAAAAAAGTTTACCAAGTGAAAAAAAAAAAAAAAAAAGGGCCAGGTGTGGTGGCCCATGCCTGTAATCCCAGAACTTTGGGAGGCCAGGTGGGTGGATCACTTGAAGTCAGGAGTTCGAGACCAGTCTGGTCAATATCGTGAAACCCCCGACTCTACTAAAAATACAAAAATTAGCGGGGCATGGTGGCACATGCCTGTAATCCCAGCTGCTGGGGAGGCTGAGGCTGGAGAATCGCCTGACTCTAAGAGGCAGAGGTTGCAGTGAGCCGAGATCGTGCCTCTGCACTCCAGCCTGGGCAACAGAGCGAGACTCCATCTCAAAAAAATAAAAAAATTAAAAATTTAAAAATAGGAAAAGGCCAAGATAAAGATATAAAGAAATAAAATATTTTTGTGCCACTGGACAATGTGTTTTAATCTAAGTGTGATTACAAAAGAGTCAAAAAGTTAAAAAAAATTAAAAGTTTATAAAGTGAAAAAATTACAGTAAGCTAGGGTTAATTTATTACTAAAACAAAAATATTTAAAAAATAAATTTAGTGGGCTGGGTGTGGTGGCTCACGCCTGTAATCCCAGCACTTTGGGAGGCTGAAGTAGGCAGATCACCTCAGGTTAGGAGTTGGAGACCAGCCTGGCCAACATGGTGAAACACCATCTCTAGTAATAATACAAAAATTAGCTGGGTGTGGTGTGGGCCTGTAATCCCAGCTACTTGGGAGGCTGAGGCAGGAGAATTGCTTGAACCTGGGAGGCAGAGGGTACAGTGAGCCGAGATCGCGCCACTGCACTGTAGCCTGGGTGACAGAGCGAGACTTTGTCTCTAAATAAATAAATAAATAATTTAGTGTAGCCTAAGTGTACAGTATTTATAGTCTACAGCAGTGTACAGTAGTATCTTAGGCCTTCCCATCAACTCACCGCTCACTGACTCAGAACAACTTGCAGTCCTGCAAGCTCCTCCATTCATGGTAAATGCCCCATATCGGTGTACTACTTTTTCTAATCTTTCATATCTTTTTACTGTTTCTTTTTGTTTAGATAGGTTTAGATACACAAACACTTACTGTTGTGTTACAATTGCCTACAGTACTCGGTATAGTAACATGCTGTACAGATTTGTAGCCTAGGAGCAATCGGCTATATCATATAGCCTAGGTGTGTAGTAAGTTATACCATCACTCTATGATGTTTGCACAATGAGAAAATCATGACACATTTCTCAGAATATATCCTGGTCGTTAATTGACACATGACTGTGTGCCTATACAAAGACCTGCACATGAATGTTCATATAGTTTTATTTGTGATAGCCCCTGAAAGAAAAGAAACTCAAATGTCAATCAACAGGGGAATGGATTAAATCAAACAGTGGTATAACGATACAATGAAATACTATCAGTCATAAAAAGGAATAAACTATATTGATACACATGATGTGAGTGAATCTCAAAATAATGAAAATAATTATAATTCTTTTTTACTATTCAAAATAGTGACACACTAGGCATAGTGGCTCATGCCTGTAATCCCAGCACTTTGAGAGGCTGAAGTGGCAGAATTGCTTGAGTACAGAAGTTCAAGACCAACCTGGCCAACACAGGGAGAACCCATTTCTAAAAATAAATAAATAAATAAAAAGTAATAGAAGGCTGACAAAAGAGTACATACGATATGATTCCATTTACATAAAACTCTAGAAAATGGAAACTCTAACAGTGGTTGCTTGGGGAGAGGTGGGAGGAAAAGATTCTAAAGGGGCGTTTTTTGGGGGATGATGGATATGTCCATTATCTTGATTGTGGTGATCATTTCATGGCTATATACATCTGCCAAAACCTACCAAATTGTATACCTTAAATACATACAGTTTACTGCATGCTAACTATGCCTCAATAATGCTGTTTTTAAAAAGTGACTAATGGCCGGGCGCAGTGGCTCAGGCCTGTAATCCCAGCACTTTGGGAGGCTGACGCAGGCAGATCACCTGAGGTCAGGAGTTTGAGACCAGCCTGGCCAACATGGTGAAACCCCCATCTCTACTAAAAATACAAAAAATTAGCCAGGTGTGGTGGCACATGACTGTAGTCCCAGCTACTCAGGAGCCTGAGGCAGGAGAATTGCTTGAACCCAGGAGGTGGAGGTTGCAGTGAGCCGAGATCGTGCCACTGCACTCCAGCCTGGGTGACAGAGAGAGACTCTCTCAAAAAAAGAAAAAGTCACTAATGAGATTTAAAAGATGTTGATAATTGTTGAAACTGGATGATGGATACATGAGGGTTCATTATACAATTTTCTCTATTTTTGAGTATGTTTGAAAATTTTTGGTAATAAAAAGATTTTACTTTACATCTACTAGGAGGGCTATAGTCAAAAAAAGAGAATAGAAAGTGTTAGCAAGAATGTGGAAAAATTGGAAACTTCATCCATTGTTTGTGGAAATGTAAAATGGTGCACCTACTTTGGAAAATAACTTAGCAGCAGTTTCATCAATTCCACTTAGCAATTCCACCCATATACAGCCAAAAGAATGAAAACCTATGTCCATGCAAGAAGTTGTACACAAATGTTCACAACAGCACTATTCATCATAACTAAAAAGTAGAAATAATCAACCCAATGCCCATCAACTGATAAATGGATAAACAAAATGCGGTATATTCATATATTATTCAGCAGTAAAAAGGAATGAAGTACTGATATATGGTACAACACGAATGAAGCTTGAAGACATTATGCTATGTGAAAGAAGCCAGTTCCAAAGGACCACAGATGGCACAGAGATGAACAACGAGGTGAATAGAACCTTACTTACCCTTATCAGGTTGAGAATTTGGTGGAGAAATCTGATCATATTCACTCAGTTTTTCAGCATGAACTTTCAAAGAATGAGACTATACAGTAACTGGTGAGCTAAAAACCATGATTCAGAAATTAAAAATCAATTTTTGTCCAATTCTCCACTCTCATTCATCTGAAACCAAACACAATCTTGTTACAAAGATTAAATAATTCAAAGTTTATAATTACATCAGCATAGACCAATCATCTGAAAATTCACAAAATTCATCTTCATTTTATTAATTTGCTTCTTATAAATCTGAAAATAAAGCCTAACTTTTAAAAATGTTTAAACATACTTTATTTTTATAACAATATTTTTATATAGTTTTATTTTTAATTGACAAGCAATAATTGTATATATTTATGAAATACAATATGATAGTTCAGTACCTGTATATAATGTGGAATGATCAAATTTCGTGAATTAGCACAGCCATTACTTCAAATGTTTATCACTTCTTTGCAATGTGAACACTTAATCTCTTACAGCTACTTTAAAAAATATTGAAATAATAAATACATTTTGAATATACATGAACTATAGTCACCTTCTTGTGCAACAGAACACCAGAACTTATTCTCCTATCTAACTGTAACTTTGTACCCCTTGACAAATGTCTTTCCTTTCTCTGTCCCCTCCCTCACCCTACCACCCAGCCTCTGATAACCACCACTCTACTCTCTACTTCCTTAAGTTTTTAGAGTCCATGTACAAGTGAGATCATATGGTATTTGTCTCTCTGTGCTTGTAAAGCCCTAATTTTTTGAGCATTTTTTTATACCCTGGAAAAATAAATAACATTTGTTTATTTAAGAAGAAATTACTCCAAATTTATTCTACCCTAGGTATATACCCCAAAGAACTATAAATTGAAAAATAGCACTTAAGAGTTTTAATATATTTGGTCTGAACTAAAAGTTTATGAACAGAGTTTCGCTTACTTTCAAATCAAAGTATGAGCTTCCGTAGACAATCCTATGATTAGAATTATTTCTAACATAAAGTTTTATGTTTCTGTTTGTGACAGAGACTACCAGTTGTCTCCCAATATATTTTTTACTTCTTCCTTAGTAACAAACCTTAGGAAATGTGTCTAGCTAAAAGACTAACATGTTCTGGCCATTGTTAAAGCAACATGTAGTCATGTGAATAAATTCTGGTCAATAAGAAGAAAGCTTAAGTGCTGTGTAGGATTCTAGGAGGGATCCTCCCTTCTGCTGCTGAAATGAGGATGCCATGGTTAGAAATGAAACAGTCATCAAAGAACATGAGGAAGTAAGTCAGGGCCTTAGAATAAAAAGACAGAAAATGTCTAGGTCCTCTCTGATGATCATGGAACTGTCCTAACGGCCTTGTACTGCCTAACTCCACACTTTTAAATGAGGCAAGGAGTAAACTGTTATGGGTTCAAGCCATAACAGAAAATAATCTCTGAATATATTTAAAGCCAACCATGTAAGAGTAACTAAAATGTAAATGTAGGGAAAAGGACACTAACATTTTCAGAACACAATTATGAATGATGTGTATTTTCTGTATTTTTCTACATTGAATATTACTTTATAATCCTTTGAAAGTT
Organism: Rhinopithecus roxellana; assembly: GCF_007565055.1. Lineage (NCBI taxonomy): Eukaryota > Metazoa > Chordata > Mammalia > Primates > Cercopithecidae > Rhinopithecus > Rhinopithecus roxellana. The sequence goes on from NC_044565.1 coordinate 7,856,700, forward strand.
ATTTTTAAAATTTCAACAAAACTCAAGTTATCACAGAGCCCTTTGACTATTTCCTAGACCTCTGGGCTCTGAAGACTGAGCCTAAAATATACTAGACTAGAATATAGTAGATTAAGAATTAGGGCAAGACAGAGATTGCCACTTCCATTTTTCAGGTTGAAGAAACATACTTAGAGAGGTCAAAGTGATTTGCTCAGCAATTAATGGTGGAGTCAAGGCTTGAATCCAAGTTCTCCCAATCCAAGGCTAAGACATGACTGTAATTATGGTACTTTAATCTCAACCACCACATATGAAATAAAATGCAGTTTCTGACATGATTATCAACAGGGAAAACTAGATGAGTTCTCGAAAAAAGCACAGCAGGCCTATGTTTCATTTCAGTAAATGTATCTACTACTTTTGGTATCCCAGATACCACAGATTAAAGAGATCTAGGAAAAATAAATAACATTTGTTTATTTAAGAAGAAAGAAAGAAGGAAAATGAGCTTCAGAGATAGAAATGAGCTCTAGAGTAGCTCATCCAAGTCTCAGAGTGTGAGAAGAGCAGAATGGGAAAAGACTATTGTAATGTAGTATACAAAAGACTATTCTTTCTCCAGGATACTATTATACAGCAAAGATGATACAAGTGAGTAGCTATATCATATAAAAGGAAAGAACACTGGACAGGGAATCATTTATTGGCTTAGTCATGCCCATGACTAGCTAAAAATAATCACCACTCCTCCGGATCTCAGTTTCTTCTTCTATAAACTAAGGAAGTACGATCATTAGACATTTTACCTTCCAATGCTAGCATTCTAAAATCCTGTGCCTTGAAAACAAGGCAAAGTCAAGGGTAAGACTGCTGCATATTGTGTTATAACCTTTGATTACTGTAAAGGAAGAATCTGGGGATCTACAATATCTCTTGACTTATTTTTCCTGCTCAAGCTTCATAATATCTTCCTTACATTTACCACAAGAACTGATACAGTGGCTTTCTGCATAAGGTAGAAGACAGAATGGAGAGAAGAAAAGAAAATGAGCTTCAGAGTTAGAAAGATCTGAGTTTAAATCCTAATTCCCCAAATGTAAGTCAGGAAGTTATTTCCCTTCTCTGAGTCAGTCATCAAAAGGACAATACTTTTCTTGTATGGATTAAATAAGATGACATATATGAAGTTTACCCACTACATTTAAAAAGTGACATTAGGACATATTCCTTCTATTTTCGACCTACCTCATAATGCAAAATCCTTTGTTATTTGAACTGTAACACTACTCCACAGACATCTTTTATAAAAGGTATCTGTAAAAGTTCAGTCTTTGTTCATTCATTGTGGTATCTATCAATAAAAGAGAGGTAAGACAGAAGATTATATTAAATAGTTAAGGTAATATTTTTAATTTTCAACTACTATATTTCATACACCATCTCAAATCTTAATTTTCTGAGTGCTTGCAAGGCTACAGTAATAAATTTTTGCTCATTAGGATAAAAATTTTAATATGAATATTTTGTAAGACTCTAATATTTAATATGCTAACATATTTTTTAGTCTACAAAATACTATTCTGAAGGAAAAGTTACTGGGGCACCAGTATTGAAAGTCTGGGCTAAGAAATCCAGTTTTGGCATTTTATGTTTTAAAGCTAACAATCTCAAGAAATGCAGTCAATTTTAAGATAGCTAATGATTTCAGATACATCACCAATGTCATCTGAGAATCACATGGGGGAACCACAAACCATCTTTTTTTTTTTTTTTTGAAACAGGATCTGGCTGTCACCCAGGCCACAGCATGATTCTCCTGTCTCAGCTTCCTGAGTAGCTGGGAGTACAGGTGCATGCCACTGTGCCTGGCTAATTTTTTTTATTTTTTGTAGAGATGGGGTTTCACCATGTTGCCCAGGCTGGTCTCCAACTCCTGAGCTCAGGTGATCTAACCTACCTTGGCCTCCCAAAGTTCTGGGATTACGGGCATAAGCCACTGAGCCCGGCCAACAAACTATCTTAACCTGTGGTAGACAACCTTCTTCAACGGCTGGTACAAATACAACCACACAAATTTCACTAAATAGAGCTCAGACAAGCCCTTCAAAGCTACAGTCATATTCACATATTAGCTTCTACAACTTTTGCTAAAAGTGTTTCTCACTTAATAAATAATCTATGCCAAATTACTACATTTACACTTGGGGTCTGTACTTCAAATCTAAAGTTCCTAACAGCTAACATTTATTTTATAGAAGTTTACCAGTTTATACATAGGGTGCCAATCATATAACATCAAAATTGTACTTTCTACCTGGTAGTTTAAATGGATGAGTTAGAATCATATGTAATGTCATGGAGAAATGCCCATGATGTATTAATGGGAAAAACAATGTATAGAACTCTATCAATCAATTGTTCAATCATAAAATCCAATTTTAGTGTAAACAACCCAAAATATACAACCCCAACTTAAATATATACATATGTATTTACTGTAAGAAAGGAATAATGCATTTGGCCTCCAATCCATTCACTTCCTTTCCTGGAGAAGAGGGAAAAAGAGAAGGATGATTGACAACCGGACCTCAAGTAAAGAGCCTAATGATACTTGCTTGGAGGAAGAGATCTTACCACTAAAATGCTCTTAGCAAGATGTCCCTGGCTAAAGATTACCTGTAGTAAATAAACCCAGAATCTATGAGGCATCTCTCTCTGAAGAATGCCACATAAGGTATACAACTCTCTAGGGTAGTAACATGGAGATGAGTCACAATTTAAACACCCCACTGTGTGAGGTGATCTTGTGAATCTTACTTAGAAACCTTACCTATTTATTCTGGGCCAGAGATACATGTCCAAAGTGGGAAAACATGGTGTATTGGTCTGTTCTTACATGTTACAAAGACATACCAAAGACTGGGTAATTTATAAAGGAAAGAGGTTTAATTGACTCACAGTTTTGCATGGCTGGGGAGGCCTTAGGAAACTTACAGTCATGGTGGAAGGTGAAGGGGAAGCAAGCCACTTTCCTTTCAAGGTGGTAGGAAGGAGAAGTGCTGAGTGAAGCGGGAAAAGCCCCTTATAAAACCATCAGATCTCGGGAGAACTCACTATCATGATAACAACATGGGGGAAACTGCCCCCAATTCAATTACCTCCACCTGGTCTCTTCTTGACATGTGGGAATTATGGGGATTACAATTCAGTATGAGATTTGGGTGGGGACACAAAGCCTAACCATATCACATGGTCTGAGGAGCCATCTTTCATGTATTAGACACTATGCTTCGGTTGAGTCTTTTGACTGCCTATATCCTTGAAATAATTAGTAAACCTGATGAGTCTGATTTGACAGTCTGATCTTGTGTGTTAACTCAGTATCCACAGAAAAACATCTGAAAAGATATATGCTAAATTTAATGGGGTTTGGGAAATGGGAAATTGGGTCAGAAAATGAGTAGGGGCAAACATTTAACATATTGCTCTTTGTACATCTCTATATTAATTTGTGCAAAAAACATATATGACTCTCTACTTTTAAAAACTCCATAAATATTTAAGTTATACTGGGTATCTTCAAACTAATCTTAATATTAATGCCAATGTATGGATTAAAAAGATTTGCTTAAAAATATTATGTGCTCAAGATAATTATAAATCAGAAACATTTTAGAGAGGACTTGAAGAGTATTAAAAATGTATCTCAGGCTGGGTGTCATGGCTCATGCCTGTAATCCCAGCACTTTGGGAGGCAGAGGCGGGCAGATCACTTGAGCCCGGGAGTTTGAGACCAGCCTGGCCTACATGGCAAAACCCTGTCTCTACTAAAAATACAAAAAATTAGCTGGGCATGTTGGCACATGCATGTAATCCCAGCTATTTGGGAGGCTGAAGTATGAGAATCTCTTGAACCCAGGAGGTGGAAGTTGCAGTGAGCCAAGATTGCGCCACTGCGTTCCAGCCTGGGCGACAAAGTGAGACTGCCTCAAAAAAAAAAAAAAAAAAAAAAAAAAAAAAAAAAAAAAAACTATTATATATAATATCTAAATTATTTCTTAATTGTTTTAAAATAAAGGACTTACTTACATTTGACTCTAAGGTCAGCAAGGTAAACAGGTTAATAAAAAGGTTTTCAGAACTTCCTTTGATTCAGAATTAATGTACAAAAACTGACATGGTGATGTGATGGTGACTTTTCCATTAAAAATCTTGGTTTGGCATAGTGCTTCGTACCTGTAGTACCAACACTTTGGGAGGCTGAGTTGGGAGGATTGCTTGAGGCCAGGAGTTTGAGACCAGCCTAGGCAACACATTGAGACCTCCAGCTCTACAAAAATAAATCTTTAATAGGAACAGGTAAATACTATCTTTCGGTGATGACCAAATCAGTATACATGAAAGTTTACTGAGTAGTTATTTAGAAGCTCAAGATATCTGAAAATAGAACAATAATTTCCTTCCTGGTTCAACTCTTAATACCAACCAGGCATTTCTAAAAGACAATGTTGTAAGCTGAGGTAAGAAACTTGGGGTTACCTTTAACTCCTTTGCCAACTATGCTCTCATTTTTTATCTGTTAAATAGCAAAATATTCTGAAGCTCAAAATCTCAGCCATTTTTCTCCTGAGTCATGTCTGTTCTAGTTTTATAATATTTTCAAAGCTATTCTTTCATTTTTCAATTCCTATAACATTATTTAGTTCAAGTTTGCCATGCTTTTGGACTTTATCAAACTTTATCACTATTGAGTTTGTCTTCAAGGTTACTCTGGTGAGTACTGTGGGAAAGCACAGGAAAAAAGAGATGAACCTTATTGAATGCCTACTGTATGCCAAACAATAGATTATTTCAGTTTTTTACTTCTGCAAGAATTTCTCATAAAGCTCTGGATATTGGGATTTAAAGGAATTAAAATATGTTGCCACATGTGCTATTTGATAAAGGCAGATATTAAATTTTGGTTTATCTCATACCCTTTCCCTTACATACACATAGCTGTTCCACACATTGGGAATAAGTGAACAAGACAATTGTTAATATTGAGGACTTCATAATTTTGTAAAAACTGATAGGCAAAGAACTATGATGCAAGACAAAAATGTGTAAAGTGCTGTAAGACATAAGGTATAATGTGTTCTTGGTGAGGGGTTTGTGGAGAAGAATGGATTTTGAATGAACCCTTAAAGAGATGGGTAAAATTTAGAAAAAAAAAAAAAATGAGTAAAGAAAGGGTATTCTGGAGGACAGAAGAGCATTAGAAAAGGCACTTCTGCTTTAGCTAAAACAAGACATGCATAAAGGTAGTGAAAGACAGTGCTAAAGGTGGAATGATGCTAAATCATAATATGCCTTATTTGGACATTTGGATTTAATTCTGCAGTCAATAGGGGAAGAAAAAGAGACTCAACATGGGGATATCGTTAGGAAGCTGTTGCAGGCAAGAGATTATTGGGCTGCACCAAAAGAGTAGCAGAGCTAACAGAAAGGAAGGGAAGAATATGAGAGATATTCTAAAGGTGGAATCAAAGGAATTTATGATAGCTGGGAAGAGCAGAGAGAAGGAAGAGAGTGGGGGCAGAGGCAATTCTAAGTAAGGCCTTGATCCTGGGTGAAGTTATCTTTGACAGAGAAAGTAAGGAAGAGGAAAGAGTTGTTACTGTTGTTGTTATCCCCCAGGAGGGAAGTAGGGAGTGGAACGAATAAGCATTAAGCATTCAAAAAGCAGTTAATTTGATTTTGGAACAAACCCAGATTCTATCAAATGTCTAGTATCTTTCACATCTCTCCTTTCCTGCTGCATTCTTCTATGTGTTTAATTCCTCTATGTGAAGTTGGGTTTAAACAACTTGCAGATGTTTTATGTACCCTGAAATTCCTTACAAATTAAAATGGTTGAGCCCCTGAACTAATTGTGTACGTATCAAACTTCAGTACTCGTGATGGGTAACAGGAACCACTAGAGGAAAGAAAGGTCAGTAGTGAACTCCAGGCATTTGTAGAAATCTTTCCTCAGAAAATTTTGACATCACCTCTCTTTCACTTGCATAGTGATTACTATATATTTACTCATTACAAAGGTTGCAGCATTATATAGTTTGAAGAACACAGACGGTGATTGTTGTGGAGTAAAGTGAAATTCTCTCTTCCTCTAACCTGGACATTGTTTTCATCCTTACCATTTTATTTTAGCATTAGTTATTTTTTAAATAGTCATATTACTGGTTTCTAATGACCTTTACAATTGTTAAAATCTTGGAGGTAGCATCTCTCTCCCCCGATATTGGCTATCTTCTCCCATGTGATAGGGATGCTGACTGAATTATTTTTCCTTTTTTTTTTTTTTTTTTTTTTTTTTTGAGACGGAGTCTCGCTCTGTCGCCCAGGCTGGAGTGCAGTGGCCGGATCTCAGCTCACTGCAAGCTCCACCTCCCGGGTTCGCGCCATTCTCCTGCCTCAGCCTCCCGAGTAGCTGGGACTACAGGCGCCCGCCAGGTCGCCCGGCTAGTTTTTTTTGTATTTTTAGTAGAGACGGGGTTTCACTGTGTTACCCAGGATGGTCTCGATCTCCTGACCTCGTGATCCGCCCGTCTCGGCCTCCCAAAGTGCTGGGATTACAGGCTTGAGCCACCGCGCCCGACGAATTATTTTTCTAAATGCAGGTATTAATACTTTATCTTGTTATTAGACCATTATTCCTTTTTTTTTTTTTTTCCAGACGGAGTCTCACTCTGTCTCCCAGGCTGGAGTGCAGTGGCGCAATCTCGGCTCACTGCAAGCTCTGCTTCGCAGGATCACGCCATTCTCCTGCCTCAGCCTCCCGAGTAGCTAGGACTACAGGCGCCCGCCACCACGCCTGGCTAATTTTTTGTATTTTTAGTAGAGATGGGGTTTCACTGTGTTAGCCAGGATGGTCTCGATCTCCTGACCTCGTGATCCACCCGCCTCAGCATCCCAAAGTGCTGGGATTACAGGCGTGAGCCACCGCGCCCAACCTAGACCACTATTCCTAAATGAGGTTTCTTCCTTTTCCTTTGTTTCTTTTCTTTCTCTCCCCTGCCCCGCCTCTCCTTCTTTCTTTAAAAAGTCAGAGTCCCCCAGGCTGGAGTGCAGAGGCATGAGCATAGCTCACTGCAGCCTTAACTCCGGGGCTCAAGTGATCCTCTCGCCTCAGCCACCAGAATAGCTAGGACTATAGGCATGTGCTAGCATGCCCAGCTAATTTTAAATAATATTTTGTAGAAACGGGAATCTCATTATGTTGCCCAGGCTGGTCTTGATCCCCTCGCCTCAAGCAATCCTCCTCCGTTGGTCTCCCCAAGTGCTGAGATTACAGCTGTGAGCCACTGCAGCCACCTGAGAATTTTTAAAAATTCAAATGATCTTAATCTTGGTATTTGCTATGGCTCCCACACATACTTTTTATATGCATTCAGTCTATGACTTCATTCACATTACTGGTGAAAACTAAGCAGGACAAGGGCAAGATAATACCTACGGCATGCTACAAAGAATCTACTCTCTTCTTGCATCTAGGACATATCTATTTATTAGCAATCTGTGAGTTTAATTAGAAAGATACTAAGAATTTGATATCATCTGAGTTTATTTCAAAATCAAATTCAGCATCTTTTTGAACACCATGCTTCTCCACTCTACTCCCTACTACTCTCCTTCTTATGGGTCTGATCTATTTGTACCACACTGAAGTCTTATTTTTCCATTTTGTTGATATTTGAAAGATATAGGAAATGCCCTTCTAAAATTGTAACCATCCTTTCTACAGCAATGGTTCTCAATCTCAATCATTTTGACCAAAACAATCTATAGGCAGATAGGAGTAAACTCTTGTAGTCAGGAGGTCTAGGGATTACAGCTTAAAGAGATCAACCACACACACAGCAGAAGTATTTCAAGTTTCATGGTTTACTTTAACAACTCATGAACTTCTTGAACTCTAGCCTTAAAACTTCCATTTGATATAAAAAAGTCATTATTTAATGTCTGAATAAATTATGCCAATTAAACTTCAAGTATCTTCCTGGCACAATCTTGTATCTCAGAAACCTCAGGGAATCTCATTATGCTCACTAAAGAAATATGGTCCTGCAACATTCTTTTGATTTACCAGTAATCTTTCATAAAAGAAAGGAGGCATGGCATGACTTGTTTTCAATAAATCTATATTGCCTTTTAATGTTTATTTCAAAGTATCACATTCACAAGCCACCTATTAATAATCTGTTCTGTAACACTTTTACAGCATTGCCCTTATGATGTATCAGGTACTGTTCTAAGCACTTATACATAGTAACTTTATTTATTTATTTATTTTTTGAGACGAAGTTTCACTCTTGTTGCCTAGGCTGGAGTGCAATGGTGCCATCTTGGCTCACTGCAACCTCTGCCTTCCGGATTCAAGCAATTCTCCTGCCTCAGCCTCCCAAATAGCTGGGATTACAGGCATGTGCCAGCACGCCCAGATAATTTTTTTTTTTTTGTATTTAAGTAGAGATGGGGCTTCTCCATGTTGGTCAGGCTGCTCTTGAACTCCCGACCTCAGGTGATCCACCCGCCTCAGTCTCCTAAAGTGCTGGGATTACAGGTGTGAGTCACCATGCCCGGCCTCACGGTAACTAATTTTATCCTCATAAGAACTCTATGGGCTCAGTACAATTACTTTCTATATTTTATAGAAGAGAAACTGAGGCACAGAAAGGTTAAGAAACATACCCACGGTTGCAGTTAGTAAATGACAAGGCAGTCTGGCTCCATAATCTGTTACTGACTGTTGTGGCATGCTGACTTTCTAACTGATGTAAAACTTTTCAGTCTACACTCTGGAATCCATTTCTCCTCCTTAAAAAGCTGAAACATTTTCTGATCTCCAGGTTTTACATATCTCTCCATTAAAAAAATGAAAACCGGCTGGGCACAGTGGCTAATGCCTGCAGTCTCAGCACTTTAGAGGACAACGTTGGGGGGATCACTTGAGTCCAGGAGTTTCAGACCAGCCTGGGCAATGTACCAAGACCCTGTCTCCACAAAAGAAAACAAAACAAAATAAAATAAAATCAAGCCACAGAGTATAGGATATTCTCAACTAACATATCAGACAAGGGACTTACATCTAGAAGATATAAAGACTTTTTATGACTCAATTATAAGACAAACTCAATTTAAAAAGGGCAAAAGGTCTGAACAGATACTTCAGAAAAGAATATATACTAATGACTAAGTAAATATGAATTAAACCACAATGAAGGGTCTGCTTTTAACTTGGACTAACATAACTTCTTCATGCAATAAACTGAAAAGAGCCATGCTGTCTAGTTAAAAAAAAAAAAAAAAAAAAAAAAAAAAAAAACATAATGAGATACCACCACACTCTTACTAGAACTATTAAAATTAAAGGACTAAGAATACCAAGTGTTGCTAAAGAGGTTAAATAACTAGAACTTCCATACATTGCTGGCTAAAATGTAAAATGGTACAACAGTTTTACAAAGGAGTCTGATAATTTTTTTTTTTTTTTTTTTTTTTTTTTTTTTTTGAGATGGAGTAGCACTCTTGTTCATGCTAGAGTGCAGTGGCATGATCATAGCTCACTGCAGCCTTGGCCTCCTGGGCTCAAGTGATCCTTCCATCTCAACCTCCTGAGTAGCTGGACTACGGGTTCATGGCATCATGCCTGGATAATTTTTTTTTTTTTTTTTTTTTGTAGAGATGAGGTTTTGCCACGTTGCCCAGGCTGGTCTTTAACTCCTGGGCTCAAGCAATCTGGCCTCCCAAAGTGCTGGGTTTACAGGTGTGAGCCACAGTAAAAAATTATCAGCCACCTGGCTTAATTTTTTATAAAGTTAAATACATAGCTACCATATGACCTAGCCATTCTACTCCTGTGTATCTGACATGAAAACATATCCATGCAGATTTGTATATGAATGTTCACAGCAGCTTTATTTGTAACAGCCAAAACCTGAAACAACTCTAATGTTCATCCACAGCTGAACAGATAAGCAAAATACAATTATTCAGACATAAAAAGGAACAAAACAGCAACACATACAACATGGATGAATCTCAAAACCATCATGCTGAGTGAAAGAAAGACATGAAAGAGTATCTACTATATGATTCTATTTATAAAATGTTCTAGAAATGCAAACTAATCTCTAGTAATAGCAGCAGATCAATGGTTGCCCAGGGATAGAGGTAGAGGGGGGAATGGATTGTAAAGGGGCATAAGTACTTTCGAAGTTGATGGAAATGTTTGGCATTTTGCTTATGATAGTGGTTTCATGGGAGCATACACCTGTCACAAATTCATTGAATTGTACTTTTTTTTTTTTGAGACAGTGTCTCACTCTGTCACTCAGGCTGGAGTACAGTGGCGCAATCTTGGCTCACTGCAACCTCCGCCTCCTGGATTCCATTTTTGTGCCTAAGCCTCCCAAGTAGCTGGGATTACAGGCATGAACCACACACCTGACTAATTTTTGTATTTTTAGTCGAGACAGGGTTTCACCATGTTGGCCAGGCTGCCTCAAACTCCTGACTTCAGGTGACTCACCCACTTCGGCTTCCCAAAGTGCCAGGATTACAGGCGTGAGCCATCGTGCCTGGCCTGAATTGTACACTTTATATATGTGGAGTTTATCATAAGTAAAATATACCTCAATAAAATAACTAAAGGAGTTTACACTTTTTTTGGAATAAGAAATAATTATACCTTAAAAAGATTTTGAAATGTTGGCTTTGTTTCCAGAAAGATCATCCACCCAACAAAGGCTACGTCACCTCAGGCACTACTAAGAACTAATGGCTGTCATACTGTTACTTAGCTCCATTGCTCCTTTGAGTCAGATATAGGAACCCTGGAGTCAGTTCTGCCACTTATGAAGTTATGTAACCCTGGTCAAGCTTCTCAACCTCTCTGCCTTAGGTTCCTCACCTCTAAAATAGGGATATAACATATACCTCAAAAAGCTGTTGTGGTCCTTATAGAAATTAATACATGCAAAGCACTTAGAAGAGTGCAGAGAACAAGGTAAGTGTGGTATGGATGAAGTATTTGTATTGTTGTTCAGGATTTTGTCTATTTAAGTGACATAGTGAGATGTTCTCCCAATAAACTAATCTAGTAACTACAGAAAGACAAATAAGGTTATCCATAAACAGTGCAGAAGTATCTGAAAGAAGTACCTAATTCTTTGTATTTCAAGCTAACTGATGTTTTAGAGGGACTGTCTTTATGGAAGTTGAAGGATGGACATGATCCTTATTCTAATTGCTCTGATTTTGAACTAACTTTTTGTTTGTTTTTTTTGAGACATGGTCTCATTCTGTCACCCAGGTTGGAGTGCAGTGGTACAGTCTCGACTCACAGCAGCCTCAACCTCCCAGGCTCAATTGATCCTCCTGCCTCAGCCTCCCCAGTAGCTGGGACTACAGGCATCTGCCACCACGCCCAACTTATTTTTTGTAGTTTTTTTGCAGACATGAGGTCTTGCTTTGTTGCCCAGGTTGGTCTCGAACCTCTGGGCTGAAGGAATCCACCTGCCTCAGCCTCCAAAAGCAGTGGGACTATGGGCGTGAGCCACCATGCCCAGCCAGGTCTTTATTTCAGTAAAAATATGTAAAACCACTGTGAAAGTTAAAGTAACAAAAACTGCACATCAACTACTGTATTAAATATGAAACACATAATATGAATTACTCATAATTCAAAACTGTCTAAAAAGAGCATATCTTAAATACAAGGAATCATTCTACTTTTCTTAATTCGATTTACCAATCTGTTTCATTCTACCTACCTTTCAGAAACAGCAAAACCTGAATTTAACTTTTTAAACATCTTTCTCACAAAACGAAACTTGATGCTGAATTATTTATTTATTTATTTAAAGAGACAGGGCCTTGCTATTTTGCCTAGGCTGGTCTCAAACTCTTGGGCTCAAGCAATCCTTCTGCCTTGGCCTCCCAAGTGCTGGGATTACAGGCATGAGCCACTGTGCCCTGCCTAATTTAACTCTTGCACCATATGAAATGTTTTTCAGACATCTCATGTTTGATGAATAAATCAATTGAATTTGAATAAAAAATGTAATAAAAATTTCCATGCCTCACAGCATGACCTGCTGTGATATGGCATTTAATCGTAACAGCTTAATAGGTTTGTGTTTTTTTGAGACAGGGTCTCACTGTCTCCTAGGCTAGAGTGTGGTGGCGTGATCTCAGCTCACTGCAGCCTCTGCCTCCCAGGCTCAAGTGATCCTCCCACTTCAGCCTCCTGAGTAGCTGGGACGATAGGCACACACCACCACACCTGGCTAATTGTTTGTATTTTTAGTAGAGCCGGGGTTTCACCATGTTGCCTAGGCTGGTATCAAACTCATAAGCTCAAGTGATCTGCCGCCTTGGCCTCCCAAAGTGCTGGGATTACAGGTGTGAGCCACTATGTCTGGCCAGCATAATAGATTTTTAAATGGTTATTAAGTTATCTTTAATCTTTGAGGAAAAAATTTTATGAGCAAAATTAGGATGTTAATTTGGTTATATTTTAGGTATCAGTAGCTTACTTCTTCTTCCTCTCTAATAAATACACCATGGCTCTATACTTTTCAATCTAACTCACTAACATATATTAGGAGACATTTTATATCTCTCCATTATTTGCACCTTCTTTCTGTCAGCAATGTTACTTTCAGTGTATTTTTTTATTTTTTATTTTTTTTGAGATGGAGTTTCACTCTTGTTACCCAGGCTGGGGTGCAGTGGCAGGATCTCAGCTCACTGCAACTCTACCTCCTGGGTTCAAGCAATTCTCCTGCCTCAGCCTCCCGAGTAGCTGGGATTACAGGCGTGCACTACCACGGATGGCTACTTTTGTATTTTTAGTAGAGACAGGGTTTCACCATGATGGTCAGGCTAGTCTTGAACTCTTGACCTCAAGTGGTCCACCTGCCTTGGCCTCCCAAAGTGCTGGGATTACAGGTGTATTGGGCCCGGCCTCAATATATTTTATTAAAGTTATCTAAAAGTATCTTATGTTTTATGACAAGGTCTATGAATGTAGTTTTGTTTTTTGATATAACAGTAAACAGTATTTTTAAAAAACGTTTCTAATAGCTTTTTGCTAGCATTTAGAAATACTATTGATTATATATATGGAACTTGTATTTTACTCCCCTGCTGAACTCACTATTCTCATTGCCTTTTCCTAGATTCTATGGGGCTTTCTATATAGATGATCATATAATCTGCAAATAAAGACAGTATTATTTATTGCCTCTCTGTAAACCTTCTATTTTTCTTGCCTGAATGTACTGGCTAGGCGCTCTAGTACAATACTGAATAGAAGTGCTGAGAATGGACATCCTTGTTTTATGCATGCTCTTAGGGAGTTCTGTAATCCAATACTATTCTAATCTTAGTAAAGACTAGGCAGAGCACAGCACTAAATTTTGGGATACTAGGCAACTGATTCTGTTATCTTTGCCAAAACACGTTGTTTGATTCTTTTTTTTTCCCCCAGAGGTCAAATCCTATTTAAAGTGTTTTCAGAGAACTTAACTGGGGTAACAATGCAGCCCAATACCTGTCAACATCATGAATACTCTTTGCTATAACGCTAGTTGTTAATCTTGCTTTCTCAGGAAATGAGAGTAGTCTGATCTACAGTTTGCCATGTTTTAGCTACTTTACATTAATACAACAATTACAAAAATAACTAAGGGTTTATTATGGCATATTCCCAATGACAAAATACAAATGAAGTAAGAAAATCATTAATTGGGAGTACATGTTTAGTATCAAATTTATGTTTTTATTTAAAGTAAGTCTTTGAATGCCAATAATCATAAGTACTCTATAGCTAGCTAGCTCAGGGATCACGCTTGTGAAATTAGTTTTATTTGGATCCAAGGCAGATATCCTACATCAAAGGCCATCAAACGTGCGCCATTCCTTCTAATGGGTTAATGTGAATAGGTTTGTAAGAGGGAAGTGTATCAATGCTCATGTCCTTGGGAAGCTGAAGTAGGTGGATCATTTGAGTCCAGAGTTCCAGACCAGCCTAGGCAACATGGTGAAACCCCGTCTCTACTAAAAATACAAAAAAATTAGCAGGGCATGGTGGCGTGCGCCCGTAGTCCCACGTAGTCCCACCTACTTAGGAGGCTGAGGTGGGAGAATCACTTGAGCCTGGGGAAGTCGAGGCTGCAGTGAGATGAAATTGTGCCTCTGCACTCCAGCCTGGGCAACTGGAGTGAGATCCTGTCTCAAAAGAAAAACAAAAACAAAAACAAAAAATGAGATCAACGCTTATGTCCTAACATATATGTGGTGAATACAGTAGGGGCAGTTCTTAGTCATTTTAACATGCTTAGTCAATATTTTCACTTATTGACACCTAATAAAGGCAGCAAGTCTGAAACTAACAAATAATCATTAATGTTTCTCCAGGCACACTCTCTAATCATTCTTCCCAGCTGCCAACTTCAGATTTACATTAACATAATGTGCTCTGGTGTGCCTGTAACAAACTTATTTATGCAAAACAATGTACTAGTCCTGGTATCTTAGGAGTCTGACTAATCCATATTTAAAACTGCATTTTCTCCAACTGCTCTTTATTTTTCTAATTTCATTAATAAATGTTACTATTGAACCCTTTAAAAGGGCTGGCCTAATTCATCTGTATACCCTTAGTACCAAGTATAATATCTGGCACATAACAGGAGCTTAAAAATGTTTTCTGAATAAACTTAAGGGTTATTAGCTAGATTTTCTTTATGTCATTTAACTTGAGTCTCTGCTTAATATCATGGAAACAAAGGAAAATATTTTTAGGCAATTGCTATGTAAATGAGTTAATTACTCAATAAGTAGCCAGAAATGTCCTTCACTCCAAAACCAAGTCAATTTTTTTTTCTTTCTTAAAAATAGGTAGACCTGGGTACAGTGGCTCATACCTGTAATCCCAGCACTTTGGGAGGCTGAGGTAGGCGGACCACTTGAGGTCAAGAGTCCAAGACCAGCCCAGCCGACATGGTGAAACCCCGTCTCTACTAGCAAACACAAATATCAGCTGGGCATGGTGGTGCATGCCTGTAATCCCAGCTACTTGGGAGGCTGAGGCAAAAGAATCACTTGAACCAGGGAGGGAGAAGTTGCAGTGAGCCAAGATTGTACCACTGCACTCTAGCCTGGATGGCAGACTCCATCTCAAAATAATAATAATAAAAACAGGTAGATAACCAAGAATTTTTGTTTGTTGTAGTTTTTACTATGATTACTCAGGAATATTATTATTTAGTGAAACTTTTTTTAACTGTCAAAAATATTTGAGAAACTTCACCAAATAAATTACAGTGTCCTGGAAAATCTTGACACCACAATAATACACTGTCTGTGTATTTCTTTTAGCTAGGGAAACATGGTGCTTCTTTGGGTTTTTGTGATTAAATTTTCCATTTCCTATTTGTAACCTTATGCCTTCCATATCTTCCTTACTTGGTTTTTTTTTTTTTTTTTTTTTTTTGAGACAGGGTCTTGCTCTGTCACCCGGGCTGAAGTATAGTGGTGTGATCACAGCTTACTGCAGCCTCAACCTCCTGGGCTCAAGCAGTCCTCCTACCTCAGCCTCCCAAGTAGCTGGGACTACAAGCATGTGCTGCCATGCCTGGCTAATTTTTACTTCTTTTTTTTTTTGTAGATAGGGTCTCACTCTTTTGCCCAAGCTGGTTTCAAACTCCTGGGCTCGAGCAATCCTCTGGCCTTGACCTCTCAATGTTGGGATCACAGTCGTAAACCACCATGCCCAACCTTTGCCAATTTTTAATCCTTACTGATATTCGCTCTTTATCAAGACCAATACAGAGGAGTTCCTTATAAGGGTACCATAGGTATAGGTGAAAATGGATTAGCAGATGCTCTTCAAATCAGTTTTAGTGGTCCTATCAGAATTTTGAAAGTGAGAGTAGAATTTTAACAACTGGAAACATGAAAATTCTTTGATACCTTTGGAGGAATCTGCTAACAAAGTCTTAAAAAAATTATAGCTAAGTGCAAGCAACCTTCTTTTCCATCTTGGCAATTATTTAAAACTCTTATAAATACCTAAAATAAAAATATATTGAGTCCTAGCCATGTTTTAGATAGTGTGACATATCAAATATCTGCCAATTGTTAAGTGGCAATAACTGATATTTTAATGAAGGATATCTACTGGAAGTAAAGTGACAATAGGTAAATTTTTAAGTAACAATTATATTCTGTTTTTTCAAATTCTAGTGAATAGTCTCAACCTTAACAGAGATTACTCTGAATGTCTGAGATTACTTTTTGAATATCAGCCCTTATGGATCAAAGTTTCATATGCTTTATGAATTACAATTTTAGTACCAGCCATGTCAAGCCATGGAAAGAATACCAACACAGATGTGTTTATTCAGTTCACAATTTTAAAGCTGTAAAAGACCTGAGTTTGGTTGGTGCAGGGTTCTTCAACCTTGACACTACTGGCATTATGAGTAGGATAATCCATTGTTGTGTGTGTGGGAACTGTCTTGTGCATTTTAGGATATTTGTGACATCTCTGGCCTATGCCAAGGAGATGCTGGTAGCACCTGTACTCTTGCTTACCATGTTCCTCGTGGGTTTAGAAGATAATCCCAAATGTTGAAATCCCAAAAGACCAAAATCCCAGTCACAGGATAGTTGCATCATGTTAGCCCAGCTTTCATGGACTATTTCTGTACAACTGCCCATAATCTATTCCTGTAATACATTTTCTCATTTGCCATTTTTTTTTCCAGTATCTTAAATTGTCAGACTTTAAAAAAAAATAATTCAGCATGCTGTGTATCTCATCTTTGCATCATGTCCAATACTGGAAGTGTAAACTGCAGAGACTTTTAGAGAGTTCTAATTTGTCTTATGCATTTTTTCCAAATGTGACTTGATGAAAGTACATTATCAAAACACTGACTTTGTGTGTAAGCACTGTGCATGTACCTAAAAACGTTGAAACTTCCTCAACAAATGAAGAGATGAGAGATGTCTTTTGCGTATCTGCATTTGTGAAAGATAAAAATTTCTTCAGGTTTCAGCTCTTTGGGCAACTGCATAAGTGAACAGTGACCCACTACAGGTTTTGATCTATCTCATCAAAAGACTTGTCACAGTATTTCAGATGACCAGTTATTAAGCTAGGTACACGTGACTACCAACCATTGTGACACGCTTTTATACATTTCCCTTTTTGATCTACTTCTTCATGAATACAGCTCATCTGCTCATAACTGTTATATGCATGTGACTGTTAGTATACCTGTTTGCAAAATGTTACCATTGCCTTTTATTGTGTCAAATGACCTATGAAGTGTTCTGTCATGTTTTTGTTTCTTAAATAAATCCCCCTTTAAAAATGTAAACAAACATATTTTAAAGAACTAAAAAAAGTACTTTTCCCAGATGTATCATTTTCAATATTTTGGCCTTTTGTGATTGTGATTTTGGGGACTTAAACTTTAGGGATTTTCATCTTTCAGGATTTCAACATTCAGGATAGTGTCTTTGGAATTATGATTGGCTCTTCTCCCTCTCTGCTCAGTGATGACAACCTAAAATGTCTCCACATTATCAGAGGTCTTCTGGCGGGGGTACGATCATCCCTAGATGAGAGTCACTGGGCTAGTCCAGTTCCCCCACCCACAGATGACAAAACTCAAATCCAGGAAGTAGGACTTACTCAGGGTCATTTAGCTGTAGGAGAAACTAGCACTAGAACCTGTAATGAGTCAGACTCCTATTCCAGTATTCTCATTTTACCACCTTGAAGTGGAACAGAAAGGTTACTGCTAGTATTGTGTGAACTGACATCTTTTAAAGTCTTTTGCACATATTTGAAGTAACTGCAAAATCAAAAACAAAAACACATGCTGAGTCTGGCAAAAAGCTTTTTCCATGAGAAGCTGTTTCCAAATCTTCCTGTGGTCTGGCCATGTGAGCCAAATTGAATTGTAGTCTTTAAACTGCTCAGGCCTATTTATTAGTGAGAGGCAGGAAATTTGTTATAAAAGCAAAATAATCCAGGCTGACTGAAGACACTAAATCTAGTCTTCCAAAACTGCCTTCACTAAGAGAACTTAATAGTCTCAACATTTGGTTGCAATGACTAATCCCTATTTTTAGTGAACAGAAAAAGTGCTTACAAAAATGTTTTAAGAAATTTGCAGTATTTTACTCCTCTGCTAGTTCTCCAAAGTCAATTGACACAAAGTCAATTGTGTAAAATATTATGGGATAACACACAAAATATATCATGAAAAAGGATAAAGAAGAAATCAGTATTTTTATGGGGTTATATTTACAGGTGTCTCTCCTGGAAAAAGGAATCTAAATTATTCTACAGTATTCTGGCTCCCATCATCTTTCACTCTGAAGATAAACAGCAACATAAGGCAACACAGCAAATACTAAAAAATTTGATACTGAACATGGCTAAATGTTTCACTTATGTCTTCTGCAGTGGGATCAAGCACTATCAACTAAAATAATTCCCAAAACTGCTTTAAGCCTTATCTCATGGTTTGCAACCAGCAGGCTGTTTGTAGACATACAGAACTATTATAGTAAGAACTCAAACGTCTCTCAGATTAAGATGGATAAGAAATAGCCTTTTGTGTTAGGGGCAATGTGTTGGAGAACTGCAAAAACTCTCCCCATCCTTGAGGAGTTGACCAAAATTTAACATGGCCTCGAGAAGCCTAAGGCCACATCTATGAGGGCAATCCAGCCCTCTTTTGAGTTCCTGTTGGAAAAGCCAGGCTGCCAAAAAAATTTTACTGTTTGTTCTAACCAACACCTAATAACAGCTCCCTGACTTCCCTTTTAAAAAGCATTTACTAAAAAGGGCTCACAACTACGAATCCTCCTCTGTTCCTTTGAGATGTGTTTGTACCTCTTAAACTCAGGAGTGTTTTCTTCAAGGACCTGGAACCCATTGCTCTGAAATGTAACCAGGAAGGACTGGGCCTGACTCCCGGTCTCTGTGGGAGGATCGTATTTTATCTTAGATAATTCCAAGATAGGAGACAGAGCTGGCCTACTTGCGTTTATGCAATGACCAGCCCTTTGTAATTTTTCACCTCCCTGACTCTACTTGAGCCCTCTCTTCCCACTCCCTACTTCTCCCTTTAAAACTCGCAGTCATCTCGGTGAAAATAGGAATGGAGCTCAGCCTTTCCCCCGTCAGTAGTTGCGGAATAAAATCCTTTTTCAGCGCTTTAATGTCCAGCTTCCTGTATCTCTGACATTGGTAGGTACATATTAAAACTCAGCTGGGCGCATAATCCCAGCCACTCTGGAGGCTGAGGCAGAAGGATCCCTTGAGCCCAGGAGTTGGAGGCTGCAGCGAGCTATGATCGCGCCACTGCACTCCTGCCTGGGCACAGCGAGACCTCCGTCTCTAAATTACAGGATTAAAAGCACACACATATAAAACCCCAGATCACTATCAAGACGGGCCTATAAATCTTAGAAGCTTGTCTTACAGCGCCATATCCTCAAAAGCTTAGGAAAACTCTCCAGTGATCCCCCGCTAAACCTCATCCCCTCTTCTCTTCCCCCAAGGGCCCCGCTACTTCCTGCTTTCCCCGATTCCTAAATCCACCTCTCCCAAAGTGTCCTACGTCGAAGTCTCTACTTTCCAGGATGCTGAACTTCACCAAACGGAAGCTTACTCTCTTCCAGGTTTGGGCTTTTTTCTACTTATCCCTGTCCCCTCAATTTTCGAGTTTCCTCATCAACCCCACTTCCCTTTCCCTGACGCTCCGGGTCTGGATTTCCTCCTAGCCGCCCCTAGTTTCCCACTCTGACCTCGGCTTCCTCCGCAAGCCGAGCGCCCCTTCCCTCCGCACTTCACTCGGAAGCCCTGGCGCCCCTTTCCGGGGGCGGCGGCCGGTGAGGGGTGCGCGGTACTCGGGCCGCGCCCTGGTCGGCCATTTCGCACACTCGGGGCGCGCCCGGCGGGCTGGGCGCACGCCTGTCCTGGAGCGCAGGAGTTGAGGGGCTGAAGACCGGGCCGCCCCCGCCGCCGGGGCGGGAACTCACCTTCTCTGAGGCAGGGGCGGGCGTCTACAACTACTGTCCCCCGCCCCGCCAACGCCGCCAGCCAGGGGATAAGCCGCGGTGGAGGTGGCGGAGAGGCAGGAACAACCGCTGCCGCCGCCGCCGCCTCCGCCACCGAGCAGGCGGGATGAGGGGAGGAGGCGGAGACCCGGCTTCCTGAGGGGAAGTCGCCGCCACTACCGGCTTATGACTGGACAGCGCAGACGCCATGGCGGCGAGGCGCGCTACTGCGCTTGCGCGGCGAGCCCAGCGCCCAGGAAGCCCCTTGAGCCCCGCCTTGCTGCTTACTTCGCCCACTGAGCCTGGCAGTTCCCGGCGCGGTTCTAACGGCTTGCTGGCGCGACTGATTTTGATCCTGTACCTCTGCCCTCCTTTTGGGGGCAAGGAAAAGTTCGTGGGGCCGCTCGCCTTGGGAGAATGAGCATAAAGCCAACTGAGTGGAAAAAAAAAAAAAAGTCTGGAAATTTACAGTTCCACCTTCACAGTATCTAAAAAATACATGATCTGTTGCCTTATCAACCCCCAAATATAGGTTCGTGTACCAAATGGGCAGTAAGCCAAACACTGACACATTCAGTGCTTAGGAGCGGGGGAAGGTTTATTCCATTTGGCCAAAGTGAGAGAGTGGGAGAAGTCTCTCAGACACTGACATGCCTTTGAACGTAACTGGGGGGCTTTTATGAGTAAGGTAAGAATACAGAGGGTGGGATCCCCCGTGATCAAAGTGTTTCCTCCCTGGGACTCTAGGTCTCATCTGTCCCATCAGATGATGCCCCATCTGGACCATCAAGGAGGTCTGCGTGACCTAAGAGTCATCGTTGTTTTGTTTGTCATAGGGTCTTGTGCTGTGGCCCAGGCTGGAGTGCAGTGGTACAATCACTGCTCACTGCAGCCTCGACCTCCTGGGCTCAAGTGATCCTCTCACCTCAGCCTCCCAAGTAGCTGGGACTGCAGGCACACACATACGCCTGGGTGGTTTTCGTTCATTTTTTATAGAGATTGGGCAGGGTGTGGGGATGTCTCACTATATTGCCCGGGCTGGTCTCGAACTTCTGGGCTCAAGTGATCCACTCACCTCAGCCTTCCAAAGGGCTGGGATTACCGCTGTGAGCCACCGTGCTAGGTCCATCGTTCTTTAAAAAAAAACAAGTTCATCAATCTTGCCTGCAGCTCTGGGGTTAGGATATGAAGTTAATCAATTCCTAGTGACTACCCTCTACTGAAATGACTACGTGCAAGCAAGCATGCATGGAGGAAGAAAATGACAAAGAAAAGGAAAATAAATAAAACAAAACATTTTATGATCTATACAATAAAGCCTCAGTTATAATCTTTCTTTCCTTTATTATGTCCTAAATACACAGAGTAGATTAAGCACAATCCGTTGTCATGGTACGTTGTCATCACTGGTCCATAAATGACCTTTTTCTCTCTCCCTCTTGCTCTTTCAGTATGTACATCTATAATATATATTATACACACAAATATATATGTATGTATATATCTCATCATCTCATCCCGTTTCCCAGAGAAATCACTAACCTAGTTTGTATTCATCATTTCCTTTCTCTGTGTATTATCATACATAGGCATGGCTGAAACACATTTAGATTGTTTTTAAACTTTATAAGATTTACACCTTTATGAGTATGCTGGGGGGGGGGTTGTTCATTTCACTTAATATTTTGAATTTCATCTAAGCTATTGAAGACAGCTATAATTTGTTCATTTCACTGCCGGACACGACTCCACTGATTTTCCTGTTGATGGGCACGTCTCCTGGTATACTGTGGAAGAGTTTTTTTGGGGTATTCTCTACTTTCCTGTCACATTGCCGTTGCCTTATTTCAGATTCTCATCATCTCTTGCTAGAAACATGCTAACATCTCCCTCTGACTTCACCTACTCCAGTCTACTCTCCATATTGCTGCCAAAGGTTTCTATCTAAAAGTCATTACTGGCTCCCCAGTGTCTGTTGGAAAAGGTCAAACTGAGTACTATGAGGCTTCTGTGCACCTCCCTGATCTCATTATCTTTCCACTGCCCTTACATCCCCACCCTGCTATTACCTGTGATTCAGCAACATTAAACCTATACTGATTCCTATAAATACCACACTATTGCAAAACTCAACTCGCAGTACTGTATACACTTCTCCCTCTGTCTGGAATGCCCTCTGCTCCACTTCTTCATGAATTCTTCTTTCCCTCAGAAATAAATACTATTCTAAATTCAGCATTTTTCATTTCCATGTATTTCTTTATAATTTTACTACATATGTATGGACCCCTAAGTAACATGAAATTTGTATTGCATGGTTTAAAACTTTACATAAATGTTACTATACATACTGTTTATTCCTCTGCAATGTTTTTTATGTGCCCTCTTTTATATTAACTCATGCTGATATGTGAGGTTCTCATTCACTTTCACAGTTCAATAATATTCCATTTTATGAATGCACCACTACTTATTCTTTCTCCTAGACGTTTTTGATAGACACTGGGTTTGTTTCGTATTTTTGCTCCTCCAGTTGGTGCTGCTTTAACGTTTCTTGTGCAGTCTCCTTGTGCACCTGGATCAGAGTTTCTCTAGGTTTTATACTTTGGAGATGTTTTTCACAAGGAAGCCTCAGATATACTTCTTACTTCTGTGAACCTCCATTTTTTTCATCTTCAAAATGGCCACAATATCCACCTCAAAGGGTGCCGTGAAACTTGCGGTAACGTAAGCAAAGAACAATGTCACACATTGGAAGAGATGTTGCTGTTAGAATAGCTTTCAAATGTATATGAAACACTGGGACATAAAACACAGTAGTCTGGTGCCAGAATGGTAAAGAGAAGTATACTACTTATGTATCTGTAGCTCCTGCAATAGTCGCCCAATTATAGTTGTTGCACATATCATGCTGTTTCTTGGCCCTCATGTCTCTGCACGTGCTGCCATGTCCTTGGGGCTGAAGTGATCTCCTTTAGTTCTGAGGTTCTGGTCACCCTCCCTACTTCTCTTGTCTGTCTCTTCTCCAGAGTTTTCCCTGGTTCCTCGGAGCCCTGGATACCTTTCCCCTTAGCCTCCTATCTCTCACCAGCTTTACATGCTCTTCCATAATCTCCTTTAAAGGTCAATGTCTTGAAGACAGGGCTTACATTTTACACATTTTTATTTTATTTTATTTTTATTTTATTTTATTTGAGACAGAGTGTCGCTCTGTTGCCAGGCTGGAGTTCAGTGGCATGATCTCGGCTCACTGCAACCTCTGACTTCCTGGTTCAAGTAATTCTCCTGCCTCAGCCTCCCAAGTAGCTGGGATTACAGGCATGTACCACCACGCCCAGTTAATTTTTCTATTTTTAGTAGAGACAGGATTTCACAATGTTGGCCAGGATCGTCTTGATCTCCTGACCTTGTGATCCGCCCGCCTCAGCCTCCCAAAGTCCTGGGATTACAGACATGAGCCACTGTGCCTATTTTACTTTATTTTTTGAGAGAGGGTCTTGCTCTGTCACCCAGATTGGAGTGTAGGGTTATGATTGTGGCCAACTGCAGCCTCCTCCTGGGTTCAAGTCATCCCCCCACCTCAGCCTCTTGAGTAGCTGGGACTACAGGTGTGCCCCATCACACCCAGCTAATTTATATATTTTTCGTAGAGATGGGGCTCTTACTATGTGGACCAGGCTGGTCTCGAACTCCTGGACTAAAGTGATCCTCCTGCCTTGGCATCTCAAAGTGGTAGGATTACAGGTGTGAGCCACCATGCCCAGCCTTACTCATCTTTATACTTGGAGCAGTGAGCACAGTGCCTGATACACAGGCTGATAAATACATGCGGGATGAATAAATCTAGGACTTCTTGGGAGGAAAGGATTGCACAACTAAGGATTACTTGGAGCCAGAGGGAGAAAGAGGGAAGAAAGCATGCTGTTTAAGTAAGAGCACATGAACTAGAGAGTATGAAGTTTTGTCAAGGATGTAATTATGCAGGATATCATGGATAATCAAGGAGGGCACCTGCTCCTGTCACCCTGGAATGTGAGTGGTAGGTGTGCACAAGAACTTCTTCCTTGATCAGGTCCCTCACACAGCATATGAAATGAATGAATGAATCAGTCAGTGAATGTACTTGAAAGCGGTGAGCTTCTCCCCAACTCTAGGCCTATTTAACATTGCCAGGTATTAAGCTATTATTAATCTAAGCATGGGTTGGCAAACATTTTGTGTAAAAGGTCGGATAGTAAATATTTTCAGCTTTGTGGTCCATATGTTGTCTGTTGCAAATATCCAACTCTGCTGTTGCAGTGTGAAAGCAGTCACAGAAAATATGCAAAAAAAAAAAAAAAAATTACTGCAGCTGTTTTCTAATACATTTTTATTTATGGTCATTGAAATCTGAATTTCATGTAATTTTCATGCATCACAAAATAGTTTTTTTTTGTTTTTTTTTTTTTTTTTTTTTTTTTTTGAGGTAGGGTCTCACTCTGTCACCCAGGCTGAGTGCAGTGGCACAATTTCGGCTCACTGCAGCCTTGACCTCTGGGGCTCAAGTGATCTTTCCACATCAGCCTCCCGAGTAGCTGAGACCACAGTCATGCATCAACATGCTTGGATAATTTTGTTTATTTTTTATAGAGATGAGGTCTCACTATGCTGCCCAGGCTGGTCTCAAACTCCTGGGCTCAAGCGGCATGAGCCACAGGCACATGGCCAAAATAGACTTTTGATTTTTTTTTTCCAACCTTCAAAGAAGTTACAAACCATTCTTAGTTTGGAGGTAAAGGAACCTTGACTCTTGGTCTAACTGAACCTTAGCTCTGGGTACAAAGGAGGTCAAATCCAGGGATAAGGGCTGTCCTTAGATGTAGTCTTCAGATGTAAAATCTTGCAGCTCCTTTGATTTGTCACTAGATGGTGATCATTGCAGGCATGTGGCTCAGCCGGTGGGTCTTTCAAGGAGATGACTGGAGCTCTTCCAGGTATGACAGATTAACAGCTACAGTATTAATACAGACACACAAGCTATCCCAATGATTCAAGACGTATCACAAACCACATGGATTTGATCGCTATCTACAATCCTTCATACTTATTTGTACATATTCCCTGAATTGCAACATACAGAGGAAATGTACTCACTCTCTCAAGGCCTCTGAGGTTATTAGCTTGAAGGCTCAGAACAATAATATAGAGTACAGTTAAAGATTTTGGGGCTGCAAAGTGGCATCTGGGAACAGATCCTACCCACGATGCAATTTAACAAGTAGAGCCCCTTCTTACATTAAGAGGATACTTGAAGCCATGCCTAGCCCTTTGATGATACACTGATAACTCTCCCAAAACAGCCCCCACTCCTGGCCTCTTCGTGTCCCTTTCTTCTACCCTTGAGCTGTGTGATTAGGGACCCAGCATGACCCTTGCTTCGTAAATCCTGCATTAGTTGCCTCTCACATACTTTAGGGTGAGGGAGTGCTGGGTATCCACAGGAATGTTCTTGGCTTGTGTGTGTGTGTGTGTGTGTGTGTGTGTGTGTGTGTGTGTGTGTGTTGGGGAGGCGGGAGTTCAGCTGAAATAGAGACAGACAGAGCGACGGCCTGGACATCCTGTTCCACAGTGGTAATTTTTATCATCCCCTTGTCCAAAATCTCCCAGGTCAGCCTCATTCCTGGACCAGGAGCTCTTTGGCTTGAGCTATTTCATTCTTCTCCCTTTCTCACTACCCTTCTTTATTCATATACAAAAAAAGAAGGAGCCTGGATGCTTACTAAAATCACTAAAGATGGAAAAAGTTGCCATCTTCCTGGAGTGGAGAAGGGCTCATCTACAGAAACATGACTGTGAAGGTCTGTGAAACTCAAGTCTACAATCCTAACCACTATATCACGTTGTCACAAAGTTATGTCCACCCTGTCCCCTAAATTGATCTCTTAGGAGATGCAGAATGAATCTACTTTTTCCATATTTCAAGAGGTAAGACATCAACAACAGCTCTCATGTGCTTCCTGAATCTTTCCTGAATCCTTTTTTTTTTTTCCCCGAGAGGGAGTTTTGCTCTTTTGTCCAGGCTGGAGTGAAGTGCTGTGATCTCGGCTCACTACAACCTCAACCCCCACTGGGTTCAAGTGATACTCTTGCCTCAGTCTCCCTAGTAGCTGGCATTGTAGGTGCCCACCACCATGCCCAGCTAATTTTTGTGTTTTAGTAGAGACAGGGTTTTGCCATGTTGGCCAGGCTGGCCTGGAACTTCTGACCTTGGGTGACCCAACCGCTTTGGCCTCCCAAAGTGCTAGGATTATAGGCATGAGAGCCACCATGCCCGGCCTGCTTCCCGAATCTTTTCTTCTCTGCCCAATCATCTCCACTAGGGCAATAATGAAGCAGCCTCATTGTCTGGAGTGACATCTGAGGTTTGTTGTCTCACAGCCATGGAGATCAAAAATGTGGGCACACAAAGAGTGGGGTTAACAGCAGAAATTCAACAGGGAAATTACAGAGAATAGCTCTTTGCTACAGAGAGGGGTCCCAGAAAAATGGGTTGCTGATCCACACTGAAATGAAGAGGGTTTTATAGATGAGCTAGTGGGGAGGTGGTGTCTGCTCTACATAGGGTGTGAAAAATGGGTTAGGACCAGGTGTGTCATCTGCACAGGACTTGAATCTCTGACAGCCCCCACCCCAATCATTTATGATGCAGGTGGGTCCTCTGCCTGAGCTTCTCTGTGTGGCCCATTTCTTTTTTACTGTACACATGCTAACAAAAAAGGGAAGGTAGAGCCCCATGTTGGACATGCCTGGCCCCCAGGTAGCCCTTTTCTATTAGCGCAGCTGCCAGCATCCCCTGTGCAAGCTTCCAGCTTCCTTATGTATGTTTGCAGTTCGGTCTTCCAGGGTGCTCTTTGTTAGAAAAGAAATGATTTCTAGGGCTGCTTTTTGTTAGAAGGGAAGTTCTGCTGAGGACTCTTTTGCCCTCACTCTTCACCTAAATGATTTTTTTTTTTTTTTGAGACAGAGTCTTCCTCTGTCACCCAGGCTGGAGTGCAGTGGCATGATCTTGGCTCACTGCAACCTCCACCTCCCAGGTTCAAGTGATTCTCATGCTTCAGTTTCCCAAGTAGCTGGGATTACAGCTGTGCACCACCATGCCTGGTTACTTTTTGTATTTTTAGTAGAGACGGGGTTTTACCATGTTGGCCAGGCTGGTCTCGAACTCCTGATCTCAAGTAATCCAACCACCTTGGCCTCCCAAAGTGCTGGGGTTACAGGTGTGAGCCACTGTGCCCGGCCTAAATAATTTTTCTATCTTCTGCATCAATAAGAAATCTTTTCAAAACTCTAGATGTACTTTTTCTCGTGACAAAGACCAGTAGTTCTCAATGGAGGCAAATCTACTATGTAGAAAGCATTTTAGGAATGTGGGAAGAACTTTTGTTTGTCACAATGATTGTGGGATGCTACAGGCGTATTCTCGGCAGCACCAAAGTCATCAAAAAAGGGTAGGATCTCAGTGGGGGGAAAAAACAAACCAGGATGGGCTGTAGCAAAGGCAGATGGGCAAAAAACATATTGATATGTGGCATACTAAGGCCTTATGCCCCCTTCCCCACCACCAGTCTGGAAGCTACTGTCAACATCCTCTGCATCCTTAATCCTGGCCAGAGATGTTAGATCCTCTGAGAAGCAGGGGACAGCCTGGTACAATGAAGACTCTCTGCCCACCCTGCACAACCTCGAATATCTGTATGTACTTTTCTGGTAGGCAAAAAGCCGGTTTATGATTGTCTGAGTCTGGTAATCCATTTTGTAAGTAATTGTAAAGTAGTTTTTGTAAAGTTTTAATATACACTGAATTTTCCAGCAATGCAACTTCTCGTTAACCAAAGGAAGATCATAGTTTATTTTATTTAGAACTCCCCTAAGAGTCATTTAGCACTTCAGAAAATTATGGTCACAGGCAACAATATGGTATTGTGTCCTCAAAATCAATCTGCATTTTTGTTCTATCATAGTGATTCCACTTAGAGGTATAAACATCTAGCCATTTTATCTCATCTTCTAATATAGTTGTACCCAAGCATATGCATAGTGAGCACATTTACATATTTAATTTACAATAAATAGATATTACTACAAATTAACTTTGATTTTCTTTCACCTTTATTAGGTTAAACTAGTCATTTTTTTTTTAGGTATATGAATGAATAAATTATACTATGTATGAATTTCACTTTAAAGTAAACATAATATTTACTATAATGAGACTAGTATAACAAATATTTACTATATTTACTATTGCTGCTGTGACAAAACATGACAAATTTAGTGACTTAAAATAACAAAAATTTATTATCTTACAGTTCTGGTGGTCAGAAGCCAGAAATGGACTTTATATAGCCAGAAATGGACTTTACATGACTGAAATCAAGGTCCGCAGGGCTGTGTTCCCTCTGGAGGCTCTAGGGTGAGAATCTGTTCCCTTGCCTTTTCCAGTTTCTTGGCTTATGGCCGCTTCTTCCATCTTTAAAGTCAGCAACATAGCCCCTTCAAATATCTCTCTGATTCTGACCCTGTTGGTTGCATTGTTGCTTCTCCTCTGACCCCGGCTCTCCTGCCTTCCTCCTATAAGGATCCTTGTGATTACATCGGTCCTACCAGGATAATCTAGGATAATCTTCTCATCTCAAAATCTTTAACTTGATCACATTCACAAAGTTCCTTTTGCCATATAAGGTAACATATTCACAGGTCTAAGCATTAGAATCTGCACATCTTTGGGGCCTGTTATTCGGTCTACCACCCTTTAATAATATAATAACCATCATTCTGATAAGATTGAGGCCCACAGGTATAGTTAGAGCCCTGGGCTTCCTCTCTCCGTGTGGTCTTGGGGCAGGTAAATTTCTTTTTTGACCATGGCTTGGGCTGAACCTGCTCCAAGAGTGCTGAGTCTAGGGAATAAGCTCATCTGAGCCAGGCTGAGCCCCTGGCCCCTGAGGGCAGACTAGCTGTTGCAAGACCTTGAGTTGCTAGGCAATGTGGATACAGGGTGTTCACTGGGAGTCAACCTGGATTGAAAAAAACTTTTTTTTTTTTTTTGAGATGGAGTCTCGCTCTGTCGCCCAGACTGGAGTGCAGTGGCACGATCTTGTCTCACTGCAACCTCCGCCTCCTGGGTTCAAGTGATTCTCCTGCCTCAGCCTCCTGAGTAGCTGGGACTACAGGCGTGTGCCACTATGCCCAGCTAATTTTTGTATTTTTAGTAGAGACGGGGTTTCACCGTGTTAGGCAGGATGGTTTTGATCTCTTGATCTCATGATCTGCCCGCCTTGGCCTCCCAAAGTGCTGGGATTACAGTGAAAAAATCTTTTTAATATTTCCTCTCCTTTCCTGAAAACACCTTTCCCTTCCCTTCCCTTCCCCTCCCTTCCCTTCCCCTCCCCTCCCCTCCCCTCCCCCTCCCCTCCCCTCCCCTCCCTTCCCTTCCCTTCCCTTCCCTTCCTTTCCTTTCCTTAGTTTTGTTTTTTCTGAGACAAGATCTTGCTCTGTTACCCAGGCTGGAGTGCAGTGGTACGATCATAGCTCCCTGCAACCTCTGCCTCATGGGCTCAAGTGGTCCTCCTACCTCAGCCTCCTGAGTAGATAGGACTACAGGCATGCGCCCACCACGCCTAGTTTATTTTTTGTATTTTTGGTAGAGATGGGATTTCACCATGTTGCCCAAGCTAGTCTCAACCCCTGGGCTCAAGTGATCCACCCACCTCGGCCTCCCAAGTGCTGGGATTACAGGCGTGAGCCACTGAGCCCGGCCTTCTTTCCCTTTTCTTAACTCTGTTTGTAGAATTGTTTTTCCCCTTGGGAGCATGCAGTGTTTACTTTTTGAGGCACCTAACATTACATGTCTTAAGTTCTTTTGCTCTTCAGGGTACATCAGAAGCCGCAGAGACATTCTCTTGCTCTCATGGCTATGTATTCTTACCTAAAAATCAGGATATATGATCAGACAGTGAACTTACAACACGCTTCCAAGAGTCAAAGGTGTTTTGGGAGATTCAGTTGGTTGAAGACATGTTAAAATTTCTGGTACATCTTGAGAGTTTAGGGAGGACAATGTGACAGAGTAAATAAAATAAAATAGCTATCACTTAATGAGTACTTTATGAAGTGCTCAGTGCTGTGTTACATCCTTTATACATATTATCTAACTCTCACAATCCAGTGAGGTAGAAATTATCACCCTTGTTTCACAGGTTCCGTCTCAAGTGGTAGTAGCAGGCTCAGAATTCAAACCCAGATTCATCTGACTCAGAAACCATACACTCAGAAAGATCCAGGAAATGCCCCGGCCCACTGCCCCCCCAGGAAGTAGATGCATCCCAGGAGCTAAAAATCTTACAAGGAAGTCAAGCCAGAACTCCAGATCTGCAAGTGTCTTTATTTTAAACCTCAGTGAGAGCTGCCTGATAGCCAAGAACAGTGGCATTTAGTTCAATGGGGATTTTAGATTCGTCTTTCCAGTGTCCTCACTCCTGAGTAAGAAGAAGGACAGAGCACGTTGGTATTTTCCTGGCAGCAGACACATGTTAAAGGAAATTTGATAGAAAGATAGAGATGGGG
Organism: Rhinopithecus roxellana; assembly: GCF_007565055.1. NCBI lineage: Eukaryota > Metazoa > Chordata > Mammalia > Primates > Cercopithecidae > Rhinopithecus > Rhinopithecus roxellana. Next base: position 7,887,423 of record NC_044565.1, read on the forward strand.
GTTGCTATTTTTAAAGCCTGCCTTCTCTGTATCCAGCCTGCCTCCAGCATACCAGCATCACCAGCAGTGCTAAGAACAGCTGTGGAGTAGGGGTGCTGTGGGAGACCTAGGTGACACTGAAGAGGAAAAATGCCCCCTTGGAGCCTAAATAGTATTGTTACGTATATGCCAAGGGCTCAGTTTAGCTTCTGCTTCTTTTTTTTTTTTTTTTTTTTTTTTTTTTTTTTTTTTTTTTTTATTGAGATGGAGTCTCACTCTGTCGCCCAGGCTGGGGTGCAATGGCGCAATCTCGGCTCACTGTAACCTCTGCCTCCCGGGTTCAAGCAATTCTCCTGCCTCAGCCTCCCAAGTAGCTGGGATTACAGGCACCTTCTACCATGCCCAGCTAATTTTTGCATATTTAGTAGAGACGGGGTTTCACCATATTGGTCAGGCTGGTCTCGAACTCCTGACCTCAGGTGATCCACCCACCTCGGCCTCCCAAGGTGGGGATTACAGGCATGAGCAACCGTGCCCAGCCCTCAGTTTAGCTTCTGCTGCTTCCTGCAAACAGTCCACCCTTGGGAGAGAGACTGAAAAGGGTGGGGCGAGGGGCCCATCTCACTTGAGAAAGTGCAAGCCTGACAGCTGAAGGGTCCCAGAGCAGCAAATATCACCTTGTTTCTCTTGGACCACTCCAGTTGTCTGCTTTTGATTGACAGAGGCATCTGGCCGCTAAAAATATCCTCCTGACCAAATGCTCCCTACTCCAATTAAAGCCGAACAGGATTGTTGCAGTTCAGAACTTAGCATATACAGAGCTTCTGCTTGCAATGGAACCTCTCAAAACTTTTCAGGTCCTATCCCAGAACCATATTAAGCCATGGTCATATTCTCTTCTGTTAGCTTTGCTGGGTGATGAATGAAACCCTTCCCAGTTCACTTGTTCTCATGCCGGTCCCATTCCCACCTCCAGAAAAAGTAGCAGAGGGGGAGGTGAGGGCCCAGTGGCTGAGAGCGGGCAGGGAAGGGGAGGTGGCTTGTCCATTTATAGTCTTGCTCTTTGGGATGCTGAAGGTGCTGAAATAGCAATGACAAGAGACTTGGCTCAGTGTTAAATATCTGCCGCGCTGACCTGACAGACTCTGAGATGACAATAGGGAGAATGGAGAATGTGGAGGTCTTCGCTGCTGAGGGCAAAGGCAGGGGTCTGAAGGCCACCAAGGAGTTCTGGGCTGCAGATGTCATCTTTGCTGAGCGGGCTTATTCCGCAGTGGTTTTTGACAGGTATGAAATGTGGGGAGTTGCCTTCTCTCCTGTTGGTTTGGCTGGTGCCAAACTCTAAAATACTTTGCTCTCAAAAATCATCAGGGGGAGGGATAAAATTCATGTGCTCTTTTTTGAACAAAATGACACTTCTGAGAGCTAATTTTTCTGGCATAAATTTTTCTGCAAGGGGTCATTGCCAGTGTGATTTTCTGTGGCTCCTAGAAGGATGGTGAAGGTGAGCAAAGGCTTCAGGGGCACTTTCTCCCAACATTGGGCAACTTGGCTGAAAGGGTGTGTTGGGAGCGGAAAGGTGGGTGTGGTGCTGTGGGAAACAATTTCCAACAGAAAGCTCTATATTTTTAGCTTTCTTTTTGTTATAAATATATTACCAGATAAAGTAATTGCTGAGACTTAAAAAAATAATAAACTGTATATTTATAATTATGAATAACGCAGGAATCCACTTATCCTTGAAAAATCCTTGAAAAATCACCCAAGTATCACCCAATCCCAGTCCCCTCTGTTTTTCCTCAGATATTACCTTTGCTATTATTTCAATGTATTTCCTTCTAGAATGTTCCTGTGCTATTACATGTATATATCTGCATTTATCAAAATGGATGGCTGTAGTTTGCTTTCCTTTCTTTCTTTCTTTCTTTCTTTCTTTCTTTCTTTCTTTCTTTCTTTCTTTCTTTCTTTCTTTCTTTCTTTCTATTTTTTAAAGAAATGGTGTCATACTTCAGATGTCATTTTAGAACTTGCTCTTTTCCCTAAACAACATGTTTTTGATGTCTATCCTTGCAGGAACTATAAATCTATAGATACTTCTTTTAAATTCCAAAGATCTATTTCCTTTATAGAGCTATACATATAGATTCATGTGCTATATGAATCACCAATCTTAATTTTAAATATTTCATCCTATAAATATATGTCATTTTATTTATCCATTCCCCTATTGAGAGACAATTGGTGGTTTTTAATTTTTCATAAAAAAATGAAAATCCTCGATCGTGTCTACCTGTACATTGTGCGATTGTTCTCTAGGCCATAGGACTAGAAGAGGAATTGCTGGGCCATAGGATGTGATGTTTTCAGTTTTATAGGCTCTCCAAACAGGCTCTATTAAATGTACATTCCCTCTTCCTCACGACCTTGGCCACACTAGACTACCAAGCTTTTAAATTAGTAATAAATCTTAATTTTAAACAAACTTACATGGTGATCACATTAAAGTGTCAGTATTTTCTGAGATCAAGGTTGGGGTGACCTGCTTGACATCTATGTGGTTTGAGTCTGATAACCCAGGCTTTGTGGTTGGCCTGCTGCACTGACCACCCTGGGAAAGGGCACTGCTTCTCAGAGATAACTTTATTAGTATTCACATTCTCTTGTCTTCCTGCCCACTAAGACCTTCAGGGAAAAGGGTGTGAACTGGGGCATATGGCTTACCACCACCCGAGGAATATATGGGGCTGAGGTGACTTTTTCAGGGGGAGCTCGTCTTATTTCATTAATTGTGTGTGTGTGTGTGTGTACGTGTGTGTGTCAGGGGAGGGGTGAGTACAGTTAGGGAGCCAGCTGGATTCAGAGTGAAAACACAACCCAGAAACACAGGGACTGTCAACACTAATCCTGGTGCTGCCAGTGAGTTACTGCCTGGTCTTGTGAAGAACATCTCCATTTGCTGCCTCCAATTCCCCAAAGTCAATCTAGCCAATCAGTTCCATTTCAAGAAGGTTAAAGTTGAATGGGTTTTCATTCCATTATAAAAGCAAGGCATTGTCATTTTAGAAAATTTAGAAAGGTAAGATATCACACAGCGATAACCACTCTTAACATGTTGGGTATCTATTTTTGGTTTGTTTTAAAACATAGGTTTCATTTGGCTGTAATATACTCATTATACAAGCCATTATGCTTTTTCATTTAATAATTTTGATGTCTTCTGTGCTATTATACACTCTTCAGAAACAGTACTTGAGAGCTACATGTTCTTCTATTACCTGCTGATGACTGACCATTTGGATTGTTTCCATGTTTTTGTTATTATAAATAATTTGTCATTCATTTGAAGTAACAACTATAAAAACACTTCATGTACATTGAGGATAAACACTACATAAAATCATATATTATTTTTACAGTAGTAATAAAAGTGGGATAAATGGTATAAATGACCTTTAAAATGATTTTAAAAAAAATCTAAAAGAGACAGTTTTTTTCAAAAAATGCTTTACCCAAACTTGTCACTGCACAGATGAGGGAGCTGTGCTTTCTTTGGTTATACTGAGACAGTCCAAAGAAGTATGAAAGGAAAGTTTTATGCATTTTAGGCTCCTGGTGAGGCTCAGCCACCGTAGATGAGAAACTTGATTGCAGAGGTGGGACTCAGTCACCCACAAAAGTCACTGTACAAAACTGGCTTATTCTAATCCATGTTATGGCAAGACAGGCTTTCCTAGTCTTCCACCCAAATGTGGAGAAAGATTATATTTTTAATTGAGCACTGCATTAAATGAAAATTAATTCTTTCAAACTGTGTATTATATATTCTAACATACATATTATATATTATATTGTATATATTCTAACATATATTATACAAAGCATAGCAATAGATCAACACCAAACCAACTTAACTAGAATATTCCAATATGTTACATCTTCTCTATCCTGTCCCATGCCTGCTCCAAAGGTAATTATCCTAGGTTTTGTGTTGTATATTCTACTGCCTTTTAAATAATAGTTTTGGCCGGGTGTGGTGGCTCATGCCTGTAATCCCACACTTTGGGAGACCCAAGCAGGCGGATCACCTGCAGTCAGGAGTTCAAGACTAGGCTCGCCAACATGGTGAAACCCTGTCTCTACAAAAATAGGAAAATTAGCCGGGCATGATGGCAGGTGCCTGTAATCCCAGCTACTGAGAAGGCTGAGGCGAGAGAATCGCTTAAACCCAGGAGGCAGAGGTTGCAATGAGCCAAGATCATGCCATTGCACTCCAGCCTGGGTGACAGAGCAAGACTGTGTTTCAAAAAAAAAATAGTAATAGTTTAATCACAGTCACATATTTCTAAACAATATATAATTAGTTATGTTTTGTTTTTGATCTTTTAAACAAAGGTACAATATTATATGTGGTTTTATGTCACTTGCTTCTTTCACTCAAATGTTTATTATTCATCTGTATGGTTTTGTGAAACTAATAAAGTGAATAAACTTTGTGTGTGTCTGTGTACCAAATTTATTTTTCCATTCTCCTGTGAATGGTTGCTATGAACATTCTTGTTCCTATCTCTTGGAAAGCAGATACATGAGGTGTGTATCACAGGAATGTAATTACTAAGCCAGTAATATATGTGTTCTTTGACTTTAAAATATAATGCCATACTGTGAAATGCTGGTTTGTAAACCCGAATTGTGTCTTTGCTAGAATGGGCTTAGTTTAGCATTAACAGTAACATTCCAGGCCCTTAAATTATGGTCCTTAGTCTGGTTAGGATCTCTTCACCTTTGATGGCTAGAAAAACAGGTACTCTTCTTGAACGTAAGAGAGCAAGAATAAAGCTGGGAAAATTCTTTCAGGCCTAGCTACTATGTAGCACTTGGATTAAGTGCTAAGCATGACTAATCAATCAGGCACACCTTCCTCCTGAATTCCAATTTGGTCTCAGAATCCCTTCCAGTAGGTCCTCCAGGGGGCTACTACCAATCAATGAGAACTAGCATTTAAAAATGAAGTCTATTTGCCATCCCCTTAGGCATTGTGGTTGGATGCTAGAAGGGAGTGAAGTACATTTACCAAGGAGTTGCCTTTTTTGGACACATCATTTTATGGTAGTTGAGATACCGGGGGTGATGCATGAGTGGGTAAAATTGCTCTCTGCCCCTTTAACTCTTCACTCTGAGGGTTTCCAGTTCTCAGTAGGATAGTGAGTGGGAGCTCTGTGGTACCTTAGCCCAAGTGATCCTCCTAGCTTCTACATAGCATGGGGCCAACCTGGGAATTCGCAATGCTGATTTTTTTGTTGTTGTTGTTATTAAGGAAGAAAATAATAATTCTCCACAATCTTATCATTTGGAAAAACAAAAAACAAAAAACCCAGCTATTAACATTCTGGGTATATCTTCCTTGTTTTCTGATACAAATACAATGCATATATAATATTTTCTTGATTCTGATGAGTTATAGGTGGGGTGGGGGTCCTGGAAGAAACACTACATTATTATTGCTATTATTTTTACTTTTTAAGATGAAATCTTGCTCTGTCACCCAGGCTGGGGTGTAGTGGTGAGATCTCGGCTCACTGCAAACTCTGCCACCTGGTCTCAAGTGATTCTCCTGCCTCAGCCTTCCGAGTAGCTGGGACTGCAGGTTCACGCCACCACACCCAGCTAATTTTTGTATTTTTAGTAGAGACAGAGTTTCACCATTTTGCTCAGGCTGGTGTCCAACTCCCGGCATCAAGTGATCTGCTGGCTTTGGCCTCCCAAAGTGCTAGGATCACAGGTGTGAACTACTGCACCTGGCAGAAACACTACATTAAATGTATGCTTTGATTGTAAGACACAAAATATCCCTAAATTCTGGATATTAAAATATGGGAAAAGAAGTTTATTTCAGAATGGAGGGAAAATGGGACACGCATAATATGCTATATTTATCAATTCCAGAATACATATTTCAACTTCTCTGAAATCATAATGTATCCTAAAATCTATGGCTCATTATGGTTTAATTGGCAGATTTTTTTTTATTTCTTAGTAGTGAATAAAAATGGTGCATTTAATAATTTCAAGTTCAATGTAATTAAGTTGTATATACTTTTTCTCTCAAAAAAGCTGGATTATTTTGTAACCTGTTTTATTTACTTCATAATATGTTGTGAACAACTTTCAAAACCATTAATATCCTTCTACACCATTTTAATAGCTGCATAGTATTCTTTTTGTTGACTTGTATATTAATTTAATTAGATGTCATACTTTTTTAAATTTTTATTTTAGATTTTGGGGGTACATGTGCAGGTTTGCTACATGGGCATATTGTGGGATGCTGAGGCTTGGGCTTCTAATAATCTGCTTGCCCAAGTAGTGAACATGGTACCCTATAGATAGCTTTTCAACTCTTGCCCCTCTCTCTCCCTCTCCCCTTTTGGAATCTCCAGTGTTTATTGTTCACAGTTTTGTGTCCATATGTACCCAATATTTACCTCTCACTTCAAAATGAAAACATGTTATTTGGTTTTCTGTTTCTGTATTAATTTGCTTAGGAGAATGGGCTCCAGTTGCACCCATATTGCTGCAAAGGACATGATTTTGTTCCTTTTTAACGGCTGTGTAGTATTACAGGGTATATATGCACTATGTTTTCTTTATATAATCCACCATTGATAGGCACCTGGGTTGTTTCCATGTCATTGCTACTGTGGATAGTGCTGTGATAAACATATGAGTGCACATGTGTTTTTGGTAGAATGATTTATTTTCCTTCAGGTAGATATTCAGTAATGGGATTGCTGGGTCGAATGGTAATTCTAGTTTTAGTTTTTGGGGAACTCTCCAGGCTGCTTTCTACAAGGGCTGAACTAATTCGTAGATGCTTTGCTTTGGATGTCAAGGGTCTGCTCTTTTTCCTAGTAGATCTTCCCATATATCTCTGATTATGTATTAAAGACAAATTCCTACACGTACAAATTTTGAATTCAAAAGACAATTTTAAGGCTTTTGATATAGATTTCCAAATTACCTCACCAAAGGAGAACATACATTTTTCTACTAGCAGCACAGGGGTTGTCTCCTCATCCCAATACTGGCCAACACAGAAAGCTATTTCACTTTTTCATGTTTGTCAATTAAATCTGTTAAAACTTATCTTAGTATTGTTTTAACTTGAATTTTTTATTATTAGAGAAGTGAAAGTTTTTTAACATTTATTCTTTTATGAATTGTTGTTTTCTTTTGATGCCCTCAAATTTTTTTTTAATTTTTTAATTTTTTAATTTTTTTTTTTTTTTGAGATGGAGTCTCGCTCTGTCACCCAGGCTGGAGTGCAGTGGCGCGACCTCGGCTCACTGCAAGCTCCACCTCCCGGGTTCCCGCCATTCTCCTGCCTCAGCCTCCCGAGTAGCTGAGACTACAGGTGCCTGCACCACGCCAGGCTAATTTTTTTTTTATTTTTTAGTAGAGACGGGGTTTCACCATGTTAGCCAGGATGGTCCGATCTCCTGACCTCATGATCCGCCTGCCTCGGCCTCCCAAAGTGCTGGGATTACAGGCGTGAGCCACTGCGCCCGGCCGATGCCCTCAATTTTTAAGTATATGCATAACTCATTTGTTTATTACTCCTTTATGTCTAGTTCTCCCCTCTATTATCTAGCTCGATGCACACAATAGATACTCAATAAATACTTGTGGAAAAAATCAGGGAGGGAAGGAAAGAGAGAGAAAGAGAGAGGGAAAGAACATGGGGTTTCACCATGTTGCCCAGGCTGGTCTCAAACTACTGACCTCAAGAGATTTGCCTGCCTCAGCCTCCGAAAGTGCTGGGATTACAAGCATGAGCCCCTAGGCACCCAGCCTTTAGTTCCTTTTGCTGCTGTAACAAACTACTGTAACTTCAATGGCTGAAAACAACACACGTTTATTATCTTATAGTTCTGGAGGTTAGAAGTCTAAAAACAGGCTGACACTTCTGTTTCTTCTCTGTCTCCATCTTCTTGAGGCTGCCCACATTCCTTGGCTCATGGCCCCCTTCCTGAATCTTTAAAACCAGCACTGTAACATCTTGTTCCCCTCTGACCTCCTGCCTCCTCTTATAAGGACCTTGCAATTACATTAGGCTCACCTAGGTAATTCGGGATACTATCCTTGTCTCAAGGTCTTTAACTTAATCACACACACAAAGTTCCTCTGCCATGTAATGTAACCTATTTACAGGTTCTGGGGATTAGGACATTGACAATTTTTGGGGGGCTATTATTCAGTCTACCCCAACCAATAAGAATTTTCTAGATTGATCCAATTCATCACAAAATATGCTAAGAAGGAGCAAGGACAGTTAGTGGATTTTTTTTAAGTTCTTTAAATAAAAACTTGAACAGTCTCTAAATTATTCTGGTTACAAAGTTGAAAGTGTTCAGGAGATTATGTATATATAGTGTGTGTATAGGTAAAAAGATAGTGGGGAACATGAGAAAAAGTTGAGTATTTGTAAATAAATTACTGACAACCAGGCTTTTTTTGAAAATGGAACCAGTTATGAGCTTTCTTAGGTGCAGCAGAGCCGGTGGGGTTTAGTCAGTGTAATTCTGTGTGAGCCTGTGGCAATGGCAGGATTAGCCCTGGCAGACACACAAACACACATGTGGCCTTTAATCTGATAACAGCTGGTGGTTGGTTAGTGGAGGATAAATGATGCTATAAATGGAAATAATTTAATGAAAGGATTAGAGAAATTCCGGAGCAATTAGTTCAGAAAATGAGTAAGTGTTAAAGTATTCAAGTGACAGCCTTAAATGTTTGCATTGGATGTTGAGAATAACCACAGTTGATTGAGAATTCTGCTTTTCATTTGGCACTTTCAGCTGCAGAGGCACGACATGTCAACATGTTACACAACCTGTTGTGAGCTGTATTGCTAAATATCACTCAATAATTCTTAAATCCAGAAGTCTGAGAATGATTGCCTTTTAAAGATGGATTAGATCAAATGGCAGGTTGTCCCCATAATAATGCTATCTTTACCCACTCGCATCCGAGGATGTGTTCTGAACATGAATTGAGGGGTGTGCTTCAGGTAGGTCTTGTAAATGTATACAGGTCTTTGTGGGGTATGTGAGCTGTGGCAGAGAAAATCTTGAGAGTTGGTGTTTCAATAAAAAAAGGGATGTTAAAAATAAATTGGCAATATCCAGGCTTGATCCAAGAAAACAGTACCTTCTAATTCTTTTTTTTTTTTTTTTTAGATAGAGTCTCACTCTATTGCTCAGGCTGGAGTGTCATGGCACAGTCATGGCTCACTGCAGCCTTTACCTGCTGAGCTCAAGCCATCCTCCCACCTCAGCCTCTGGAGTAGCTGGGACTACAGGTGCCCACCCCCATGGCTGGCTATTGTTTTATTTTTGTTTTTTGTAGAGACAGTGTTCTCTACTGGACACTATTTTGCCCAGGCTGGTCTCAAACTCCTGGGCTCAAGTGATCTTCCTGCCTCAGCCTTCCAAAGTTCTGGGATTACAGGTGTGAGCCACCGCCCCCCGCCCCACTGACTTCTTATGTCAAGGTATTTAATAGTCAGTGCAAACATGAATCTCATGATCTCATCCAGCGGCTACCTTTGTCTCCTATATGTACACCCTGACATGGACACATTTGCCTCATATCAGTGCCTCTTTCTGGAAGACCTCTACCTTCTCTGAGTACAAACTCAGCCCATCTCTCGAGGTCAGAACAATGCCTCCTCATCTCATAGGTGATTGCCTTTCTAGATTGCCTCCCCTACCTGAGTTGAAGTAGTCTCTCTTCCTCGAAACTTACAGCAAGTTACCATGTTCGTGGAATGTTGTGGGTCCTGCCTTGTTTATACGTGTTTATGTCCCATCCCAGCCTGGGGACTGCTTGAAAGCAAGGTCGGTGTCTCCTTTATCTTTTAAGGACCTCTATTACCTAGCTCAATGCACATAACAGATGCTCAATAAGTACTTGCAGAAAGAGGCAGGGAGGGAAGGAAAGACAGAGGGAAAGAAGAAAAAAAGAAGGAATGAGAAAAAGAATTTAAAATATTGTGAAGTTATCTGGGTACTTGAGGGACGGGATGTTCTTTAAGACACCTACTCGCAGGCTGGGCGAGGTGGCTCATGCCTGTAATCCCAGCATTTTGGGAAGCTGAGGCAGGCGGATCACTTGAGCTCAGGAGTTTGAGACCAGCCTGGGCAACATAATGAGACTCCGTCTCTACAAAAAAAATAAAATCAAGCCGAGCCTGGTGGCCAGCGCCTGTAGTCCCAGCTACTTGGGAGGCTAAGGTGGGAGGGTCGCTTGAGCCCAGGAGTTTGAGGCTGCAATGAGCCATGATTACACCATTGCATTCCAGTCTGGAGGACAGAGAAAGACCCTGTCTCTTAAAAAAGAGGAAAAAAAAAAAAAGACACTTCCCTCTAATTTTTGAGGCGAGACCTTCTGGCAGGCTGGGAGTTTATAAGCAGCCCTGAAAGACAGAACTGTTGAACTGTTGGTCCAGTCCTCTCTTGTTGAGTTTTTAGGGGGCTTGCCCACCATGCAGGCACCTTGTCTTTGCATGTATCTGTCCGTGAGCAGTTATTTCCATACAAGGAGCTGAGCAGCAGCTGCCCTTCCAGCCCTCTTCACTCTGACAGATCACAGAGTCCAGCAGGGCTGCAGAGCAGAGTGAGAGGGGACCAGCTGCTGGAGCAGGCACATTCAAGGCTGCAGGCCAGGCAGGTGGGCTTTGTAGCTGCATCCACCCTCTGTGTGCTGGGAGTGGCGTCCGGGATCAGGGACTCTTAAGAGAATAATATCCCCGTGAGGATAATGATCGTGGCTACTCTAAAGGTTGCTCTGAAGATTTTTTAAAAAACGAATCACTAAAAACATCTCTTTGAAATGGCAAAGTGCTGTGTAAGTGGGAGTTGATACCTTTTGGTGTGAATCGGAATATGAGACTGGGGAGAAACGAGACTTACTGAAGGTCACCCAGCTAAGCCTGCCTGGGACAAATGCTCTTTCTCAGAATCCAAAAAGTGGCTTTAGGACTTCATGTCATTTGAACGCTCTCCTGCACTGGGGCCAGTAAGGTCGGGGAGGGATGCGCATTTCTTTCTTTCTTTCTTTGTTTTTTGAGATGGAGTCTCACATTGTCGCCCAGGCTGGAGTGCAGTGGTGCGATCTTGGTTCACGGCAAGCTCCGCCTCCCAGGTTCTCCTGCCATTCTCCTGCCTCAGCCTCCCTAGTAGCTGGGATTACAGGCACCCACCACCACACCTGGCTAGTTTTTTGTATTTTTAGTAGAGATGGGGTTTCACTATGTTGGCCAGGCTGGTCTCAGACACCTGACCTCATAATCTGCCCTCCTCGGCCTCCCAAAATGCTGGGATTACAGGCATGAGCCACCGTGCCTGGCCAGGATGGGCATTTCTGTCAGGGGAGTGCCCTTGTCCCCATACGATGTTCTCCTGTAGCTGGGCTGTCTTCCTTCCTGGAATGAGCTGGCGCTGGGGATGAGAGGAACTCGGCGATCAACCTGGCCCAGCCCTCTCTGAGTGACAGGCAGGATGGGTGTCTCGGGCTGATGTCCGCTGAGCACTTATCCAGTGCCAGGCTCTGTGCTGACCACCTTACACGTGTGATTTCTTTTAACCCTAAAATCACTATGAGAGTGGTGAGATTTCAGAACTTCTTTGTAATTTTCATCTTGCTTGAACTTTTAAAAATAGTATATTTCATTCAAAAGTACTGGTCATTGGTCTAAAAGATAGCAAGATCTAGGTGTTGCTATTCCCATTTTCACATGAGGAAACAAAAACTTGGAGAAGTCAGGGGACTTGCTCAAGGTCACACAGCCAGTAGATACTGGAGTCAGGAGAAGAACCCAGCTCTGATCAACTCTAGGTTTGACCTTCCATAACACCCAACCCCATGCCAAGGAGGGGAGATGGGAACCAGAGGGACAGGCTTAAAAAAATTTTGGACTAGATTTGAAATAAAACAAAAAATTTCCCTTTTCTGTCTACTTGACACATCTCGGTGTATCCCACCAGAAGGAGCAGGATTTGGGTTTTCTCTCATCTCGACATTCTTGCTACTCAAAGTTGAAGCATCAGTATTGCCTGGGAGCTTGTTAGAAATGCAAAATCCCAGCCCCCACCCCACATACTAAGTCAGAACCTGAGTTTTAACAAAATTGCTGGTGATGTGTGTGCACACTGAAGTTCCAGAAGTCTGACTCTGCATCCTCCTTCTCCCCAGCTCCAGTCTTGTGGCTAAACCCTGCCACCAGCTGAGGGCATAGAGAGAATGTCAGCTTCATCCCAAAGGAAGCCTAAATTTAAGAAAGATAATTCAATGCTTCCTGGGTTTCACCAGCTTTTAAAAATTGGCTCTAGGCCCTAACAAAATTACAGAATAGGATATAAAATAGATCTGTGATCCTGAAGGAACTATTTGGTGGTTCATATTTGGAACCCACCCAAGTTCACTGTGGGAAAAGAAATCATTGATCACATTTTCTTTTTATGAAAAGTGTTTGAAGTTTATTACAGCAAAGAATCTCATGAGATAACATGAATTCTTTGATAGCAAAGAATCTCATGGACATAACATGAATTGATCCAAAGCCTGATAAAATGATTATATAAGTGCAATGTTCTTCCTGTCACCCAATCTTGGGTGAAGGCTGCTTTGTAGCACCTTAAGGTTCTGTCTCCTGGTCATGGTGGTTATTAGTGACTTTGAGAACATGAGGGTCATGTCACTGGAATTTATTCTTAGGGACATAATATAGCTACAGTTAATAGCAGATAGATTATTCTCTAATCAGGCCCTAGTAGAAGTGTATTAAGTTAGTTCATGGGAGCTTGGAGGCAAATGCCAGGGGAGACATATTCTTTTTCTTGGAGCCAGGCTAGGAAAACTTGCCGTAATAAACCTCACAAGCAGCATGGACTAAGTAAGGACAGGATTGTGTGAGCGGTCCATTCCTGATGTCTACAATAAGGTCATTAGTAAGGGGTCTTTGCACAGAATTGAAAAACAATAATCCCAGCATTTTGGGAGGGTTAGGTGGTCAGGAGTTCCAGACCAGCCTGACCAATATGGTGAAATCCTGTCTCTACTAAAAAATACAAAAATTAGCCAGGCATGGTGGCGGGTGCCCGTAATCCCAGCTACTCGGGAGGCTGAGGCAGGAGAATCACTTGAATCCGGGAAGCAGAGATTGCAGTGAGCCAAGATTATGCCACTGCACTCCAGCCTGGGCTACAGAGCGAGACTCTGTCTCAAAACAAAAAACAAAAAACAATAAAAGTCAATCTTTTTTTTGTTATCACCATGTACCAGCAATTCTAAACAACGTCAAGGATAAAATACTTCTCTTCACTCCAAAATCCGTAAGAGTCTAAGTTCTGAAAAATGCTGTTGGGTAAACCTCATTTTAGCACATTTTAATATTGCCTATCTTTTAATAAACATTGTATTCTGCCTGGAAGTTAATTTTGAGGACCTTCGGTTATACAGTCAGCCATGTGGATTCAACTACATGTGTTCATTGTAAAAGTAAATTCTTAAACTTTATTCCAGGTTGTGTTGGCCACAGTCTGTGTCTCCAATCCTTGTGATACCATATATTCCCACATTTTTAAGTAGATTAGAAATAAGCAGTGACTGTAAAGATGAAGACTCAAAATTTGTTATTCTAAGTGTTCACCTAGGTGATTTTCATTTGTGTTTGAAATTTAAAACAATAAAACAGAATTGTGAAGAGTAATGTTTTTGTTTGGTAGGCACACATATTAGTGTATACATGAAATATGAATGTGTGAATATATGTATATGAATAAAAAGATGAGGATATTGTACTAGGCTATTCTAAAATGTCAATTTGGGTGTAAAATATGAGAGTAGTTCTTGTGCGGGGTCGCTCTCTGATGGGCGACCTTGGAACAGACAAGCATGAAGTTACAAGTGACAGGTTATAAGGGACAGACAGCGTGATTGTGCTTGTGTCTAACTGTTCCCTCTCCAGACCACCTCCTGGCTCTCCTCCCATTCTCTCCTGCCTTGGGTTTGTATTCCTGGCATGAGCCTGATGCCCCAGAGGTGGACATCTGCTCCTCCTTCCTCGTTCCTAACCTAAGACATACTCTGAAATTTGCAGATGACTCAGAGATTAGCATACCAATATAAAAGATGACAGAAGAAAATTCAAAATGACCTTGACGTTTTGGAATGCTACACTGAAAACCATCAGTTAGGGATAAATGTGAAGACTCCACTTCAAGTTTAAAAATTCAGTGTCACAAAGGAGCTTTTAGGCTGATGGATGTATTCTTTACTTATTTATTTATTTTTACTTTTTATTTTACTTTTTTGAGATGGAGTATCGCTCTGTTGCCCAGGCTGGAGTGCAGTGGTGCAATCTTGGCTCACTGCAAGCTCCGCCTCCCTGGTTCAAGCGAGTCTCCTGCCTCAGCCTTCTGAGTAGCTGGGACTATAGGCACGTGCCACCACGCCCAACTAACTTTTGTATTTTTAGTAGGGACTGGATTTTTCCATGTTGGCCAGGCTAGTCTCAAACTCCTGACCTTAGATGATCCACCTGCCTTGACCTCCCAAGGTGCTAGGATTTACAGGTGTAAGCCACCGTGCCTGGCCTGGATATGTTTATTATCTTGATTGTGATGATGGTTTCGTGGGTGGATGCATATGTCAGAACCTATCAATGTGTTATTTTTTTTTTAACACTTATTGTATGTCAATCACACCTCCATAAAGATGTCTAGAAAATGCAATGCTGTGTCGACAGAGTGGAAACTCTGGCTTGACTGCAGCACCTTTGAGAAAGCTTGGGAGGTTCTACTGACTATATTTATAATTTGACCCTAATTTCTTTCTTTCTTTCTTTCTTTCTTTGAGGCAGAGTCTTGCTCTGTCACTCAGGCTGGATTGCTGTGGCACGATCTCGACTCACTGCAACCTCTGTCCCTGGGTTCAAGCAATTCTCCTGCTTCAGACTCCTAAGTAGTTGGGATTACAGGCATGTGCCACCATGACCAACTAATTTCTGTATTTTTAGTAGAGACAGGGTTTTACCATGCTGGCCAGGCTGTTCTCAAACTCCTGACCTCAAGTGATCGGCTTGCCTCGGCTTCCCACAGTGCTGGGATTACAGGTGTGAGCCACTGCACCCGGCCATTTGACCCTAAATTAATGTGAGGTTTTCACTAAAGAAACTAATGGAAGCACGACGTGGAGATCCGGCAAGTGTGCATGGCACTACGTCTGAATAGTATACTCTGCTCTGGGCACCATAATTGTGAGGTGTTGACACCCGAGCTCTCACCTGTGTTTGGCCAGGAGACAAGATTTGGAGCCTTCTTGGAATCCAATTTACTTGGATTTTTCAGTAGTCCAGTTCCTCCTAATGAACTGCAAATTCCTGCAAGAAAATGCAATCCTGACTTGAGGCAGATGTAAGAAATTCATAGCTCTCCATCGGCAGGGGTTTAGAGAGTTCACTAAGTGGCCAGGGTTCCCTGTGGGCCCCATGTGCTCTATTCTGCTGAGGCACTTATGACAAATGACCTTCTCAGGGAGGGTGCACCCTCTGTGGCCTAGTTATGACGGGCTGCGGAACCTGTGCAGTTCTCAGTATGCTAGTGTGATTCTACTCCTCCTCGTTCACTAGGAAAGTTTAAGGGAAGGCAAGTTTAAGAGTGAGGAAACTGTTACTGTGAGGATAACCTTGAATCTGCTCTAAATTAGAAATAAACACTGACCTTTCATGCCCTCGAGTACTTTATGATTGTTAACAAATTAGTAGCAATGCACCTCCTAGTGGATGGGGATACAACAGTGTGTTGAGCTGGCCAGCCAGAGGCTGAAAACTGCCTGGACTTTAGGAAGCCCAGGATGTAGCATAGAGCAGTAACCTCTGCCATGCCCTCAGCTGGCTCTGCACCTGTCTATCCCCTTCTAGATGCCATGCTGGGATCAGTGCTAGGGGTCAGGCTCAAGGGTCAGGCCTGGCCTTTGGGCTGGTCCGTGAGCCTGACCCCCTGGCACTGGCCAGCACATGTTGCTTGATTTCTCAGCTAAACCCACCCTCCTTTGGCTACAGGGATTTCTGTAGGTATATCAGAGGCCACCAGAAAGGTGTGAGAATTCTAGAAACCATGTACAAGGAATTGTTTAAAGATCTGGGAGTATTTAACTTGGAGGAGAGAAATGAATGGGAAGCAAGGCAGTGGTCTTCAAATTCTTCAAGAACTGATCTGACCAGGCTTGTTCCATTGGGCAAGGACCCAGAAGGCCAAATTAGGGTACAGTAGTAGGTTTTCTGGGGAGGCAAATTCAAGCTTAACACAAGGAGGAAGTTTGCAACAATTAGGACTGGCCAACAATGAACCGACTGTTCTCAGAAACAGTGAACTCCTTTTCACTGTGGGAATTAGAATATTCATGGCCAGGGATGGACACAAAGGATTTCTGTGCTTGAATGTTCTATGGAAGTTTCTCCCTCCAGGCTCTAGAATTCTGCGATTTTAAAAGCTCCTGCACTCCAGCCTGGGCGGCAGAGCCAGACTACGTCTCAAAAAAAAAAATAAAATAAAATAAATAAATAAATAAATAAATAAATAAATAAATAAATAAAAGCTCCTGTGTTCTTATACTTTTGAGTTCCCTGTTTAGACTGTGGACTCCTACCTGAGTTTACCCATCCACTTGCTTCCCGGGAGCTCAGCGCTCCCCTGCAGATCATTGAACTGGTTTTCATTATTTCTTTGCTTCAGTGGTTGGGATTTCTCTTCCTCACATTGCAGGAGCATGAGGTTGAGGCCCAGAGATTCTGTGCATCATACCAGATTTCCCTCACTCTGGATGTCAGGCTATGTCCCGAAATACATTTCCTATGGAGCCTATGCCCTTTTCTGTTTGAACGATGGGTTTAACATGGGGTCCACAGGGCTCTCTAATGGGAACACTAAGAGGCTGGAAGCACCGGGTGAGGATCCTCATCTTCTCACAACTCTCTCCCTCACCCATCGAATGGGCTTGCATTTTCCTCCTCATCACTTCCACCCTCGCTGTGAGCTGGGAGAATATGTCAACGACAGCGAAATCAGTAACGCTGTCATTCTTACTGTTGCAAAACACACAGACTGTGACATATATCATAGTGTATAGATATTCTTTTGCATATAATACTATGATGCTCTTGTCCCATCATAGTGTAGGTCATTATGATTTGTTGTACTTTGGGGAAGGGGACACTATATTTCAACAATGAGAAAGACATGTCACCAAAATGCCCCCTCCAACACAGTGCCAATGACCTGTGACTTCGGGTGAGGGGATCATAAGGAATTCAAGTGTCTTCTCCAAAGAGTCTAGGACCCCCCTGTGCTCCCCTGTCATAGTATTCACCACACTGCATGTTCAATTGTTTCTCTAGTTATTTGTGGTATTCCCAGTGCCTGACACACTTAGGTCATGAATTTACCCTTCCTGAATTGAAGGGCTTATATGCAGAGGATAAGTGTCCTCCACATAGGGGTGTCCACCAAAAATATTTGGTAGGCCAGGTGTGGGCGCTCACGTCTGTAATCCCAGCACTTTGGGAGGCAGAGGTGGGTGGATAACTTGTCAGGAGTTTGAGACCAGCCTGAATAATGTGGTGAAACCCTGTCTGTACTAAAAATACAAAAATTAGCCGGGTGTGGTGGCATGTGCCTATAATCCTAGCTACTCAGGAGGCTGAGCCAGAAGAATCGCTTGAACCTGGGAGGTGGAGATTGCAGTGAGCCGAGGTTGCAGTGAGCCGAGATAGTGCCACTGCACTCCAGCCTGGGCGACAGAGCAAGACTCCATCTCAAAAAAAAAAAAAAAAAAATTGCTAAAGGAATTGTTATAGCTGGGAAGGGCCTTTGGAAGCCCAGACTCCTCATTTTGAAAGATGGAAATCTGAAGTTTAGACAGACAAGGACCAGTCAGCTGAACCCAGTGCCAGAATGCCGTGTTCCACTGGCTGCATGGTGCCCTTTCCACTGTGCTCCCAATCATGTGTCTTCTCTCTCCATTTCTAGCCTTGTTAATTTTGTGTGCCACACCTGCTTCAAGAGGCAGGAGAAGCTCCATCGCTGTGGGCAGTGCAAGTTTGCCCATTACTGCGACCGCACCTGCCAGAAAGATGCTTGGTTGAACCACAAGAATGAGTGTTCGGCCATCAAGAGATACGGGAAAGTACCCAATGAGAACATCAGGTGAGAGCTGGGCCCCATGGTGGTGCTTCGAATTTCCAAATGTCAGGCTGGAACGGCCTCTGTAACGGCATTCCCAGATCTAAGGAAGCCAAGCTGAGTGCAAGTCAGGAAAGAGCCTCAAAGACTGGATATGGTCACTTCTGTTCACTCCTTTAAGTTCTAAGAGGGAGAACTGGCTGTTGACAGCAGTGATTCCAAACTGCAGCCACAGGCTGAAACTGGCTTGCAGACTTCTGCTGTAGGGCTCCCGAGTGTTTAGTTTATTTATGTATTTTGGATACAGGGTCTTGCTCTGTCGCCCAGGATGGAGTGCAGAGGCCTTGATCACAGCTCACTTGACCTCCTAGGCTCAAGTGATCCTCCCACCTCAGCCTCTCGACTAGCTGGGACCACCGGCATGCACTACCACACCTGGTTAATTTTTGTATTTTTTGTAGAGATGGCGTTTTGTCATGTTGCCCAGGGGAGCCTCGAACTCCTGAGATCAAGCGATCCACCCGTCTCAGCCTCCCAAAGTGCTGGTATTATAGCCGTCAGCCACCATGCCTAGCCGAGGGGCAAGTGTTTTTAAATTGATCCACCAATGTTTAAAAATTGGGGAATTTCACATTTTAAAATTAGGATTTTTGACTTCTCTTGGAAAACAAAAACAACAAACAAACAAAACTGAAGATCTGGCAAAATAGGCTAGAGCTGAGTAGTATCTGCCACCTTTGAAAAAATACAGAGCTTTCTAAGTTACAGCAGCACCACTGCTCCCTGTGGTCATACACGTTACACCAGAGAGCGCATTTGAGTTTGCAACTAACGGCCTTTCCTGGTGGCTATCATCAGAAATCTCAAAGCCAGCAGCTCCAGTGCAAGAGATTCCCAAGTCCTGGAGGCTTGGTGCTGGGCTGCAGGGAGATGCTCAGGAAGCCAGCACTGCAGAGCAAAGGAGATGGAGATGGTGACTGGGAGCATTTTCACTGTGTGTGTAGGGTGTGAAGTTAAGGTACAGAATGGAATTGTCATATCATGATGATTTTTAGGAACCTGCAGGATGAAATGGCTCAGTCAACCTCTCCATGCCCCTTAGCTCCATCTACTGAAACAATACATATGCTTTAAGACCTAAAGTAAATGGCACCTCCTGTGACAGTTACTGACTTGAAATCTATCACTGCATTGACCTCTATTCTCTGAGCTTCATAACCCTTTCCTCATTATTTGGAGGCAGCAGATCTTCCATGTGCTGAGTTGTATTTTCCCCAGTGCTGCCCTGGGCTCCCTATGAAGACACCTCAGTTTCCAGGCACCTGGAGTCCCACGCGGGGCATTTCTCCAGAAATAAGTCAGTGACTCAAACGGGAGAAATCGGGAAGATGAAAAAGGTTCTGGAAACAGATGGTTGGTGATGGTTGCACAGCAGTGTGAGTGTGCTTAATGCCACCAAACTGTACACTTTAAAATGGTTAAAATGGTTCAAAAAGAGGTGGGGTACAGAAAGGACCCTGAGGTGATGACACTGTTTAGTATCTTGACTGTGCAGGTGGATACATGAAGCTACATAGGTGATAACATTGTATATAATTAAACACACATACATATTCATGAATATAAGCAAAATGGAAGAAATCTGAATAACAGAGGTGGGATAATATTCTGGCTGTGATGTTAGTTTTCCAAAATGTTACCATTAGAGAAAACTGGGCAAAATGTACAAGGGATCTCTTTGTATTGTTTTCCAACTGCCTGTAAATCTGCAATTATCTCAATTAAAATTTCAATTAAAAAAACAAACAAAATGAGGAGGGGCCTTTGCTTTGCCCAGAAGGTCTCTCCTCAGGAACAGGATCTGTCCTAGACCACCATCCCCTCCCCAGGTGCCTGAAAAGTGAGCAGTCAGTGGGTGGCAGGAACATTAAAGTGTCCCTGGGTTATAAGCTTCATCACAGGCCACCTAACAGTTAACAAAGAGGCCTTTGGGGTGAAGTACACCCTCTGTCTCACACTCAAGTCCCTGTGTTTCTACAGGTCTCCTCCTGTCCCACCTGGCCTCCTGCTCTTCCCCCAGAGCCCCGCTCCAGCCAGGCCAGGTCCTGCACGTGGCATGCCCGTGGCTGCCTCGAGGCCTCTGCTCACACTGTTTCCCCACCTAGATGGCCTTCTCCACTTTCTTGCTACCCAATCATTAAGAATACCAACACCTTCACATATAATGCAGACACCTATTACCTCACTTTGTCTTCTGAATACCTCTGGAAGTTAGCACAGCAGGGAATATTTTCCCTATTTTACTGGCCACCAGATAGATTCAGAGAGGTCAAGTGACTTGCCCAGGCTCACACAGTAAGAAGTGGAAATAGGTCATTAGACCCCTGATGCAGGGCTCATCATCGTAGGCCACAATGTTAAGAGAGACCCAGGCCGCCGCACCTCTCTGTGTCCCCAGACCCCATGGGACCTGGCTCCTGCCCAAACCTCCACCTTTATTTGGTCTCCATTTCTTGCTCCCTGTGCTCCCGCCACCTTTACCTTCCTGCTGTTTCTCCATCAGACCAAGCTCATTCCTTCGTCAGGGCCTTTGTACTCACTGCTCTCTCCCGAAGTGCTCTTTCTCCAGTGTCACAGAGCCAGCTCCTCCACCCCTTCCAATTCCAGCTCAAATGTGCCTCCTCTGTGACACTTCCCTGGAAGACCTTAGCTTCCCCACCCCAGTCACTCTCTATCATGCCACCCTGTATTATTTTCTCTGCATAGCACTTTCTGTGTAAAATGTGCTTGTTTACTTACCTCTCCCCCACTATATGAAACATCACGATAGAATAAATTCCATCCATCTAGTTTAAAACCATATCTTGGGCCCAACATTGTGCCTGGCATGCATGAGACACCCAGTAAATGTGTGTTGAATGAATGAATGCAGCTGTAGTACCCCCCTGATGCTGCCCTTCCCACAGGCTGGCGGCGCGCATCATGTGGCGGGTGGAGAGAGAAGGCACCGGGCTCACGGAGGGCTGCCTGGTGTCTGTGGACGACTTGCAGAACCACGTAGAGCACTTTGGGGAGGAGGAGCAGAAGGAGCTGCGGGTGGACATGGACACGTTCTTGCAGTACTGGCCGCCCCAGAGCCAGCAGTTCAGCATGCAGTACATCTCTCACATCTTCGGAGTGGTAGGCCCCCTCCGTCCCTTCTCCACCCTCCCTGTCTGTCTCCTCTTTCCTTCCCTCCTCCTGCTTGGGGAGGGTGGGGCTTCTCAGAAGTGAACTACAAGGCAGAAGCCCTGTAATTTCTGTTTCCATAAAGGTCTCATCTAGCCCAGGCAGCCAGAGGCTCTGGAGAAACCACCTTCTGTTTACCACATGTAGCAGAAACACCTACTGCCCTTTCCATTTCAGACCCCAGGGACAGGCCTCCAAATGACCCAACTAATAAAATCCAGAGATCCTAGAGTATGATTCCTCATAAAGGAGGAGCCATGGTGACAGCTGGGATCGCCCAACTAAGAAGTTTCCAGAAACTGCCAGGCCAGAGTTGGGAGGGGAGGCCAAGAGGACTGAAAGAGGACAGGAGCTTGAAATGAAGACCCCTCATCCTGGACTCTGTCTTCTGGCCTTGTTTACTATGAGGCCATTCCTGCTTTATCTGAATTGGCATCCCACATACAAATCTTACTTATTTATCCAACTCTGGATGATAGATTTGGATGGTAATTTATCCTCTTACTTATCTGCACTTTTTATACTTTTTCCTCTCCACCTTGAAAATAAAGACCCCCAATCACTATCCCTTCCTGCCCACCAGTCACTTTGGAAAACTTTTTCCAGGTCTGCCAGGCAGGATTGATGTGGAGGCTGGAGCAGTGGGGGCTGTGAGCCAGAGAGAGGGGAGTCAGGGTTTTAGGGTGGGAGCAACAAAGCCAGGTGAGGCCATAACAGTCCCGGAAGTGGGGGCAAGAGCCCAGTGGATGAGGAGGCTCAGGTCCTGGCTGTGGGGATGGATGTGTTCCACCTGGTAGGCCAGGCCCTTTATGTGGCGAAGGTGAGCAGGCTGAGGAGGGAGGAGGACAAACATCACACTGACATCTCTTGAGTCTTCACCATATTGGGGGACAAAGGGAGAGAGATTGATTGAGTCTAAGGATTTGGCTCACACAATGGTGGAGGCTTGGTAAGTCCAAAATCTGCAAGGTCGGCCAGCAGGCTGGAGATCAGGGAAGAGTTGCAGTTCAAGTCCAGAGGCATTCTGCTGGCAGAACTCCTTGTTCAGGGGAGATGAGTCTTTATTCTCTTGAGGTCTTCAACTGATTAGATGAGGCCCACCCACATTCTAGCAGGCACTCTGCTTTACTCAAACTCCACTAATTTAAATGTGAATCTCATCCAAAAACACCTTCACAGAAGCATATATTATAGTTTTTGACCAAATATCTGGGCACCATTGACCAGCCATGTTGGCACACAAAATTAACCACCACAGCTTCCCACGTATTATTTCACACAGTTTTACAACACAAGGTAAGGTCCATGCTTTCAGCATTTCTATTTTATAGAACAGAAAACTTAGGTCCAGAGGGGTTATATGACCTCCAAAAGCCACATGGTTAGCTTGTGCCCAGGGAAAGTCCAGAACCAGGGAAAGTCCAGAAGCAGTCTGTATTTTCAGGAGCCAGGGCTTCTACTTTTTTTTTTTTTTTTTTTTTGAGATGAGGGTCTTACTCTGTCACCCAGGCTGGAGTGCCGAGGTGCAATCATGGCTCATTGCAACGTCCATCTCCCAGGCTCAAGTGATCCTCCTGTCTACCAAGTAGCTGGGGCCACAGATGCATACCACTATGCCTGGCCGATTTTTGTATTTTTTTGTAGGAGCCGGGTTTCACCATGTTGCCCAGGATGATCTTGCACTCCTGAGCTCAAGTGATCTGCCCATCTCGGCCTTCCAAAGTGCTGGGATTACAGGTGTAAACCACCACGCCCGGTCTAAGCTTTTACTTTTAACAGTTACGTTCTATAGCCTTGGGGTGAATTGGTGTGTTGCGCAATCATGGGCATCCCTAATAGGTCTGGGGACCAGGGCTAGAGGTCATATAATTACCAAAGGTTAGAGCTGAAAAGATCCTTGGAGCTCATCTAGTCCAATTTATTCAACCTATAGATGGGAAAACCAGGGCTCAGAGAAGAAAGAAGTTTGCTCCAAGTAGTACAGCTTGTTAGTGGTACTCACAGGCTTAACATCATGAACTTACTAAATGTCTGATGAGAATAAATGGAGAAAGTGACACTCCTCCATATCTGTGACAAATATCCATGTGAGGGAATAAATGTCTACTGGGTTTCTGTTATATATAGCATGTATTCATAGATGTATTTACAGATGAAGTGGAAATTTGCATACAGTTACTAATGTATTCTAGGTTATATTTATTCTTATGCATTTTTCATACTGTGAGAGCAGATATTTGGAGTCTGTTTCTGTAAAGAACGATTTACTTTTAAGGAAAAGAAAATCACTTGGATGCCACATCAGTAGTAACCAACTTGATTTGCCTTGAATCTCAGAGATAAGTGTTAAATATGGCACTCACCAGATTTAAAAATTGTGAGCAGGGAATATAACAGTATTCACCAGATACAAAATAATCGAAAGAGATGTTAATTTTTTTTATGAACAGCTATAGGAGTTTAAACTAAGTAGGCAGAGGAAATAGGGGAAGGAAAAGCTCTCTCTTTCACATACACACACACACACACACACGCACGCGTGCAAAGCAGGGTACAGACAGGAAAACCAAGACAGAGACTGAGGAATACTCATGTAAGACCCAGATACAGAAAAAGGAAAACGTTTCCATCTTTGATTCTTTTAGAATACAGCCACAAAATACTTTCAAGGTAGGGCTGCATTTTTGCAGATATAGGACTGTCCCATGGCCCTAATCTTGTGTGTCATTTGGAGTCATGCAGAGAACAGGGGACTAATTGTTCTGTGTCCAGACTCCCTAAGCATCTCCAGGGTGAGACTGGGTCTTCTGTTTCTTAAAATTCCTTTCAACAGCTAGGATAGTGTTCTTTCCATGTCTGTTGACTGACTCTTTCATCTTTTCCTCTGGGTAGATTAACTGCAACGGTTTTACTCTCAGTGATCAGAGAGGCCTGCAGGCCGTGGGCGTAGGCATCTTCCCCAACCTGGGCCTGGTGAACCATGACTGTTGGCCCAACTGCACTGTCATATTTAACAATGGCAAGTGAGTATGTCTTTATCTGGGGGGGGGGGGGTTTGATGGGGATGGGGAGACCTATGGTGTTTTGTCCACTTGACTTAAGCCGAAGTCAACCTGCTAAACCTCAACTAGCATAGATTTTAAATGAATAGCACATAGAAATCTCATTCCAGAATAATTGTGAATGAGAGAAAGGCATCATGGAGGATATCAAAGAATTCAACCTGGGTCATTTCTGAGTGTGTATGTTTCTTGGGGCTGCCTAGATGTGTTAGATAAACCTTTAACTACTATTTTAAAACTTGAAGCCTAGGATTATCTGTCTAGAGGTCATTTAGTCAAGGTCTCAGCAGGAATCAGGAGGCACACTCAAAGGGGTTTACCCAAATACAATTGAATGAAGGGACAGTTTACAGAAGTGTGGGCAGGGTTTAAGATACTAACAAGGGGCAGGGCCTGGTGGCTCATGCCTGTAATCCCAGCACTTTGGGAGGCCGAGTGGGGGGTGGATCACTTGAGGTCAGGAGTTCGAGATCAGCCTGGGCAACATAGTGATACTCCCATATCTGTAAAAAATAAATAAATACATAAATAAATACATTAGCTGGGCATGGTGGTATGTGCCTGTAGTCCCAGCTACTCATGAGGATGAGGCAGGAGGATCACTTGACCCCAGGAGGTTGAGGCTGCAGTGAACTATAATCATGCCACTGCACTCCAGCTTGGGTGACAAAGTGAGACCTTGTCTCTAAAACCAAACCAAACCAAACTAAACCAAACCAAACCAAACAAAATAACAACAAAAAGAAACTAACAAGGAATGGTGAGGTGCCCAGGGCCTAGCAACACATGAAACCATCACCACCTCTAGGCCTGGAAGGGCAGGTGAAGGAAGCACTGTTTCTGCAGCTAGTGAGAGCTGGACCTGGGCTAGTGGGCCCCCCAACAGCTCAGCTGTGGCTTACAACTGTGTCTAGAGAAACCTGCCAGCTGGCACCATGGCTCGGAAAAGAGGAAGTCAATGGACTAGATAGTCCAACCCCTCATTCCCCCAACCTTCTGCTCTCCTACCATTGGCCAAACCCCAACCTGAAGCCAGACCACAAAGAAACCTGGGTGATGCAACCCTCAGAGGTCAGCCCCCCTTTCTGAGACAGCACAGATGCATAAATAAAGGCACATGATACCCTTATTTACATGTTACAGCACAGATGCATGTAAATAAGGGCACATGATGGATTTGGGGGTGGGGCACAAATGGAGAAGAATCAGTAGATGGAACGAGCCCCTGGTTGTCCATGGCTCAGGATGGGGAGATATAAGGGAATGAGGCTTGAGCAATATTAATTGCTTTCGCTCTTAGAGATGAGCTCTTATGACAGATACAAGCTGACTTTGAGTCATCAACAATGAGCAAGTTTCCCCCAAAAACTTCCTAGAAGCCAGACAATGGTGTCTGGTTCTCAGCTGAGAATTGGGCCTAAGCTTCAATATGCCAAGTACCCTGATTTCTCCTTTCCTTCCTATTTCTGAAACCAGGCTCTTAAGCAATTGAGAAAGTGACTTAAGATGGGAAAGTTTATTTTGGACTCAGATGATAATCTTTTCCCAGCATTTGTGTTTCCTTTCTGAAGCCTTTTGGGGTCACTGGCCTGGATCTCATGGAATCCTCCCTAGAGGGGCTGTTGACTGAGCTTGACCTGGATGGCAGAGAGGATCAAATTCAGCCGTGTATGGGCCTAGGCTTTCTAGACAGCCCTCTTCTAAGCCCAAGGCTCCTCTTGTCATTGGGTGTAACAACCACAGGAACCTAGGAACTCTTTCTTCTGTGTCTGCTCTGGCTTCCTTGCATCTACTAATTTCTAGCAGCCACATTTTATCCAGGCTTCTTGGCTTTTGTGCAAGAGACGGTGACTTCGCATTTCCTGTCTAGCCACCTGCCATAGTGGAAAGAACCCTAGACATGGGGTTAGGGGCCCAATTTGAACCCCAACAATTTTTATATACTATCGATTTGACCTAACCAGCCTCCATGTGCACTTCAAACTCTTTCCAAGACCGACATCCAAAGAGGCAATGTTTATTCATCCAGAATGCTTAATAGAATGATAATAACAACATTGCGCATGTTTTTTCAGCACTCTGCTTTTAAGTGCATTGTCTCGTGACAGTCTCATTACAGGTGAGAACACTGAAACACAGGGAAGGGAAGGAACTTGTTCAGGTCAGGGTTGAGTACCTTTGAATCCAGAATGTCTTGTTCCAAATTCAGTGCACTTTCCACTATACCAGGCTGTGTTTTCTCCAGTGAGTCCAGCTAGAAGGGGCTAGGATAAAGGTTGTTGTGATGGCCAAAGTTTTGATAGTGTGACCCAGAATGCTGTGCACCCTTGCACCGGATCACACCTGATCAGCCAATGATAATGATTTCCATATGGGTGTCTGTTTTGTCTTTCAGTCATGAGGCAGTGAAATCCATGTTTCATACCCAGATGAGGTGGGTCAGTCCTTTCAAGCATCCTTGCTCCTCTGACCCGTCTCCCTCACTTGTCTGGTTTGCTGGAGCCACCCATTCCCGAGACTCCTTGACTGCCATCTGTCCATAATGTCCTTCTGCATCCCAGTGTCTCGTCTTTGCTGAATGGTGTATTTTAATGCATTTAAATTAACCGTTTTTTCCTTACCCACATACCACCTGCCTTGTCTTTGCTTTTACTTTGCCTCCTTTCTTCCTCCCTTTCATGCCTCACTTCCACTGCTCTTCCAACCTTGAAGCATGAACCCTTGTAGTCCACATCGTCTTAGCAAAAGCCTATCTTGTCTCCCTAAACCCTGCTTACCATGAAATGGGGACTGTGACTGACCTACTAAAGGACTGTCTGTTTATAAACCCCAACTTCTCACCCAGACTGGGCTCCAAAAAATAGCATCTACAACTGATATTTTTAATAAATGTTTATTCCCAGTATTCTGCTTACTGCTTCTGACCAACTATGAATGAGTAGTTTAGGTTAAATTTTACTTCTAACTTTTCTTAATGACAACCAAATGGCCCTAGATGGGTCTTTTCCTCAGGGTGAGGTTGACAGCCCTTGAAGTGGTCTTTGGATTAAGAACAAAATGCTGTGTGGGAGTTTGGGCTTTGGGAATGCTGGGGTAGAAGTGGTTGGTGCATTTGAGTCTGTGTTGGTGTGTACTGCACGTGACTTTGGATGATTCACATCATCTCTTGGGCTTGGGTTCCACATCTGTAGAGAAAGGTCAAGAGGAGAGTGCTCTAGGGACCTTCCTAGTTCTAAGTCTCTGTAGCTCTGGACTCTGTCCGTAACCTCCGTGAGAAATACATAAATAGGCTGCCTACTTGTGGCTCAATTAGCTGTACTATAGAATTGCAGATTGTTGGAGGTAGAAGGGGCCTGGGGTACAGGGTGGGGATGAAGCTTGTCCAAGGAAGCTGGTTGGAGGGAGAGCCAGGGCTAAAATCCTCATCTCCTGCCTCCTGCAGTGCTTATTTCAGGCTGGTCTCCATTCCTCTCCCCCAATCTCCAGTTTCAAGTAAGGTAAAATGAGGCATACATATATGCATCTTTTCATATTTAAGTCACATTAAGTTAATTTGGTTTTGAAAAATTTCTGATACCATTGAAATAATCGGAGATACCCTGAGACCATGCAAGAATTGGCACAATAATGATAGGAAGCAAAATTACCGGAAATTCTAGCCCAACTGGCCACTGATTCACTGTGGAATTAAAATACGTCACTATGGCGGGCTGCCTCTGTAAAAGGGACTCGTGGGGGCAGAACTGGTTACTTACCCAATGGGGTTAAATACTGGAGATCCTGGCTCAGGAGATGCTCACATGGAATTACTTAGGACATTAGTAGAGTCCTAAAAATCAAGGACTTTGATGCATCTTAATTCCCGTGCATCGAAGACCCAGGAAGCAGCCTGAAAACAACCAGGCAAGGCTACTACGTTGAGGGGAATTGTGAATGGTATGAAGTTCTAATCCTGACTCTGTCCCCAAAGTGCTGTGGGACCTATCCCTCTTGTGTCACTATCCTCATTTGTGAAATGAGCATCCCTGCAGCTCAGACATACTAGGATTCTAAGCAGAACTGTGAGCAGAATCACCCGGCCTTCCTCTCCTACTGGCCTTTCATCACCACAGTAACCGCTGCTGCCGAAAATTGGGGTAAGGAACAAAGGAAAGGAGTGACAAATGGTGAGCAGGCACTTCAGTTTTGCAGACTCCACACGAGTTGTTTTTATACACATTAACACATTAATAGGCATGTCAGTGTATCTCACTTTGGGAGAAGGATTTTTATCCATCAGTGGTCACCTCAGCAGTTGCTTCCTTGATTGTCATCTCAGAGGACAGGGAAGGGGCTGCCTTTGACTGGGACTCTTCTTGGGTGCCGGAGTCTTGCCCTTGCTTTTGCATGGTGTCTAACTGAGCCTTTCTGGGAGGTAAAAGAAATGACCATGGATCTCTGTGCAGGTGCTCTCCCCAGCCCTCTGCATCCTGCCACTTGCTCTCTGGATGATGGCTTCCCACTAGGCAGGGAGGCCCCAGGATTCTGGGGAGATACAGGAGCACAGTTTAGGACCCAGCTTGCAGGGCCCACCACTTGTTTTCTGTAGCTGTCTGGCCTTGTGGTGGAGGATGCATGGCTGCATGGCTGAGAGATCCACAGGCTGACCTCTACCTGTTTGGCTCAGCTGGATGTCAGTTCTGCAGCGGGTTTTTACCTTCAACATCTTCAGTACCTATCTCATTAGGTAAGGTGGGTAGTGCTATAGGTAATTGAGGGTCAGGTCTAGTCTGGAAGGGAACTGAAATGCCATCTGCCCTTGCTAACCACCTTCAACCAACAAGCCACATCTCCCAATAAACACAAAAGTGAACAATGCAGCGAGCTAACAGAGCCAGCCTTTGTTTATTTGCCTTCAATGATATCCAGTGGGCTAAGTCTCCTTAGGTAATTTGGCCTGAACCATTGGACTGAAGGTCAAGAGGTGACTTCAAATTAGACACAGAATGAGCCAAGGTTGTGGGTAACTGAATTTTTATGTTTCTGAGAGAGTAGTCCCCAAACTAACCAGAAAAGATTTTCAAGTTTTTTCTTGTTTGGAGTTTTTGCCTTATCATTATTTCTCCTTCTTTTATTACAGACAATCAGTAGCTAAAAGTAAAGGGAGACTTATGGGCATGGACATTGTCTGGTTTTATGACCAAGCCCAGCTCTCTACTAGGAGTCTATTTGAGCTGATTCCAGAGCAGTTAACTGAATGGAGTGGATAGGACTGTTCTAAGGAATAGAGTAGAGCTATCCACAAAATCATCCTTTAGGTCACATTTCTCCTTTTGTGGAGTCAATGGGGGTTTCTGAGTGCCAGTGAAAGTCATTGTCTTTGAGACCCAACTCCACGAAGCCTTGGAGAGCATGGATCCCATTCCAGTAGGCCTGAATTCGATTCACCTTTTCCTTTCACTCTGCTCCAGAATTGAACTCCGGGCCCTGGGCAAGATCTCAGAAGGAGAGGAGCTGACTGTGTCCTACATCGACTTCCTCAATGTCAGTGAAGAACGCAAGAGGCAGCTGAAGAAGCAGTACTACTTTGACTGCACATGTGAACACTGCCAGAAAAAACTGAAGGACAACCTCTTCCTGGGGGTGAAAGACAACCCCAAGGTACATGCAACCCTGCGGCTGAGGTGTTTGTGTCCATATTCGCCAGAAGCCAGTCACAGGTGGTTTCACAGCTAATCAGTATGCCTGCCCATGAGCTTCCTAGGGAGCAGCTGTCACCCCGGGGAGGAGGCAGGGTATGAGAGCAGAGCACCGTGGGTAGGTCCCAGCTAAGTCCTGGCACTGCCACTTGCCAGGTGTTTGAGTTTGGGGAAGTCACCCAGTTTTCTCAACTGTAAAATAGGAATGATGGTCCCATTGCAAGAGGTTGTTATAAAGATTAAAGAAGACGATGTGTGTAAAAGGAGTGGCATACGGAGTAGACACTGGAAATTTTGGTTCCTCCTGTTGCTCCTTTATGGGTTGAGTGATGTTGAGAATTTAAGGTGTTGAGATCAGATGGGCAAAGATATTTGTCATCCGGTTATAAAAAAGATATTCCTAGTCCCATGGGGATGGGCAGTGTGGAGACAGGGCTATGTTTAAATTGGTCAGCATCCTGAACTCCTGGGTAACTGTTGCTAGTTGATGGTCAGTCTGTTAAGCAGCAGAAGAAGGCTTGCTGACGGGAGGTCAGGAGCCCAGCTGAGCTGGGAGAGAGCGCTGAGCTGCCAGGTGTCAGAGTAGCCAGTTAAAGCAACAGAGCAGAAATGAGGGTGAAGTATTTAATCACTTACTGCAATAGTGTGAGCAAGAAGCCAAAACCGAAGAAAGCACTGACTCTTCTTGTCCATTTCCTCCAGGGAAGCTGTGCTCAGGGGGAGGATGAGGGGGATCAGCACAGGCATGGAGGCTTCTCACATGGCATTCTCTTTTATAAGGACACCAGTCATAT
The DNA here is from genome assembly GCF_007565055.1 of Rhinopithecus roxellana. Taxonomy (NCBI): domain Eukaryota; kingdom Metazoa; phylum Chordata; class Mammalia; order Primates; family Cercopithecidae; genus Rhinopithecus; species Rhinopithecus roxellana. The sequence continues at coordinate 7,918,403 of NC_044565.1, forward strand.
GGGGTTAGGAGCCCACTCTACTACAGTATGATCTCACCTTAACTAATTACATCTGCAATGACCCTATTGCCAAGTAAGAGCTCATTCTGAGGTAGCTTCTGGGGCTAGACTTCAACATATGAATTTTGGGAGGATACAATTTAACCCCTAACACTGTGTATGCTACCATTTATGAACATTAAAAGGCACACACACACACACACACACACACACCCATGCACACCCATGCCCATGCAAGCATACTGGGTCTCCATACACAAGTAGGAGGACCAGTGATGCCTGGGGTGAAGATATTGAGAGTCACCCCTCCCAGGCAGAGACAAAGCAGTTGGGGCCCAAGGATTAATGTTTTCTATAGGAACAACCTCTTTTCAGAGAAGCAAAGGTCTGTATTCTAGGAGATGTATATTGGATGTATGTGAGAGGCACTGAGCACTGCATCATGGGCGCTACAGAGAAGAATGTGTTATTGCACCCACCCTCACCCCGACCTTTCAGAACCTGTGGAAAGCATGCCTTATCTGTGAGCCAGCCAGCCTTCCTTCCTGGAGACTGGCCCTGAGTATTTGTTTCATAACTTGCTTCCACACTACTTAATTTTTATTATTATTATTATTAAGAGGCCAGACCCTGTTTTCTCTGTTCTAAAATAAAACAACCATGCGGTCATTTCTTTAGATTTTTTGATGTTTACCTGGCAGTTTCAATAGTTCAGAAGGCTATGTGTGGCCTTTAGTTCCCATCCCTTCACTTTAGATATGCTGTTACCAGCTGGTGACAATACACACACGTCTTCAGTATGAATTGCAGAGTTGGCGTTTCTCTTGATATAAAAGATTGATGATTTCAGCTTGAACCTACCTGAATTCAAGGCAAAAACTTTCTGTTGTATTTTATATCAAATTGAGTTTCTCTATTAAAACAACTCAAAATAAAAATAACTCACCTATACTAACGGAGCAGAAAAAAATTGAGTATATCTTTTTAAAAGCAAATGCTTCCTCAGGCATTTAAAAAAGTCCATCATAATGTAGTAGGAAGAATACTGGAAGAATAATTATGAGGCCTATGTACTAGTACTGGCTATGACTGAGCTTGGCCAAGTCTCTTCCTTCTGGGCCTCAGTTTCCTCATCTGTAAAATGGGGAGTTGGACTAACTTATTAACCATTTCCTCAAGCTGGACTGTCTACAATGTCATCACAATCATTTCCTTTCTTTTCCCTATAATGCTGTATCCCAGCCTGAGAAGCCTCCATCAGTACACCATCCTCAAACCTTCAAATGCCATCAAAATCTTTCCTAGTTCCTTAATATATGCTTATGTAAACCTACGTAGAAATAAAAACCAAATATTTTTAAAATGGGAAAATAATAGCAAAATTTATGACATTTTTTCTCAGTTGTGTCTCTGGACTGTCTTTGTTTAGGCTGCTTAGGTTTTCTTTTTGAGACGAGGTTTCACTCTGTCACCCAGGCTGGAGTGCAGTAGTGTGATCTCAGCTCACCACAGCCTCGACTTTCTGGGCTCCAGAGATTCTTCTGTCTTAGGCTCCTGAGTAGCTGGGACCACGGGTGCGTGCCACCACTGCTGGCTAATTTTTGTATTATTTGTAGAGACGGGGTTTCACCGTGTTGCCCAGGCTGGTCTCCCCCAGCCCCTCAGATCCCCCAACCCCTGCTCCTTCTCCTCCGCCTCTGGGTCCTCCCTCCCTCTTCCTCCTTGTTTTCTGTAGACTTTGATGCTCCTGGAGACAGCAGCCTTTCGCCATGGGGGTTCCTTAAATCCTCTCTGCAAATCAGAATGTTCCTGCCTTTACTGTGAAGAGTGGAGCCAAGTGGAACAACCCCGTTTCCTTTCTCAGAATAGATTTATCACATGTTGCACTTACTAATTAACAACCTTTCTGCCAGGTTGTTTTGGGGAATCTTGTAAGTTGCCTCTTTAAACAAAATTGACTCACTTCCAGAGCTTCAAGTGACACTCCTCCTTACATCATCAAACTGAGCAAGACTTTGATGAACACTTAACCACTTGGTATTCTCTTAATCTATTCTACAAGCTACTGATTACTCCAGAAGATTCACTAAACATTTTGAGATTTAAAGATAATAGAATATACAGTAGATTAGATATCAGGGGACATAAACTATACATGATTTTGTGAATCATACTTGGGTAATAAGCTATGACTATAACTAGAAATGTGGGTTTGACAGATTAATGGCACACCTCTGGTCCATCAGTCACAGAACTCTGCAAAACCAGGCAAGAGATGGGCTTAATTCCAATAGGCTTAGGAAAGCAGTCACACACTGAAATGACTTCTTTGGGACAAAGACATGATTTGAGTTAACAGAGGGCTGAACAGCATTCCAGGGCATAAGGTAGCAGCTGGTAGCAGCAGGAGATTTCAGCCAAAGCCAGAAATCTCAGTCAAATCAAAGGTCAAGGCAAAGGTTAAGCTAGGAGTGAGACCTGCAAGCAGAGCTAGAGCACTGATGGGTGCATCCATTATCAGAGTCAGGCCACGGAAAAAATACAGGTAGACACATAGAATAACTAACTCCAGGGAGGACCAGATACAGAAGGATATGGAAATAAGGATAGTCACAATTATAGGGATAGCCAAGAGCTATACAAAAGCCAAAGTTGGTGAGGTGGGCAGAAGAACAAATATAGTACCCCTTTCCTTAGGAGAACCTGATCCTGAAGCAAGCTGTCCTGGCCAGAGGACTCTCATAGTGCAAGATGAAAATCCATGGCAGAACTGGTCCAGAATAGCTGGAAGAAGGAGGGAAGATGGTCTACAGAGAGAGATACGTTTTCATTGCAACAAATGCCCATTCTCTTGTTACTCTTTGGTAGTTTACTGAGGGTGACTTCACAAAACAATGTGAACCGCAAATCGAAAGGAAGCTATTGAGTCTAATTTTTATAGTGAAAAAATTGGACAACCAGAGAACTGGTTAAATAAATTATCCTAGCTTCACACAGTGAAAAACTTTACATTTATTTAAATGATATAGTTTTATATTGATATGGAAAAATGTCTGCAAAATACTGAGTGAAAAATTGCTATAGACAGGTATATGGTATAATTCCAGTTAGAAAACATAGTCAATCCTATTGGCACGCACACACACATATGCATGTGTGTGCACACATAGGACTGAAATTCAGCCAGTGCTTACTGGTAAAGTCATTTAGACATACCCAATGTTTAACTTAATTTAATCTAATCATTTTATTTAATTTTTTTTTAGACAGAGTCTGGCTGTGTCACTCAGGCTGTAGTGCAGTGGTGTGATCTTGGCTCACTGCAACCTCTGCCTCCTGGGTTCAAGTGATTCTTGTGCCTCAGCCTCCCTAGTAGCTAGGACTACAGACGTGCACCAGTATACCTGGCTAATTTTTGTATTTTTAGTAGAGATGGGGTTTCACCCTATCGTACAGGTTGGTATCAAACTCCTGATCTCAGGTGATCTGCCCGCCTGGGCCTCCCAAAGTGCTGGGATTACAGGTGTGAGGCATCATGCTGGGCTGACATACCCATTGATGATGGTCACTGACTGTGCTTTGATTAGTCAGTGCTTTTTCTCTATCAGTCATTAAGTATTTTAAATATTATTTCTGTATACATGCATAGGAAAATGTTCCCCCAGATACTAACTGTAGTCATTAGGTGAGTTCTAGGGATTTCTACTTTTTTATTTGTTAACATACTTTTAAATATTGTTTTAATTTTCACAACTTGCATATGTCAATTTTACAGTCAGAATAAATAATAAAGTTATTTTCATTTTGGAAAAAAATTATAAAAGATTTGTTTAAGAGAAAAAAATGTTTCAGAAAAGGACTTTTGATAGGAATAAGCATAGCATGTAAACTTCTTGTTTGGACTTTGAGAAATTTGGCTCTTTTTCTTCAAAATTATTATGTCCCTGTGGGAACTGGCTTCTTAATTATGGCACTTCCTTGCCTCAAATATCAAAACCTTGTGGTTTTTTTTTTTTTTTTTTTTTTTTTTTTTTTTTTTTTTTTTGTAAGATCACTAGGCTGCTTAGCCAAATGTAAAATCCTAATGAGTCCAGATTTCACAGGAACAGCTGACAGATGTTCTCCTGATGTCCTTTTGGTTAAGACAAGGAAATACAGGCTGGATGCTAAGACATTTGGAAGAGTTTGAATAATTATAATCACAAGGACCCTCCTTAATGAACTCGAAGACAAATTGGAGTATGATTTTTGGGTCAAGTCTTTGGGCTCTGTCTTTAGCCCTGTGCTGGCTGGTATTTAAATCAATGACTTGGATGAAAACAAAAATGCAAGGGTGTACCTGTGGAATATGTGGTTAACTTGAAACAAAGAGGGACAGCAGCAAATATTTTGGGTGATAGAATCCAAAATGCCAGAGAAAACGCAATAGCGATCAATGTCAGGTTCTGCCCTGGGGTTCAAAGGGCCAGGAATTTGCACAGGCTGGAATGATTGGCTGACAGCAAGGGTCTGAGACTTGGCTTAATAGAAAACAGAAGTCAGAAATGTGATGAGGGAACTGGAATAGCTACAGGATCTTGGGTACCATTTATAGGAGTAAGGCATTCACAATGAGGAAGGCATTAACCTTGCACTACATTGAATGTCGAAGATGGCAACTATTCAAAGGTGGAATGGGTTGCCTCACGAAGGCATCTCTATCTCAATGTGTCTCTCTTTCCCAGCCCTCTCAGGAAGTGGTGAAGGAGATGATACAATTCTCCAAGGATACATTGGAAAAGATAGACAAGGCTCGTTCGGAGGGTTTGTATCATGAGGTAAGAATTCACTTGTTATAGAGGATGGGGTTAGAGAGGAGGGCGGAAACGTTCTCTAGTAAGGGAGGGAAATGGGGTGGGAATGGGCGGGCAGGGGGCTACCAAGCAGGTTGTTTTTCTAAATGTCCCTTGGTTGAGACCATGACTCTTCTTGCCCCTAAACCTTTAGCATCTCTTAGGGGTGTATTCTCAGTGACTGATTATTAACCCACTGAGACTGGGTCTGAGGGGAGCAAATGCAGACAGACACTTGTCCCTGGGGGATCTGTGATATCTAAGCCTGGCATCAGAGACGTGGGAATGCAGATGGCAGTGGACATACTGGGAGTGAGTTGCATGCTTTCCCATAATTGAATGCATGTGCCAGCTACAGTTTTCTGTCTCTGCCAACTGAGCATTCATCCTTGGCTCTTGAAGCACCAGGGATTCTCAGCTGGCTCTACACTAGAATCACCTTTGAAAAATTTTGTTGCTCAGGCCCCCACTCAGGACAATTTCACCAGAATCTCTGGGCATGGAACCCTGATGTCAAGATTTTTAAAGCTCTCAGGTGATTTCAATGTGTAACCAAAGGTGAGACCCACTGCCAGACACTGGCCTGCGGGGTATTTGCATTGAATTAACCTGGGCAGCTTGTTGGAAATACTGATTTCCATTCTCACACTCTAAGATGTGACTCATTCAATCTGCAGCAGAAAACAGGGACCATGAATTAGCATTTTTGTTCCCCAAGCTTGCTAAGCAACTTGAATGTTAATGCCACTAGGGCATGTCAATGTGGGAGATTAATTTCTATTCATTTCTATTTGTATTTCCCTTCTCCTCTTCCTCCTTCTTTACTAACTCACTTATTGCACATTTCTAAGCCCTTACTGGGGTGGCCAACATAAGACACTCTCCTTGCCTGGAAGGAGTTCTGTCAGGTGCGGAGACAGTCACACAAACAAGGTGTTACTGTACAACATGGAAAATCTATGTCAGAGGCACGAGGTGGGAGCTGGAGTGAGCAGGAGGGCCCAACTGGCTGCATTGCGCTGGCTTCTCTCCTCTACATTTCTTCTCCTTCCCCATTCAGACTTGGCAGGGCTAGGTGTAGCTCTGGACACTGCCCCCATGGGTTTAAGAGGATTGTTTTCAGGATGAATTGATTGCCAGCCATCATTTTTCCACTCCCTGCTATGCCCCTACCACCTCAGGTTGCCTCGTGAACTCTGGGAAAGTCTCAGAACAAAATTAGTTCTCACTGATTTTAAATGGAAGGAATTGTACGGCATTTCTCCCATGAGAGCTTCAAAGGAAGGAGAGGAGAACAATGAACACCTAAAATCTAGAGATCACTGGACTTTGTAGGGTAGGGCCTAAGCCTATGTCTACACAAGAATCAGTCAGAAAAGCCTGGTTCCAGGATGATTGCGGTCAGGCTCATCTTTTTCCTCACCAGAGCCAAGGCTGAATCCTTCTGAGGATGTTTTGCAGTTTCCCGGGAGCTCATGCATCTTGTACACTTCAGTAGGACATAATTATTCAAACCCACTGAGCCTAAGGACCACCCAGGGGCTTATACATAAAAACTACACATCCAGGGTTTCTCTCCCAGATATTTGGTTTCAGTTGGTCTGGGGTAGGACTTGAACATCAGTGTTTTAAAATAGCTTTCAAATGGTTCCAAAGCCCAGTGAGTGGAGAATCACAGGAATGGTGGTGAAGCTGGAGCTCAACTGCTTGGTTTCAGTGCTTGATCCATTGCTCACCATCTGTGGACTTTGGCAAAGTACTTACCCTCTCTGTGCTTTCAGTTTTCTCATCTGGTAAAATGGGATTATTAGTAGTACTCATCTCAATGTGTTGTTATAATATATATAAATGTATTTGTATATGTATATATGTATGTATGCATGTATGCGTGCATATATATATCTCGGTATCTGTAGAGAATTGGTTCTAGGACTGCCACAGATACTAAAATCTGCAGATGCTCAAGTCCCTTGCATAAAATAGTGTATTTTTGCATACAACCTATGCACATCCTTCCATATACTTTAAAGCATCTCTAAATTACTGATAACACCTAATACAATGTAAATTCTATGTAAGTAGCTGTTATACTGTATTGATTTGTTTGTATTGTTTTTTGTTGTTGTATTGTTCTTTCTTTCTTTTAACATATTTTTGGCCAGGTATGGTGGCTCATGCCTGTAATCCTAGCGCTTTGGGAGGCCGAGGTGGGCAGATTGCCTGAGCTCAGGAGTTTGAGACCAGCCTGGGCAACATAGTGAAACCCTGTCTCTACTAAGAACACAAAAATTAGTCAGGCATGGTGGTGGGCACCTGTAACCCCAGCTACTCAGGAGGCTGAGGCAGGAGAATCTGTGGAGGTCGCAGTGAGCCAAGATCAAGCCACTGCACTTCAGCCTGGGCAATGGAGTGAGACTCTTGTCTCTCTCTCTCTCTCTCTCTCTCTGTCTCTCTCTCTATATATATATGGAACTTGTGCATATACAGATCTGATTGTACATTTATATGTGTGTGTGTATGTATAGCTTTCATAGCTTCCTGCTACCTACTGATTTTGGAAACTCCGCACTGTGCTGCATCTGCCATGTTTCACACCATTACCATCCTTACCCCTTAGCCAATGGGACCACTTTGCAATTCATACCCCAAAACTGTGCTTTCCCACCTCTGTCAGCAATTGCCCCAATCTTAAAAAGAATGAGTGTCTGATACCATCATGATGGTCGCGTATGTGAATTAAGTGTGTGCTCTGGTGCAATGGTAATGGGCAGGGCCTCTGTCTCACTCTAGGTTGTGAAATTATGCCGGGAGTGCCTGCAAAAGCAGGAGCCAGTGTTTGCTGACACCAACATCTACATGCTGCGGATACTGAGCATTGTTTCGGAGGTCCTTTCCTACCTCCAGGCTTTTGAGGAGGCCTCGGACTATGCCAGGAGGATGGTGGACGGCTATATGTAGGTGACAATCCTGGGTCTCAGATAGTCTCCTGGAAGTGTGTCTATTCCAGGGATGGTAAATAGATGGCATATTTACTGCTGCCTCTCCCTCCTATACCCACAGAAGGCATCACTAATCCATCACGGCTCTCTTTTTGACTGAGCCTTTTTATCATGGTGCTCCAGTGGCAATGACCAAACAATCAGAGTTTGTGCTTGAGATGAAACCTATTTATCATCCCTGGTCTTTCCCAAATTCTTCAGCACATCTATCACTTTGGTGGCGTCTTCTGCCTTTGATTTCTTCAGGCTAACCCCAGCTTGATTTTAAGTGATTGGACCCCGCCCTCCACCCCATAATCAACACAGGCAATTCTGGGAGCTTTTATTTATTTATTTATTTTTAAAAGAGCCATCAATCATCTTTGCTTAAAAACTGTAAAATTCAATTCCCTTGCCTTCCATCTGCCAATACCCTCTCTTGCTTTCTGTGTCTATGTTGTCATGCGAATTTGTGTTTCTGGCCAAATAAGTTGACACAAGTTCATTTCTTTGAGAGGATGTTAGTCATAAACAAAACGTAGAACATTTTGTAGAAATGTTCTAAATGTAGAACAAGAAATATAGAACAAAATGTAGAACAAGAAACTATACAACATGCTAAGGAAGCCCTGCAAAATGGTGCCAACCAGGTGAAAATAGAATGCTATCTCAAAAAGGACATTTAAATTATTTTTTCTCCCTTGACCTTCCTACCACTTTCTAGGGAGAGGTCTGAGGTGCTCCTGAGAGCTGTGAGCTTCCTGTGCTCAAACTCAGAGAGTACGATCCTGGCCCCTTTTTCTCACAAGGGGTTGGCTGGGCAGCCCAGGCCAGAGTTTCAGCTATCACAGCCTCACTATGTAGAATGTTTGGCAACTCGTTCCGTGTCTCTGTGCCTCAGTTTCCCCTTGGTGGCTACAGAAGATTCACAGTGCTGAGGGGAAGAGCAGATGGGCTTAATCAATGAGGGCACTTTATACATTTTAAAGTTAAGTGCAGATATAAGGATGACTGGTATAATGTATGATTATTTACTGTGCTCCCACAGGAAGCTCTACCACCCCAACAATGCCCAACTTGGCATGGCCGTGATGCGGGCAGGACTGACCAACTGGCATGCTGGTAACATTGAGGTGGGGCATGGGATGATCTGCAAAGCCTATACCATTCTCCTGGTGACACACGGACCCTCCCACCCCATCACCAAGGACTTAGAGGCAAGTAGCATCTTGGGGCTGGTGTTCCCTTCCTGGCCTGAGGTTTCTGAGGACGAGAGTGTGAGTTCAGGTGGACTCTGCTTTAGAAAAGTCCACATACTCCCAGCTAGACCAAAGGGAACTCAGAAATGCTTTAGCCCACTACCCTTGTGTGTTAGACCGTTCGCGTTACCATAAATGAATACCTGAGATTGGGTAATTTATAAAGAAAAGAGGCTTATGTTGGCTCATGGTTCTGCAGACTGAATAGGAAGTGTGGTGCTGGCATCTGCTTCTGGTGAGGGCCTCAGGAAGCTTCTAATCATGCCAGGAGGGAAAGGGAGTCAGTGTGTCACATGACAAGAGAGGGAGCAAGAGAGAGAGGCAGAGGTGCCAGGCTTTTTTAAACAAGCAGATCTGGTGTGAACTCAGAGCGAGAACTCACTCCTACCAAGTGGATGGCACTAAGCAATTCATGAGAGATCTGCTCCCATGACTCGAGCGCGTCCGCCAGGCCCCACCTCCAGCACTGGGGGTCACATTTCAGTGTGAGATTTGGAAGGGACAAATATCCAAACCATATCACCTTGCTTCACACATGAGGAAATTGAGGCTCAGGGAAGAAGGGCAGTCTGTCCATAGTCACACAGAGAGTTAATGGCAAAGCTGAGACTTGAAGCCTGAGACTGCTGAATCTTAACACCCCAAGCCTGGACTGAGGAAATGCAAACAACGGTGTGTGTGTGTGGGTGGGTGGGTGTGCGCGCGCGCACGTGCAGCCATTTATATTAGAAAGTATCCTGTGTAACATGGAGTATAGTTAGGGATCACAGGCTCTGGAACCACACCTCCAGGCTGAGTTCCAGCTTCACTGCTTTCTGGTTGTGTGATTTTGCAAATATTGAATGTATAGCTGTCAGTCTCCTCATCAGTAAAACGGGGAAAGGATAGGGTTGTGATGAGTGTTCACGAGTTACTGTGTGAAATACACTTAGTGCCTGGCAAATGGTGCTGCTGGTGTCCTTGTTGCTTTGAAGGGCTGGTTTATTTGAGAGTGACAGGGCTGTCCTCAGACAGTACAGTCTAGGGAAAGTGGACAGACTTTGGTGTTATAAAATGTAGGATGACTATGACATTTAGGACTGGCGTGGTCTCAGGTATGGATGTCCTTTTACTATTCAGATCCCAGGTTTCCTCATTTATAAAATGGAAATAATATACTAGCCCCTCAAATTTGGCAGGAGGACCAAGTGAGGGGCAGAAAAGCAGGGTAACTAGCTTTATGTCTAGGGTACCAAGCCTGTCAAAGGCAGAGCCTTTGTTGATTTTACTCACGGCTGTGAGCCTCTGAATGCCTGGCCCTTGAGAAATATTTCTTGAATGGACATGTGGGAGGATGAGGGCTCTTCTGTGTGTCACACGCTGCAATCTTCCCAACCCACGGTAAGGTACAAAAAGGGGGAGAAAACTGATCACTGAAGCAATTACTTCACTTGCGTGAGGTCCCACACTAGTATCTGCAGGGGCCAGGGTTCAAATCCAGGTCCCCACTGGGCAGTTCCTGAGAACAAACATTTTTTTCTGAGAACGGTTCCTTCAGCTACTCTCCCAGTGTTCTGACTCCCTTTCTCTGACAAAGTGGACACACTGCCAGGATGTTAGGCCCTCGATGAATGAGTGTGTGTGTGTGTGTGTGTGTGTATGTGTGTGTGTGTTCTGAGGGGGTAGAGTTGAATCTCCGTGGTTGGAAGTAATTTACCCCAAGGTATATCAGCGACCAGCATGTCCTAGGGGCTTGCCATCACTGTTTACGGTATATCTGTGTCCCACAGGCCATGCGAGTGCAGACGGAGATGGAGCTACGCATGTTCCGTCAGAATGAATTCATGTACTACAAGATGCGCGAGGCTGCCCTGAACAATCAGCCCATGCAGGTCATGGCTGAGCCCAGCAATGAGCCAGCCTCAGCTCTGTTCCACAAGAAGCAATGAGGACTGCCCAGTGGAGGAGGGGCAATGTGGCTGGGGAGCTAGGGAGAGACTTTGGAGGTGGTGGGTCTCTGGGGACACCCCTGATGAGGAAGTTGAGGTAATGCTTAACCTTATTGCTATGAGAATTTACTGCCCTATGTTTCCCAGTGCCATTTTGGCTCAGTTCAAGTCTATTCAATTCAAATTAACTCTATCCCAGCCCAGACCGACTCCTCCTACAAATATTATTGGATGATAGGCCCTAGAACCCAATAAAGGAGCTCCAAATGTCATTGGGTGGGGAAGCAAAATGTAGAGAAACATTTAAAGCACACTGTAATAATAAATACAATTGTAAACTATATGGAGGAGGGTGCAGAGGAGGGAATGTGTCTGGTGTGTAATGTGTGTGTGTGCAGTGGGGTATCACAGAAAGTATGACATCTGAGTTGAGGGTTGCAGGTGCCTGGAGTCTCAGGTGGCTGCTTACCCATCTGTGCAGGTGTCTCTGGGGCTGGTGGGCTCCCCTGTGGTCTGCGATAGACATGATTGGCTGAGCAGGATATGTGATGCTGCATGGTTAGTGTGGAGTTATGAAGAAGGGGCTGTGTTCGGACCACTTAGGCTCTACTCAGAGACCTGAAACTACTTCAGAATGGTGCATATGTGGAAAGAGCTGGCTGGGGGCCTTGCCCAAACCACCTGAGGTCTTAATTTAAAGTCTGGGGGAAAAAAGTCTGGGTTCCAACTAGAATTCTAGAAATATTTCTAGAACACACAGAGAGGGAATAACTGTAATCCCAGCAGTTATTACAAGGTAATACCCTTACCTTGTGGTTCCCTGTGATTTTAGATAATGTCTGATATTTTTCTGGCTATTTACCTAGTAGGATTTAAAAAATCAAAGTGAACCTGAGAGAGAATCTTGGAAACACACACACCTATTGATCATGGGCCCTGCAGAATTGGCTCTTGGGGGCTTTATTTGGTTACATGTGCTGGGTGGTCTTTACCAGCTTAGACTCTATCATGGGACCCCATGAAGCTCCGTTCTCGATACTGAACAATTATTACTTCCCTTGCTGAGTCTCTTTTTCTGTCATGCCCTTGGGGCTTCTGCTCTTCTCACCAGAAAGAACATTTGCATCTGGATTCTTGTACACTTGGGTTAGAGTCTCTTCAGAGGTGTGGTCAATTTATCCTGATCTCCAGGAAGGCTGTTGTGATTTCCTTCTAAGAAATGAGGGTCTTGAAAATCAACCAATCCCAAGATTAGCTTGTTATCCTGTTACCTTCTGAGACCCCAAATTTCTCACCAATGTTTTGGGAGATCCTGGAACAGATCCCTTCAGTTGGGGGTATCACCAAGACTTCTACACAATCCAGGGCTACCACTGACCTCCAAGCTTTACCCCACATCTTGAAGTCCATTGATCTCACCAGGTCCCATGTTTGTTATCTATGCCTAAATGTTAGCTTCTCCATCCTCACCACATGATGACCCACTGTGCCCCTCTGAACACTGCTTAGTGGCTGAAAACTCTGCAAATGGGCCACATTTTTGCAAAATACTTGTATCTGACACTTAGGTCTTCTTTGAAGATTTTCCTTTCTAGAAGGTTTTACAAGAAGTCTTTTAGTTTACTGATAGTCTTTTTTTTTTTTTTTTTTTTTTTTTTTTTTGAGGTGGAGTCTTGCTCTGTTGCCTGGACTGGAGTGCAGTGGCCGGATCTCAGCTCACTGCAAGCTCCGCCTCCCGGGTGTACGCCATTCTCCTGCCTCAGCCTCCCAAGTAGCTGGGACTACAGGCGCCCGCCACCTCGCCCGGCTAGTTTTTGTATTTTTAGTAGAGACGGGGTTTCACTGTGTTAGCCAGGATGGTCTCGATCTCCTGACCTCGTGATCCACCCGTCTCGGCCTCCCAAAGTGCTGGGATTACAGGCTTGAGCCACCGCGCCCGGCCACTGATAGTCTTTCAAGCCCCCACACCACAGGCTTAGGGATGGCACTAACATTCTCCCAGGGATCTAACTGGCATGTTCAAATTATCACTCTTTACCTTCATATAAAATGTCTCCCCCACACCTTTTCCCCTTCTTTCTCATTGTCATCTGCTAAGCCACTGGTCATTTCCCCATAGTCATAGTCTTTTTCCATCCTATCTTTCTAATATTTGTTATCTTTAACAAACTGTGCTCTGTGTCTGTGCTCCTGCTTCCCTCTCAGACCATTGGAATGTGAGTCCTTCTCCCGCTCGGAATGTCCTCTCGATCCCTTCCCCTCCTTTGACCCCCAGACTTTGCTCCATCTATTATTGCTTTTCCATCCTAGATTCTTGACATTTCTCACCCCACTGGCCTTCTCAAGTGCAATCAATAAAAATGCTGAGAACTCTTGGATCGTAATCTTCATGACTGAGTTTCTTTAGCTGTATAGTTATTATCTGCCTTTCTTCACTTTGCATTTCTTCTTGAATGCATTGCAGATTGACTTCCACTCCCACTCCCCCACTAAAAGTGCTCTTACCAAGATCAAATCTAATGGGCACTTTTTAAGTTCCTATGTGATTTGGCCTTTCTGTGTCAATCATCACTCCCAGCCCTTGATTTTGGTGACCCACTTCCTTGTGATGATCTTCTGATCTGGTTTCTCAGGTTCCTTCACTGGTCCTTTTTCTTTCCCTGCCCCTGATATATTGACATTTCCTGGAGTTGGTTTTGTTCTTGATTCATTCTCATCTCATTCTGCACACACTCCCTGCATAAACTCAGGCAGGCCCCTCATTTAATGACCACCTTAAGGCTGATGATTCTCAAATCTGTATTCCCTGATCTTGCATTTGAGTTCCAGCCCCACTTATCCTCTTGGATGTTCTACAGGCCCAGCAAACTCGTCATGTTCAAAGTGAAACTTTTTCTCTTTCCTGTCTCCTCTCCCGTGATCTGTTCTTCCTTAGAACACCACCCAAGAACGTCACCTCCTCCATCAGATTGTGAGCTCCTGGTAGGCAAGAGATGTGTCCTTCTATTCATCTTCCTATCCCCAGAACCTTGCCTGGAACATGGTAGGTGCTCAGTAAATGTGTGTTGAATAAATGAATGAATGAATGAATGAAGAAATGAATGAATTTGCTTACTTCAATGCAAAAGAACCATGAAACTGTATTTTGAGTTTTTATGTTATAGCAGTCAGCAAATCCTATTAAACACTTTGTGTTTCCAAGCAATAAGTGTGGCTTCTTTCTTTCTGACAATCTTTTTAGAGCAGCACTGTCTAATGGAATTTTCTGTGATGATGGAAATGTATTATATCTATGTTGTCCAATACAGGACAGTAGCTACTAGCAGCTTGTGACTATTGAGCACTGGAGTATGATAGAATAACAGAATTTTAAATGTTATTTAATTTCAACTAATTTATACTTAGCTAGCCAATGTGGATAGTGGCTACCATATTAGATTGTGCAAGTTTAGAGAAATACTTCAGTGTCGTTTCTAAGAACATGGACACTAAGAAAAACCATCCAAGTCTGTCTTTATCCCAGCTTTCCTAATCTTATCTGTGTGACCTTGCACTAGTTATTTCACCCATGCCTCAGCTTCCTGACTTCTACCTACTGCATAAGTTTGCTGTGAGGACTAACTTTTTAAAGTGTAAAGCCCTGAGAACCCAGCCCATCATATGTGCTTAGTGACTATTATTAGCTATTATTACACTTTGAGCATTCCAACCTTGCTTCTCCTGGGGTGTCCCTTCTCCCAGTTAGAAGATGAAGGTGAAGGGTAGAGGCAAGCAGTGGTGTGATGGAACTAGCTCTTATCAGCTTGGGAGAGCCGGCAGGGCATATCTCTTCCCAACTCTGCATTCATCAATATCACACTGATAACTTAAAATTGGCCATGGTGGGAATATTTAAACCATAGTAATGGCCTAACTTAGGAACACATTAATTCGCAGTGTTGTCGGTCTATAAAGGAGCTTCACTACATGGGAGTAGCAAAACAGATCGTAGAAAGACCATTAAAGAAGTCTTCACTTAAACTGGGATGAAATCTGCATCCTGAAACCTCTATTCCTTAAGGCCACGCCAAACAAGTCTAAGACCTCTGATTACCCTTTAGATGAAGCTGTCTGCCCACTGCACCATTGATATATTGATAAATACATGTATTAAAGGGCAGACATAGCCATTGCTTGGGTGAGTGACAGACTACACTTCTCTAAAGGATACCGAAGGGAAAAATGTAGTTGGGGGCACATAGCAGAGAGAATAGCAACATTTCTTCTTATTATTATTTTTGAGACAGGGTCTCCCTTTGTCACCTAGGCTGGAGTGCAGTGGAGCGATCATGGCTCACTGCAGCCTCGACCTCCTAGGTTCAAATGATTCTCCCACCTCAGCCTGCCAAGCAGCTGGGACCACAGGGTGTGCACTACCACCCCTGGCTAATTTATTTATTTATTTATTTTCTAAAGTCGAGGTTTCACTATGTTGCCCAGGTTGGTCTCAATCTCCTAAGCTCAACCGATTCACCTGCCTAGGCCTCCCAAAGTGCTAGGATGACAGGTGTGAGCCACTGCACCTGGCCAAGAATAACAATATTTCTGAGGGCAGTTGAGGTCCAAGCTTCTGGACCAAGGCATGCACAGTTGTGGATAACATCCAGTGCATGAAAGTAAATAGCCCTTCTAGAAGCTCCCTGCCCCTCCTGGCCCAGCATTAATTATATTCAGAATCCAGTCTCACCTGGGCCAGGAGGACTCCTCTCTCTTAGAGAAGTACAATCGGCAGCAGCACGGCTGTAAGCCACGGTACCTTTCTGCTCACTCTGGCAGAAACTCAGTCCTCACTTCCCAGTCCTGGCCTCCCCAGCTCACGAAGCTTGGTCTGAGAACAATCTGGCCCAAGCACAATGCTACAGTTCCCCAGATGTCTTTAGGAGTTGTGTTTATTTCCCATGGCTGCTGGAACAAATTACCACACACATTTTGTAGCTTAAAACAAAACAGATTTATTATCTTTCAGTTCTAGAGGTCAGAAGTCTAAAATGGGTGTCACGGGGCTAACACCAAGGCGCCAGCAGGGCTGTGTTCCTTCTGAAGGCTCCAGGAGAGCAAGAGTCTTCCTCTAAAATGCCCACATTCCTTGGCAGTGGCCCCCAACCAGCAATCACATCACTGACTCCCCTTCTGTCATCACATCTCCTTTGCCCCTCCTGCCTTCCTCTTTTACTGATAAGGACCCTTGTGATTCCATTGGATCCACTAGGATCATCCAGAATAATCTCCCCATCTCAAGGTCCTTACCTTAATCACATCTACAAAATCCCCTTTGCCATGTAAGGTAACACATAAACAGTACTGGGAATTAGGACATGGACGTCTTTTGGGGGACTTCACTCTGCTTACCACAGCAGTTTTGCTATTGAGTCCTCAGACCCGCCCTGCATCCACAGTTGCAAGCCTCTCAGCAGAAGACCTGGGACCTGAATCCTGCAGTCCAGGCTGCTGGAGAATGAATATTCCTTTCTATACAGCTTTTTGATGGCCATGTCCAGTTTGCCTTCTTTCTCTTCCCTGTTCACCAAGGCAGGGTTTTAAAATTCTCTCTTTGTAAATCACAGCCCTTTCTCACTGCTTCCCTTCTGCTCACCTGTGCTGGGCAGGTATGGAGTCCTTTTATAGACCTAGCACCTTTCCGGGAATGGCCAAGAGCTGGGACAGTGCAGGGAACTAAAATTTGAAGCAGCAGATAGAATTCTAGATATGTGGCTTGTGTCAGTCAGTGGCACTTATATTTGGCCTTGGTAGACACTTTCCAGCCCTTTCTCTAGGGACACTGCCCTGCACCAGGAGGCTCTGAGGAGGCAGTTCAGGACAGGCTGGTGCGGGATGAAGCCTGAACCTGTCACAGCACAGCATTTCCTGACACACAGTGATGGCCCATGAGTCAATGGAGTGCTGGTAGAGACTTAAAAACAATGTGAAAAAGAGCCCTGATCTGTAGCATTTGCTGATTTCCCTGGTGTAAACACTCCCGCAAAGGCTGATGTCAAATGTCAAGCTGTATGCTGAATCGGGACCTGGGACTAGGTGGCTCCAACCATACTGCTTGTGACTCAAGCCAGGCAATTGGACCCTTGTTGGGCAACCCTTTCCCTTCTGAATTGGAGGAGGAGTCCTTGCTGTTCTCTAGGAATGCAAGCTCTCAGTTTGTGACCATGGAGGTGCTGACAATCATGCCATGTGGAGAGGCCCAGGAGACCACAGCTAGTATTGAGGGAGAAATACTGAGTTGTTATTCAGCTTTGGATCCATCTGTCTTTTCTAGTTCTATGAGCTAGTGAACCATGTTCCCCCTGCCCCTTTTTCATTTTTGGCCTAACCCATTTGGGTGGGTTTCTTTCACTTGCAACTAAAGGAGTTCCCATCGTGCTAGTTTTTCTCCATTTCTCCCACAACTCTTCTCCACTCTTCTCTGCCCTGCTTTGTGTCAGAAAGGTTGACTTCCTCTTTCTCATTTAACCAAGAAGAAGCACCAGCAGGAGACTGGAATGCAGAAGGACACCCCCCACAACTGAACAGCCAGGGGCAGTCGTGGTCCTTCTACAGATCTAGGTCTCCCTGGGCTCCGGTAACACTGTCCCCTGCATTGTCTCTTCAGGTCTACAGGTGGTGGTGGCTTCCTGCAGTTGCTGGCTGGGTGCCTCAGCTACCTAATGGGTTCCCTTTACTCTAACCACATCTTTGTAAATAGTCCTTTTGTTACCAGTGGCAAATCCGAATAGGTCCACAGCAGTGTGATTCTCGCTTCCCGAGAGGAAAACATTGGTCTGAGGGGCGCAAGTTAGAGTGAAAGACCGAAGCAAGTTTTAGAGCAGGAACGAAAGGTAGTACACTTGGAAGAGGGCCAAGCGGGGGACTTGAGAGATCCAGTGCCCTGTTTGACCTTTGATCTGGGGTTTTATATGTTGCCATGCTCCTGGGGTTTTGCGTCTCTCCTCCCTTGATTTTTGCTTGCGCAGTGGCCTGCCAGCACTTGGGCGGGGCTGCATGCGCAGTGTGTTTACTGGAATTGCTCACACGCTCATCTGAGGTGTTTTTTTCCTTACTAGTTGAGGGTTCCTAGAAGGTCATGTATCAGTTAAGCTCTGCCATTTTGCCTCTTAATGTACATGTTTGAACCCACTTGCCCAAATCCTGAGCTCTTATTGGGAAGCTGCTGACCACCGTCTTCAGGGATTTTCTATCTATTGGGAGATTGCCTTTCCCTGGCCCTGGCTGTGACCAATTATTATTTTAGAGAGACAGTTTAACAACTACCTGAGCATCACCTAATGATTGCCTGACATTCGTTGGTGGTGGGGGGGCCCTCTCCTGCCCTGCTCATGTCTACCTAGCTACCTGCTCTAACACTTTCATTACATTCTCACAATGTGCCTTAGTTCCTGCTGATACATCTTGACTGATACATCTTGCTAACACACATCCCACATCTAGTAACTAGAGCCCATCGACTCTAATTCCTAAATATGCTTAAACCTTTTGCTATGTTCCGTTCTCATGGGCACTGCTTTGGTTGAGGCCCCCAGCATCTCTTGCCTGGACCGTTGCCACAGCCTCTGAATTGTCTCTCTCTATTCAGGTTTGGTTCTTTTCATTGGTCCTTGACACTATGGCCAGAATTATTTTTTTACAAAGCATTTAGTATCATGTTACTCTTACAGCTTAAAATCCCTCAATGATTCTCTGCTGTCTTCAGGATCAAATTCAAACTCCTTGCTAGAGTCAAAGCATACTCATGGTAGAGATTCTGTTCCTTCTCTGCCTCCTTTTCTGCCAAGCCCCATTTATACCACATCTCCCTGTGAAGCAAGTATCCTTGGATGCTTTCATACGTCCTCTGAGATGTTTTTTCTAGGCACCACCCCCACCTGGTCTGCAGCAGGGGCTGGAGCTAGTACCTGCCTGCATCACAGTGGATGACACTTTCACTCTTATGGTCCCACTGACAGTGAGTCTCCCGGAGATCACTGTATCCTCAGGGCTTAGCATTGCCTAGCCCTGCTTTGACTGAAAGAGGCTGGGCTATGTGAAGAAGATGCATTTAATTCCATGTCTCCACGTTTTTCTATAAGACATGCTACAAATTCATGGGATAGTCAACATGCCTCTAGTGTATACAGAAAAAGTGCTCTGAAGATAAAGCATGAAGATAAAAGTTAGGCAGCACCCCCACCCCTTTCCCTGCCCACCAATCACCGTGCTTACTCTTAACGGCAGTCAGTTAAAAATAAAGAAAAAAAAGGCTACTTTTGTGTAGATATAGACACCCAAACTGGCTCTTTGCAAATCAATGGTCTGTCATGGGAAACAGCACTTTCTCTGGTGGGATGCCCACAGGACAGGCAGAGAGGAGGCCTGGAGGGGCCCGAAGTGTGGGAGGGGTCAGGGTAAAAATAGCCCACACCATCAACAGCTGTTTATTCCATTTATTTAAGCAGGCTTCTGGCCCAAAGTTCTCTGGGCACCTGCACAAAATCTAAATTCAACATCTGAAATTAATTCTCCTTTTTCAGGAAAAAGCACAAACAACCCCCTCAAACACCCAGAAATGTTCTCAGGGGAAGAACCCCTTTAGCGGGGAGATTGGGAATTTTGTCAGATCCCTGGAAGCTTTGCTGAGAAGACCTTGTCTGCCCTACTGTCTTCTCCCGTGGCTCCAGAGTCAAAGCACCGCAGTGCCACTCTCTGTCAGCCTGGTGGGCCAGAGCAAACCTCTTTTCCTCCCTGAGCCTCTGCATCTGCTCTCGAGGTTCACTTCTCTGGGCACGACAGTTTCTGCTAACGATCTCACTATCAAACCCGACTGACACCTGCTGAGGAATCTGAGGATGGAGATAATGACATGTTTTATTTGGATGGCATTTGGCTTGCATCATTTCATGGGCTCCTCACAAAAACCACGAGGGAAGGGATTGTCTTGCCCATTTTACAGGAGAGAAAGCTGAGGTCCACAATTATAGAATAGTTAACTAGAACCATGTCTTCATGCCCAATATTTTTACTTTGTCATCTGTCTTTTTTATTGCTCATTAAAAATAATAGTTTCACAAAACGAGTTGTTAGCAGAAGATTCAAACAATATAAATAATGCAAAAAGCTCTCGACCTCCCACCAGTCTGTTCCCAGAGGTAGTGGCTATTATCTGGTGTTCTAGATAATAATGTTCAACCATTAGATTTTTTTCCATACGTTCACATACATAGATGTATATGCATACTGTTGTTTCATGTTTTAACAACATTTGAATGATAGTATACTATCAATATTATTTTTAAAACTTAGTTTTTAAAAGAAGTGCTTTGTCTTAGAGATATTTCTATGTCAGTACATACAGGTCTACTTCATTCATTTACTCTATTGTAGGTTATGTCAGAGTATGGCTGTACCACAGTTGATCGAACCCTGTTTTTACTGAGGAGCATTTGTTTCCAGTTTTTGGCTACTGCATCCTTTATACACTTCTTGTGCATGTGTGTAAACCCTTCTTTAGGGAGACACAACAGTGGCTTCACTAGGTTTTAGGGACTTCACATTGAAAATATTAATGGATGCTGTCAAAGGTGCTCCATATGGGGTTCACCATATATATATATACACACATATATTTATTTATTTTATTTATTTATTTATTTTTTGAGACAGAGCCTTGCTCTGTCACCGAGGCTGGAGTGCAATGGCACAATCTTGGCTCACTGCAACCTCCATCTCCCGGGTTCCAGCAATTCTCCTACCTCAGCCTCCTGAGTAGCTGGGATTACAAGCTCCTGCCACCATGCCCGGCTAATTTTTGTATTTTCAGTAGAGATGGGGTTTCACTATATTGGCCAGGCTGGTCTCTTGACCAGGCTGGCCTAGAACTCCTGTCCTCAAGTGATCTGCCTGCCTTGGCCTACCAAAGTGCTGGGATTACAGGCGTGAGCCACCACTCCCAGTCCACCACTTTGTATTTTTACCACCAAAGGCAGAGATCATCACATCCTTATAAACCCCAGGTGTTATCAACCTTTTAACTTTTTACTAGTTTGATTTTTTAAATGGTACCTCATTTTGTATCCCTCCTCCCTGGTTACTACAAGACTAAACATATTTTGTATTGTGAGATGTCTATTAATGTCCTCAACCCATTTTTCCATTGACTTGTTGATTTTCTTATTGATTTGGGGGATATTTTTATATTCTGTCTATTAACCTTTGTTATGTAAGCCACACCTTTTTTTGAAACTGTGTTCATGGTACCTTTTTTATACAAAACTTAAAATTTTTGAGGTAGTCAAATTTATTAATCTTTTCCTAGATGGTTTTTAAATAAAAAATCTGGTATAAAAAATTCTTCTATAGTTGGAAGCTATCTACAGTCATATCTATCTCTAACATTTCATATTTATTTAGCTTGTTATTTATTTATTTTTATTATTTGTTTGAGATAGAATCTCGCTCTGTCTCCTAGGCTGGAGTGCAGTGGTGCCATCTTGGCTCACTACAACCTCCACCTCCTGGGTTCAAGCAATTCTCCTGCCTCAGCCTTCCAAGTAGCTGGGATTACAGGTACCTGCCATCATGCCTGGCTAATTTTTTGTATTTTTAGTAGAGACAGGGTTTCACCATGTTGGTCAGGCTGGTCTCAAACTCCTGAACTCAAGTGATTCGCCTGCCTTGGCCTCTCAAAGTGCTGGGATTACAGGCATGAGCCACTGCACCCAGCCTATTTAGCCTTTTAGTTCATCTGGAGTTTACTCTTGTGAATGGCATATCATAGTGTGCTATTGTTTTCTTGTTCCCGTAACTCCTGACTCTGACTTCTTACTGAAGTAATATCATTCTCTAAAGGCAGACTGAAACTCTTTCCTTCAGTCTGCCTTAGTTCTCCAAACAATGGATCTGTTTTTTCCCTAACGCTCCACTCCAGGTGAGAGAAGGAGAGCAAATATATGGAGAAAATAATAGTGCAAGGCACAAACTGCGTTGCAAAGACTGGTCCAGATAAAATGGCAGAGAGGGAAAGAGTACTTTCAGCTGAGCAGTTTGGGAAGACATCTCAAAGCAAGTGGTGCTTGAATTGTGAGGGGAATGGGAGGTTGTTTAGTTTGATTAGAATGTATATTACAGGCTAAAAGAGGTTGGACAGGCTATGATTGCAGGAATCGGCATCCTACAGTTAACAGGCCAAATCTGGCTGCTACCTGTTTCCATACAAGGTACAAACTAATAATGGTTTCCACATGTTTAAATGGTGGAAAAAATTAAAAGAAGAGTAATAGTTTATTACTATACTATATAATAGATGTACAAGTTATATGAAATTGAAATTTCAGTGCTGATAGAGTTTTGTTGGAACACAGCCACATTATTTGGCTGTGGCTGCTTTCGCACTGCAGTGGCAGAATTAAGTACTTGTGACAGAGACCAAATGGCCCGCAGAGCTGAGGAAATGTATTCTCCAGATCTTTACAGAAAAAGGTTGCTGACCCATGATATAGGGACTTGGATGCCAGGTTTAGGAGTGTGACTCTTATGTGCTGGGCAATGAGATAGGACACATTATGGTTGGTGGTGTGTTTAAGGAGTAGGATGCTGTTGTGGTCTGGAGATCTGCAGGTGAGAGTGGGGCAGGGAGGTGCTACAGGTAGCCTGGGAAACAATCCAAGTAACAAGTAATAATTTCAACTCTAGAAGTGGGAAGAGAAGAGGGGGAATGTGAACGATTCAGTCATTCATCAAGGCTTACTGTGGTCTGCATACAGTTCTGGGTGCCGAAACGTCTTATGAAGGTAGAAATGGCAGCTCTGAGGGATATGAGTACTATTATTAGTTTGCTAGGACTGCCATTGTACCACAAACTGGGAGGCTTAAACAATAGAAATGTATTATCTCGCAATTCTGGAGGCCGTTAACCTAAGATCAAGGTGACGGCAGGGCCATGGCCCCTCTGAAGGAGTCAGGGAAGGATCTGGTCCAGGACTGTCTCTCAGCTTCGAACAGTTCCTTGATTTGTGGCAGCATAGCTCTAGTCTTCACATGGACACCCTCCATGTGCATGTCTCTGTGTCCAAATTTCCCCCTTTTATAAGGACGCCAGACATAGTGGATTAGGGGCCCACCCTACTTCAGTATGACATTGTAATTAATTACATTTGCAATGACCTTATTTCCAAATGAGGTCACATTCCAAGATACTGGGGGTCTAGGACTTCAACATATAAATTTTGGGGGAATGCAATTCAACCCCTAACAGTTTGGCATGAAGTGGTATTGAAGGGACTCCTCCCCTTCCCCTACCTTCTGCCCCTGCCCATAGCATGGAGGGAACTTCCACTGAGCCTCCTCTGTCCACTTCTGGTACCTCTCACTAAGCCCCTTGCTCAGCCTCCCACAGGAGGAAAGGTTTATTTGGTGGGTCAGTGCTGACCTTTTGCACCTGTCTGCTGGTGGGCTGGTACTGTGGCTGTGCTTGTGGGTATAGCTCTCCTTTTCTGCCCAGTCTTCCTGCTCCCTTGAGAGAGCCACCCAAGGACAGCCCACTGCACATCCTCTGGCTCCAGCTCCTTGCCCATGTGCCTGACTGGGAAAGGGCATTCCAGGGCCTTCCTGCAGCTCTAGCCACACCTGGCTTTCCTGGCAGATACACCTGAGTGGGCAGCATGGGTTTTGTGTTCAGGGAATTACTCTTCGGATTTGACCTAGTAGTGTGGATCACGTGGATTATCAACATTTATGAAAATATATTTATGAAAATATGGTGAGCAATAGCACCATCAATGAAAAGGCATTGAGGAGAAAAGACAGTTTTTTTTTAAAAACAAAGTTCACTTTATTACATGAATTTTACGTACTAAGATAATATGAAATGCAGACTTGTTTAAATTCTCTTGCTGCTTCTCTTGAAGACAATGTCGCCCAATGTCATGGTCTGAAAGCCAGAAGAGAAATTATGAAGTGTTCATCTGATGTTGTATTGTAAAAAACAAAATTAAGCTTAAAAAACAGCACCAAATATGTTGGCATATGAAACAATTCAAAAATTCATCTGGTTTCCTGTAGGACCAGAGGAAGGGTTGGCAATGTTTTCCAAAATCCTATGCCAAGTCTTTATCACTTCTCCTCCTCACCTGGAAAGTCCTCCTGCCTTTGACTCAATTCTTTTCTACATCAGTGACTGTTATAGCAAGACCATCCAAACCAGCCCAATCCAATCTCTCAAAGTTTCATTGAGTACCTACTATGCACTAAATACATGTTGAGCACCAAGGATATATGCACATGGACACAACTAGGCGCACAGCCTGGAAGGCAGTGAGTAGCACATAATTGTCCTCCTGGAGCTGTGAAGCTTATAAAAACAGTGGATGCATCAGCTTTTGAGTTTTTAAGGATGTTCCCTCCACCCCTGCCAGTTCTCTTGAATAAGACTGCTGGAATGACATACCATGTCATCAGGGTGAAAAGGAGCCCCTTAGCTTCAGCAGCAATGCAATGGTTTCTGCTTGATGGGTTCAAGCCCTGGATTTACCATTTATTAGCTGATGACTTGGATAGGTCAACCTGTCTATTGAATCCCTCATCCAGCCTCCCTTGAAGAAGACAGGAGGATTAGGTGAGATGGAGTCTATCAAAGGGTGTTGGCCAGGACTTACTGCAGGACGGCTCATCTCCTGCTCCCCTGCCCTCCTGGGAATGTGCTGGGGTGGAGGGGGAAACTGCAGACTGGATGGGTAATGCTCACACTCTTTCTAGTTTAAGAATTTTTCCGGCCAGGTGCGGTGGCTCACGCCTGTAATCCCAGCACTTTGGGAGGCCGAGGCGGGTGGATCACGAGGTCAGGAGATCGAGACTATCCTGGCTAATACGGTGAAATGCCGTCTCTACTAAAAATACAAAAAGTTAGCCAGGTGTGGTGGTGGGCGCCTGTAGTCCCAGCTACACGGGAGGCTGAGACAGGAGAATGGCGTGAACCCGGGAGGCGGACCTTGCAGTGAGCCGTGATGGTGCCACTGCACTCCAGCCTGGGCGATGAGCAAGACTCCATCTCAAAAAAAAAAAAAGAATTTTTCCATTTGAACAGAGTGATGATGACAGCCTCCTTAGGCAGTGTTCTGTTGTATGTGACTCCCTAAAAATATACTGGTGGCAAAGAAGAGTCAGGGGGACATACCTGCAGGAGAAACACTGCACTATTCCTCCCCTACCCCCAAATAGGGTATAGGATGTGGCTGGCAGCCAGGCATCAAGGCTGACTGCATAACTGGACTGTGCCAGGCTTGTCAGGTGCCATAATATCACCATGAATGGGATTCTGTTTATAAACGCTAAAAGGGCAAAGGCATTTATGAAGCACTGTGGGCGTGCGGGGCAGGTGGAGGCCTCTGTGGCTGCTTGGTTAGTGCTGAGCAGAAAGGATTAGTGATAATATGTGTAAACTGCCTGGGACATTGTGGATCCGCAGTAAGTGCTGGCAGATACTGACCATAGGAAAGAAGTTTAGGGGTTGGAGGGTGGAGGGGTGGCATTAGGGTACGTGAACCTCTCCCCATGCTTCACCTCCCCTCTCCCCTCAAGCACGGGGAGCCACAGGCTCAGAGCACCACCAACTTACACTGGTGATTATGTCGCCGTTGAGTTCGGTCACAGACTTGATGTTTTTGAAAGTTGTCACCAGTTTATTGTCACCTTCCAACTGAACCACTGCCTGCAGGGAACAGAGAGATGGCCTGTGAGAAAAGGGTGGTGGGGGGCAAGAGCCTCGCTAATGAAGTTGCTTCTTCTGCACAGGTCTCAGCTCATAACAACTGAAATGTTCTGGTTCCTATGATTCCAAGCCTGCAGTTCTCTGGCTCCAAATAGAAGTGACGTGCATTTAAGAACTAAATAAAGTGAACAGGCAACCTACAGAATGGGAGAAAATTTTTGCAATCTACTTATCTGACAAAGGGCTAATATCCAGAACTTGCAAAGAACTCAAACAAAATTACAAGAAAAAAACAAACAACCCCATCGAAAAGTGGGCAAAGAATATGAACAGACATTTCTCAAAAGAAGACATTCATACAGCCAACAGACACGTGAAAAAATGCTCGTCATCACTGGGCATCAGAGAAATGCAAATCAAAATCACAATGAGATAACATCTCACACCAGTTAGAATGGCCATCATTAAAAAGTCAGGAAACAACAGGTGCTGGAGAGGATGTGGAGAAATAGGAACACTTTTACACTGTTGGTGGCATTGTAAACTAGTTCAACCATTGTGGAAAACAGTGTGGCAATTCCTCAAGGATCTAGAACTAGCAATACCATATGACCCAGCCATCCCATTACTGGGTGTATACCCAAAGGATTATAAATCATGCTGCTATAAAGACACATGCACATGTATGTTTATTGCAGCACTATTCACAATAGCAAAGCCTTAGAATCAACCCAAATGTCCATCAGTGACAGACTGGATTAAGAAAATGTGGCACATATACACCATGGAATATTATGCAGCCATAAAAAAGGATGAGTTTGTGTCCTTTGTAAGGACATGGATGCAACTGGAAACCATCATTCTCAGCAAACTATCGCAAGAACAGAAAGCCAAACACCACATGTTCTCACTCATAGGTGGGAATTGAACAATGAGATCACTTGGACATGGGAAGGGGAACATCACCCACCAGGGCCTATTGTGGGGAGGGGGGAGGGGCGAGGGGTGGCATTGGGAGTTATACCTGATGTAAATGACGAGTTGATGGGTGCTGACGAGTTGATGGGTGCAGCACACCAACATGGCACATGTATACATATGTAACAAACCTGCACGTTGTGCACATGTACCCTAGAACTGAAAGTATTAAAAAAAAAAAAAAAAAAAGGCCAGGCGCGGTGGCTCAAGCCTGTAATCCCAGCACTTTGGGAGGCCGAGACGGGCGGATTACAAGGTCAGGAGATCAAGACCATCCTGGCTAACCCGGTGAAACCCCGTCTCTACTAAAAAATACAAAAAATTAGCCAGGCAAGGTGGCAAGCGCCTGTAGTCCCTGCTACTCGAGAGGCTGAGGCAGGAGAATGGCGTAAACCTGGAAGGTGGAGCTTGCAGTGAGCTTAGATCCGGCCACTGTACTCCAGCCTGGGCGACAGAGCCACAGTCCGTCTCAAAAAAAAAAAAAAAAAAACACAAAACAACAACAACAACAAAAAAAAAAACTAAATAAAATGTCACGACCTCTTTTGTTAGAATTTTAATTCATGGCATGTGATCTAGAAATGAGCATGGAACACCTAAGTGGCCCCAAATACAAATGCTAAAATCAAATCAAGTAAAATCTCAATTCTCCCAAGCTAATGGAGGGAGGTAGTAGCAAAATTCAAAATATTGACCAGTAGAGAATACATCTTTTGCTTTGGTATGTATTCTTCTTCTTTGTTTTTTTTTTCTTTTCTTTCTTTTTTTTTTTTTTTAATTGAAATGAAGTCTTGTATGTTGCCCAGGCTGGTCTTGAACTCCTAGGCTCAAGCAATCCTCCCACTTCAGCCTCCCAAAGTGCTGGGATTGTAGGCATGAGCCACCTGCCCAACCAGGTATGTATTATTCTTCCCAGAACGTTAACATTTCATTTTCTGGCCTCCTTCCAAGCCCTTATACATCCTGGAAGAGATGACAGGAACCCAGCAGGGAGCCGAAGACCCTGGACAATGTTAAACATTTTGCCTCCAAAAAGAAAATTTGGAAAAGGACCATAGTTAAATCCCTTGACCATGAGCACATCAAGAATATTTTCCTCCTAAAATCATCCTGACCTGTAATGTTCTAATTGGAGAGGCAGAAAAAAAGCGTGACCAGAAGAGATAAAAAGACAAACATTCCCAGCCCAATGAACACAGCTGTCTGGGGGGAGGAGAGAAGAGGGCTGCTAAAGCATGGAGTGTTTCAGAGGGAGGAGGAGACAGGCACCCCCATTGCCGGGATCCCCCTGCCACCATCTGCCACTCACACAGCCCATACCCCACACCCCACACCCCAGCTGTCATTGCACACCTTGAGTTGTGCCCAGCAGAAGTGATGCTGCCCTGCCCACTGCCTTCAGTCTAGGGGGGTTGACTGTTCTTATTTTACAGTTTAGGGAGGTTGATTGTTCTTTATTTTACAGATGGGGTGGCTGAAGCCAGGGACTTTGTGACCACTCCTGAAGGCGGGGTCTGAGCACCTGTCTAGGGCCCTGGTATTCTGGTATTGCCAGCACTTCCTTCAATAAGTCTCTCCCTATCCTTCAAGAAGTATCTCCCAGCTCTAGGTTCAGTGAAGGCCAGTTGACTTTGGGCTCAGTTAAGGGTTTTTCACAAACTCCCACTTGCCCCACTCCTGGGCCCTGCTTACAGGACTCTTAGTGCCAGGAGCACTGGGCCTGGGAGAACCTGAGACTTAGAATCCTGCTCAATGCCTGGTTCCCCCATATCCTCTATATGGGAAAGCTCAGACTTTGGGGGCTGGAACATCCCCCAGACAATCCCTGGGAAGAGGAGAGCAGCTTCCCTATAAGATTCTTCCTTAAGAGCTGCCTTTGTCTTTCTGCTTCTCCCACAGTGGAGGTGGGTTCAGAAATGGTGTCTATGGGTGGAATTGTGAAGTTAGAGCCTTGAGGAATGAGGCCCTAGGGCCAGATTCCAAGGAAAGTTCTGACAGCAGAAGGGATGCTCTCCTACCTTGACTTTCTCCCCTGTCATTGTCTCCAGCTCACTTTCCTCCCCCACGGTGAACTCGTTTTGGATCACTTTGGACCCGGTGGTGATGGTGAACTTGAAGTGCTTCCCGTTCTGCACAATTTCCGTCACCCCCTTGATATCCTTCCCCTTCTGGATGAGCTCTTCCGGCAAACCTGGTGGAAACCATCTGAGGTTTAGAGATGGGCAAAGGTGGGAGTTTCATGACTGTGGTAGGCAGATGAGAGAAACGTTATGGCATGGAGGGGCAGAGGAGGGCACTGTGTCTTCCAAGGGGCCACAGAAACTCACTGGGGACTTGTGAGCAGCATGGGCTGTGACCTCAGGAAGGAAAGGACAGTGGCCTGGCCTGGCCTGCTGCTATCTTGCCAGTCAATTTACAAAAAGGACGCTCCTCTGGCCTGAAGAACTATTCCTCTTGTGAGTACCCTGGTTCTTGCTCACTCTCTTTCCTCATTCCCTCCTCCTTTGATGACTTTGCTCTTGGAGTGGGAGCATTTCATTCCCCATACCCTGAGTGACCAGAGAGTTGATCTTCCAAGCTAGGTCCCTCCTGGGAGTGACAGGGGAGCTATCGATAATCATGCCAGGCCAACACACCCAAAGCAGCACTGTGCCAGGCAAGCGTGTGTCCACCTCTGCAGTCAAGGCTCTGGAGGAAGACATGCCAGTAATCCCTTGCCCTGGCATAGAGCTTTACCAATTTTAGAACTTGTCCACACTGTTATACAAATTGAGGTTCACAAACATTATGTGGGTGGACAGTGAGCACAGAGGGTCCTGTTGCATGAGGGAGAGATGAGAGACACAGAGGTAGTATGAATTGCCTGCAGAAGATCCCTCTCCGGCAGTGCTGAAGGTCCTCCTCTCCTTGCCCCTGCTGTCTTCAGCACCCTTCTCATTCTTGGCACCCTCCCTTGCCACGCCACACCCTTTGCTTATAGGGCTCCCTCTGCCTGGAGCATGCTCCCTGGCCCTAGTCCCCTAGACACCTGTCTTCCAAGGCTTAGCCTGATCCTTCTCTTTACCTCCACTGAGCCATCCCTCCATGCCCTCCGTGAGCCACATCCTCCTGTACATGACCCTGGGAGGCACAGGGGTTAAAGCAGGGTCTCTGAGAATGAGTGCCTGCTTTCAATCCTAACTTAAACACTTCCTACTTGCATGACCTTGCTTGTGATTACTAAATCTTTCTAGGCTTCAATTACATCAACTGTAAAGTGGGAAAATAATGGTACCCGGCTTAGTTTTATGGTGAGGAATAGATGGGGTATTGCATATCCCATGGTCAGCACAGTTGCCTGGCAGTGTGTGCTCCATACACCTTAGGGAATGCCTTTTTACCTTTGTTTCTTCTCTTCTTTTTCCCGATAAGATAATGCCTTATTACCTTTATTATCTGTCTCCTTGATATCTATCCAGCACAGTGCTCAGTGTGTGATCAGCCTTGAATCACTGTTTGTTTGAAGAATGAATAAATGCAGGAACAGGATCACACAACGAAGTGCCAACGACATGTGGTCATCAATCCAGACCACACCCTAGTTCAGTGCTCTTTCCACTTGCCTATGGGATGGCCTTGTGCAGTGAGGACTCGCTGCAAATAACTCCAGAAGTCAGTAAAATGCCCCCTTGTTTGTGTATATAGCCTGAATCTCTCCCCCATCTCAACATTTGGACCCTAAATAGCCACTGCTGGTAGGGCCAGACCCTCATTGATGTGACCCACAGCTTTGCCTTTCAGAGCAGCACTCACCGATTGCCTTCATGAAGGATTCAAAGTTTTCCTGGCTCTGCAGTTGGTACTTGCCGGAGAAACTCATGCTGGCGATAGAGCTCCCTCTTCACGACTGACCTGCAGCTCTGCTGACCAGACTGTCCACTGTAGGTTGTTTTATAGGGGACTCCCTTCCCTTCGAATAGCGGCCAGAGGTCAGCAGCTGTTGATTCCTTTATGGCCAGGTTCAAACATTAACTCCTGAGAGCAATGGTCAATGATAAAGAACAGGATGGGCACAGCAAAGGTTTGCTGCAATTCAGCAAACATTAATGAATATCAGTCAAGCAGGAAGCCCTATGGCCCTGGGAGCCTTGAAGTGACTCTCCATACCCCATGAAATGTGTGTATATATGCATGTATGTGTATATATGCACACATGTGTGTATATATAGATGCGTGCATATGTGTTTATACATCGGTGTTTATATATACATACATGTATTATGTACATAAAGATGTGTCAATGTGCATATATGTAATACATACATATATACACATTATATGCATAAGTGTTCATATATGTCTGTACACATATACACACACGTGTGTGTGTGTGTACACACACAGAAAAATTCCAGAGAATTCCTTTGAACTCAAAACCTCACCTTATTTACATAACCTTATGATCTCTTCTCATCCCCATTATTACACAAACTTAATTTTTAGAGTTGTCATCAGCTGCTAGTGCTATTTTGAATCCTGGGAATTCCTCCTTGATGATTATAGTCTCCTCCATAGGCCTTTTTGAGGTGTTAAAGCAGTCTTTGCTAAATGGCAGGTGTAAAACATTGGAACCAGGTGTGCAGAATTGAGACACATTTTATTAGGCAGAGAAAAGGCAGGAGAAAGTCCCACCTGCCGACTTGCTCCAGCCCTGCTGAGAAGACAGGACAAGGGATCTGGGATTATGTGTAGGAAACTGGTCTCGTAGGGTTATGTATACAGCACTGGCCTTGGGGAGATGGCCCAACAGGGCTTCCAGTGGCCTTGGGATGTGCCAGTTTGTTGTGAAGCACAGAGAGGCGTGGTGCCCAATGGGTGCACATGTCCCAGTTCCTGCCACTGAGGCAGTTCTCGGCAAGCACCCCCTCACCCCCAGATTCTTTCCCGTCTTTGTCTGGACTTTGGCGTCAACCTTTTCACCTGCAGCCTCCGGCCTTCGTCCTGTGCTCCTCCTCTACTCTGTGGTTAGACAGATCATCCTGAAGCATAGGCTGGGTTGGGCCACTGCTTCAGGCATGAGCCTCGGTGGTTCCCACCACTTCAGAGGCCACAGGTCCTGGATGGCCTGGTGTCATGTGCCAGGTCACGATGGCCACCCCCAATAACACTTACATTTCCCTATTATGAGTTCTAATTTTTGGCTTGGAAAATGACTCCCATTGCCTAAACTTCTAGCAGGGCTGCCAGCCTTCAAAAGGCGACTCCAGTCTACCTTTCCATCCTTTTTCCTTCCTTCTCCCTAGGTCACAGTTCCAACCACAGGGCCAAGTGGACACATCAGGGGCGTCCATGCCACTCTCTATGCCCTCCGTGGTCTCCAGCATTTGGACATGCTGATCCAGCAAAGCACTTCATAAGTTCTCTCCTCCACCCACAGTCCCAGTGCCAGGGTCCTCCTACGGCATCCCTGACAGGTGGTATTAAGGTGTACCCTGCCAGAGAGAGGTCTCCACCTTTGGAGCGGTGTGGACAGAGAGCGCTCACTAGTGGAGTGTCCTGCCATGTAGATTCTGGCACCAGCAGACCTTTCCCTCCAGCACAGAGGGGTGCTGTGGCCCTTCCTGCTTGGCCCTCCTCTGACAGTGTCTAGGACACAGTGTCTAGGTGCCTCCCAGGCCAGGAATTGGGGCTGTCCCTGCAGCAAGCGAAGTGGGCCTGCATGCTGATAACTTATGGCATTTTATAATCACCACTACTACCTGAGCAGCGGGCAGGAAGGGGCAAGGTGGCTCAAAGAAGGATGGGCACACCCACAGTCCTTCTCTCATCTTGCTCTGAGCTTTGATTACGCATCTTTTAACATGTCTCATTGTACTGAAGGGGCCCTGGTCTCCAGGTGGGATGCTGATATTTCATTTTTGTATATGTAAGGAAGTAAAAAAATCCATTTTCTCAAGAACTGGCATGAGAATTCCTTGCGTGCGTGCGTGTGTGTATGTGTGTGTGTGTGTAAATGACTGCCTGGGAGACAGAGTGTGTGAGACCCCAGACCTCAGACCCGTGTGTCAGTGAGAGCCAAGCTGGTGAAGAGAAGGGCAGCTCCCTCATGCAGGAGACCAGGAGAGGCTGAGTGTGTCTTCCCCGCCCCTCTCCCAGACTGCAGAAAGAAGAGAGAGGAATGTGGCAGGCAGGCAGGAGATGCGCCACCAAGAGGGCGTGGGGTGATGGGTCACTGAGATACCCCCAGTGACTGCAAGGCAAGAAGAGCTCCAGGATGGCACTGGCTTTGAAGCTGCTCATTTGCTGCAGTGAATCCCCATCCATCTTTCTTTAATTTCCACTCCAACTATTTCAAAAGCTTCAGTAAAATATAGTGGCTGAATCAACATGTGAGCAAGTGGAAAATGATGCAGGGCTGAGCTTTATTTCTGGATGGATGTGATGGGGCTGAGATGGCACACGCAGAAGCAGTACCAGGAAGTGCAGTGTCTGTGGGGCTGCATTCCCTACAGGGTTCCCCAGGTCCCTAGAAATCCTAGGAAGGGCTTTGGAGGAATTCAAGCTCATTTTATTTAGATCCCATCTGGGTTACATGTGACATCTAAAGCCTGGGCCAATAGCTGGCATATGTCTGTCTAATGAGTATGTGAAGGTTCAGCCCAGGGCTAAATTCAGGTCTACACCTGAGACCCTATTCACCACCTATCTAAAGAGCTCTTCTAGCACTTGTCAAGGAAGGAATATGTAAACACTTGCTTAGATGGGGAAGTTAGGAGCTTTGCAGCCTAAAATCAATGAAATAATCACCGAGGAAAATGACCGTGATAGAGTCACTACCATGCCCACCTCCCATCCCACCCATCAGCTGCTTCGTTTGGGAGAATCTGCTGCAAGTGCCCATGTTCTCTCATGCCCCCAGCTGGCTGCCTGGCATCCTACTCAGATAAAGGGATATCTGACTTATACATCCACAACTAGGCCCTCTCCCCTTGATCGCAAATGTCAAGTATCACGCCCCACACTGCTGCTTTCTGGGGTCGACAGAAGGGAGTGGGAAGGAGCAGCATGAAAGTTTCTCCATAGAGAAAGTCAGCATCAACCCTGGAGGCCTCAGGGGAAGTATGGACCAGGTGCACCTTTCCTGGTGTCTGAGGAACAGCAGGACCCATGAGCTGTCCTGGGTGGACCCCTCTGCCTCGCGCTGCACTTCCTGCCTACCCTGTCCAGGCAACGCCTGCAGACTCAGAACAGCATTGGGAACGCAGCTGACCCAGAGGTTGGTCCAGGGCCTGGCACAACCAGTGAAGCCTTGACAGTTTCCCTGGCAGATGGGCAGCCTGACAAGTAAATCGAGCTGATCAACGCCGGGCCAGGACTCCCTCTCTCCCCCAGGTCTGAGATATGGCTATTCTTAGGCAACCCCCAATGACTTCCTTTTGTCATTTGTGTGTGTGTGTGTGTGTGTGTGTGTGTGTGTGTGTGTGTGTGTGTGTGAATCTTGAGAGCACAGAGATTAGTAGCCATTTCAAAATTTAATATTCATGAGTTTTCCATAAACTTAGAAGAGGGTAATGACATCTTCCACCCACTAGCTGAACAAACACAAGAAGAGATAAGCTTAATTGCAATGACAAAGTTCAAGTGGCTTTCAAGAAATAAAAAAAGAGACTCCCACTCTGTGGGCACAGTTTTGGAGTGACCAAAGACTCTGGCCCCACTCACTCCACACTAGACATCCCCTCTTCTCACATCCCTACTCAGATGGGCAGCGTGCAGTTGTGGGAAAGGAGGGGAGTCACCTCTTGGTGGCCAGGATATGATAGGTGTTCATTTTAGAACAAGCACCTTTGACCTTAGTGCCTGCAGTGCCAGCCTGCCCATTTCCTGGGTGTTTTGAACATAGGAGGTGACCTGAGAAGCCCATAATTCTGATACAGGCAGGGCTGCAGAGAGAAAGGACTTGGGTTTGGGCCCAGCTCTTCTTTATACCTGATGTGGAGCTTTGCTGAGCCTCTACTTGCTTATCTGTTAAATGGTCATAACATTTTTTGCCTCATGAAATAGTTGTGTAAACTAATCACAACCACAATGAGATACTACCTCCATCAGTCAGAATGGCTACTATTAAAAGTAAAAAATAACATGCTGGCGAGGCTGCAGAGAAAAGGAACACTTACAGACTACTGGTGAGAGTGTGAATTAATTCAGCCATTGTGGAAAGCAGTGTGGTGATTCCTCAAAGAACTTAAAACAGAATTACCATTTGACCCAGCAATCCCACTACTGGGTATATACCCAAAGGAAAATAAATTGTTCTACCATAAGGACGCATGCATGAGTATGTTCATTGCAGCACTATTCACAATAGCAAAGACATGGAATCAACCTAATGCCCAACAACAGTACACTGAATAAAGAAAGTGTGGTATATATGTACTCTGGAATACTATGCAGTCATAAAAAAGAATGAGATCATGTCCTCTGCAGCAACGTGGATGAAGCTGGAGGCCATATCCTAAGCAAACGAACAGAGGAACAGAAAATTAAGTACTATGTGTTCTCACTTATAAGTGGGAGCTAAACAATGAGAACACAGGATACTAGTAGGAGAACAACAGACACTGGGACGTAGTTGAGGGTGAGGGTGAGAAGAGGGAGAGGATCAGAAAAAATATCTATTGGGTCCTATGCTTACTACTTGGGTGATGAAATTATCTGTACACCAGACCCCTGCTACATGCATTTTACCTAAATAACAAACCTGCACATGTACCCCTGCATTTAAATAAAAGTTTAAAAAAATTTTTTTTAAATTTTAAGTGGTTATTGTAAAAATAAAAAAAAATTTAAAAAGAATTGTATAAACTGTCAAGTCCTTCAGAAATGCGACACTCATATGACAGGGAATCGCAGCACTTTGCATTTGCATCTGTCAGATGTCCCAGAGGTATGACCAGAGAGGACCAATTTTTCAATCTCCCGGCTTGGGGATGAGCTTCCTTCTCATCTCTCTGGGCCAGTGGGTAGTGCCTCCATTCCCCAGTTTCCTGGTGGTGCAGCTGTCTCTTGTGCAGTGCCAAGGCTTCATCTCCTGCTCCAGATGGCAACAAAACCCAAGCTCCTGGCCATCTGAGTCATTTTCAATTCTGACAACCACCTCAGGTGCCCCAGACTCAGCTCACTGCTTACTGCTCTGACTTTTAGCTCCTTCTGTGTTCCTAGCATCTGGGGTTTTCCTTTTTTCTTGTGACCTCAGCTGAAAAATTATTATGCTTCAACCTGGACACTATAGCCATGCTGCAGGAAGAGTTTGCGTTAGCTTCATTGGCCATGTCATTGGTCCTGAAAGTCTTATGTTTTCACCATGTGCTGTTTTCAATCCTTTTGGTAGAATTTCAGGATGTACTAACTTCAACAAAAAACTGTTTAAGGATATTTCTAGGACTTGTTTTATATGCACCAATTTTGTCTCTTCAATCATGGTAAGTTCCTTAAAGAATTCCCCTGTAACAACTGTAGAGTATTTAGAATGAGACCTGCTCTAATGAACCATTCAATATCCTTAGCATTTCTAGAGGCTCCCCTGCTATAAGAACCCACGGGGAGGAGCAAAAATAAAAATGTACTAAGCAAAAATTGTGGGTGGTGGTACGCACTGTCAAAGGAATTATACTACACAGAAAAGTGTATTGAATGAACAATCTTTTCCTTCACATGATAACTTGTTAGGAATGCCCTTGTTGTATGACATGAGGCCTTCCCACGATTTACCTTAGGACCCCCACTAATCCCTCCTTTACATGGTAGAGAGTAGAGCCCATGGATGGCATGGCAGGCAGTGGCGATCATGTGTCAGCTGATGTAATCAAGACAGAAACCAGAACTTACCTGCAAGCCTGGTTCATTAGGTTCCTATTTTGGCCGTAAAAGCTAATACCATTTATTTGTCCCATGTCCCTTGCCCCTGAGGGTTGAATGTCCAATTGGCAGTTTAATGTCAGCCTGACACTTCGAAAAGAAATATCTCCCAAGCAATCCTGGACCCATTTATCACCCCTATCCTGCAACCCTGCATCCTCTCTGCTTTCAAGCCATGGGTAATCAACCCTTCACAGCCACAGCAACACTGCCCTGGCCTCCTTCAAAACTCAGAGCATTGGTTCCTCGCCATGAAGCCCTCCTGAGGTCTCTGCCTTCCCTGCACCCCTAGACCAACATCCCCAAAGCAATCTCTATTCTCTTCTAATACATTAATAATGATAACAGCTTTCATTAATTGAACACTCAGTGCTTTCTCTGTACTATCTCATCAAATTCTCAAAATAATACTGTAAGACAAGCAACATGTTCCCATTTTTCAGTTGAGAAAACTAAGGTATAAAAAGGTCAGAAACTGCCTTCATTTGCCCAAATAGGAAGTTGCCAAGTAGAAACACAAATCCAGCCCGCTGGACTCCAAAGCTTGTGTTTTTGACTTTTATTATCTCCATAGTATAATTTTTAAAGATATAGTTTGGCTACCCTCATAAAAATTCTTCTAAATGGGAGCTTAGCACTACACTTTCCATGGAGTATATGACTAGAAAATGTTGACAGGACAATAGTCTAGGCACCACTGACCTCTTGAGTCATTGATGGGTTACTGTTGGTTGAGAATGTCTTGTTATTCCAGAACAAAGAGCCTGACAGTCCATGTGCATGAAGAGAGATCTCAAGAACTTAAAGATCGTGGGGAGGCTGCTGGACTCTTGTGTTTATCAGAGGCGTGGTGTAAAGCATATATACTGAATCCCAATTCTTCAAAGCAAGGATTTACAGTTCTTCCAATACTGTGTTTACTGGAATACCCCATCTGGGCCATGCTGTAAATATATATCTTGTGTTTCATCATAATCACACACATCATCCTTTTCCCTCTCCTTGGGTTTCCTTCTTCCTTCAGATCCCACAAGACATCAGATGACTTATCCACTGCTTAATTATTCACCCATCAAGCATCCTCTGACCTATTATGTGAGATTTGTGCTGGGCTCACATTTTGAATGTATAAAAAATTTGCTATCTAGTAGGAAACATAAAGGGAGTTAAAGCTGCCTTTTGAATAGGATGAAGTTTGAATAAAACTGCAAAATCTAGAGAATGTTTGAATTAAGAGCAAGAAGAATTTTCCAGTCAGGGAAGAAGTCAAGATGCTTTCACGAAGAGAGAGTGAAGCCTGCAAAAGCATAAAACATGCTGCAGAAGCAAGGCCTTGATTCAGGGCAGGATAGAGAGGAGAATGGGAGAGTCTGAGTGGGGAGATGGATGTGGGAGCTGGAGAGGGGACCACACTAGCTAGTGAGAGGGAGGTGGACTGGACCATGCTTTCCCAGAGTGGGCATATGTCAGCACTTGAGATGGTTTAGATTACATGGATAAATATTTTTAATATTAATAATTAAACATTTAGTTTAATATGTATTAGAAAAATATAGACTAACTTATGGTCTCATGGATCTTATTGCTTAGAATAAGGTCAAGTATTTTTAGGTAATCATTGAGAAAAAAATAGTGCATAAAATAGTACAAGAGCATGTCAGTCAGAGTCCAATATGGAAGACAGATATTAACCTAGGCATTTCAAATGAGGGAATTTAATACATGAGACTGGTTACCAAGAGTGGAAAGAGCTGGAAGAGCAGAGGAAGAAGGATTCAAAGCTGCTAATGCCTGGGCTGGAACCCAGGTATCTACAACTGCTTCTACAGTGTCAGAGGTTGCTGGTGCCTTCAGTTCCGGATTCAATAAAGTGGCGCCACCTCCACCAGGGTTTGAACCATGGAAAAGGTGCTTTCTCTGCTCACACTACTGGGAGAGACCCACTGCATGGCTGCAGCCACAACAGCAACCACTAGAATTTCCAGCAAAACTGCAGAAGGAATTGTCTCTTACTTCTGTCTTCTAATTCCCACTGAGCAGGTGATTGGCATATTCTAGTCCTAACGAAGACACAGCTAGCAAAGAAGTCTGGAAAACATAATGTGTAGACACCATGCGTCCCAAATACAGAACAGAGTGATGAAGTGAGGATAAGGAGCTGAGACATGCAGGTAAACAACTGGCACAAGGACATACAAAGATATGACAAAAACTAAAATAGTGGATCTGATATGCTAGTGGCAAAATTTTGGATTTGCTGCACTAGGTAATGAAAAGTCAGCAAAAGTTCTTAAGCAGGAGAGTGACATGGTCAGATCTGTGATTTTTGAAGATTATTTCCAAGGCAGCAGGAAAGATGGGATGAGGGGAGACCTGGAGGTAGAGAAATGGATTAGGAAACTAGCAAAAGTTATGGCAAGAGAGGATGAGGACCTGAATTTGGGAGTAGGCAGGAGGGTATGAATTGGAGGGACATTCTGTAATTGTAACAGGGAGCATTTGGCGGTCCATCATAGTTGGGCATAAGGGAAGAGGAGAAGCTGAAGACACCTCTGGAAACCC
This sequence comes from Rhinopithecus roxellana, assembly GCF_007565055.1. Classification (NCBI taxonomy): domain Eukaryota; kingdom Metazoa; phylum Chordata; class Mammalia; order Primates; family Cercopithecidae; genus Rhinopithecus; species Rhinopithecus roxellana. Next base: position 7,957,565 of record NC_044565.1, read on the forward strand.
AGCTTGGGTGACCATGGGGATGTTAATGGCACCCACTGAGGAGAGCGATGTAGGGAGAAAAGTCATCCTTCCCTGTCCTCTTGCCCCCTTCTCCTAGATGGAAGCATTTCTCTTCACTCTGAACTGTTCTGCTCTAGATCACCGGGCCTTACAACTGTATCTTACAACCTCACCTAGGTTATGCCTTCCTTTCATCTGGACGCTAAGGTGCTCGGTGGCAGGGTACAGGGATTCATTTTGTCTCTCCTACTGGTCTTTCCTGGTCCTTGGCACAGACAGGATCAATACATGTCTGGTGAATGAAGCAATGACTGTCATATTGGGACAATGACCATTTGTGCATTTGCACGCTATGCTTCCCCCTCTCCTCCAGTTCCAGTAGATCGTCTGTCCATTGCCAGGTGTCCTTAAAATCCTGAGAGCAAAACCCAACATCTGTGTTGATAGCTCAACAGAAATAGCTAAAGCCAAATGAAAGTTGTTTAGCAGAATTCATTCAGGCTGCTGATCCCAGCACCAGGCTCCTCTTACCCAGTGGGGTTCCCTGGTTTCTGAAGCTCAGGACAAAATATACAAAGTATGGGCTCAGTAAAAATTTATTAAGCTAAAGTGAATCAGTCTCTGCTTGAAAATGTGGCATCTTCTCATTTAAACAATTGCTTTAAGGGTCTGTGACCTGGAATAACCAAGAAGTTTGAGCTTATTTGGATTCATGAAGAAATAGGTTGGGGGGCAGATAACCAAAATATCTATCATGTTTTTTCATTTGTTTGTTTTTTAGAGATGGGGTCTTGCCCTGTTACCGAGGCCGGCTGGTAGCAGTTTTGATTACAGAGCAATTACCTAGATTATGGACCATCTGTGATTTGAATGGCTACCATATAGCCATTACCGAGAATGAATGAGTTCTGTGGGTAATGACGTGGAAATATTTTCCAAAATGTACTATTTTCCAAATATTTTCCCAAAATGTACTGTTAAGGTAACAAAAGGTAGTTACAGAAAACTATGTAGAATGACTTTATTTCAATTAAAAACCCAGTAACCAAAATTACATATGCCATACACCCATACACATCCACAAAGTCTGGAAGGGCACATTGCAGACTGAATAGTGGTTACCTCTGAAGAGAGTGGGAAGGGAAGGGGAATATAAAGGTACTTTTTACTTGTTTTATTTGATTTTTTCACAATACCTTCACATATTTCCTATATGATTAATTTCTTTAATGAGGCAGGCATTGCTGTGTGAGAAATATTCAGTCCACTCTCTCCCTCTTCCTGAGAAGGATGAGTGCTGGTTCCCACCTGTAGAGATGAGAAAAGCCTCTGCCCAGTCTCCTTCCAGACCTGAACCACAGTTGCTTGTCTCACTAGGACTCAGAGGCACACTGCCGTAGAGTCACCGCATTTCTCCAGCCGGTCCTTGGCTGTTACAGTCACACACACAGCTAATACTTGCTGAATGCTCACTGCTATTAGGCACACTATATGAATTTTCCCATTTACAGTACATTATAATTCATTTTAGAGATGAGCACTCTGGGGCACAGAGAAGTAAGGGAACTTAGCCAAGGCCTCTCAGGGCAGAAACAGAGGCCCAGCTCCAGAGCATGGGCCCATCCCTACCAGTCACATTGATGCAAGATAAGAAGTCAGACTCCATCTGATTTCCCAGGTGGATTACGATCCATGGGGATCCACACTCACCAAACTCACAGGAAACTTGTATGGAGACCAGGGCAGATGGATCCATTCATGTCAAAGCTGCTCTGATCTTCTTCTCTTTGTTAGTACTGGACCTAGGAGTGATCCCACTTAGAAGAAACCACTGTAAATAGTTCATCAGCATGCTTCCCATAAATGTAACAAACATTTGGGACTGCCTCACAAAAATGGTACCTCGCCAAATGCTCTGTATAGTTTTTGATCTGCCAGGATCTCAGAGTGGAAGCTTTCATAACTGAGATTTCCTGCAGCATGGCCAATAGGCACGGAGGTACTGAAGGCTCCATTCGGTCTGAGGTTGAAGGGAAAATCTTGAGGTTCCCTGAATTATTATCTCTCCCTTTGTGCCTCAAACTCTGGTTGAACTATAAATTTAAAATATTAGAAAATTTGATTAAGAAGTAAAGTTTTCAGAAAGCACAAAAAGCAAATTTTCTATTGCTTACTTTCAGTCTATTGATCTATTACTAGGAGGATTTCAACTTTTAGGAAATGTTAATCATAATATTAAGTCAAGAGTACAATGATAAAATTGGACAGGGAGGTTTTGGGTTTGTAATGACATTTCTTTTTCTATTTTCTTCTGCTTATTACTTGTGTAAGTTTCTCGAGGGCAGGGACTGTTTTTATTTGTATCTCTGGAGCTTAGAAAAGTTGCTGAGATTAGAAGGCACTGAGAATGTGCTTATTGAATGACTGAATGCACAGATAAGAATAAAACAAATGTCTCCAGTTTCATCTACAGGTGCTTCTTGGCAGGATCTTTGATTACAAATAAAAACAAATGCCTTGCACAGAGTGAAGATGAGAGAATAATTAGAGGTCTATGAGATAGAGCCAGGACTCTATTTAGCAATATTCTTATAAGCATCTCATAGAAACTCTAAAGCCCACTGCCCTAGATGGGAAGTGGCCCAGGGAAATTGCCTGGGAAGTACAAGATTGCATGATGCAGGCAGAGCTCACAAAATGCACATTGTCCATTGAGAGTAGGAGTGAGACAGATCACCCCATCTGCTGATAGGTGTGTGTATGTGGGACAGGTTAAATCACAGGCTCAACTTTGACCCCAAATTCCTCTTTGACCAAACCTTTTGACAGTTAGGTTAAATTTCAACTAATATTATTTGACTAAACTGCTCCCATATAACTTTCGGGACTGGAGGCTGTCAGACTTCCTTGGATGTTTTTACTCAAAGTAGCTCTGATGGGAATCGTTTTCCAAAGTCAGAGCAAAGTGAAATCCTAGTGTTTTGGAAAGGGGCAGGATTAGCCAAGATAATTGGGATTCAAACCTTTATTTACAGAGATATGTGGGACAAACGGGACCATTCACGGGTTTCAAACCATTCACTTGACTCCTTTTCCAAATAAGCCAAAGGGGACAAACTTCTGACCCTGGTTTTTGTTTATAGTTTTGGTTAATATCAATTGGAAGACTGATTCAAAGAGACTTCGAATTCCCGAAGACTGTAATAAAATGATGAACCCTTATCCTACGTAGCACAGTTCACCAAGACTTACTCATTTCCAGCTGCCTATTTGGTAGACACAATGTATACACTGACTTGTGTTTTACCAGAAAGAAAACTGAGACTCAGAGAGCAAAAATATCTTGCCTGAGGCCACACAGCCAGGAAACAGCAGAGAAGGCAGATCTTCTGAGAGTAATCCTGAACTGTCTCCACTACATTGGAGATGCCTCCCTTTCATATCTTTATCCTAAATACAAGGCAACTACTGACCCAGGAATGTTTCTGCACATATCTATTAATGCAGCACACACTTTGGTTGCTTCCTAACATCCAACCCTACCCATCTTCCTTGCTAACAAAACACAATCTTTTTCATATACCGGCAGTGTATGAGGGCTCTAATTTTTCCATGTTTGCCAACTGCTGTTATAACTCCATCTTTAGCATAGCCATTCTAGTGGGTATAAAGTGGTATTGCATTGTAGTTTTGATTTATGTTTCTCCCATGACTAATGATCTTGAGCATTTATTGGCCAGTTATGTATCTCCTTTGGGGAAAAGTCTATTGAAATTCTTTGCCCATTTTAAAGTTAGGTTATTTGTCTTTTAGTTGTTGAGTTGTAAGAGATCGTTATATATTCTAGACACAAGTTCCTTATCAGATATATAATTTGCGAATATTCCCTCTCATTTCGTGAGTTGTAATGGTGTTGTTTGAAGCAAAAAAAAAAAAAAAAAAAAAAAAAAAAACAAAAAAAAACTTTTAATTTAGATTAAATTTAATTCATCATTTTTCTTTTATTACTTGTGCTTTTGATGCTGTATCTAGATACTATTGCCTAAGCCTATAGACCATAAACTTTTAAAGTGTTCATTGATAATAGTCAGGTTGAAATCTATCATCTTGCTATTTATTTACTATTTGTCCCATTTAATGTATTATTTATTTTCTCTGTCTTCTTGTGGTTTCTTAGATATGAAATATTTATTATTTTTGTGTTTCCTTTAGGGTTTAAAATACACATCTTAACTTATCACATGCTATCTTTAAGTGATATTATGTCTTTTAAGATATAGTACAAGAACCTTACAGTAGTTTTCTTTCCTCTTTCTTTTCCCTTCCTTCCTTCCTTCTCTTTCTGTCCGTAATTCGTAATTATTACTTCAAGCTAATAAAATAAATTCTGCTATCTGTCTGTCTTCGTTAATCGTTCTTTCTTCTTTCTTTCTTTCTTTATTGTCGTTTTCTTTCTTTCCTTTCTTTCATTGTCTTCTTACTTCTTGTTCCTTCCTTCCTGTGCCTCACTTCTTCCTTCCTTCGTCTTCCTTTCCTTACTTCCTTCCTCTTCTTTTCCTTCCTTCCTTCCTTCTTCTTCTTTCTCCTTCTTTCTTCTTTCTTTCTTTCTTTCTTTTCTTTCTTTCTTTCTTTCTTTCGTCCTTTCCTTGATCTGTCACACAGGCTGGAGATCAGCAGCATGATATCGGCTCACTGCAGCCTCCACCTCCTGGGTTCAAGTGATTCTCCTGCCTCAGCCTTCTGAGTGGCTGGGATTACAGACACCTGCCATCATGCCCAGCTAATTTTTGTATTTTTAGTAGAGACAGGGCTTCACTATGTTGGCCAGAACTCCTGACCGCAGGTGATCCACCTGCCTTGGCCTTCCAAAGTGCTGGGATTACAGGCGTGAGCCACTGCGCCCGGCCCTTACAGTAGTAGACTTTAATTTCTTCCCTCTAGAACTCTGTGCTATTGTTATCATGCATCTTACCTTTATGTGTGTTATAAACTTCAGACTACATTGTTATTATTTAGGTTTAAATGACTGATTATCTTTTAAACAGATTTAAATAATAATTAAAATTTCATCACATAGTTACCATTTCCTTTGGTATTCGTTCCTTTGTGTGGATCCAGACTTCCATTTGGTATCATTTTCTTTCTTCTTATAAGACTTTAATATTTCTTGTAGTGTGGGTCTGGTGGTTATAAATTCTTTCAGCTTGTTTGTCTGAAATAGTCTTTATTTTGCCTTCATTTGTGAAAGGTAGTTCTACTGATATAGAATTCTAGGTTGACAGAATTTTTTTTTTCATTCACTGCTTTAAAGATGTTCCTTCACTCTATGCTTGTGTTGTTTTCTGTGAGAAGTCTGCTATAATTTTTATCTTTATTGTTCTAGGTAACATGCCTTTTCTTTTGGTTGTCTTAAATATTTTTCTCTTTATCATTGACTTTGAACAATGTGATTTTGATGAGCTGTGGTTTAGTTTTTCATGTGTCTTGTGCTTGGGCTTTGTTGAGCTTCTTGGATCTACATGTTAACGGTTTTGGTTATTATTTCTTCAGATATTTTTTCCCATACCTCTTTCTCTCTCCTCTCCTCTGTGGGCTCCAATCAGACTTCTATTAGGCTACCTGAAGTCTTATAGCTCACTGCCTCACAGCTTAGTAGAGAAGGCAGGAAAGTAAGTTGGCTCTTCCAAGTGAATGTATCATATTCCGAACAAGATAAATGTCCAAGGGGCTATAGGCACAGAAATAATGGGCACATGACTTGCCTGAAGGAAAACTGGTGGGATAAGTCAGAGAAAACTTCACAGAGGCAGTTCTGTTTATTTTTAAAATTCTATTTGTTTTTGTGTTTGTCATTTGGTATAGTATTTACTGCTGTATCCTCAAGTTCACTAATCTTTTCTTTTATAATATCTAACATTCTTTTTTTTTTTCTTGAGACAGGTCTTGCTCTGTTGCCCAGACTGGAGTGCAGTGGTGCAATCATAGCTCACTGCAGTCTTGAATTCCTGGGCTCCAGTGATCCTCCCACCTCAGCCTCCTGAGTAGCTGAGACTACAAACGTGTGCCACCAAACCTGGGTAATTTTAAAATTTTTCTGTAGAGATGGGGTCTTGCGATGTTATCCAGGCTGGTTTTGAACTCCTGGCCTCAAGCAATTCTCCTGTCTTGGCCTCTCAAAGTGCTGGAATTATAGGCATGAGCCACTATGCTTGGTTGCTAATATTCTTTTAATACCATCCAGTGTATCTTTCATCTTAGACATTCAGACATTGCAGTTTTCATCTCTAAACATTCAATGTGGTTTTGTTTGTTTGGTTTTTAGATATTTTCTATCTTCACTTAACATGGCAAACATATAGAATACAAGAATAATAACTGCTTCAATATCTTTGTTTTCTATTTTTAGCATATTCATAAATTTTGAAAGGGTACAATTGATTGAATTTTCTACTTTTTATGGCTATTTTTTCCTGTTTCTTTACATGCTTGGTAATTTTTTATTGGATGCCATATGTTGTAAATTTTACTATGTTGAGCAGAGGATAGTTTTGTATTCCCATAAATATTCTGGGTCTTTTGCTCTGAGATGCAGTTTAGTTACTCTGAAATACTTTGATCTTTTTAAGTCTTGCTGTTAAGATTTGATAGGCAGGACTGGAACAGTAGTCTCGCCTAGTACGAAGACAAGACCTTTCAGCATAATGTGTTCAATGTCCATAAATCATGAGGTTTTTCATTTGTGGTGGTAGAAACCGGCACTACTCCTGGCCCTATGTGAGTGCCAGATACTGTTACCCTCTCATCCTTTTGGTTGGTTCTTTCCTTAGCCTTGGATAGTTTCCTTGCTGATCAGTTGTCTGGGGACTACTTGAAGATCTGCAGATCTCTGGAGTTCTTACCTGTGCAGCTGTCTCCTCTCCAGTACTCTTTTCTGCAAACTCTTGCTGATTTGGTCTTCCTGAACTCTTAGCTCTGTCTCTTCAACTCAAGGAATTCACCACAATTTGCCTTGGTTTTGCCTAACTGTGCCATAGCCTAGAAACTCTCTCAAAGCAATAAGCTGGGGCAATTGTAAGATTCTCATAATTTATTTCTAGGTTTTCAGAGATCAGTTTCCTTCATTGTATGATGTCTAGTGTCTTGGAAGTTTGTATTGTATGATGTCTAGTGTCTTTTATGTAGTTTGCTTGTTTGCTTTTTGGTTGTGTCATGCAGAATGATTAATCTTGGCCAGAAACAGGAGTTAAATTTTTTTTAAAATAATCTTATTATCTTCAAGTAGTGATAATCTTAGCTCTTTCCTTCCAATCCTTCTACGTATCATTTCATTTTCTTGCCTTATAGTCTTGGCTAAGACTGCCAGAACTGTGATAACAATAATAGTAATAGTGGATTATCTTGTTTTATTCTAAATTTTACAGTTTTCTTGTGTTTTTACCTATGGTGGTTGGTGTACGTTTTAGCCAATCAATTTCACTTGCTTCCTTATTTTTCATTTGAGTCCAAGGGATTTCTTTAGCACAAATGTATGCCAAGCATTGTACTTTAGGTGCTGGGTGTAGAAAGAGGCAGGTGATAGAATCTTTGAGGAAGGGAGCTCAGAGTTTAATAGGGAAAGCAGAAAATCAAGTCAGCTTTTTCAAATGCAGTGTCTTTGATGCTAAACAAGAGATTGGTCCAGGTTACTATGGGCACAGAGATAAAGGGCATATGACTTGCCTGAAAGAAAGAGGGTGGGAGAAGTCAGGGAGGACTTCACAGAAATGGTAATACTTAGGCCTAATATTGAAGGATAAATAGGAGTTCAACAGTCTGACCAAAGGGGAATGGAACTGTGGGCAGAAGGAAAGGCATATACCAAGCAGAAACATGTGAAAGCAAATAGTCAATGTGACTAGAGAATTAAGTGCTTGAGGAAATAATGGGAATGAAGTCAGGTCTTGATGGTTTTTGGATAATTTTTAACTTTTATTCTGGAGGGTAATTCCTTTCTGAGTTGATCTGTGAATCATTTCTATTGAAATATAGGGCATATAACCCTGGAATGTATATTGCCTATTCTCATTGTTTTATGGTTTTTTGTGTCAATCAGATGAAGTGATAAAAAATGTCTAGCAGAATAAGAAGATCTGGGCAAGGTGTAGTGAAGAGGGGCATTTTAGCAATCCTGCTTTATACCGCAGCATCTCCGGTTTTTAAAATTCATAAACCAATAACATTTTCAAAAGAATTTTGGTTGCAAAGATGTTAAAATATAAAAATAATAATTACTATAGATGATCACATCATAACATAAATAACAATAAAGGCAAGAAAGGCATCATCTGAGCCTGGTTGGCAATCTGATTCTGATTTGTTCTGTAACCCAGTCACGATGTAATAGTTGCGTTTTCAGGTTGGGAATGAAAAGATAGAACAGCAGACTGATAACAAAATTAATACATGTGGCAGGTAAGTCTTCTTATGTGTGCCTCATGGTCAAACCAGGTCCTCCCTACTTCTCCACTCCCATGTAGATGGCCTCCCACTCTAGGCTGGAAGGAATGGTGAACGGAGGTCAGGAGCCTGGTGCCAGCATGTATGTCCCAGTGGGGTGGCTCACAACTTTAGTGACCCTGAGCCTACTTTTCCTATCTAAAAACTTGGCCTTTTCCTATCTAAAACCATTGATCATCTGGCCATGAGCTACATATCGTAATAGTCTTATTTAGATTGGGAAGCAGCAATCTAATCAGTGGCTCTTTTGATTAGACCTGGATTGTATGAAGTCAACACTCAATCCCAGAAGCTTCCAGTGACCCTAGATAATGGGCAGAGCTGTACCATGGCTCACCTCTGGGTGAAAGATCTCTTCAGTCTTGACAAAGTTGACTAAGGACCTTTGAACCTAGGACCACACAGATTGCCTCACCCCTTCCCAGTAAATGTGAACTCTCCCAGCCCAGTTTTTCATTTATGTGTCCATGGATGGAATGAGGAATTAGCACCGCAGTCATTATCAAAATCATTACTATAAGAAATTTTGTACTTCTCTAGAAAGGCCATTTATTCTACAATCTGAAGGAGAAGGGTAGAGCTCAGGCCACTTCCTCAGGCTGATACTTTTATCTTTCTTGATAGTCAGTTTCTGATAAATTCAACCCTTTTGAGATATCCTGCTTTTTTTATTGCCCTGGATGTCCTTGGTCACTCAGCACACCCAGGACGCTTAGCTACCATTATCTTGGTGAAGGTGGGGTAGATTTTTGTCCTGTTTGTATCTGCCAAGTTAGTGACCAGCTCTTCATCCCTGTAAAAGGCAGAATGAAGTGCTGGTTCAATGTATGTCAGGAGACCACCCACAGGCTGGGATTCTAAACCTGCTGTCTAAAGCGAGTTGTGTCCTCTCCCCAGCCAGGTTGCCCACAGCACCCAGAATCCAGATCATCCATGAATGTCAAAGTTGACAGATCTTTGAGGAAATTTATTCTAAGAAATTATAACTAAGAGACTTTAGGAGTCTAGAGAGCCCAGAAACACCTGAATTATGTGTAAAATTTCAGATTACATTTTTCTGATGAGGCTTTCAATAGATTCTCAAACTTAACCTCCCCAAAGTTCAAGAAGCCTTGACTTAACGCAATCCCTTGTTAACTAATGAGCAAACAGAGAAGTGAAGTAATCTGCACAAGTCACACAGGTAGGAAGGAGTGGAGCTGGAAGAGAACTTGAGGTCTGCTACATTCCACTCTCTACTCCCACTTGGAATCTAGAGCAGAATTCCCCAAAGTGGTCCACTCAGTTCCTATACAAGTTAAACATTCAGACATCTGGGTCCATCACAGACCTACTGAGTCAGAGTGTCTCAGGACAGGGCCTAGGTGTTTAGCAAGCTCCCCTAGTGTTTTGGGGACACACTAAAGTTTGGTAATCCAGGACCCTTCCCCAAATTAAAACATACACAAAAAAGATAAAGTAACGAGATGGCTATAACCAGTTTCAACTCTTTTAGCTACTTTCTCCATATTTCTAAATGACATGTTTTTATAAGCTTTCTTTCCTCCACATCCCCATTTTCCTCCCCATTTTCCTTTTAGCTTGAGATATTATCACCTGATTTATTATCATGGAAATTAAGGATCATGAGACTGATTTGGTTTTCAGGTGCCCACCTGGGCACACCCCTATCATCTCCATTTTCAGGGAATGCTCCAGCAGCACAACTGACTTACCCCACTTCACCTGTCACAGCAGGTTCAATCTCTGCTTATCTGGGAAAGCACTGGAGAGCCGCTCTATGACCCATATTCCTAGCTGCCTTCCACACCTTCCCTGATCCTACAACACACTTAGGAATCATTAACAAACCTCAATAGGAACATGCAGGTAAGGGAGGGGATCTTTGCATTCTCCTGATTTGCAAGGTCCACCTGCAACCTCTCTGCTACCTTTCTCCTATGTCCGGTGCTTTCATTCCCCTACCTGCACACTTTTCACTGTATATCATCTTCCCAGTTCATCAGTGTTGATAAAATACTCCATAATTTTTCATTGGTTGTTCTTTCATTTATGTTCACTTTTTTTAAAAAGGGTCATTCCTCTGCTAAGCACTCAGTACTGTAATATTCTTTGTTTTCACCACTTAGGATGGGATGGTTCACATTCTCACCACAGATGTCTGCAATCCTAGCAACAGGAGAGCCCCTTGGCCCTCGCGGCCCTGAGTGTAGTATAGAGAGCTGCCTAGTGTCCCAGAGAAGGAATTTACCCTGGGTCACATCCTTCTCCTAGGACCCAAATGCTGCAACATGGCACAATTTTGAGAGTGGAGCCAACACCACACAACGTCCTGCCCTGGGATACATATCCACTCAGAGAGCTGCAGCATTACAACCCTGGCTGGACCCAGCAATGCAGCTGTGTTCCTAGTGCCCAAGCCCCTGCAGTGGCCTATACCCCAGGGAACAGAGAGCTCAGCACCTCAGGGAGGCTGCTCCTAGGACATAGGGAGCCAAAACATATGCTTCACAGAGTTTGAGAGTCACCTGCTTGAGACCACTGCCACTGACCGTAGTCCCACTCCCTCCAGAGAAGGGGCTGCTGTGTACCTGTATGAGCCATCTGGGGACCCAAAACCCAGCCTGACTGGGCCACCAGTGCCATCACAGGTGCTCATGCATGCTGAATGGGGGCCTGAGGACTGGCTCTCTGCCCAGACCACCACAGCCACTGCACATATCTGCACTTGTTGCCCAGGGGCCAAAGGACTGGCCTTCCTGCCAGTGCAGGACCACCACTGCCATTGCATACACCTGCATATGCTGCCCAGGAGGCTGAGGACTGGGCTTCCTGGACTTCTATCACCACTGCTCACACTCTTACATACCGCCTGGGGGCCCAAAAGTTGGCCTGCCTGGCCTGCTGCCACAATCATGCCATCACCACTTTGGACACTCATGTATGCTAGCCAGGGTCCCAAGAACTAGCTCGCCCCAGCTATTGCTGTCATTTCAATTGCCTGACATGTTTCCTGGGGGCCCAAATACCGGCCCACTCATCTCACTGCTATTGCCACCTGTGCACCCTGCCCAGGGGTCCAAGGACCAGACTGATCAGGGTTTGCCACCACAACAGATGATGCTCAGCCATACCACTCAGGGGCCTAAGAACTGGCCTGCCTGGCACCGCAGTTCCCAGGAAAGCCTCACCACAGCCTCTACAAACAATAGTAGCCTAAGCCACCGAGAAACTCACCAACACCACTGACATTGATTATAGCCAAATAAATCATGCAGAGTACACTAAGGTGCCTACCCAGAACCATAGCAAAAGTACCCCACCCAACCAACACTATGGATATATCTATAGGAAAAAGACTTTCACTATGAAGGTTACTTCAAAAACGGGAAGAATCAACTATTACACCGGATGCACAAATATCAACATAAGGACACAAGAAACATGAAGAAGCAAGGAAACATGACATGTGAAACACACACACATACACAATCCCTGTAATTCTTCAGTACAGGTTCCAAAGAAAAGGAAATATATGAAATGCCTGAAAAAGAAATTCAAAATAATGATCTTAAGGATACTCAGTGAGATACAAGAGAACACAGATAAATAATACAAAGAAGTAAGAAAACTACTCTATGATTTGAATGGAAAATTTTAAAAAGAAGTAGAAATCATAAAAAAAGAAACAAACCCAAATCCTAAAATCCTGAAACTGAAGAATTTAATGAATGAAAAAAATATATCATACAGCTTCAACAATTGACCAGATCAAGAAGAAAAATGAATTTCTGAATTTGAAGACAGATCTGAAATAACCCAGTCAGACCAAAAAAGAAAAAAAATAAATTAGAAAGAGTAAAGAAACCTACATAACATATAGAACACCATCAATAGAACAAACATTCAAATTTGGAAGTTCCATAAGGAGAATATATAGGGAAAAACATAGAAAATCTATTTAATGAAATAATAGCTAAAAATTTCCCAAGTAATGGAAGAGATATAAACATTAAGATACAGGAAGCTCAAACGTACTGAAATAGATTCACCCCAAAAAGATCTTCCCTGAGGCACATCACAGCCAAACTGTGAAAAGTCACAGATAGAGAGAGAAGTCTAAAAACAGCAAGAGAAAAATGTCAAGTCACATATAAGGACATTTCTATTAGACTAATAGCATATTTCTTATCAGAAACATTGTAAGTCAGGAGAGAATGGGATGATATATTCAAAGCATTGTAAGAAAAAAAAAGTGGCAGCCAAGAATACTATATACAACAAAGCTATCCTTCAGAAATAGAAGAGAAAATTTTTTTTTTCCAGAAAAGCAAAACCTAAAGGAATTCATCACAACTAGACTGGACCTGCAAGAAATATTAGGAAGTCCTGCATTTGGAAGTGAAAAAACAATGTCTACCACCATGAAAACATACAAAAGTACAAAACTCACTGATACACAAATGAGAAAAAGAAAGGAATCAAACATCACTGCAGAAAACCAACAAATTGCAAAAACAAATAGTAAAGGAGAAAGAAATGAACAAAGGATATACAAAACAATTAGAAACCAATGAACAAAATGACAGGAGTAATTTATCACTTACCAATATAATGTTTAATGTAAATTGTTTAAATTCCTCAACTGAAACATAAAGACTGATGGAATGAATAAATTAAAAAAAGACCAAACTTTATGCTTCCTACAAGAGCTCACTCCACCTAGTTTCAGACACACATAGACTGAAAGTGAAGAGATGGAAAAAGATATTCCATGCAAACAGAAACCAAAATTGTCCAGAAGTAGCTATACTTATATCGGATAAGCAGTTTTTAAGTAAAAATTTAAAAAGACAAAGAAGGTCATTATATAATGGTAAAGGGATCAGTTGCATAAGATGATATAACAATTGCAAATATATATGCACCCAACATTGGAGCACCCAGATATATAAAGCAAATATAATTAGAGCTAAAGAAAGAGACAGACCCCAATACAAAAATAGTTAGGGACTTCGACACCCCATTTGCAGCATTGGACAGATCACCTGAAACATAAATCAACATAGAAACATAAAATCAACATAAAAACATAAAAAACATAAAATCAACAAAGAAATATCCAACTTAAATTCCACAATAGACCAAATGGACCTAATAGACATTTACCGAACATTTTATATATCAGCTGAAGAATAGACATTCTTCTCATGAGCACATGGAACATTTTGTAGAATACACCACATATTTGGCCACAAAACAAATCTCAACAAATAAAGAAGCAAAATCATATCAACTATTGTCTCAGACCAAAATGGTATTAAACTAGAAATCAACAAAAAGAGAAACTCTGGATACTGTACAAATATAAGGAAGCTAAATAACGTGCTCCTGAATGATTATGTATCAATGAAAATATTAAGGAAGTCAAAAGATTATTTGAAACAAGTTAAAATGGAAGCACAACACATCAAAATCTATGGGATACAGGAAAAGCAATACCAAGAAGGAAGTTTATAGCAATAAACACTTAATCAAAAAAGAAAAAAGACTAAATAAATGACTTAATAATCTACCTCAAGGAACTAGAAAAGCAAAAACAGACCAAACTCAAAATTAGCAGAAGGGAAGAGCATAATAAAAAATCGGAGAAGAACAAAATGAAATAGAGACTAAAACAATAATCAAAAAGATCAATAAAACGAAAAGTTGGTTTTTGGAAAGATAAACAAAGTTGACAAGCTATCAGAGTAACCAAGAAGAAAAGAGAGAAGACCCAAATAAATAAAACCAGAAACAAAGAGAATACATTACAACTGATAACACAGAAATTAAAAGGGTCATTAGAGACTTTTATGAACTATATGTCAACAAATCCCCACCTAGAGGAAATGAATGGATTTTTGGACACCTATAACCTACCAAGATTGAACCAGGAAGAAATAGAAAACTTGAATAGGCCAATCATGAGTAACACTGAACCACCACTTTAAAAAAAAAAATCTCCCCAAAAAGAAAAGCCCAGGGCTAGCTGACTACTACTGAATTCTACTAACATTTTAAAGAACAAGAATTATTTTCAAACTCTTCAAAAAAGTTAAGGAGAAGCAAATGCTTCCTAACCTATTCTGTGAGGCCATTACCTTGTCGTCAAAATCAAACAAGTACACAACAAACAAACAAACAAAAACTGTAGGCCAGTTTCACTAATGAAAAATTAATATCACTGATGCAAAAATCCTCAACAAAATACTAGCAAACTAAATCTAACAACACTTCAAAAAGATAATATGTCATGACCGAGTGGAATTTATCTCAGGAATACAAGGATGGTTCAACATACAGAAATCAATAAGTGTGATACATCTCATCAACAGAATGAAGGACAAAAACCACATGATCATGTCAGTAGATGCAAAAAAAGCATTTGATAAAATGTAATATTTCTTCATGATAAAAACTCTCAGCAAATTAAGAATAGAAGGAACACACTTCAACACAACAAAGACCATATATTAGAAACCCACTGGTAATATCATACTGAATGATGGATGCCTACTTTCATCACTGTTATTAGATGTCATACAGCAATTAGGCAAGAGACGAAATAAAAGCTTTCCAAACTGGAGAAAAGAAAGTCAAATTATCCCTCTTTGTAGATGATATAGCATATATAGGAAAACCTAAAGACTTCATCAAGGAACTCTGAGCTGATAAACAAGTTCAGTAATGTTGCAGGATACAAAATCACCATACAAAAATCAGTAGAAATTTTACACACCAAAAACAAGTTGACTGAAAAAGAAATCAAGAAAATAATCCCATTTGCAATTTCTAAAAAACCTCCATAGGTGTAAATTTAACCAAGAAGGTGAAAGATCTCTACAATGAAAATTAAAAACTGATGAAAGAAATTAAAGAAAACAGACAAAAATGGAATGACATTCCATGCTCATGCATTGGAAGAATTAATGTTGTTAAAATGACCATACTGCCCAAAGCAATCTACAGATTTAATGCAATCCCTATCAAAATACCAATGGCATTCTTTACATAAATAGAAAAAACAATCTTAAAATTCCTATGGAACTAAAAAAGACACTGAATAGCCAAAGCAATTCTTAGCAAAAATAAAAAAGCTGGAAGCATCACAATACCTGACTTCAAAATATATTACAGACCTATAGTAATCAAAACAGCATGGTATTGGTATAAAAAGACACATAGACCGGTGGAACAGAATAAGGAGCCTAGAGACAAATCCACATATTTATATCTGATTCTCAACAAAGGCACCAAGAACATACATTGGGAAAGGACATCTTCTTCAATAAATGTTGCTGGGAAAACTGGATATCCATATGCAGAAGAATGAAACTTCATCTCTATGTCTCACCATCTTCAAAAATTAACTCAAAAAAATTAAAGGCTTAAATGTAAGACCCAAAACTATAAAACCACTGGAAGAAATCATAAAGGAAACACTTCAGGATATAGGTCTAGGCAAAAATTTTATAGCTAAGACCTCGAAAGCATGGACAACTAAAACAAAAATAGACAAATGGGACTATATCAAACTGAAAAGTTTCCATACAGCAAAGGAAACAAACAAGAGTGAAGAGACAACCTGGAGAATGGGAGAAAATATTTGCAAACTACTCTGAAAAGGCATTAATATCCAGAATATACAAGGAACCCAAACAACTCAACAGCCAAAAGCCCAAATAATCTGATTTTAAAATGGGCAAGTGATCTGAATAAACATTTCTCACAAGAAAACCAAATGACCAACAAATATATGAAAAAATGCTCAACATCACTAATGTCAGGGAAATGCAAATCAAAAACATGAGGAGCTATCATCTCACTCCAGTAAGAATGACTATCATCAAAAAGACAAACAAAAACAAACAAACAAACACTGGTGAAGATGTGAACAAAAGGGAACTCTTATACCCTATTAGTGGCAATGTAAACTAACATAGCCATTATGGAGAACAGTGTGGAGGTTCCTCAAAAAACTAAAAATGGAACTACCATAACATTCAGCAATAATATCCAGTATTTACCCAAAGGAAAGGAAATGAGTACGTCAAGGAGATATCTATACCTCCATGTTCATTGCAACATTATTCACAACAGCCAAAAAATGGAATCATCCAAAGTGTCTATCGACATATGAATGGATAAAGAAAATGTGGTATATGTACACAATGGAATACTAGTCAGCCATAAAAAAATGATATCCTGTCATTTGCAGCCACATGGATGATCCTGGAGGACATTATGTTAACGGAAATAAGTTGGGCACAGAAAGATAAACATCACATGTTCTCACTCATATCTGGGAGCTGAAAAAATTGAGCTTATAAAAGTAGAGAGTAGAACTGTGATTATTAAGTGCTGAGTAGAGTAGTAGAGAGAGGAAGATAGGGAGAGGTTGGTTATGCATACAAAGTTATAGCTCTATGGGAGGAATAAGTTACAGTATTTTGTAGCACTGTAGAGTGAATATGATTAATAATAATTTAGGGTATATATTCAAAAAGCTAGAAGAGAAAATTCCAAATGTTTACAACATAAATAATACATGTTTGAGATGATGGATATGCTAATTACTCTGATTTTATCCTTACATAGTGTATACATGTATTGAAGTATTCTGTATCCCATAAATATGTACAATCATTACACATCAACTAGAAATAAAAGAAAAAATAAAAAGAAAAGAAAAAAGAACATTTGTGATTCATGAAAGGAGGTAAAAATAGCAACACTAATAGGACTTTGGAAGAAATTGATGGCAACTCTCATGAATAACGTTGAGGGGTTCAAGATTTCAGTGGGGAAAGTAACTGCAGATATGAAAATTAGCAAGAGAACGAGAATTAGAAGTGGAGCCTGAAGATGTGACAGAATTGCTGCAATCTCATGCTAAAAGTTGAACAGATGAAGAGCTGCTTCTTATGGATCAGCAAAGAGGGTGGTTTCTTGAAATGGAATCTACTCCTTGTGAAGATGCTGTAAACATTGTCAAAATGACAACAAAGGATTTAGAACAGACATAAGTTTAGTTGACAAATTAGCAGCAGGGTTTAAGAGAATTGACTCCAATTTTGAAAGAAGTTCTATTGTGGGTAAAATGCTATCAAACAGCATCCCATGCTACAGATAATTTTTGTGTGTGTGTGTGAAAGGAAGAGTCAATGGGTGCAGCATACTTCATTGTTGTCTTATTTAAGAAATTGCTGCAGCCACCCCAACCTGCAGCAACCATCACCTTGGTCAGTTAGCAGTCATCCTCATTAAGGCAAGACCCTCCACCAGCAAAAATATTACAACTTCCTGAAGGCCCAGAAGACCACTAAAATGTTTGGCAATAAAGTATTTTTATTTATCTATTTTTATTTTTATTGTGAGACAGGGTCTTGCTATGTCGCCCAACCTAGATAGGAACTCCTGGTCTCAAGGGATCCTCCTGCTTTAGTCTACTATGTAGCTGGAACCACAGGCACATGCCACCACACCTGGCTTTAGCAATTAAGTATTTTTATTTTTTAAATTTTTAAAAATTCTTTATTTCCATAGGTTATTAGTGAACAGGTGATGTTTTGTTGCATGAGTAAGTTATTTAATGGTGATTTGAGAGATTTTGGTGTACCCATCACCCAAGCAGTATACACTGAACCCAATTTATAGTCTTTTTTTTTTTTTTTTTTTTTTTTTTGAGATGGAGTTTCACTCTTGTTGCCCAGGTTGGAGTGCAATGGTGTGATCTTGTCTCACCATAACCTCCGCCTCCCAGGTTCAAGCAATTCTCCTGCCTCAGCCTCCCAAGTAGCTGGGATTACAGCCATGTGCCACCACACCCAGCTAATTTTGCATTTGTAGTAGAGATGGGGTTTCTCCATGTTGGTCATGCTGGTCTTAAACTCCCGACCTCAGGTGATCTGCCCGCCTTGGCCTCCTGAAGTGCTAGAATTGCAAGCGTGAGCCACTGCACCTGGCCCCCAATTTGTAATCTTTTATCCCTCACCCACTTCCCACCCTTTCCCCTTGAGTCCCCAAAATCCATTGTGTCATTATTTATGCCTTTACATCCTCATAGCTTAGCTCCCACTTATGAGTGAGAACATGTTTGGTTTTCCATTCCCGAGTTACTTCACTAAGAATAATAACCTCCAATCTCTTCCAGGTTGCTGCAAATGCCACTAATTCACTCCTTTTTATGGCTGAGTAGTATTCCATCAGATATATATGTACATATATATCATATATACATATATACATATTGTGTATATATATATCATAGTTTCTTTATCCACTTGTTGATTGATGGGCGTTTGGGTTGGTTCCACATTTTTGTAATTGTGAATTGTGCTGCTATAAACATGTGTGGAAGCATCTTTTTCATATGACTTATTTTCCTCTAGGTAGAAATCCAGTAGTGTGATTGCTGGATCAAATGGTAGTTCTGTTAGTTCTTTAAGGAATCTTCACACTGTTTTCCATAGTGATTGTACTAGTTTACATTCCCACCAGCAGCGTAGAAGTGTTCCCTGTTCACCGCATCCATGACAACATCTATTATTTTTTGATTTTTAAATTATGGTCATTCTTGCAGGAGCAAGGTAGTATTGCATTGTGGTCTTGATTTGCATTTCCCTGATCATTAGTGATGTTGAGCAATTTTTGATATGTTTGTTGGACATTTGTATATCTTCTTTTGAGAATTTTCTATTCATATCCTTAGCCATGACCACTTTTTGTTGGGATTTTTTTTTTCTCCTTGTTAATTTGTTTGAGTTGTAGATTCTGGATATTAGTCCTTTGTCAGATGTATAGATTGTGAAGATTTTCTCCCACTCTGTGGGTTGCCTGTTTACTCTTCTAACTCTTCCTTTTGCTGTGCAAAAGCTCTTCAGTGTAATTAAGTTCCAGCTATTTATCTCTGTTTTTATTGCATTTGCTTTTGGGTTCTTGGTCATGAAAGCCTTGCCTAAGCCAATATCTAGAAGGGTTTTTCCAATGTTATTTTCTAGAATTTTTATAATTTCAGGTCTTAGATTTAAGTCTTTGATCTATCTTGAGTTGATTTTTGTATAAGGTGAGAGATGAGGATCCAGTTTCATTCTCCTACACGTGGCTAGCCAATTATCCCAGCACTATTTGTTGAAAAGGGTGTCCTTTCCCCACTTTATGTTTTTGTTTGCTCTGTAGAAGATCAGTTGGCTATAAGCATTTGAGCTTATTTCTGGGTTTTCTATTCTGTTCCATTGGTCTATGTGCCTGTTTTTATACTAGTACCATGCTGTTTTGTTGACTATGACCTTATAATATAGCTTGAAATCAGGTAATGTGATGCCTCCAGATTTGTTCTTTTTGCTTAGTCTTGTTTTGGCTATGAGGGCTCTTTTTATGTTCCATATGAATTTTAGTTTTTTTCCAGTTCTGTGAAGAATGATCGTGGTATTTTGATGGGAATTGCGTTGAATTTGTAGACTGTTTTGGCAATATATGCATTTTCACAATATTGATTTTACCCATCCATGAGCATGGGATGTGTTTCCATTTGTTTGTATCATCTGTGATTTCTTTCATTTGTTTGTGTCATCTATGATTTCTTTCAGCAGTGTTTTGTTGTTTTCCTTGTAGAGGTCTTTTACGTAAGTCTTTGGTTAGGTATATTCTTAAGCATTTTTTTTTGGTAGCTATTGTAAAAGGGGTTGAGTTCTTGATTTGATTCTCAGCTTGGTTGCTGTTGGTGTATAAGAGAACTACTGATTTGTGTACATTGGCAATTAAGTATTTTTAAATTAAGGTATGTACATTGCTTTTTAGACGTAATGCTATTCCACACTTAATAGACTACAGGATAGTGTCAACATAGCTTTTATATGTACCTGGAAAAAAAAATTTATATGACTTGCTGATTTCACTTATTGTGGTGGTCTAGAACCAAACCTGCAGTATCTCCAAGGTATGCCTGTACTGGAAAAGGAGCCAGGTGACCTTGAAGATGAGCCTCAATTCTAGTTGTCGCATCTGTGAAATGTGGGGGAAGGCCCAACCTATCTTCTGATTCTAACATGTTACAAACATTTTAGACAATTGCTGCTTTCTGATCATCATCTACTTAACAGAGACACTGAGGGAACAGGAAAAAGTGATAAAGTCACTGCTACTTGGAGATCAAGGAAAACAATTTAAATATAACATCATTAATGTGGGTACACAACTGGTAGTTAACCAAGAGGTAGCAGGGACATAGTAAGGAAAGATAACTCTCATAGAAAAAATTCCAATGCTGATAATTTTCTGGGAAAACATTTATTGTTTCTTCTTCTCCTCCTACTCCTCTTCCTCCTCCTCTTTTTCTTTTCTTTCTTTTTTTTTTTTTTTTTTTCTTTTTTTTTTTTTTGAGACAGGTTACACTCTGTTGCCCAGGCTGGAGTGCAGTAGCGTGATCACAGCTCACTGTAGACTCAACCACCTGGGTCACAATCTCCTGAGTAGCTGGGACTACAGACCCATGGTGCCATGCCAGGTTAATTTTTGTATTTGATGTAGAGACGGAGTTTCACCATGTTGCCGAGGCTGGTCTCGAACTCCTGGCCTCAAGGGATCTGCCTGCCTCAGTCACCCAAAGAGCTGAGATTACAGGTGTGAGCCTGTACAATTTAACAAATTAAAGAAAAGTTTCTTTGTAATCCATGCAATTCTATTGCCACTCCTAAGGATTTCCTCCTCCCTCCTAACCAAAATCAGACCTAAGGCTGATTTGTAATAAAACCCCGGTTTCAAGCACTTTTGACCAAGTACTGCCATCTAGTGAGTGTAACCAGCTTGGGTTTTTTTGCTGGAACAAGGAACCAGAAAGTTTGATCTCAGGGTGCCAGTACCACGTAGGAAAGAAGGCTGTCAAACACCGCATCAGCCAACTTTCTGCCTGGTGCAGGTGGATAAACAGAAACTCTCTTCAGTTCCACCTATGACTGCAAACAAAGTCACCAAGGCTAGTTCAGAGGTCACCTCCTCCGAGAAGCCTTCATTGAGTTTCTCACAGGCCCCTCTACTCTCTGTGCTGTGCCAAGGCCTGTGCTTGCTTCCCTTAGAGCACTTCTCAGCTGGGCTATGTATGTCCCTCTGTCTGTCCCAGACTATGGACTTCTGGAGGGCAGAGATCTTGTTTCACGCTTTCTTTTATATGCCTAGAGCCTGGCATATAAATATATATAAAATTACACATTATACATATATATAATTATACAATTTATGGAATAAAAATGAGTGAATGACAGAGTAAATGTCCATTACTTTAATGTCAGTTCCAAAAGAATGCGACATCTACTTCTCTTAAATCATTTTGTAGACGTGGCAGATGCTGCAAAGCTTTGCCTAGAGGCTTCTGCAGGAAGAGAGAGCTTCTTCCCCAACTGCTGGGAACTGCTGGCAAAAGGTCCTCAGCTGTAACCTTTGTTAGAAATTGTGTCAGTTGAATAAACAGCCTCGCCCAAGGCCAGCGCTCCTCCTGGGACAGCTGCATCCAATACCTGACTAGTGTGGGAGTATGAGGGTCCACAGTTACAGATTTATCTCTGATTCCTGAAGATGCTGTGATGTTTCTAAGGTCTGCCCTCAGAGGCTTAGTGTGTCCTTCTTGTGTTTCCTTCCCCAGGCCCTGAGTAATTCACCCCATCTCTGCACCTGCAGAAACACGCCCCTCCCACGGCCTAGGACACACTTCTGGTGTCCCTGCTCCTTCTGCACTCAGGTAAGATCAGCCGAGTACTTTGGTTTAATTGGCAATGTTGCCCATGTTTTCAACTGTTCCTTTTGCCTCTGTATCCCTTTGTGTCTTGCATTGTTTCCTGGGTCTCCAGGGCCTTCCTTCCTTTCCCCTTCCCTTGACAAATAAACACCAAACTTTGTCTTGTGGAGTCTCACATTGTGAGAGATATAGAGTCCACAAGTTCTGAGTCTCCCGGACAGTGTTCGAACAAATGTTGCCCATCTTCACTTCTCAGACAGTAATTGTACCAAGGAGAGAGCTTCTAGACCAGAACCCAGTGAACTTTTTCTGTAAAGGGCCACACAGTAAACATTTTAGACTTTGCAGGCTACATGGTCTATGTTGCCACTATACAATACTGTACTATTGGAGTACAAAAACAGCCATAGGTGATACTCAAATAGTTCCAGTATAACTTTATTTACAAATCAGGCAGTGGGCAGGATTTGGCCCATGGATCATAGTTTGCTGATGCTGTTCTAGGCAGTCAACATCTACTTCCAGCCCGGGCTTGATCTATGGCTGTCTTGCCTGACTTGTGTGTTCTCTGTCTTCCAATGAGTCTCGGCCTCTTGTATTCTCAGGCTTGTTCTTCATGACCCAGAACTGTGTCACCCAGATGTCCTGTGTAGTACCTGGGTCAACCTGAAGCTCACCTAAAGTTTTCCAGTCACCTGAAGTAATAAATTCTATGCTGACCTTGCCCTATTTTATGGTGAAAAGAAACCAGTGACTTTCTCCAGTGTCTGGTAGTGATAAGCCTACGCAGAAGAATTAAGCCCAAGGAGAGGGCTGTTTTGGACAAAGTGCTTAGGGAAATCCTTTCTAAACAGGAGAACTTTGAACAGAAACCTGGCTGCATTAAGAGGGAAGACCTCTAGGGGAAGCCCTTTCCAGGCAGGAGGGCGAGTGAGTGCAAAGATGTGAGATGGCGATGTGTTTGTCACACAGAGGAACAGTTGGGTGCCGTGTGGCTTGAGCAGAGTGAGCAAAGGGTAGACTGTAGAGGATTAAGTTCGATTTTAATCCTACACTTCCAACTACCTGTGAAAATGAGCTTTCCAAAAACACATGTGCTGTAGCCTTGGTTATTTCCTGAAATATCAATCCTGGCCCATTGTTATGAACAATGCCAAACTCTGTATTAAGAATTTATGACTTGCCCAGGCGCGGTGGCTCACGCCTGTAATCCCAGCACTTTGGGAGGCTGAGGTGGGCGGATCACGAGGTCAGGAGATCGAGACCATCCTGGCTAACATGGTGAAACCCTGTCTCTACTAAAAACACAAAAAAATTAGCCAGGCGTGCTGGCGGGCGCCTGTAGTCCCAGCTACTGGGGAGACTGAGGCAGGAGAATGGCGTGAACCCAGTAGGCGGAGCTTGCAGTGAGCTGAGATTGCGCCACTGCACTCCAGCCTGGACGACAGAGTGAGACTGAAGAACTCATGACTTCACTAGCACATTCATGAGCTTCTGTGTTGGAAGTTTTTAGGTATCTGAACAAAGGCCATTTGCAAACACTGTCCTGCAAACATCATATTGACATCACTCTTCCTCATCATCCATAAGAAACTACTTGTATAAAGGGTTCCTTCTCTACCATGCCCGCAATCCATTCGCTATTTCTTTAGCCACCTTTATTCAAGGTAGCTTGTTAGTTCATCACTCTTCACTATGACGAACAAATGCATAAGTTCTCTAAATATATTCACAGACCACTGGATCAGAATCACCTGGGGCACTTGTTAAAAATAAAGTTTCTGGGGTCCCTCTCACTGATCATGTAAATCAGAATCTCGAGGTCGAGCCCACGAATCAGCATTTTAAATAAGCTTCCTAGGTACTTGCTACTCAAAGTGTGATCCTCAGACCAGCAGCATGAGTCCCTGCGAACTTGTTAGAAATGCAGAATCTGGCCTGGTGCGGTGGCTCATTCCTGTAGTCCCAGCACTTTGGGAGGCTGAGGTGGGTGGATCACCTGAGATCAGGAGTTCAAGACCAGCCTGGCAAACGTGGTGAAACCTGTCTCTACTAAAAATATAAAAACTAGCCAGGCGTGGTGATGGGCGCCTGTAATCCCAGCTGCTCGGGAGGCAGAGGCAGGAGAATTGCTTGAACCCAGGAGACGGATGTTGCAGTGAGCCAACACGGTGCCACTGCACTCCAGCCTCGGTGTCAGAGTGAGACTCCATCTCAAAAAAAAAAGGAAAAAAAAAAAGAAAAGAAAAGAAAAGAAAAGAAAAAAAGAATTGCAGAATCTCGGGCCCCATGCCAGGTCTAGTGAATCAGAATCCACATTTAACAAAATTCTCAGGTGTTGCCTTTGCCTATTAAAGTTTGAGAAAAACAGGCCTAGATGTTTCTTCTTACATCCTGGAGTGTGAGAACCACTGATTTAATGCTATTAAAGGGAGACAGCAGACTTTTTCAGAATAGGGCCTGCACTGAGATTTGGGTCCCAGGAAATGGTTGCTTGGCTTGCCCAGTAGAAAAGGAACTTATGCAGTCTGCAGGTTCCCTTTCTGCATGTGAAACCGCTTCAATCTACAAAGATTTTCTAGTTTTCAATGTATCCAACTGCAGAAGTGTGCCCCCTTTCTGAAGCTTGCAATGTCCTTGCTGACAACTGTTTTCCAGGAGTGTTTATCATGGCCACCGGTTGTGGAATTTCATATTAGTATCAAATCCACTTTTGCAGGCTGGCTCTGTGCTGAGTTATTAGTGAAATTCAAGGGGCTGGCAGTTTATGCAAGTCAATGTTGTTTTCTATGTATTTTATTCATTCATTCAACAAGCATACACTGAGTGTTGCTAGTTACTGTTTTAGGTGCGGAGGAGAGTGTTGAATACAAAAAATAAGGTTCCCACTCTCACAGAGCTTCCATTAGAATAGAGAGGGGGGGAAAAGCTAACAAGCACATGAATCTGATAGCAATAGTGGTATGAGGGCAGTAAATCAGCAGTACGATAGAATGACTGGGCAGATGGGCTCTTTGGGTGCTCTAAGGCCATTCTGAAGTTATAAAACTATTATCTCACTCCTAGAAAAGAGAGGTGGTCATCACACCTATCAAAACCAACATTGATTAAGAGCTCAAGTGACTGGTATGTGGCCCGAGGGCTGTAGGCACAGTGATTCTGGAGCAGGCTTCTGCTCTCAAGCAGTTGATGTTCCAGCAGGAGTTGGGCTGGGGTGGGCAATAAACAAAACAAAATATAAGGAAGGCAACTTCAGGCTGCAGTAAGTGGAATAAGGAAAGTAAGAATGGTGATTTCATAGAGAGAAACAGGGAAGGGAGAATGATCAGGAAGTGTTCATTGAGAAGGTGATGTTAGTGCCGATACCTCAGTCGTGAGAAAGAGCCTGTCACGGAAGACCCTAGGGAACAGCATTTAATTAGAAGGAACAGCAATGCCCAAAGATGTGAAAAAGCTTGGCTTATTTTAGAAAGGAAGAAAGCTAAGTACTACTCGAGCATCACAGTGGGTGAGGGTTGGAGTGTTTCAAGGTGAGACTAGGGAAATCACTCAGGGTCACATGGGCTCAGAACTGAACGGTGGAATGGTGATGCGAATTGTGGAGACTTTAATCACTGGTGTGCTGGGACCAGTTCTGCTGCTGGAAGGATGTACTGTGATGTGGAAGGGCAGAGATAATAGGTGGTAGTGGTGGGTAGGAGGTGGAGGTGGTGGGAAGTAGACCATACATTCTGGGGATAGAACCCATGGGGGTTGCTGACTGATTGAACATGGGTGTTACGGAGAAGGGAAAAATCAAGAATGCCTGCTTGGGGGCCTCAGCAGCTGAGCCAATGACAGTGCTGCTTATAGAGTAGGGAAATAGTAGTAGGGGGAATGCAGAGTTCTGTGTAGGGCATGTTGCACTGAAGATGACACGAGCACTTCATTTCGTACTCTAGCTTTGTAACAATTGTTTATGCCCCTTACACTTCTTTCTTTTTTGCTTCGCTTCTGTCCTGTCAGTTTCTGATAGAAGAAATGTAGCAGTTAGGATATTGTTTGGCTCCTTGCAAGAGAAAATAAGGTTTAGACAAGCAAGTACAAGGCTTGTTCAGTTGCTCAAGGAAGCCACCAAGGTCTCAGGCCCCTTCTTTCTTTCTGCTCTCTTATCATTAATTTGTGGCTTTCCTCTTCATGGTACAAGGTGGCAGGCAGCTGTGCCTCCAGGCACTGGAAGAAAATTCTCCATGAATATTTCATAGTTTTTCATGGTTCAGGCTTTCTGAACAGAGGAGGTGTTTGGATTGCCGTGGCCTTAGAAACTGGAGACAGTGTCTCCCTAAAGGTACAGAAGTCCTGAGAGATTTGAAGAGTTAAATTCCTGTTTCTCCATCTTGGAGACATTTCTTACAATCCAGGATGATCAACCAAGTGATGCCTTCCTCTTCTCCCTTGGAGGATATTACTTTAATGAGTAATCTCTCCCTGGAGGGAAGGATGAGCAGATAGATGTACCAGTGGCCTCTGAAACCTCTAATTTGGTGATGTAAACTCTGCTTTTACTTAATTCTATTTAATAGGGATAAATGGGTAGACATGTCTTTCCTATCTGCTTGAACAAAAGTACCTCTGAATTTAGCACAAATGCTTTCAGGCATACAGAGCAATGCTTAGCACGGGCCAAGGGAAGGAAAAAGGCATGACTGGAAAACCAGTACCCAGTTCTTATAACAAACATCTCTTATAAACACACACTGCTCAGATGGTGAAAGAACAGCACCAGAAGTAAAAATAACTACAGAACTATTTGTACCCTTCTCAAATGTATTCTGCTGGTTTCTCAAAAGCTATTGAGTAAAACTAGATGTCAGAATACTAAAAGGCATCTCTCATTTGTATTAATTCTGCAGCATTCACTGCTATTTAATAAATCCAGCAATGGAAGAACGTATTTGGAACAGTAGGAAAGAGTACATAATATTAATACATATGAGAAGCTCTCAGCAACAGAGGCGGCTTTGTTCTCTGAGTTTTTAGAAATCATTTCTAAAGTTGTTTGCTTATTAATTAAATCACGCCTGAATCAGGCTTCTCTGGTTGTTTTATTCTCTCCGTGGCAGCAAACGTGCTCCTTCCCAGGACTCAGTCTGCCCTGCAGGCCTTAAAAGCCTTCCTCTCTGGGCACCCTGACTCCTAGTCAATCAGTTTTCATATTTTTTGCAGATTTTAAATATAATATAATTCACATAGCATAAAATCCACCTCTTTAAAGTGTACAATCCCATGATTTTTAGTAAATTCATACAAATTTGTACATCCATTCCCACCATCTAATTCCAGATATTTTAATCACCCCTCAAAGAAACTTTGGAATCATTAGCAGTCACTCCCCATTTCTCTCTTGCTCAGCTCCTGGCAACCACTAATCTATTTTCAGCCTCTACAGACTTAAGTAAATCTATACGCCCAGAACAAGTTTCTGGGTGTTACCTACAAATAGAACCATATAATATGCAGCCTTTTGTGTCAGGCTTGTTTCACCTGCATAATGTTTTCGAGGTTCATTCATGTCATAGCATGTATCAGTATTTCATTCCTTTTATGGCTGCATAATTTTCCACAGTTTGGATAGATCACATATGTTTATCCATTTTTCAGCTCATGGACATTTGGGTTGTTTCCACATTTTGGCTATTATGAATAGTGCTGCTATGAACATTCCTACGCTATATTTTGCATGAACCTATGTTTTCCATTCTCTTGGGTATGTACCTAATAATGGAATTGTTTGGTCGTATTTTGAGGAACTGCCAAATTGTTTTTCCAAAGTGGCTGCAGCAGTTTACATCCTCACCAGTAATATATGAGGGTTCCAATTTCTCCACATCCTTGATACTTGTTATCTTTTTTGATTCTAGCCATCCTAGTGGGTGACAAGCAGTATCTCATTGTGGTTTTGATTTGCATTTACCTAATGGTGAATGATGTTAAACATCTTTTGATGTGCTTATTGGCCATTTGTCTATCTTCTTCAGAGAAATGTCCATTTATGTTCTTTGCCCATTTAAGACTTATATATTTTTATTACTGAGTTGTAAGAGCTTTCTATATATTCTGGATACTAGATTTTTGTCAGGTATATGATTTGAAAATATTTTCTCCCACTTTGTAGGCTGTCTTTCACTTTCTTAATACAGTCCTTTGATGCACAAGAGTTTTAATTTTGACGAAGTTCAATTTATCTGTTTTCTCTTTGGCTGCATGTGCTTCTGGTGTCATATTTAGGAAACTGTTGCCTCACCCAAGGTCACAATGATTTAAACCTATGTTTAATTTTAAGATGTTTATAGTTTTAGTTCTTATAGTTAGGTCTTCGATCGATTTTGAGCTAATTTCTGCATACAGTGTGAGGCAGGGGTCCAAACTCACTCATTTGTGTATGGATGTCCAGTTATCCAATTATAATTTATTTAAGATTATTCGTTCCCCATTGAGTAGTCTTGACATCCTTGTCAAAAATCAATTGATCGTATAGGTATGGATTTATTTCTAGATTCTCAGTTCTATCCCATTGATCTGTTTGTCTATCCTTATGCCAGTACTAGGCCATCTTGATTAACGTACATTTGTACTAGGATTTAAAATTAGGAAGTATAAGTCCTCCAACTTTGTTTTTCTTTTTCAAGATTATATTGGCTACTCTGGGTTCCTTGCACCTCTAAATGAATTTTAGGATCGTTTCTGCAAAAAAGGCAGTTGGAATTATGCCAGTCAGGTTTTGCTTGACAATTTGGGGCTATTTATTTGGCACTCTTGTTACTGAGTCAGGAACTCAAGACGTGAGGGTACTTAAACTTAAATATTACCCCATTTCCTCAAACCACCACCACACATACGTGGCAAAATGATGGATCATCAATTTAGGAATTCAAAAATGCTCTGAGAGAATAGTTTGTCCTGATTTGGAATGTCATCCTCTCTCTCTTCTGCCCTGCTGTCTTTGCCCAGCTTGGACACCAAAAGCAGCCTGAGTTCTGTCCTCTGCCCTGCACAAAGGCTGGAGGACTTTTAGCAGGTTGCTTTCTTCTCCAGAAGTCCAAGCCCTAACCTAATCCTTAGCAAGGGCTCTGGTCCCTAACTTCTACATCCAGTGCATGGCAACAAAGGTAAATTCTCCTGTACAGCTTTGGAGAAGCCTCTCTAAAGATAGCTCTTCCTGGGTCACACAGAAGAAACAGCACTGCATCGACCCCAGGGCTCTGCTTCAGCATTGGCTGGAAGATCGTTGGCTTCAATGTTATAGACAGCTAAGCACTCTAATCAATAAAGGTTGAAAAGATAAAAAAAACCAGGCGGTTTCTAATCCTATAAAAACTAAATGTTGATACCATGTAGAAGTCCCTGAGAACTCCACATCCCTACTGCTGCTTGGAGATTCAGAATTCTGTCTTCCTCATGGGCCATGCAGATGCTTCTGTTCTCTGCGTCTGTCCTGTTCTTTATGTCTCAGGCAGAGATTCCTAATGAACCCTGTTGTTCCCTGAGCGTTTTGCTCCTCTCTTTTCTGGGGAGTCAAACTACAATTCAGAGAACAGTTTGTGGCCACTCCTCCTACCCACAGAATCGCAAAGGCCTGCAGGCCTGTGTAACTGTGGCAGAGAGCTTGTGGGAGAGGTCTGTGGAAGGTGCATCTGTCCTCATGCAGACTCTACTGGTTGAGTCTGTAACACACACAAGTGCTGTAACACACGCTGCTGAATCTTACTTTTGCCATGGGCCTCAGTTTCCCTGGCCTCTGAGTGATTAAGTACACCTGATAGAGGGGATGAAAACCCTTTGGGGGTCCCTGCCTGGCCTATACCCGTCTCTCTTGGAATGTCCCCTCTGACCCCTGTGTGAACTCTGTGACAAGTCCTCAGCCCCAGCTTGGGACAAGAAGGCCAATCCCATTAGCTGAGCAGTGACCAGTCTCTCTCTCCCTCTCTTTTTCCAGAATCTGAGACCCACCCAGACTAGGGTCAGTCCATGGTAGCTGCATACACCTGTGTGGATATGTCAAGAGGGCACCATGTATGGGCCGAATTTTGGAGAACAGGTAAGTTGAGTAAGCAGAAACCACAAGTGTAGGAGGATGTCAGAGATAGGAGGAAGAAATAGGCAGAAACAGGCAGCGTGAGAGGGTCGCTGGAGGCCCAGATGGGACTGCCAGAGTGACCTGGCCCACTCAGGACTAAACCTTTGCCCGAACCTCTCTGGCCTACCTCCTCTAATTTTGCTTCAGTGGGTGGCCCCAGAAGCTGACTGTGAATCCAGGGGCATTTGGGCATATCTAGAGGGCGTTTTTGTTGTTGTTGCTGTTTTGTTTTTCCTTCAAGTTCTTGCCTTTTTTTCCTCTTAAAAAACGAATGGGGGTGACGGGCTTTTATCCTAGAATAGACCCATGCTTAATAAAAAGTGTTTCTCAAAAAATATAAAGAATTTTCATACCCCCCCAAAACCACTGAAATTTTTTTATAAAGAATTTTCGGAGTTGAGCCGATGTCACCAATCTCGTGGGTTCTGAAGTCGTAACACACTAACCACAGTTTGAGAACCAAGGCTCTCATGCTCCAGCTCTCTGATGCTGCAGATGAGAGACAAGAATCCTAAAGGAACGCAGGGCCTTTCTTCTTTGCACCTTGCTGTACATTTTCTAAACTGAAAAAATGAGGTTTGGTGGGACTCACAGCCCTGCAGCAAAGATTCCGAGGCTGAATGTGAATAAAGCGCCTTAAAAAACGGGCCACGGGAGAGGCACAGGGCTTCTCCCTGGTGATACTTCCCTGATCGCGCACCGCGGCCCACGCGCTTTCCGCGCTCCGCCCCCTGCTCCCCGCCCCACCCCCAGGTGCTTGCCTCCCGGGAGCTGACAACCATAGCTCCGGCCCCGACCGGAAGCCCCACCCCACCGCCGGGGACGCGGACTCGGGAGTGCTCACGTTCGCAGCGTGGGCATCCTTGCTGCGCTCCGCTCCCCGCACCGGTAACGCGCGCCAACCTTGCCGCCCACCCGGCGTCGTAGCGGGCGAGATTTCCGAGCTCTGGACGCTCTTGCGGCTCTGCTCAGCCCTGACTCCAGCAGGCCCGCGTCGGTCGCCCCTCCCGTTTCTGGAACCTTTGGTTCCGGGGCTCGGACTTGGGGGAACCTGGGAGGGTGGTGGTGGAGTTTCTGATGCTTTGCGTTTTCTGCGGGGTGTGGGCAGTCAATGGAGAAACCCGGAACAGAAGTCCGTGGTGTTTTCAGGGGCAGGGAGTAGAACCTCAGGCGCCTGCGAACCCCCTGAGGGTTTAGGCGGCCCTCCTTGGCGGGATGATTGGCACTGTGGGCTGAGAGAGCCCGGGGCCTGCCCCCACCCCTAGGGGTGCCGTCGGCTCCTGGGGTCCGAGTCTCCGCCCTGCCCCACCGCTTCTCACAAAACCCCTCCACCTCCCTGAGGAGCGCCCGTCTACCCACCTTCTCGTTCCCAGCCTTCGGGCTGCTCCTATTTTCCATATTGTTTATTTATCCTGGTTATTGGTAAGAGTTTTTCTGACCTTCTCTACTCTGGAATAGGGTCCAGAGGAGTCGTGAGGGAAAATTATTAGAATATAAAATCCCAGGAGTCACGTGGTCCGGGTCTGCATCCCATGCTTGGAGGCCTCACAGAGCAGCCCAACAAACAGCTCTTGGTTTTCTTCTTCAACTTCACCACCTCCTGTGGTTGCTGTTTCCGCCTCTGGCTTATGTTGAACCCAACCATGTGTATTTCTCTTTAGCTTTGCTCAATTGGCATGGGAATGCTGCCCCTGGAGGGCATTGGACAGAACAGGGACAGTCCTGTTGCGTGAGGGGCATGGGTCTGTGCTCATGAGGCCAGCTCCTTCCATGACCTGCTCAGAGCCCCAAGCCAGCCCCTCTGTCCTCTGTTGCTGGACAGTTGTTCCATATCCTCCTTCCCAGTGCCCCAGGTGTGATATTTCTTCCACCCAGGGAAGGGCATTCCGAAAATACTTTCCTTTGCTGTACCTGATTGCCCTGCTTGCTCCTGCCTTCACTCCTGCGACGGGTTCTTTGGGCTTAGGCGTAGCATTTAAGTCTGGTCCTATGAAGGCCTTCTTTCTGTTATTCCAGGGTCTTGGGCAGTTTGCGTTGGCTCTAACTCTTACTACAGAATTGCGGAAATTCCTCTCTTTATTGAGGTCAGCGCTAACACCTGTCCCCCGACCCTGGTTCTGTTTTGTGAAATACTGTCTGCTTTGCTTATCCACTGCAGTTAGCTTTTGGAGTTACCCAGATTTCATCTCTTTGACATGGACTTCCACACGGGGTGACCTTGTGTGCTAGGTTGCCAGAGACAGTTCTGGCTTATACCATTGTCCCAGCATAATCACGTTCAAAAGATTCGTGGTTTGTATGATCAAGCTTGTCTCTGTCTCTAAGTTAGATACACTTATATTTGTAGCTAAGAGAGTGGCATGTGGCAGCCCACGTGAGACTTGCACTTGGGCCCACAGATGTCAGAGCCACAGACTTGGAAATGAGAATTCCTCCAGGTCAGTGCTCATAGGCCTCATGTAGGTAGAGAGCTTTGGGTGGCTTTGCCCTTAGAGGGCAGGGGTTCCCCTCCCGCCCTGGCACAGAAAGTCCAAACTAATACTGAGGCCTATGTCTAGTCAAATTCATCCCCAGAGTTACTGTGGGGCTTGCCCCTAAATTCACTGTCATGCTCCAGAGGAAGGTGTTCAGAGTTCAAGCCCAGCTCCTTGACATGGCATCTGGCTCCTGGGAAAGTAACTGATGTGGAAGTGTGACCAGAGTTAGGCCTAAGGTGTCCTGGGCTTCCCCAGGAACCAGAGAACTCAGTCCATGCAGGGCCAGTTAGTTTTAAAGACTGCATGTCAACACTTGTAACTGTCATAGGATTAGGCTAAGAGGTAGAACACTGGTTATCCACTAGGATGACCAACCATATTAGTTTGCTTGGGATTGAGGGGTTTCCTAGGACATGGGACTTGCAGTTTTAAGATCAGAAAACTCCTGGGCAAACTGGGATGAGTTGGTCACCCTCTTCTCAACCCTGGCTGCACGTTAGACTCTCTTGAGGAGCCTCTTATTTAGAGTCTAATTTAATTGATTAAGGTAGTTGTACTTTTTTTTTTTTTAACGCTCTCAAGTTGATTCCAGCAGGCTACCAGAGTTGAGAACTACTAGGCTGTAGACAGTGTTTCTAATAACCATTGAAAGTGTTTGGTTTTTGAGCAGAAGTGGTTCCAGACATCCCTGAAAGGGGTATATAACTCTGTGTGTTGGCCTTTTACCTTAGCAAGAGAGATATCAAGCTGGTAGTTGCCTGCTATTGCTATTATCTGTCCCCACCCCCAGGCCGCCTTTCTCACTGGTGAGGACCAAGCTTTCTCTTTTCCAGGCATGCTCCGATACCTTCTCTCTCAAGACAGGAGGTCAGTGGAATAGCCTCATTTTGATTGATGGAATCATGATTTACACAGTTGCAGATGAAGCTGGTATGAGATTTGAGACAGGACTGCCATCTCTAGGTCTGGGACATGTGCCCCAGAGAGTGGTGGTCCAGAGGCTAACTGTGAGACTGTGTGTGCTTTGGCTTTGCCCCATGGGGTGTGAGAGCTTGGAGACCAGGTGCCTCTGGGACTGTCCTCTCTGCAGGCCTCCAGGATCATGTGGTACGTCAGCACCAGGGGCATAGCCCCACAGGTCAACTTTGAGGGGGCCCTCTTCTCTGGCTATGCACCCGATGGAGGCCTCTTTATGCCGGAAGAGCTCCCACAGTTGGACAGAGAGACCCTGTGCCGGTGGAGCACACTCTCCTATCCTGACCTGGTGAAGGAGCTGTGCGCCCTCTTCATTGGCTCTGAGCTCATTCCGAAAGATGACTTAAATGGTGAGCGCTCCCACCTCTACTTCCACTCCTCCAGCCCCTGCCAGCTCAGTCTACAGAATTGCAAATCCATCACCAAACCACTAGGAAGTCTCTAGTCATGTTTCTCAAACTTTATTTCTTTTCCTGACTCTAGAATCCCAGAATTGAAAATATTCCGAAAGATTTCATCCTTTCTCCAGGAAGATGAATGTTGAAATTTTCTTCATTCTGTCTTTCTCTTTCTTTCTTCCTCCCTTCCCTCCCTCCCTCCCTCCCTTACTTCCTCCCTCCCTCTCTTTCTTTCTTTCAAAAAAAACCTCTTCAACACTAGGGGTTTTAGAATCATCTTGAGTGACTTGAATGTTGAGATGTTTCCTTCCTGCACGTAAAGCACCCAGACCCCTAAATTGCTATTTTATTTTTTGAATGTTAATTCCAGAAGGGACTTCAAGACTGTCCCGGACCAGCTTGTCTTAAGCTATACTGTGCCTATGGATTCCCTCTGGGATCTTGTTAAAAACCAAATTCTGATTCAGTGGGTCTGGGATAGGAGTGAGAATTCTGCATTTCTGTCAGAGGTCCAAATAATACTAGACTACTGGTCCATGAGCCACACTTTAAACAGCAAGAACAAAATCCATAATGTAATGGTGGTGGTTTGGGGTTGGGGAAGAGAAAGGACCACTTAAAATGCAGTCTGATGACCAGCAGTAATGGCATTGCTTGGGCATTTGTTGGAAATCCGAGACTGCTTCAGATGGACTGAACCAGCGTGCTTTTTAGCAAGATCCCAGGTGCTTGGTTTGCCAGTGACAGTTTGAGAAGCTCTGCTCTAGGACTGCTCTAGTCCTGCCTTAGGGAGGGCTGTATATCAGCCATCCAAAAGCTCTGGCGTCACAGGTGTGAGATTTAGTAATGCAACAAACAAAAAGCTTCCTGTCTTTAAGAAGGAGCATTAGATGGGATGCGACATTGATGTGTTATATAGCTATTTAATTGACCCCTGACTGGAATACATGCTCACGAGACAGTCAAACAATGAAGAAGTATAAAAAATGAAAAAGTCTTCTAGCACCAATCCTGGTCTCTGAGGAAATCACTATGAGGAATCTACGAACAGTTTGGTGTATGTTTTCCCAGACTTTTTTCTAGGTTTATACAGTTGTATTCAAAAATGGTATCATTTAAGATGAAGATTTTTGGCCTTTTAGTAGCAGGAGTTGGAAACTTTATCTTCAGAGACTGAGAGGGAGCTTGAGAAAGAGACCAGGCCCCTCATTGGCTATCCACCCCACTACCCTCACAGATCTGATTGACCGAGCCTTCAGCAGATTCCGTCACAAAGAGGTGGTCCGTCTGTCCAGGTTGAAGAATGGGCTGAACGTGTTGGAGCTGTGGCATGGTGTCACATATGCATTTAAGGACCTGTCCCTGTCCTGCACAGCACAGTTCCTGCAGTACTTCCTGGAGAAGAGGGAGAAGCACGTCACTGTGGTTGTAGGTGTGTTTTGGAGGCATGAACGCGGAATACCTGAGTGCTGTGACTGTAGGGTGTCCACCTATGGGATGCTGTTCATAGAGCCACTCAGGGACTGTGGCACTGGTTCTTCCAGAGCAAGGTTCCTAACCTTTTCTGGTGCCGTAGACCCCTTTGCCAGGCTGATAGAGGCTATGGAACTTTCTCAGAGTAACGTTTGAAGTGCACAAAATGCTTAAGATGATGTGGTTCACAAGTTCACTGATGTCCTGAATTTTATCTGTGGATCCATGGACCCTATGTGGAGTGCTAGTTTCATATCCTCCAAGTATTTGAAGTAGTTGTTGCTGTATTTGACAACAGTGCTTTGGGGACCATTTCTTTCCTTGTTCATTCCCTTTGTTCTAAAGGGGGAGGGTTATCCTTTCTTCCCATCCAGGAACGTCTGGGGACACAGGAAGTGCTGCCATTGAGAGTGTTAAAGGGGCAAAGAACGTGGACATTATCGTTCTGCTGCCCAAAGGTCACTGCACAAAGATTCAGGAGCTCCAGATGACAACGGTGCTGAAGGAGAACGTACATGTGTTTGGAGGTGTGTGCCGAGGCAGAAGCTCTAGGGACAGTGCAGCCCTGCCTTACTTGGGTTTGCTTTGGGAGATGGGCTGGAACAAAACTGCACAATTGGGTAACTGTCTTCCTTTCATCAGTCATATTTGAGGTTGGTGTATATGCCTTGGCTCAGCTCTGGGCAGGGTTCTGGCTACATAGTAAACTATTGGAGGTGACAGATGTATAAACCGATACCAACAGTACAGCGCACTAAGTACGAATTGAAAACCATATCCCAAAAAATGCCACCTCCATGCATGTCCAACCTGCAAGGGTCATGTATGTCAGCAGCCATGCAGAGTCATAACCTGAGCCAAGTGACTTGGGTTTTGTTCCAAGACTCTGAAGTTTAGAGGACACCAACATGTTAAATAATTATTTTAAGAGAATGTGTTGCCAGGTGCGGTGACTCACGCCTGTAATCCCAGCACTTTGAGAAGTCAAGGTGGGTGGATCGCTTCAGCCCAGGAGTTTGAGACCAGCCTGGGCAACATGGCAAAACCTTGCCTCTATAAAAAAATACAAAAATTAGCCGGGCTTGACGGTGTGCACCTATAGTCCCAGCTACTCCAAAGGCTGAGATGGGAGGATCGCTTAAGCCCAGAAGGCTGCAGTGACTCAGGATCATGCCATTGCATTGCAGCCTGGGCAACAGAGTGAGACCCTGTCAAAAAAAAAAAAAAAAAAAAGAATGTGTCATTATATGTTGACAGTTCCTGCTGTTCTTTACAGTATGGGAACAACTAAGCCATGCACTAGTTATCCAGTCTAAATATTTAAAATAGGGATCAGTGGTACCCACCACTGGTTATACTCCTACCTGAGTCACATCATGAGAATGACAGCATTTTGTGCTTGGAGAAAGGCAAAAGCCATCTTTTTTAATATCAGGCCATCTATTCCTAATGGATTTAATCATTATAGGGATTGGGAGTGGAGAAAGATGGGGCGAGTGTGGGTGGAGCTGTACATTTTTATTTTTACCTCTCACACCCTACTGGACCCCAGGTAGCTATAAGGTGGGGACTTGGATTAAGTTTTGGCCTGGGTGGGCTGTGGCCTCGGGCACGCTTTCCAGAGGCCTGGCTTAGTTTGGTCACTCACCTGACAGAACAGCAAGTGTGATGGCAGAGAATGTTCCTTCTACAGCTCTCCTGGCTTCTTATGATAATCCTGTAGAGGTTGTTTTTGTATAACATCAACTGTGACAAGGAGCAAAAGCACAGTGAAAACAAACCTTATCCAAAGGAATAGCATAAATATCCTTTGTCAGTTTGTTCAAGAGCAAGCAAACTGCCCCTCTGCTCTGTTCTTTAGCAAGTGCATACTCTTGCCAGTGAAAAGTCCATGCTAATGCAGGTGTTGACGTCGTCTTACACATTTGCCTTGCTAATTGCTCATATTTGGCTGCATTTTCCTGCAGTTGTTGCAAGACTTCAATGCACAAGATTCAGGCTCCTGAGGGTCCTTATTATACCCCAAGCACCAAAATTGCTAGTTATGGATCTAGGACTGTTTTTTCCTAGAATCAAAGCAGAGAATAGCATTTTGTGCCTCTGACCTGCCTCCTCCCTTTTTGTCTTTTTTGTATGCAGACCTGAGGGTGTGACTGAAAGCTCCATTCCTGACTTGTGGATTGGAAAACAGTGCTCAGGTGTAAAGTAATGGTGGGAATGTGGAATCTGATGAATGTATTAAGTCATTAAATCTGGACCTGAAGGGGGTGTTTTGTTGTGTACATGTTCAAGAAAATCAGAAACTAAGGCAGCAGACTTCACAGAAATCAGTTTTGTTTATAAACGGCACTATTCAGATGCTTTCTTTCCTTTCTAGAGCTTTCTGGTTTGGTTTTAAGGAGGATGTGTGTTAGTTCAGGATGTAACAGCAAATATGTATTTTTCCGTAGACTGGTAAGCTTAGCAAGTAGGGATGGACCACTTAGATTATTGCGTGTGGACAGTTGGTTTATAAAGTCATTAATTTCCATGTACATTGTATACTTGGTTCTTCTTAAGCACAGAATAATCAGCAAGTGCTAGGTATTTATTAATTATATTATTTGGGATGCTTTTGGCTAGAAGTAGCAAAAAATTCAACTCAGACCAGCTTAAACAAGAATATTTTCCAGCTTCCATAACTGGAAGGCCAGAGGTGGAGTGGGCTCCCAGTTGCTTCATTCAGTGACTCACACTGCTCTCAGGAACCCAGGTCCTTCCCATTCTCTGCTCTGCCCTCAGTCCTAAGGCTCATTCCTCTTGTGGTCATATGGTGTTTCCTTGAGGTGACCAGGTCTGTTCCTTCCTGTTGCTCTTTTTTAAAAGCAGTGAATCTTTTCTTAGAACCCAGCAAACACGTCTTTGTGGTTCACAGACCTGAATTTATTCACATGCTCATTGTGGAGCCAACCCTGACCCCATGAGAATACCAGGCACTGATTGGCTTGGTCCTGGCAAAGGAATGGAATCACCATGACTGGCCCTGGCCATTCTGGATACACATGGGGATCTAGAGTCAGTCCCCCAGCTCCATTGCTGCTACACAGTGTTGAAGGGCAGAATGGTTAGCACCTTTAATGCCTTCTCTGGCACATTTTCCAGTAAAGTTCACCACTCTCCCTTCCAAGTGTAGATTCAATGGAGACATACTCGGGTATCATATAAGAAATCAATATTGGCTTGATTGCTCATTGAGCTAGATGGGGGATATGACTTGTATTAGTGGACAATTCACCATAAATTTATCCAGTAATTCACTCATAAATTACACTGATGTACACACCCAGCTTCGTGGAGGGGAAGTTCTGTCCACGTAAGCTTACCTGCCATGTAGGAGCAGAGAGCAGAACACCTACCCTGTGACCTAATGAGGGCAGAGGGCAGACCACGGGGGAATGTTGACTGTTTCCACCCTGGGCACTGGTAGAGGACTGTGGAGGAAAGGCTATGACTCTCATCATTTTCCAGTCAGGCACACAGTTCTTCCTCTGCGGAAGAGTGGGGGAAGTGGGCAGGGATTACAAAGAGAAATTCTCCCAGGATCCCGGAAGGTTGACATTTGCTATCTTATTTTAGATAATGGTAGAAACGTTGGAACTAGTTCTGGCTACCCTTTCTGTTCTAAGCTAGGGCAGATATTTAGGAACACAAGAATCTGAGGCATGGTTTCTGTCCTTGAGGAGCTTAATATTGAGTCTAGAAAGTGAGGCCAAGCTACGTGAAAGTAAAGAAACCTACACTATGCGAAGGTCCCAGGAGAATGGGCTCAGCCTGGGAGGGCTGTCCCAGGCGGTTGCTGACCTCCTAGGGGTTCTGCATGCTCCTGACAGCTGCCCTCTCCTCTCTCCCTGGCAGTGGAGGGAAACAGCGATGAGCTCGATGAGCCAATCAAGACTGTGTTTGCCGACGTGGCTTTTGTCAAGAAGCACAATCTGATGAGCCTGAATTCGATCAACTGGTCCCGGGTCCTGGTGCAGATGGCCCACCACTTCCTTGCTTACTTCCAGTGTACGCCATCCTTGGACACGCATCCCCTACCCCTGGTGGAGGTGGTTGTGCCAACAGGGGCTGCCGGTAACCTTGCAGGTAAGGAGTCCCCGGGGCACAAATGGGCTTTCCAGAAAAATACCTGTGGCCCCAGTCCTTCTAGCTGCCTTTTGGCTGCAACTGTGAGGAGAAAGAAGGTGGAGTCCCAGTTCTGAAGGTGATGGGAAACCCCACAGAAGAAGCTCCCAGAAGATTTCACCTGTCATTGCCTGGGGCAGCATCCTGGGCTCCTGCTGCCAGCAGCAGAGGGTGATGGCTTAACCCTGCATGCTCCTGCAGCCTCACCTGATGTGCTCGCCGGCTCAGCAGAATGTGGAGAGGCAAGGTCAAGGGTCAGCCACTGTGCCTGGCTGGCAGTGCCCTCAATCAGAAATGTGGACTTTGCTCCCAACCCTGGCCAGCTACCCAATGTGAGGGCAAGCGGCTTGACTGGCACATGTGTTCCCATTCCTGGATACACTATCCTGACCCCATGTGATGTGGAAAAAGTTCTGGACTTGGGGTTCTGGCCCCAGTTCTGTCCTTTACTAGCTGAGAGGCTGTGCAGCAGTCCTTTAGACTCAACCTTTGAGCTATAAAATGAGATTGTATCACTCATCATATCTCCCAGGACTGCCTCAATAAACGAATAAGATTCCTGTGTACATGCAGACTTTGTGAGGGCAAACTGCTGTACAGCTGTGTAGCATTAAAGTCATTTTATTTAATCACTAGTATTTATCAAGCACTTAGTATGCACCTGGCACTGTTCTAAATGCTTTTCACATATGAACTCATTTATCCACCTGTGGAGAAGACACTTTCCATTTTATAATGAGGAAACAAAGGCACAGAGAAAGGAGTCATGCCCTGGTTACACAGCTGGGCCAGGAGTGCGACCCAGGCAGTCTGGCTGCAGAGCTGGCGAGGCTAGGGGAATTACTGTTCCTAGTAGTTCCAGCAATGGCATTGGTTCTGATGAGCACCAAGGATGGTCTAGCTGAGAGCACAGAAGCATCTTAGTGGTGAGGAAGCCACTGGGGGAGGTGTGCAGATGTGGCCTAGGTGTTGATTGGGTGGGGCTTTCTGACTTCTGCCACTGAAAGAAGGGTGGAGAGAACAGCGGGCTGGCAGACAAGGAGGAAATAGCTTCTTTGCCACTCATGGGGTAAAGCCCACCATGTTCCCCATTCCCATCACCCTCCAATTAGTGATGCACCGAGTTGTGCAGCCAGTGGCCCTCTGCAGCCCAGAGCCTACCACAGTGCTCGATACAAAATAAACACGTGACCAACATTTCCTGAGGGCGTTCCTATCCATCTTTGCTCTGTCAGGAACCAACTCTTTGGCTTTAAGACCCTGGACCTTCCTGAGCCTCTATTTCTCCCCTGTCAGGCAAGGCTATCATGATGTTCTCATGAGGACTAGGTGAAATAAGAAAGAGAAAGTTGAGATCAGTAGTTCGAGACCAGCCTGGCCAACATGGTGAAACCCCATCTCTACTAAAAATACAAAAATTAGCCAGGTGTGGTGGCGCATGCCTGTAATCCCAGTCACTTGGGAGGCGGAGGCAGGAGAACCATTTGAACCTGGGAGGTGGAGGTTGCAGTGAGCTGAAATTGTGCCATTGCACTCCAGCCTGGGCAACAGAGAGAGACTCAGTCTCAAAAAAAAAAGAATGAGAAAGCGTTTTGCCAGGTTAACAGTGATGTTGGGTGGTGTGGTTGTCCCTAACTCCCCTTAGCTACTCACCAGAGATAAACTGCTCATGAAAGCACCATATGTAAAACCTTCCTAAACGATGTCACATGTCCGTGTTCTACACCTCTTAGCAGGAGGAATTCCTTGCTTGTTCCATGCAAACAAGAACTGCTGTTGGGGTGGACTGAGGATGCTGCTCTGGCCTCCCCTGGTGCCTGTGCAGGGAGAGTAGTCTGAAACTGCTGGCTCTGGGAGGCTGAGTTGAGGGAGGGCATGTGCTCAGGACTTAGGCATATTTTGAATCCTGACTCTGACACTTAACAGGCTTCGGACAGGTCACATTGACCTCTTGGAACTTTCATTTCCTCTTCCAAAAATTGGTGTTTTACAGTAGTCAGCCATCTATGAAATACTTTGGCCCCTGGCAGGAGCTGACACATAGAACAGCCTCAGGGCATGGTGCTGTGCTCCTAGTCATCCTCACGCTCGCTCGCTAGCTCTCTCTGTGTGTGTGTCTGAAACAGGTTTATTGCTAAATGATTCACATACCATTCACACATATTAAGTGTACGATTCAGTGGTTTTTAGTATAATATATTCACAGACTTATGCAACTATCACCATAACCAATTTTGGAATGTTTATGTCACCCTAAAAAGAAACCCTGTACCCATTAGCAGTCACTCCTCACTTTTCCTTAGACCACCTCCTTCGCCAGCCCTTGGCAGCCACGAATCTATTTTGTTTCTCTATATAGATTTTCCTATTCCAGATATTTTCTATAAAAGGAATCATACAGTGTGTGGTCTTTTGTGCCTGGCTTCTTTCCCCTAGCATAATGTTTTCAAGGTTCATCCGTGTTGTATCATGTATCAGTACTTTTTCGATTGTATGTATATACCATACAGCGGTATATTTTGTTTATGAGTTTATCAGCTGATAGACATTTGGATTGTTTTAACACAGCTATTATGAATAATGCTGCAGTGAATATTTGTGTATAAGTTTTCATGTGACCATATATTTTTATTTCTTTTGGATCTATAACTAGGAGTGGAATTTCTGTTATATGATAACTCTATGTTTAATATTTTAAGGAACTGACAGACTTCAGTTTTCCAAAGTGGCTGCACCATTTTGTGTCACCACCAGCAATGTAGGAATTTTCCAATTTCTCCACATCCTCACCAACACTTTTTATTATCTGTCTTTTTGATTCTAGCTATCCTAGAGGGTGTGAAGTAATAGCTCATGGTTTTTGTTTATATTTCCTTCATGACTAACGATGTTGAACATCTTTTCCTGTGCTCATTGGCCATCTGTATGTCTTCTTTGAAGGAATGCCTGTTCTTTTACCCATTTTATTATTATTATTATTATTATTATTATTATTATTATTATTATAATACTTCAAGTTCTAGGGTACATGTGCACAATGTGCAGGTTTGTTACATATGTATACATGTGCCATGTTGGTGTGCTGCACCCATTAACTCGTCATTTACATTAGGTATATCTCCTAATGCAATCCCTCCCCTTTCCCCCTCCCCACAATAGGCCCCGGTGTGTGATGTTCCCCTTTCTGTGTCCAAGTGATCTCATTGTTCAGTTCCCACCTATGAGTGAGAACAAGCAGTGTTTGGCTTTCTGTTCTTGCGATAGTTTGCTGAGAATGATGATTTCTAGCTGCATCCATGTCCCTACAAAGGACATGAACTCATCCTTTTTTATGGCCGCATAGTATTCCATGGTGTATATGTGCCATGTTTTCTTAATCCAGTCTGGCACTGATGGACATTTGCTTTTGCCCATTTTTTAATTTGGTTATTTGTATTTTTATTGTTGAGTTGCAACAGTTCTTTGTATATTCTGGATACAATCCCTTATCAGATATATGAATTGCATTTTTTCCCCATTCTGTGAGTTGCCTTTTCATTTTCTTGATAGTGTCCTTTTTAAAGCACAAAAGCTTCAAAAAGCACAAAAGTTTCTTAATTTTGATGAAGCCCAATTTACTTTTTTCTTTTGTTTCTAAAAAGCCATTGTTCTCTTCCTCTCTTGTCTTAAGCTGGGTACATTGCTCAGAAGATAGGCCTGCCCATCCGTCTGGTCGTGGCAGTGAATCGCAATGACATCATCCACAGGACTGTCCAGCAGGGAGACTTCTCTCTGTCGAAGGCTGTTAAATCAACCTTGGCATCAGCTATGGACATTCAGGTAGGCCTGGGGGAGGTGTGCAGATCTGGCCCAGGTGTTGGTTGGGTGGGGCTGGATGGGGCTGAGATCAGTGTGGACCTGAAACTGACTTTCTGCCCAGGTGCCCTACAACATGGAGAGGGTATTCTGGCTACTCTCTGGCTCTGACAGCCAGGTAACAAGAGCCCTCATGGAGCAGTTTGAAAGGACCCAAAGTGTGAATCTGCCCAAGGAACTGCACAGCAAGGTCAGTCACTGCCCACACACCACAGAGAAAGGAAAGGGTACAGCCACATAGCAGACTTGGGGTTTGGAAGTCTAGTCAAGGGAAGAGGACACCTGTTTCTTGAGTACCTGCTATGTGCCCGTCACTTTTACTGCCG
Source organism: Rhinopithecus roxellana (assembly GCF_007565055.1). Taxonomy (NCBI): domain Eukaryota; kingdom Metazoa; phylum Chordata; class Mammalia; order Primates; family Cercopithecidae; genus Rhinopithecus; species Rhinopithecus roxellana. The sequence goes on from NC_044565.1 coordinate 8,001,616, forward strand.
CTTTACATGGAACAATTTATTGAATGAGGAGAGGTAATAGAGAACATGATTTAGAGTCAAATGGGCTCAATCCCAAGTGAGCTCTGAGATGCTGAGCCAGTTTCCTAAACTCTGTGCCTCAGTTCCTTCATCTATAAAATGTCGATAGTAAGAATGCCTGCCTCATAGAGTTGTTGTGAGATTTAAGTCAAATAATATTTGTGAAGTACTTTGCATACTTCCTGGTAATATATAGCTTGATACATTAACTTATTTTTACTTATTATTGTTGTTAATTTCCAATAATACTGTCAACTGGAAGCCATTTTGCCCATCTAGTATGAACAGAGACCATTGTTTCCATTGAGCTCTTCCTTTCTTCCTTTTCCTTCCTCTCTCTTTCCTCCCTCCCTCTCCTTCATCCCTCTCTCACCTTCTTCCCTCTCTCTCTCCTCCCTCCTTTCTTTCTTTCTTTTTTCTTTCCCTCCCTCCTTCCCTTTCTCTGTCTTATTTTTCTTGGAAAAGGAGAAATTTTATTCCCTTGGAATGGTAGGAATCTAATAGGGAAGGATTGTTTTTATTTTAATGCAACCTGGTGATGGTACTTATTCTGTGTTTAAAAAAAAAAAAAAAAGGATTTCTGAAGCTGCCTTTAATTTTCTCTACCACATTCCCACTAAGTGGCCATCCAGACTGTGCATACCTCCAGTGGCCAGACCCTCACTACCTCACACCAGCTCTCACCATTACAAAAGTCTTTACGTTGAGCTAGAATCTGCTCCTTCTAGCTTACACAGTCTGATTCTACATCTGAGTGTTTCCAGTATTTAGAGAATCCTCATTTACCAGGTTAGTCTTCCCACTTCCTTTAGTGGTCCCTTGCATGACATAATTTTGCATGGTCAATATCCACCTTAAAGTGTTGTTTGCCAAGTTGGATGCAGTTCTCTAGGCTGAGCCATACCAATGCAGACTGGAGTGGAATTTCGGCCTTCTGGAATCTGTACTTCTTTTGGTGTACCCAAAAATCAATTTATTTGGCTAGTGGTTTGACATTCACATTCCTTCTCCTCATATAAATGAGGTGCTCCATGAAGACAGGCACCATACCCCCTACTCCTTCATTCTCTCTCTGGCTATACACAGAGGAGACACTTCACTTGCTGCAGTGGCATTCATATTATATATCTACTGTGAGCCTGGAACTGTGCTGGGTGCTAGAAACACAAAGACAAGTAAAATACATTCATTGTCGCCTGGGAACCCTAATTCACAGCAGGTAGCTGTATGAAAATCTATGATACAGCTGGGCGCAGTGGCTCACGCCTGTAATCCCAGAACTTTGGGAGGCTGAGGCAGGTGGATCGTTTGAGGTGAGGAGTTTGAGACCAGCCTTGCCAGCATGGTGAAACTCCATCTCTACTAAAAAAACCAAAAATTAGCTGGGCATGGTGGCACATGCCTGTAAATCCCAGCTACTTGGGAGGCTGAGACAGGAGAATTGCTTGAACTCGGGAGGTGGAGATTGCAGTGAGCCAAGATCGTGTCACAGTACTCCAGCCTGGGTAGATAGAGACTCTGTCTCAAAAAAAGAAAAGAAAAAGAAAATCTATGATACTCTATGATCCCTATTGCAGTCAAATATATGCAGGGTGTTTGTTGTATTATAAGCATGCAATACATTTTCAGAAGATGATCAAATAAACCAAACACACTGAGGGAGCACAGACAAGGGAGTCTTCCTCTGTCCGAAGGAAGTGGGGAGGGCTTCCTGGAGGAGGTGCTCCGTGAGCTGAATAGCAACTGATAGGAAGGAGGTGTGCCAGCAACCAAGCTGCCTGGAGCCTTCTGGCTGTGGCAAGTTGTTGAACAAATCTTAATTTGTTGATTTGCTGATTCGGAGCCAAATCCCAACTAAATGGATTGACATAAAACTCAAATGTATCCTTCCTCCAAGTTGAGTGAGTCAGCACAAAACTGGGAGGCCGGATTTTTACTGTGAGCCACGTCTGAGCCATTCGGTCTGAATGTCCCATTGGATCCCTGGGGTTTGTGTGGGTCTGTGGTGGAGAGTGGGGTTTTGTCATCTTTCCCTGCTTTCCCAACATACCTCATCTTTCTGACCTGGGACCCTTCAGCTTTCAGAGGTGGTGACATCCGAGTCAGTGTCTGATGAAGCCATCACCCAGACCATGGGCCGCTGCTGGGATGAGAACCAGTACTTGCTGTGCCCCCACTCGGCGGTGGCTGTGAACTACCATTACCAGCAGATGGACAGGCAGCAGCCCAGGTACAGGCCGTGGGGGCTTGGGCCACTGAGGGACCATTTGAATTTCAGGGGCCCTCTTCTTCTCCAAGCGGTGGGAGAGACAGGACTATGAACAAATGGCTGTAATGGAGTGTGATGGGTGCTGTGTGGAACTGTGCCCTGGAAACTGTGGGCCCAGAAGAGGGAACGTGACAGGTATCCCAAGGACAGTCAGGGGCAGAGATGGTGGCTGAGCTGGCCTCCAACCAGGAGGAGCAGTTTGCCAGGTAGCGTCATTGTAGTGATAAGTTTGAGGTGCCAATTGTCTGTCTGTGTCTCTGTCTTCCATACCCCACCCTATCCCTAAACTTCACCTGCTTCTTCTCCTTCCTCCTCCACCTTCTCCTTTCCCATCCCTCTATTTTCTCACTGTCCTCCTGCTGCCACCTGCCCCCATCCCCAGCAGCACTCCCCGGTGCTGCCTTGCCCCTGCCTCTGCAGCCAAGTTTCCGGAAGCTGTCCTGGCTGCTGGCCTGACCCCTGAGACTCCTGCAGAGATCGTAGCCCTGGAGCACAAGGAGACACGCTGCACCCTGATGCAGAGAGGTGACAACTGGACCCTGATGCTTCAGGACACCATTGAGGACCTTAGCCGACGGTGGAGGGGTCATGCCCTCAACGCCTCCCAGTAGCCTGGCTGGAGGTGGCTTTCTTTAGGCTTCAGATCCCAGGGAGGTGCACCCTCTGAGCTGCCTTGTGACCCTCCCCATTAAGCATAGGTTAGGAGGTTCCCAGGAGGCTGCTCAGCTGGGTCTGGAGCCAGCTGGCTTTGCTCCATTTCCTGGCTACTCTGTGCCTGGTCACCAGGGAGGCTGAGTCAGGTGCCTGGAACAGTTGCCAGAAGCACCCCCTCCCTCCCTGGCCCATGCAGCAGTGTCTGAGCTGTAGTGAAAGTTTCAGGGCCTGCAGAAGAAGAGCCTTGGGCACAGGATTGACCATGGCTCCAGGGGTTTAGGACCCCAGACCTGTGAAGGTGGGGGCAGCTCACCACCTTCATGCAGCCTTTATATGTTCTCTGAGCCTTAGTTGATTTGGCCCCCAAAACAAATCCAAAGGTTCTAGCCTGCCTTGTCAGAGACTTCCACCCTGTTCACATGTTGGCAATCCCTGGAATAAAATGCTTGTTCTGTGTGATGGAGACGGCACATCCTGTGGGCAGGTCCTTCCTAGAAGGGCTGCAGGACTGTGGGCAGCCCTGGGGGCCGCTGAGTGGTGGGCTGAGGTGTGTGCGGCATCCCGCTGCTGCCCTGCATTGGCCCAGGCTTGAGGCGCCATGGCCCTGGTGAGCTGGCATCCATAGAGGTTGAGGTGGGGCTTACCAGATGGAGACCCTGTGGGAAAGCATTGGCATCAATGTGCAAACCGAGTCAAGGCCCTGTTGCTCATACATCACTTGGGATTGCGCCCATTTGACTCAGGTTCCAATCCATTTCATCAGGTTCCAGTCCTGTGTGGGTTGAGGAGAGTTTTAGACAAATACATGAACGGCAACAGAAGCCCCATGCCTTGGACGCTGGGGGCCCCTAGGAGGGGAGGGGAGGCAGGCGTTGGATGGAGGAATTTTTTGCCACTAGAGGACGCTGTTGTTGCCACCCTGGGGGCTGCTGTGAAATGACCTAGTGGGCATCTGTCCTCCAGAGGCCCCTTCCCCTGCCTGCCTGAAGTCTGAAGGGGCTGCTCACCAGGTGCGGTCCCTGCCTGGCATACCCCATCAGAACATCCCAGCCCCGTATCACCGTGGGACTAAAGGGAAAGGCCTGTAGTGCCCTCTGCTGGAAGACTGGACATCGAGGGACTGCAGTCAGTACCCAAAGGGGAGGACAGGGATGCTGGACCCCAGGAAGACAGAAGGAGTGTTCTTAAAGGAGTGACAGTGACTCCTTACCAGCCACGACACTTGGCAGTTTCTGAGACACTTTAACATCCACAGCAGCAGACACTGATGCAGCCCCTGGGGCCGCTTACCCATTAGACATGATAGGCCCAATGCTTAGGGGCCACCATTCATTAGAGGCCCATGAAAATGTCATTTCTTTTAAAACCAAAAGAAAACAGTATAATCCAGCTGGGATTTTATTCATCTTTCTTCTGACACAGTTGTACAATAGAATTTTAAGTATTTTTTTATAGAGGAAGACACCCATGAAAGCAAAAGTGCCTAATACCAACAAAAGTTACTATGCAGCCCTGATAGCACCTACTGTGTGCCAGGTGACATTCTACAAAAATTAGCTCATTTAATCCTGACAGTAGCGTGTGAAGCAAATGCTACTGTTTCCCCTGTGTTGCCGGTGAGAACACAGAACATCCAGACTCTGAGAGACGAGGTAACTTGAGGTAACTTACCAGGGTGGCAGCACGGAACAGAGAGGCGGGAACTTGAACCCAGACCTTGTGGCCTCCAGTTTGTTCTCCTCACACCGCCTCCTGTGTCAGCGGGCACGTTCTTACGGGGCTTGCTCTGCTGCCTGCCTCCGTCCATCCTTCCCCAGGCCCTGGCCCTGGCCGTGCTCCTGGGTCTGCCCGCCACATTCCTTTCTTGGATGGATCTGGGAGCATGGCTGTGCTTCTCCCGGAGTCCTCCAGGGGCTGCTGCAGCCCTGCTTTCCCAGCCTCTTTAACTGGCACTGGTGCCTGCTGTGGGCAGGCCCATGCAGGTGACTCCTTCTCCTTTGCTGCCATATTCTGAGGACCTCAGGGCAGGGCCAAGGTCACAGGGAAACCCCATCCCCTGAGTGGTTCTGGGACCTATCCAGCTCTGAGAGGCCACCATGCCTGTGAGGGAGGCCAGAAAAAGGCCGCACCAGGCACAGCGCACATTGACAGGAAACCTGAACTGAGGCTACCCTAGCCACGGGGAGTCTTGGGGAAATGAGAAGGATGAGAGCAAGATGAAGTCTGGAGAAGTGCCCACCCCGGAACACTAACACACACACACACACTTATGAGCTGAATTGTGTCACTTCCATTATATGTTGAATCCACAGTATCTCTGAATGTAACTGTATTTGGAGATAGGGTCTTTAAAAAGGTAATTAAAATGAAGTCTTTATGCTGGGCCCTAAACCAGCGGGACTGGTGTCCCTTATTTTATAAGAGGAAATTAGGACATAGACACGTGGCACAGAGGGAAGACTGCGTGAAGTCAGAGGAAGAGGGCGGCCATCTGCGAGCCAAGGAGAGAGGCCCCAGAATTAAAGCAACCCCGAGGACACCTCGATCTTAGACTTCCATCCTCTAGAGCTGGGAGGAAATAAATTTCTGTTGTTTAAGTCTCACCCAGTCCTGAGCAGACTAATACACACACACACACACACACACACACACACACACACCCCACTTAATGGAAAAAGCAAGGATCTTAGTACCAGATGAAGTGAGAATCAGGGTGGAGTCTTAGATGAGTCACTCACTTACTGGTAGTGATCACAACTAAGCCTTTTAATCTCTGTGAGCCGTGGTTTCCTCATCTGCATCTAACAATACAGATGATCCCTGACTTAAGACTTTGCAGCTTTAGGATGGTGATGGTGTGAAAGCAATACGCATCCAGTAGACTGAGTTCATATGCATTCAGTAGACTTCAGATTTTGATTTTCCCCAGGCTAACGATATGTAGTATGATAGTCTCCTGTAATGCAGGGCAGCAGCAGTGAGCCCAGCTCCCAGTCAGCCCTGTGATCACGAGGATACATAGCCCATATTCCACAGTGTGCTGTGTTGACAGATGACTTTGCCCAACTGTAGGCTAATGTCAGTGTTCTGGGGACATTTAGGATAGGCTAGGCCAAATGATGTTTCTGTAGGTTGAGGGTATTAAATGCATTTTCAACTTAGGATATTTTCAACTTACGAAGGGTTTATTGGGATGTAACTGTTGTAAGTTGAGGAACATCTGTACTTACCTTGCTGGTTTGCTTTGAGGATTACATGAGATGAGATAATGTATTTCCAAGTGCTGGGTAAACTCTCAAATGCCATACAAATGGTTCTTACTATTAACACAATTATAGTCTGCACTGAACAATTTAGTACTTTTAAGCTATCTTGTATTTTTTACTAATTGCTTTGTGAATTAGTCTTATCTTGCCTGTGATATTGCCTTTTCCTTAAGGATAAAGTTCTGTGGTCCCTCGACGGTGCTGATGCAGCTTTGGGCACAGGGTTAGAGGTTGACCTGGCCCAGCCAATATGCCCTGCAATAGGATCTGTTAGGGTCACTGGGGGCCATGTGCCACAGATTAGTCAATAGTGGTTCTGCTAGCCAGTTAACAAACTCTGTTAATTTGCAGTGATGATGGGGATAGTACAGTTCCTCTCTTGAGCACCAATGATGTGCTGAGACCTTTATAAAACACTTTCCAGACATTAATTCCCTTAGTCCTCATGAGGAGTCTAGGAAGAAGTAGAGATGAGGGAATGCAGCTCAGGGAGGTTAGGTAACTTGTCCAAGACCACACAGCCAGTGTGTGGTGAAGGAGGGATGTGTAGGCTGGGTATAGGATCCGTGAGCCTAACCACTGGGATAGATCACCATACCAGGAGGAGTGCTTTGGGCCCAGGGCCTCCAAGTTCTCATCAAATCAGTATGTGGTGGTCTGAAGGCTAGATGGGGAGGTAGAGGGTAGAGGAGAGGATCCATCATTAGGAGAAGGGCCAGATGCTCTGGGGAGGGGGCATGGAGCCAGGAGCTTTGGGAAGAACTTCCCTCTGACTTTGGGCTGCATGTGGAGCTGGGCTCCTGGCTGTGAGGGTGGCCAGGATCAGGTGTCTGCTCAGAGGAGGGTGGTGGTGTAGGAAGAGAGAGTGGTTCTAGGGATTTCCGGCTGCTGGCAGGGAGGCCCAGCCGGGTGAGCCCTGCTGGAAGAGTGGGGGAGATAGACGAGGCCTGGGAGCTTTTGCTGAGTTTTCCCAGCTGTGTCCCCAGAGAAGCAGGGTGAGCAACACAAGGGCAGGGCCATCAGCCTCCTGGAAAGAGGACAGGGTCAGCTTCTGTGTTGGGAGCTTGCTGCCTTTGCCCAAAAGAGTGTTCCTTCTCAGACCTGCTCTTTCAGACCCCACCCATCAGTCCTCCACTCCACAGCGGAGGAGCCTCCTGGGGGCCAGGAGCTGGGCAGATGCTGAGGCCTACCATTGTGCTAGGCAGGGCTGGATACCAAGGGAGAGGTAAAAATTAAGAAAAGATGTGACTGGGGTTGATGGAGTTCCATGGCCTTGCCCAGGAGCTGCCACATGGTTTGAGCAATGTGCTGTCCCATGCAGGCATCCAGGCGCCTCTTACCCTTCCACCCCTGCACTGACCTTGGTGTTGTGGAGGTTGGTTTAGGGGTCTGCTTCCCCACTACCTACCCATTCCTCAAAGGCCACTGCCATAAACCCAGGCCCTCGCCCCACACCTAGCCTTCACTGCAAATGCTCAACTGGAGAAGAACCAGTAGGAGGAGCTGCAGGCCCAGAAAGATACCTGGGTCAGGGGCCGGGGGTGTGTGGAGAAGAACGGTCTGGGTCTTGAAGGGCTGCAAGTGCCCAGGGAGCCTTCTAGAGTCAGGACTATTTTCTTCTCCTCAGTGGTGTGGTCATTACAAAGATTTATCATAAACCAACACCCTGGAGAAGGCACAGGGCCTCCTGTTGCATTCAGAGGTGTCTTTGTGGCTGGGGAAGGGACTTCCTTCCTCCTGAATGGATGCTCGGGAGCTAAGTAAACCAAGGCCAAGAAGCCCTGTAATAGACACAGTTGAGAATGGAGGCAGGGCTTGGACCGTTCAGGCCAGCGTGAAACTGCGGGAACCTCTCCTTGGTTTGGCCAACAGGGAGGCCATGGAGGTGACTCTCTTGCCCTTTCCCCTTCATCTCATCCCTGGCTTGGATCATTGTTTTCCTCCCACCATGCCTTATCCAAGGCTTCCTCCAAACAGGGCAGTGCTTGCTTGTAAAATTGGCTCAGTTCAGGCCATGAGGGCTTAGGTGGGTTGAGGTGAGCTCTGTGCAACGGTCCTGCAATTAAAGGTCACTGTGACCTGCCACCTGCCCAAAGGGCCAAACACACCCTCCAAATTTTCCAAGCCCAAGATAAACCCAGCAATGATTTGTGTAGCCAGAAGAGGGCAGCAGAGTACACCCAAGGTCCTTCCTTCAAAGAGGACTGACCACCTCCCTTCCTGCCCCCACCTCATCCCCAGCCCCACTTGGACACGCCGCAGGCAGGGAAGTCTGAGCTTGTTCTCTGGAAATTAGAGGCCCTGAAGGTTGGGGGGCAGGGTGAAGAGGAAATGGGGCCCCAAATGGATATATATTTTAAATTGATTGCTTTTCAAATTTCATATTGGGATCTCCCTCCTTTAAAAGAAAAAAAAAATCACAGATACCTCCAATGTTGTCTGAAACAGTTTTCGTTTTTGTAATAAAGCTACTTAAACATGTACAAACATAAAATTACCCAGGAACTCCTTGTACTGATAGCTCCCATACAAGGATAAGCAGAAATGAACATTCAAATTAAATATGGACAAATCTACAAACAAAATTTTAAAAATTCAAAACAATCTCATTCATATGTGCTATATCACGAGCTACCCTCAGAACTCCAGTGCAGAGGGACTGCAGCACTTCATTTCTAGGATGTGATTTTTGTTGTTGTTTATTCCGTGTATTTATGTCCCGTTTTGGTGGAATAGCTTTGCTGTTCCGTCCTTTTCCTAGTCTAACCAAAGGGAAATATCCCAAGCACAGCATCCCAAGCACATCCCATGTCACATGGTCTTCACTTATTGCCAGCTCATTGTATATGTGTCCCTTCCGTCTGCTACTCCTTACTGGCTTGTGATAGTTGAGACACTATTTTTAGGGTGGCCAGACTGATGATCCAGAAAATGTCTTTTTTCAGAAAAAAAAAAAAATCAAGATGAAATCACCCTCCCACCCCGCCACCCCACCCCCACACACATATCATTGATAGAGAAGTCTAAAACAGCAAGAATGCATGCCTGGAGCACATTTTGAGAAACATCATCCCCCCAAGCCCTTGCCTCTTACAGATGAGCAAACTGAAGCTCAGAGAGGAGAGTTGCTTTAGCCAAGGTCACACAGCTAATCAGGGCAGAGCAGCTGGAGAACTCAAGGGCCTCTCACTTTCTACAGCAGTGCCTCCTGTCAATACCCTCAGGCAGCCCAAGACAGGCTGAGCCCTGGGAAAGGAGCCCTGGGGATGCTTGTAGAGATCAGTTCTCCCAGTTTGGGGTTGAGTTTTCTGTAGGTTTCAAGCAGCCATCTTCCAAAGCTCAGAAAATGAAACTGTGTGGACACAGCCACTGCTGCAGATGTGAAGACTGTCTCAGATCTCCCTGGAAACCCTAAATCTCTTCTGGACTCCAGGTCTAGCAAGAAGGTCCAAACAAGGGCTCTGTGTGTGTTCTCATTTAGTGACTTTTTTTTTTTGAGACAGTGTCTTGCTCTGTTGCCCAGGCTGGAGTGTTGTGGTATAATCTCTGCTCACTGCAACCTCCACCTCCCGAGTTCAAGTGATTCTCTTGCCTCAGCTTCCCTATTGCTGGGATTACAGGTGCCCACCACCATGCCTGGCTAATTTTTGTGTTTTTAGTAGAGATGGGGTTTCACCATGTTGGCCAGCTGGTCTCGAACTGCTGACCTGAAGTGATCCGCCTGCCTCGGCCTCCCAAAGTGCTTGGATTACAGGCATGAGCCACTGCGCCCAGCCTCATTTACTGATTTTTTAAAAGCCTATTAGTAAGATCTTTCAGGTATTGAGGCCGTACTGGATACTATTATTAGGGCCTTGGGAAAAAAGATCCATTTTTGCTCCAACTCCAGGGGCAGGTTTTTAACATGAAGTCTATTAACTGCCAAAGGGTCCATGGATAGAATTCAGGGAGTCTGAGAATTTGAAGGGGGAAAAAACCCTGTATTTTTATTTTCCTCAGCCTGTAGCGAAAGGTTAACACTTCCTTCAGATATACATGTCGGCAGCAAACCAGCTAATCCTAGCAACACCTGTGTCTTTGTCAACACTAGAAATCACAGACCTTTTCACATGATGTTACAACAGTTGTGGGAACCTTGAAATATCATTAACACTCATCATCACTACTTTGATATATTATTAGACCTGACACTATATTGTGTTAAATATTTAAGTACTGAGAAAGAGCATATGTTTCTGTGTTCAAATATTTTAAAATATTTTCATAACTGTCTTTCAATATAATTGGTTTCCTTTCTTCTCCCTTGTATTTTATTTTATGCATTTGAAAATATTCCAGACTGTCAAAGGAGTTCATGATGCAACAGAAACACCCTTTGTCTTGGGAAAACACATCTGTAAAGAGTTACCTTTTTTTTTTTTTTTTTTTTTTTGAGACAGGGTTTCACCCTGTCACAAGGGCTAGAGTGCAGTGGCACAATCTTAGCTCACTGCAGCCTCAACCTCCCTAGCTCAAGTGATCCTCCCACCTCAGCCTTGTTAGTAGCTAGGACTACAGGCGCGTGCCACCATGCCCGGCTAATGTTCCTATTTTTTGTAGAGATGGGGTTTTGTCATGTTGCCCAGGCTGGTCTCGAACCCCCAAGCTTGAGCCATCCACCCACTTTGGCCTCCCAAAGTGCTGGGATTACAGGCATGAACCACAGTGCCTGGCCAAGAGTTACCATTTCCTGTGCATCAACTATAAATTGAGCACACTGGGTTCTTTAGGTGTATTATCTCTAAATCTTGCAACAAAGAGGTGTACATTATTATCCCCCTTTTATACATGAGGAAACTGAGGCTCAGAGAGGTGCCTAATATCACATATGCTACAAAACATAATAAACATGTCAAGTATTATCATAGAAATAGGGACAAAATGAGGGTAACTAAATGACTGTTTTTGTTCACTGCTATATTGTCCATGCCTGGCGCTTTCTAGGTGCTCAGCAGAGGTTTGTTGAATGACAGGATGAAAAGATATCTAGTAGCCCTGCCAGGCACGGGACAGGAAATCCTTCAAAGGAAAGGTGAGGGTCAGGATGAGTCCTAGGATTCGGTGAAGTGCCGGGCTGGTGTAAACCAATCATGGTACTCCATCCCCTGTGATAGTTTCAGAAATGGCCTGTTACCTGGTTCTGGCCCATGAGATGGGGAAAACTCATTCAGGACCATAGCTGCCTCTTGACATTGGGGTGAAAGCGAGTGCAACTTGGAGCCCCTGCAGCCACCTTGTCCCCTATAAGGATAGCAGAGCAGAGGTGAGGGGCCAAGGGCCTTGGTGATGCCGAGAACCTCTGAGCTGAGCAGCCCCACAGCTTCTCACTCTGCACTTTTTGTCAGGGAGATGACAAGGCTAGTTATATTTGAGCCTGTTTTAGTTGAGTTTTCTGTACCTTGCAGCTAAGGCATCCTTAAGTGATGGAGTACATGTGAAGAAGGAGGCAAAAGTCACCCTGAGAATGGCATCTGTGTCGTGACATGGCTGCCATTCTAATGAGCTCGTGCTTTATCCCAATCAGTGATGGCTGATGGCTTGGGGTGGATGGTCTGGGGGACTGAAATGATTAGAGGAAGGGGCTGAGGTTGGGCGCAGTGATTCACGCCTGTAATCCCAGCACTTTGGGAGGCCAAGGCGGGTGGATCACCCAAGGTCAGGAGTTCCAGATGAGCCTGGCCAACATGGCGAACCCCTGTTTCTACTAAAAATACAAAATTAGCTGGGTGTGGTGGTGGGCGCCTGTAATCCCAGCTACTTGGGAGACTGAGGAAGGAGAATCACTTGAATCTGGGAGGTGGAGGTTGCAGTGAGCCGAGATCATGCCATTGCACTTCAGCCTGGGCCACAAGAGTGAAACTCTGTCTCAAAAAAAAAAAAAGAAGAAAAGGAAGAAGAAGAAGAAAGAGGAGGAGGAGAACGAGAGGTAGGATAAAAGGAAGAAGAAGAGAAAAGAAGAAAAGAAGAAGCCGAAATTGTGTGGTTTGTGATTTAGAGAGATTACTTTGTGGGCAATGTGGAGGATGGGATAGTGCAAAGTGATAAGCAATGGCTAAAAAAGGTAAGATGATGCAAATATGGTAAATAAGCAAATCGGGAATGCACCTTATTCTGCTCTCAGATTGATGAAAAAGAGGAATAAAACAGGTAAGCATGTTCATATTGGAGACTGGTTGTAAAACTCAACTTCCAGGGAACACATTTGAGTTGGTATAGTCTCATGGATGTCACAGTGGATAGGCTGCTGAGGAGGAGGCTGGAATGGTAGTGTTGAGACCCTGTCAGCACCAGCAGTGATGTCAGCATCTTCAAAGAAAGCATTACAATCTCCTCAGTGCCATTTCAATGCTAGGAATATTCCCATCTAGTCTCTACAATTTTTGAAAATTGATAATTTTTCTATGACTTAAGTGATTACTCTCAATGAACCGTCATACCTCATTTTCTCTACTCAGAAATTTTCAAGCATATAATACATTGTTATGAACTATAGGCATCATGTGGTATGATAGATCTCTTGAACTTGTTTCTCCTGACTGAAACCTCATTTCTTTTCTAGATAAAAGAAAGTGTGTTATGTTTTGGCATAGGTTTAGGTAGATGGTTCCAAGCACAGAGACCTGACCTGTCCTGGGGATGGAGGTGATGCTCGTGGTGAACGGAGGCGTAGCCTGGGAATCAAGAGGCCTCCTCCCTGCTTCTGCCCCTGCTGCTATCTGGTTGGGTGCTCTCCAATACCTCATCACCTCTCTGCACTGCAGGACACTATCTGCGAATCAGTGGGGCTGGGCTATTCACAGCCCCATGTCCTCTGCTTTCCTTCTCAGTCCCTGTGCCCTTGGACTCTAACAACCCTCGTTGGACTGCATCTTTTGCTTGTGCTGGTCCTTCAGAGGGAAAGGATGGGATTCCTCAGGAAACGAAGTGCTGTTCTCTGTCTCAGGTTTAGTGTCAACAGACAGTTGAATATCCAGTATTTGGCACCTCAGTAAGCACAAGGAAGCATCCTAAAGAAGGTAGGCCCTGGACAGAAGAGCTGTACACACACACACACACTCTCTCTTACACATTCACACACATACTTTCACACACACACGATGTGCACACAGAGACACGCACACACCAACAGACAGACATGCACACACAGATGCACACACACAGGTATGTACACATACACACACAGACACAGAGACACAGAGAAGCACACACATGCACAGACATGCACACGCACAGACACACACAGAGACACACACAGACACACATGCACACACACACACACGCACGTCCACACATGCGGCATAAGGAGTGGGAACACTAGGCAATTTCCTGTGATGGTTCTGAGAACTCATTGGTACAGTGTTGGGCACTTAGTGAAAACTTCCTAGAGGGAGTGAGTAAAATGTGTTACTGAAGTGTGGTAGGTTTTGGCTAAGGGAGCCCTTCAGCTGTTATAGGCTGGAGTGTGTCTCTTCCCCCTCCAAAATTCGTATGTTCAAGTTCTAACCCCCAATACTTCAGAATGAGACTGTGTTTGAAGATAGGGTCTATAAAGAGATGATTGTAATAAAACGAGGTCATTAGGATGTACCCTAATCCAGTGTGACTCATGTCCTTATAAAGAGGAAGTTTGAGCACAGATATGTGTAGAGGAAAGGCCAGGTGAAGACACAGGGAGAAGATGGCCACCTGCAAGTCAAGGAGAGAAGCCTGGACCAGATCCTTCCCTTGTGACCCTCAGAAGGAACCATCCCTGCTGACACCAACACCTTGATCTTGAAATTCCAGTGTCCACAACAGTGAGATGATAAAGCCCTGTTGTTTAAGTCTCTCAGCTGTGGTACTTTGTAATGGTGGTCAAATCCAGTTGACTAATACACCAGCCAAGAGGCAAAGCATGCTGGAATGTAGTCAAGAGATCAGCCTGCCTTGATGAGGGAAGGGAGAGGACTGAATTCTGTGGTGCAGCTCCTGTGTGCCAGGCAGGTGCAGGACACACAACCCCATGTGAGGCACCCCGAACGCTGCCTTCAGATGAGAAACCAGAGGCTCTGAAAAGTATGTGGCATGCTGAGGACCACGCTGCTAGGTCATGGCTTCCCTCTGCCTGCTGTTCACCTCCAACATCATCATTGTCATTTTGGCTGGGCTGGTGCTGCTCACTTTGGCCCACATTCAAGAGCTCTCACTTTGCTGACCTTCCCATCTGTCCATGAACATTTACTCAGCTGTGTAATAGATGCTGTGATGCTCTGCCCAGATTCCCTCTTTGGGGTCTACACACCTATCTATCCTCCAGCTGCTGGGAATACCAGATGCTCACTGCTTACAGCTGCATCCCTTGCTGGACACTGCCCTGGGTGGCAAGGCTACACCTCCTCCCAGGGATCCAAGCCGGGATACAAAGGACAGCTCCTGGGCCCCTGCAGGACTGTCTGAGTCCTCTATTGCAGCTACTTTGTGAGTCATCTTCTTTCTACCTGTCCTGCCTTCCTCACTTCCTCACAGGTATATCTCCTGAGGGTACACCCCACAAAAGTCTTTGCACACAATTTTCCATCTCCATATCTTGGAGACTTCCCTTCCACCTGAGAGGGTCCAATCTGGAAAGAGCCCTGGAGGGAAGTCAGCACTCTGTGTTCCTGCACTCACTCCGCTTAAGACAGCCTCATGACCAGAGGCAGGACGTCCCCTCCCTGGGCTCAGGTGCCTGATTTGTAAAACAGCCATGGCTTTTTCGGTCTTTTCCTCCAAAGTTCAGTAGAGGAGAGAGAACATGACAACACAATCCACCTGCCCTGGCAGTGCAGCTGTTTACAGGGCTAAATAAATGAAAGTTCTCGCCACATCTAAACCATCCATGCACATTTCCATGCCATTCCTTGTTGTGAGTTGAATTGTGACCCCGTAAAAAATAATGCAGTCCTAACCCCCAGGATCTGTGACTGTGACCTTATTTGGAAATAGGGTCTTTGCAGATGATCAAGTTTAAGATGAGGTCATTAGGGTGGGTCCTAATCCCATATGACTGGTGTCATAATGAAAAGGGGGCATTTAGACATGAAGACAAACAAACATAGAAAGAAGATGATGTGAAGACATAGGAAGAATGCCAGCTGCAAGCCCAGGAATGCTTGGGCTACCAGAACCTGGAGGCAGGCTTGGGACAGATTCTCCTTCAGAGCCCTCAAGGGAAGCCAAGCCTGCTGACACTTTGATTTCAGATTCTGGCCTGCAGAACTGTGAGACAATGCATGTTTGTTGCTTAAGCCACCCAGTTTATAATAGTTATGGCAGCCCCAGGAAACTAATAACTCCTTAAAGTTATTAGTTGCATTTTGTCTTAGTAAATGCAAATATAAAAAAGCTTTCCTTCGGGAGCAGTGGCTCACACCTATAATCCCAGCACTTTGGGAGGCCCAGGTGAGAGGATCACTTGAGTCCAGGAGTTGGAGACCAGCCTGGGCAACATGGCAAAACTCCATCTTACAAAAAAACATACAAAAATTAGCTGGATGTGGTGGCGTGTGCCTGTAGTCCCAGCTGTTTGAGAGGCCGAGGAACCCAGGAGGTGGAGGCTGCAGTGAGCTATGATCACGCCACTGTACTCCAGCCTGGGCTACAGAGTGAAACTCTGTCTCAATTTAAAAGAAAAATGTTTACCCCTCAACTCTTCAAGTAAAATTTATGTTCCTACAAGACACCCATGCTCAGTCTATGGCCTGAAGAACCCTCAGTGGCCCCACTCCACCTATTTGGAAAGATACGGGCTTGGATTCAGGCATTCGTTCATTCATTTACTCATTCATTCAACAACTTTTTAAGGCGCACCAGCAACAAGCTGGGCATGGTCTTTGGCATACATATATGAAAAATAAAGTCCATACTTCTCTGGAGCTTTCACTTTGGGGAAGTCAGGAAGTAGGCAAGAGACAAGTCAATAAATAGGCAAGTAATTCCAGATCAAGGAAAGTAGGCAAAAGGGCAAAGCTGTGATGGGGACAGAGAGGCACAGGGCCAGCTTTGAATGGAGTGGTCAGGGGAGGATCTCTGAGCTGCCAATCTAAGAATGAAGGCTGGATAACCAATTACAGGACCACTCCAGGAGAGTCACAGGCCAGAGCAGGTGCTTAGGGCTGGGGAGGGCTGGGATGTTGGAGAATCCCAAAGAAGGTAAGTGTGGTTGTGGCTGTGCCCCCGAGGATGATGGGATGAGAGGAGGTCCCTGAGTCTCCTCTCATGATGGGATGACAGGGACCCTATCAGGCAGATCTTTGTAGGCTCCAAGAGGGGCTTGGATTTTATTCCAAACAGTGGAACAGAATGGTTTACTCTGCGTGTTTAAAAGATCGGTCTGTACTATATGATCCAGTAATTCCACTTCTGGGTGTATTCGCAAAGAACTGAAAGCAGGGATTCGAACAGATATTTGAACGCCCATGTTCACAACTGTATTACCCACAATCGCCAAAAGATGAAACCAAATGCAGTATATACATAGAGTGGAATATTATTCAGCCTTAAAAAGGAATGATTTTGTGACACATAGATGAATCTTGAGGGCATTACACTGAGTGAAAGAAGTCAGACACAAAAGGACAAATATTATATGATGGATTTTACTTTTATGAGTGACCTAGAGTAGTCAAATTCATAGAGGCAGAAAAGGGAATAGGTGGTTAGAAAGGGTTGCGGGGAGGGGAGAATGGGAAGTTTCATGGGTATGGAGTTTCGATTTGGGATGATGAAAGCGTTTTGGAGATGGATGGCGGTGATGGTTTCATGACAGTGTAAATGTACTTAATGCCACAGAACTGTACACTTATGAAGGGTTAAAATGGTAAATTTTATGTTATGTGTATTTTACCACAATTTTAAAAAGCAAAAAGATCTGTTTGTTTGCACCTTGGAGAGGGGAAGGAGAAGCAAGCTGGAGAAAAGTGGGCAGCCCAGGCCCTGTCCCCGCTGCTCCTTGCATTAACAGCCTGGGTCCAGACCGTCCATCCAGAGAATGTGCCTAGGTCCCAGCACTTTGGGTGCTGAACCTGCAGCAGAGGGCAGGACTTGGGAGGCCCGGCTCAAAGCTCCCCACATTTGAAATGACACTGCAGCCTTACATCTAGTTGTCATCTGTGGCTAAGATGGGAAGGCTGTTGGGCAGAGTCCTGGGACCACCAGCTGCTGCCCAGACCCCTTCCCGCCTCCCTGGAATGGAGCATCCTGATCTCCTGATCCCCATCAGAAAACTCCTGCAGGCTCCTTCCTGCACCCGGCCCCTGGCGCTGCCTGGGCAGGCCCAGCACAGGGGAATCACCTTGCTCTGGAAACAAAAAAAAAAAAAAACAAAAAAAAAACAAAAAAAAAAAAGGCAAGAGAGGGAGAAAAGCAGCACAATTAAAATCTTAGTGTATGAATAATTACATTTTAAAAATCCCCACTTTTTTTTTACATCAAAAGGAATTCTATAATCAGAGGTTTAATTTGCAGATTTAGTGGCATTTGGCAGGTTAAAAGTAGGTGCTGTGAAGTGAGTAAGCGTGGGATTTGAGGCTGGAAGCAAAGAATGGGGGGATCTGCTCCACCAGAAATCCCAGCTTTGAGCCGCCTCTGAGCTTCGCAGCCGCACTTCCTCTGCCCAAGCTGCCCTCAATTGAGCTGCTGCGCCGGGGCGGGGAGGAGGTGCCGGTGTCGAAGGAAGAGGGACACAAGTCCAGTCCTCCAGCCCTGTGGCCTGGCTTCCTTCTTCTCCTTAAGAATAGCTTTACTGTTTTTTTCTTCTGATTATTTGCTCATTGAAAAAAAAAAAAAAATCCTGAAAATATAGAAAAGCAAAAAGCAACAGAAAGAAAACAAAGATCACCTGTAGTTTCGCCGCCTGGTGGGAGGAGTCCCTTTTCCTCTTTCCTGAGATAATGTGAATAAAATCCCGTTGCCAACTGGACTGAGCTTTACAGAAGCACAGTTTTATTACTCTATTTTTCCTTTCCCTCTTCTGAGAGTCTCCCTCTCTTTCCTTCCTCAAAGGAAAAAATAAATCAAAACAAAACAGGAACTTTCGCAGATTAAAGTGGGAAAAGGAGGTTTTGGCCCAAGAAACTTCCCAGAGGAGATGCCTCCTGGAAGGGGTTTGGAGCGGGGCGGTCCCTGGGGGTGGGGCCAGTGGGCAACAGAGAAAGAGAACCCTGGGTGGCATCCCACAGGGAAGGGAAGGAAAAGAGGCAGGAGTGGGTTGTGTCCATCCCTTCTGTCAACCAGTTGCTGGGGGCAGGCAGTCCAGGAAGGGGAACCTTAGTTCTGGTGACATTCCTTAAAGGAGGCCGTTTCCACGTAGGCACCACAGTGCTGGCTGTCCACAAAGAACTCCCAAGAGCTGGGGGTGTGCCCTTCAGCCCCAAGGAGTTGTGTGTGTGAGAGAGAGAGAAAGAGAAAGGAGGGGGAGGAGGAAGAGGGGAGAGAGAGGAGAGAGAGAAGAGAGGAGGGAGAGAGAAGACAGAGAAGAGAGAGAGAGGAAAGAGAGACAGAGAAAGAGAGAGGAAAGAGATGAGAGAGAGAGAGTATGTGTGTGAGAGAGAGTGTATGTGTGTATGTGTGTGTGTGTGATAGAGAGAGAGAGAGAAGAGAAGCTGGCGCTCACTAAGGCACAGGCGCTAGAGGCCCCTAGAGAAACTCTGTAGTTGCTGGGCTGTTTCAGACGTATCTGCGAAGACAAAAGGTACCTGCAGGAAGGGGACGGTAGTTGGGCTGTACTGCAGCCTCCCAAAGCCATGTGACAATCTGGTAGTTTGAAGGAACAGGACAGGCACTTTTAGGAGACATGAAGGTGGCAGCACAGAGAGACCTTCCTGAAAAAGCTGAAACTGCTGGCCCCACAGCCACTCCCTAAGCCCTCGTGGGTGGAAGGAAGAGCTGGCACAGACACTACAAATGCCTGGCGGATATTAATGGTTACCATTATTTTAGCATGGCCATCTCCTCCCCCAAGAAACTGGGGTTCTGTCCTAAAGCCAGAAAATGGAGATGTAAGTTGAGGA
The DNA here is from genome assembly GCF_007565055.1 of Rhinopithecus roxellana. Lineage (NCBI taxonomy): Eukaryota > Metazoa > Chordata > Mammalia > Primates > Cercopithecidae > Rhinopithecus > Rhinopithecus roxellana. The sequence continues at coordinate 8,020,911 of NC_044565.1, forward strand.
GCTTGTCCCAGGACTCACAGTTGAGAAATGGCCGAAAGGGCCCGGTATTTTGGCTCCCGCCTGTGATCCCAGTGCTTTGGGAGACTGAGGCAAGAGGCTCCCTTGAGCCCAGGAACTTGAGGCTGCGCTGAGCCGTGATGGCACCACTGCACCCAGCCTGAGCAACAGAGCTAAACCCTGGGAAGAAAGAAAGAAAGGGAGGGAGGGAAGGGGAGATAGAGAGAGAGAGAAGGAACTTATGTCATTCCGAAATATTTTTTACAAGTACAATGTATTGAAGGGACATGAAGATGATTAAAATGTAGTAATGTTATTGGATCACGCTAGATAGCAGAACATGTTCTTATAGATTCTTTGCAGCAAGAAGTTCTCAAAGGGAGATTTATATTTTTACTTTAGAATAAAATTGTGAAATTCCAGAAATTAAACTATTTTAATTTTGCTAGTAACTAAATAGATCAAGATTTTAAAAATGTAGATATATCTTTTGGTATAAAGTATGATCCCTAGAAATTTTTTAAATTGAAGTAAATCTCTTTGCATTATTTAAATACCATCTTTCCATTTAATATAAGGAGCAAGGTAGCTGCTTTGGATCTTTGTTATCAGGATCAATATCAAGTCTATTTTTATATTTTATTTTTCTCACTGCACAATGTAGCAAAGAAGAAAAGATCAACTGCTTATTTTGCAATATTTGTACAGTGCTTTATTGTTGTTATTATTTTTAGCAATTAATTATTTCGTTTTGAACAGCTCTTCTCCCAGCTTTTCAGAAACTGAAGGTTGTCTCTTCATTTGGAAGCTGTCTGACTTTGTGGTTGTCTGTCAGAACCAGTTTGGGAGCACATGATTCTGCTTTTTACTTAAGAACTTCCTATACAATTACCATATGACCCAGCAATTCAACTTCAGGGTATGTATCCAAAGGAATGAAAATCAGTTTGCTGCAGATAGATGTTTGCATTTCCATGCTCACTGCAGCACTGTTCCTACTGGTGATGTTATAGAATCAAACTAAGTGTTCATCAATGAATGAATGGGTAAAGAAAATGTGGTATATATATACACAATGGAATACTATTCAGCCTTAAACAAGATGGAATTTCTGTCATTGGTAGCAACATGGATAAACCTAGAAAAAACTTTGTTTGTTAAGTGAAATAAGCCAGGCACAGAAAAACAAATATCACATGTTCTCACTCATGTGTGGGAGTGATATGGTTTGGCTCTGTGCCCCCACCCAAATCTCATCTTGAATTGTAACTCCCACAATTCCCACGTGTCATGGGAGAGACCCAGTGGCAGGTGATTGAATTATGAGGGCAGGTCTTTCCTGCACTGCACTGTTCTCATGATAGTGAACGAGTCTCATGAGATCTGATGGTTTTAAAAACTGGGAGTTTGCCTGTACAAGCTCCCTGTTTGCCTGCCACCATCCATGTAAGACGTGACTTGCTCCTTCTTGCCTTCTGCCATAACTGTAAGCCTTCCTTAGCCACATTGCACCTTAGTCCCGTTAAACCTCTTTCTTTTGTACATTGTGCAGCCTCAGGTATGTCTTTATCAGCAGTGTGAAAACACACTAATACAGGGAGCTATATCAAAACATCACATCATATCCCACAAATATATACAATTATCTGTCAATTAAAAAGAAAATAAAATTATTCTAGATCCATGAAAATTATGAGGTAATAGAAATGTTTAGGATATAAGAAATACTTAATTGCACCACAAAGATATTTGGATCTTATAAGTCTGAACATACAGCATAGGCTGATAGCGATCATTGAAGAATCAGACAACACAAGGATCAATTATTATATGCCACACATAGATGGAGCTACATTGGATGTCACATGTTTATGATCAGGTAATGCTCCCTGGGATTCTTCAATAAGGCAGGTGAACAGGTGGTGGGGAACAGGTGGTGTTTGGTTACATGAATAGTTCTTTAGTGGTGATTTCTGAGATTTTAGTGCACTCATCACCTGAGCAGTGTACACTGTACTCTGTGTACTCAAAGTGTAGTCTTTAACTCCCTCTCACTACCCTTTCCCCTGAGGCCCCAAAGTCCATTATATTCTTCTTCTTTTTTTTTTTTTTTTCCATGAAGTTTCGTGCTTGTTGCCTAGGCTGGAGTGCAATAGCACAGTGTTGGCTCATTGTAATTTCCACCTCCTGAGTTCAAGCAATTCTCCTGCCTCAGCCTCCCAAGTAGCTTGGATTACATGCACTTGCCACCACACGCAGCTAATTTTTTTGTATTTTTAGTAGAGATAGAGTTTCACCATGTTGGTCAGGCTGGTCTTGAACTCCTGACCTTAGGTGATCCACCCGCCCCAGCCTCCCAAGGTGCTAGGATTATAGGTGTGAGCCATCACAACCAGCCCATTGTGTTATTCTTAGGCCTTTGCATCATCATAGCTTAGCTCCCACTTATGAGTGAGAATATATGATATTTGGTTTTTCATTCCTGAGTTACTTCACTTGGAATAATGGTCTCCAATTCAATCCAGGTTGCTGTGAATGCCTTTATTTCATTTCTTTTTATGGATGACTAGTATTTCATGGTATATATGTATACACACACACCACAGTTTCTTTATCCACTCATTGATGGATGGGCTTTTTGGCTGGTTCCATTTTTGCAATAAGACATACCATTTTTAAAAAGCATATTATCGCATAATAATATCAACAACACCGATGATCAGTATCTTTCTTAGGTAGAGATTTAAAATTTTTTTTGAGCAAAAGTATAGCTAATATAGCTTTGAGGGTTTTTGTGTGTGTATGTGTGAAACATCTATTAACATCCCATGGGACATGATAAATTGGTGAAATCATGCTAATTTCACCTGAGGTGCAAAAAAATAGCAAATACTCTGGATGCCTTGGTAAAAGACATGTGCTCTGGAGTATAGAAGAAAGGCCATGGAAGATTCAGGGACCTACTATGCTGATAAAGCTTTTAAGGGTCTAGTGCTCTGGAACATGGTCAGGATATTCCCTCCAAGGTAAAGGACAACCTATTGTACCTTAAAACTCCTACCACTAAGAAAGAAAAATAGCACTTAGTAGATATTTTGGGGTTTTGGAAGCTGCACATTCCATACTTAGGAATACTGCTGGGACCCATTTATCAGTTAATGCAGACGCCAGTAGCTTTGAGTGGGGTCCAGAGGGAAAACAGGCCCTATGGCAGGTTCAGACTACAGGACAAGCAGCTTTGCTGCTTGATTCATATAGTCTAGAAGATTGCTTGATATCAAATATATCTGTGACAGAGAAAGATGGAAAGATGCCATCTGGAGCTTCCAGCAAACTCCCGTGAGAAAGTGGTAGCACAACACTTAGAGTTCTAGAAGTAGGTCAAGGCATTTGCAACAGAGAATTATACACCATCAGTTCAAGAACAACTCCTGACACGTTCCTGGGCCTTTGTAGAAATTGAGCCTCTGACCACAGGAAGTCAAGTGCCATGAAGCCATGAGCTGGATATTGTTAGAGCCACCAAGTCATATGGTGGCACGAGGGAGGTGAATGGTCTGGGCCACAGAAATCTATTGTGTATGAAAGTGGCACACTGGAGACTGGGTCTATGCAGATTGGGGTAGGGGACAAGTAAGCCCACAGATAGATGGTCCTGACATCCATATCCCTTACCCCTGTTGTTCAGTGCGTCTTCCTCAGCTCACACCTATGGTCTTGGGCAGGAGGGAGGGTGCTCCCTATGACAAGCTGACAGAGGAGGAAAAAGTTCAATCTTGGTTCATGCATAAGTCAGTTTAGTGGTAGCTGCAGGCCCAAAGTGGACTGTGGATGCACTACAGCCTCTCTCAGCATGGCCCTAAAAGACAGCAGTCAGGAGACCTCCCAATGGACACCTGGTGTAATATGACATAATAAGATACACACATTTGGTCTCTGGCCCTGGTTCCTGGCACACAACTCCTAAAACCCTTGGAATCTCCAGAATAAGAATGTCTTTTGTATGCTAATGAGGTGACTGTTGGCTCCTAGATAGCTTCAGGATTGGGGCTGGTCACCAGAGGACTTTCAGCCCACCCCTTAAACTCTGGAGCTGGGAGAGGGGCTGAAGGTTAAGTTGATCACCAGTATCCAATGATGTAATCAATCATGCTTACATAATGAAGACTCTATAGAACTCCAAACCAACAGGTTTGCAGAGCTTCAAGATAGCTGAACACATGCCTGGAGGGTGGTGCACCCGGGTAGGGCATAGAAGCTCTGTGCCCCTTCTCTCCTGTACCTTGCCCTATGTATCTCCTCCATATGGTTGTTTATCCATATCCTTTGTAATATCCCTTATAATAAACTAGTAAATGTATTTTCCTGAGCCTTTCTAGTAAATTAATTGAACCTAACGAGGGGGTGGTAGGAACACTGATTTATAGCCTGTTAGAAGCACAGGTCACAACCTAGAGCTTGCAATTGGCATCTGAAGTTGGGGCAGTCTTGTGAGGCTGAGCCCTCAACCTGTAGGATCTAGCTCCTGGTAGATAGTATTAGAATTGAATTTAATTATAGGATACCAATTACAGTTGGTATCTGCTGGAGAATTGCTTGGATGGTATGTGAGGAAAAATCCCCTTATACATATTGGTGACTTCTCTCCATTCCATACACACAGGTGAAGTGTTCTGTGTTAACTGTATAGGAAAAGAAAAAAATACTTTGCTTTTTCCTGTATCTCCTACATCTGGTCATTTTCTTTTTGTGGACAGAGCAGTTGCCTAAAGAAAGAGTAAACACAGACTTTCTGGGCTGTGGTGAATTGCTTGGCTGGCTTGTCAGGAACCTAAAAGAAGCAACATTGGAAGATCAGGGACAAAGAACTTTAGAGAAAAGGTTTGTGGATGGATCTATGGGAGTGGGCCCAAAGTGTGAGGAATTTTTTTTTGTTTTGTTTGTTTGTTTGTTTGTTTTTGAGACGGAGTCTTGCTCTGTCTCCCAGACTGGAGTGTAGTGGTGTGATCTTGGCTCACTGCACCTCCATCTCCCAGGTGTAGGCAATTCTCCTGCCTCAGCCTCCTGAGTGGCTGGGATTACAGGCACGTGCCACCATGCCGGCTAACTTTGTACTTTTAGTAGTGACAGGGTTTTTCCATGTTGGTCAAGCTAGTTTTGAACTCCTGACCTCATGTGATCTGCCTCCCTTGGCCTCCCAAAGTGCTGGGATTACAGGCGTGAGCCACTGTGCCCAACCAGGTGTGAGGATCTTTATATTGACCCCTTAATGCTCAGCAAGGAGCTTTCACTGCAAAAGAGGGGACTAAACAACCGAGCAAGTAGGATCACTCAGCCAATGGATCTCAGCCTACTTCTGTCCTCAGCTAGCTCAGTGTTTGCACAATGGCTCATGAACAGTAACCGGGGTGGCAGGGATGGAAGTCATGCATGGGACCAACAGCATGGGTATCATCACACCAAGGCTATTTCCTGCTTTCCATAAATATCTATGTGACCAAAATCTGATCATGCCTCTAGTTTACAGGGAATACAGAGGAGGGAGAAGAGAGAAGAACACTTGAGTCACACCAGAGGGATCCAATCAGGAAAATCCAAACTATGAGTAACTCCATAGGGCAAATGCCTGAATTTCTTCAACAAATAAATTGCAAGATGAGATAGAGAGAGTATAGATTAAAAGACTATTTAAAAATTTATCATCAGATTGAAATATGTGGTCCTTACTTGGATCATGATTTAAAAAAAGAAAAAAAAGGAAAAATTCTGACATTTACCAAATAATTGGAAACATAAACCCCAAAGAGATATTTGATTATATTAAAGAGTTGTATTTAATTTGGGGGGTATGATCATATTATTGTGGTTACGCTATGAAAAGAGAGAGGAATCTTAATCTTTTAAAGATACACATGGAAATATTTATGAATGAAATAATATAATGGCTGGGATTTGTTTCAAATAAAGCTAGAAGGAGAACTTGGGTAGGGTATAGATAAGGTACCAGTGGCCAGGGGTTGATGGTTGTTGTCAGGGATGAATAATAGATAATTAGGGTGTATTAGTTCCTTCTTGCACTGCTATAAAGAAATACCAAGACTGGGTACTTTATGAAGAAAGTTCATAAAGTTTGGCTCATGTTTCCTCATGCCGTGTGGGAAGTACGGCCGCATCTGCTTCTGGGGAGGCCTCGAGGAGCTTACGATCATGGCAGAAGGCAAACAGGGAGCCAGCACTCCACATGGCCAGAGCAGAAGGAAGAGAGAGTGAGGCAGGAGGAAGAGAGAGTGAGGCAGGAGGTGCTACTCACTTTTAAACAACCAGATCTCATGAGAACTCTATCAAAAGAACAGCCAGCACCAAAGGGATGGTGCTAAACCATTCAGGAGAACTCCACCCCCACAATCCAATCACCTCCCACCAGGCCCCGCCTCCAACACTGGGGATTACAATTTGGCATGACGTTTGGTGGGGATACAGATCCAAACCATATCATAGAGGTTCATCATACTCTTCTGCTTCCACTTTTTACCTATTATAAATTCCCCACTGAAAAATGTTGTGTGATCTGGACCCATTTCCTCATCTGTAAGATATAGATAAAGGAAACACTCTTCAGTCTCCCTTACGGAATGTTATAAAAGTAGAACTAAGATAATAGATATGGAAGAAAAATGGAAAAGTTAAAATTATTAAGCAAATTTAAGTTAAATAATATCATAGATGAAACTCTAAGCAGGGCTTGACATAAGCCAGTGTGCGTAATAATGGCAAGAACTTCCCCTCACCTCCCCACCTTCTGTCTAGATGGAATCTCTGGGATTCTTCAAACTGGGCTCTGGGACTCTCTAAGGGTCTTGCTCCTACTTTCTCCAAAACAGTTCTGCTTTGGTCTGTTTGTTATAATGGGTTCAGGACCAAATTAAGACTTTAAAAGCCCTGAATACTGAGTACTGCCAAGGTTGTGGTGCCCCCTTTCCTACATACAGCTTGTTTTTAATTGCTGCCATGAAAGTAACTCGTTTTTAAGTATGCCAACTGAAAGATTCCAGCTCATTTATTCGAATGGAACTTCTCTCTCTCCCCTTCCCTACTTTGCTGAGGCTCTGAGGATGTGCTTGGTATGCCTTTTGGGTAGTCACGGCACTGACTAGGGTGTCACAGAATATTTCATTTAAAAAGGAGGTTTCATTGCTTAAACTTTAGATCAGATCAGATGTCTATTCAATCCTTTCTCCAACAGCTCACCAAGCATTTCTCCAGCCTTGGCTTAAAATCCTTCCATACTGGAGATTTATGCTCTCCACGGAGCGACCCTGGCACATCTTCCGATATTTGTTAGAAAGTCTTACATCCAGGCCAAACACCTTCAGTTCTTCCTCTGCCCTCAGGGCTCCACTGAGTATATTTAATCCCTCTTCCACTGTCTGGCCGACTCAGCCAGGCATACGGCCAAGTCTTTGGAGTCAGCCTGTCCCTTCTCCTTCTCTCCCACCCTGACTCTTCAGTCTCCTCAGTTAGTAAGAGTAAGAGTAGCTACAATGAACAGAATTCGCCACATGCTAGGTACCAAAGTCACACAGCTGGAGGGTTTTAGTGCAAAGTACTAGTTTCTCTGATTCTGGGGTCCATGTTACTAGCCTCTACATTATGATTTTAACTTCTTATCTAGTGTAAAACAACCTCAAAGTGCTGCCTCCTTAAAACATACAGAGAATAAGAGAATAGAAAAAAATTCTTAGGTACTCTCTGGCCTTTGACAGTGGAGCATGGCCTACAACCTGAAATATTGAATCAAGAAGTCTCCATTGTGAATTTGAAGTCCTTCTGAGTTGGGTAAACGTGGTGGATCTGCTCTGCTTCTCCTTTAAGGTGGCATCTCTTGGTATGGACACAGCTGGGGCCACTGTGACCTGTGGCAGCAGGGAGGGAGGAGTCCTTGGATCTCCTGAGTGCTCTTTGGATGTCACTGGAGTCTGCAGTGATCCACGGTGGTATTTGTCCTGTAGGAAGTTCATGACTGAGGTATGGAGTGGGAATCATTGACACCTCATTGAAGTCCGGGGAGGTGGTGGCATCTGGTTGGCTAGCTTCAGTCCCTGTCACTACCCTGGCTGCAAGGAAGCCTGGGTAAGCAGTTTCTTGGGTTTCTGCCTCCTTAGTGTGAGACAGGCTCTTTTCAATAAGATTCATAAGGTGGGGAATTTCTCTAACATAGGAAGGAGGATCAAAGCTAAGAACTGACAAAGGTCTATACTCCCAAAGTCATGATACTCCCCAGGCCTCTTCATTTAATGAATCAACAAATACTTATGGAGTCCAGGGTCCCTGTAACACACAGTGATTGGAAGGTAACTGTCACATTTAGCCCAAACCTCACAACTCCAAGGGTTTTCAGATTCTATATGCACCAAGCCCCACCATGGCTCTTTATTTACAAGACCAGGGTAAGAGTTGAGGGTGGAGGAGGATTAAAGTGACTTGCCCTATCCTCGCAGATTTAGGATGCCTAGCTAAAATTCCCAAACCCTCATCCTACTGCAAAACTTACATAGGGCTATCAAGGTGGTATTTCTAAAACATATATAAAATTGCATCATCTCCACAGCTCAGAAATCATGGATTAATCTCCATTGCCAGGAGAATAACCATTCATTATTCACTCATTCATTCACTTGTTAATTTCAAGCTAAAATGTTGCCTGAGAAAGCCTCCGTACTCCTATACTTGGGTCCTTATGGTTGAACCATAACCTAATTTAGTGGGTAGCCAGACCGAAAACCTAATTTAGGAGTATGCCTCTGTAACAAAAGCTGAGTCTCAGTCAACCCCAGCAGTCATACTTCAACCACTCACAGGCAGCCAACTGTTCAAATCACATGCAAATAAGACAAATGCTGAGCTGTAACCATTATGGCTGTTTCTGTACTTGTTCATTTTCTGTCCACCACTTTCCTTTTTCTATGCATAAATTTGCTACCACCATGCGGCAACACTGGAGCCTCTCTGAACCTATTCTGGTTTGGGAGGTGGCCTGATTCACTCGTTTTTTTTTTTTTTTTTGCTCAATTAAGCTCTGTTAAATTTAATTTGTCTAAGGTTTTCTTTTAACACACTCAAAGTTTATTGGTGCCTATTATGTGCCAGTTACAGTGCCAGACACTCGAGATCTAAAGATGAAAGCAGGCTAGGCACGGTGTCTCACACCTATAATCCCAGCACTTTAAGAGGCCAAGGAGCGGGGATTGCTTGAGCCCAAGAGTTTCAGATCAGCCTAAACAACATAGTGAGAGCCCCATTCCTACAAAACATAGAAAAAAATTAGCCCGATGTGGTGGTGCACACCTGTATTCCCAGCTACTCGGGAGGCTAGGATGGGAGGATCACTTGAGCCCCAGAGGTTGAGGCTGTAGTGAGCTGTGATCGTGCCACTGCACTGCAGGCTGGGTGATAGAGTGAGACTCTATCTCAAAACACTTTTTTTTAATGAATAAATAAGAAGAAAAAAAGATGAAAGCCATGGACTCTTTCATCAAGGAGCTCAGGGCATGGCTGAGGAGATGGTCATAAATCCAACTGCATCTGGAGAGAGAGGACCAGATGCATTAGAGTACGCCTGGTCCCTCCTGCTGAAATGCCCTCCCCAGCACAGTAAATTAACCCCACTCCCATTACCGCTCCAATCCATGTATCCTGCTAAATCCCGAGCTGCTTTCACATCAATATAGACTCCTCACTGGGAGACTCTCCATGTTCCTCTGTGTGTTCTGAATGCTGGAATCTCCTGGAGACCTGTGTGGGGAGAGAGGAGGTGGGGCCCATGGCATTTTTATTGTTTGTCTTCTTCAGTTTCTAACAGGGCAACCCCTCTGATTTCTCTTTAAAAAAAAATCAGCATGTGTTCGGTAATGCCTTTTGGAAAGATTAAAACACATTTTAATTTTTTCAATACTGAATGTGACGGGGTTCCTCCCCAAAGCCACACTGACCCTGCCTTGCACCTGGTAGGCACTGAGTGACCATCTGTGGGGTATGTTTGGCAGCTCACCTCCCATCTCTATCCCGCCTGCTCAGGATAGGACTCTTCAAGTTGGGGTCTCCCTATGCCAACTCAGAGCTTAGGAAGAGCTTTGCTGCTTGGGAGATGCTCTGCCTCCATCCACTCTAGGGAGGAATCTGGGCCCAGAAGATAAAATGGTTTTCTACCTGATGAAACTTGCTGCTTCTCAGATTGGCCAGCAAGCTTTGGTTTCTGGCCAAGTCCACGGTGGGCTTGCCTGCTTTGATGTGGTTTTGCAGGGAAAACATCCGCAAATGAGCAACAACCAACAGAGCCGCTTTTCTCTCTTAGTCCACCTTGAGTTTTTGAAAAGCAGTGCTAATTAGCCTCTCAGAGCTGGCTGGGGCTGGGAGGCTACAGCACCTCTAGAGGAGGGAATGGGTGCAGGCTTCAGAGCCTGAAAATCTGAATACACTTAAGTTACTTTAGAATTTCCAAACAGTTACCCAAACTGTCATTGGTGGAAAAGGGGAAGACAAAGAATTTAGAATTAGGAGACCTGGGTCCTGAATCATTCATGCTCTACCTCTCAGTCAAGTATCTACGAATATCTATCCATGTTAGATATTGATCAGGTAGAAATGCCAATTCTTTCTTTCTCTCCTTCCTTCCTTTCCCTTCCCTCCCTCCCTCCCTCCCTCCCTCCCTCCCTCCCTCCCTCCCTCTCTCTCTCTCTCTCTCTCTCTCTCTCTCTCTCTCTCTCTCTCTCTCTCTCTTCTTCTTTCTTTCTTTCTTTCTTTCTTTCTTCTTTCTTCATAAAAAAAAGGAATCATTTGGGGTAGGAGTGGGGAGAAACAGGCAGGGGCAGCTCGGGCTGCAGGGCTGTATGGCTGCAAGGCTGTAGTCTGTGGGGAGGAGTTTGGATTTTATCCTAAGAATATCAAGCAGGGGGAAGCATGATACCATTAATATTTTTAAAAGATCATTCTAGACTTTATTGTCTAGAGACAAGCTCGATTTTAAGCCCCTGGGTATAATTTCATTAAGTAACTGTTCATTTATTATTCACAAACCCTCGAACAAAAATTGAGTGAGAACAGCCTCTGTTGCCACTAGGCATGTGGAACTACTTTTCCTCCCAGTCCAGTGGGAGCCTTTGGAGGAGACACCAGGTCAAACTCTCCTCTCCTCTCCTCTCCTCTCCTCTCCTCTCCTCTCCCCTTCCCTCCCCTCTCCTCCCCTCCCCTCCCTCCTCTCCTCTCCTCTCCCCTTCCCTCACCTCTCCTCCCCTCCCCTCCTCTCCCCTCCCCTCCACTCCCTTTCCTTCCTTCCTTCCTTCCTTCCTTCCTTCCTTCCTTCCTTCCTTCCTTCCTTCCTTCCTTCCTTCCTTTCTTTCTTTCTTTCTTCTTTCTTTCTTTCTTTCTTTTCTCTTTTCTTCTTTCCTTTCTTTCTTTCTTTCTTTCCTTCTTCTTTCTTTTCTTTCTCTTCTCTTTCTTTCTTTCTTTCTTCTTTCTTTCTTCTTTCTTTCTTTCTTTCTTCTTTCTTTTCTTTCTCTTTCTTTTCTTTCTTTCTTTCTTTCTTTCTTCTCTTTTCTTTTCTTTCTTTCTTCTTTCTTCTTTCTTTCTTTCTTTCTTCTTTTTCTTTCTTTCTTTCTTTCTCTTTCTCCTTTTCTTCTTTCCTTTCCCTTCCTTCCTTCCTTCCTTCCTTCCTTCCTTCCTTCCTTCCTTCTTCTTCCTTCTTTTCTTTCTTTCTTTTTCTTTCTTTCTTTCTTTCTTTCTTTTCTTTTCTTTTCCAAAGCTAAAAGCTCAGCAAGCATCTATTTGCCACATGCTTCCTTTGTAGATTCCCTCAATGCATTTTGCTTGGACTCATGGAGAACTTGCTTCCCTCCTCCCACCTCTTGCAGTGCATGGACCCCCCACCTGGATGCCCCAGTCAATGCCTGGGTGAGAAAGGCAAAGGGGATAAGCAGGCTGGATGCAGTGGCTCACACCTATAATCCCAGCATTTTGGGAGGCTGAGGTGGATGGATTACCCAAGGTCACGAGTTCAAGACCAGCCTGGCCAACATAGTGAAACCCTGTCTCTACTAAAAAACACAAAAAATTAGCTAGATATGGTGGTACAAGCCTGTAGTCCCAGCTACTTGGGAGGCTGAGGCACGAGAATCACTTGAACCCAGAAGGCAGAAGTTGCAGTGAGCTGAGATAGCACTACTGCACTCCAGCCTGGGTGACAGAGTGAGACTCCATCTCAAAAAAAAAAGAAAGATGAGCAGACAGAAGAGAAGGGAGGCACTCTGCCAGGCCCCCGGGAGCTCTGGGTAGGGTTAGGGGATTGGAGGTGGGGCAGGACACACACATACACAGAAAGAGAATGATAGTGAGAGTGAGAACAAGGAAAGATCAGAGGGGACTGACATGGCAGACAGGAAGACCTTGCATTGGGCGACTGGAGGCTGGGTGTCCAGTCCTCTCCTGAGCAGTGAGGAGCAGTCACCTTGCCCCCCTCTGGACTTGGGTGCCTCATCTGTGGCCTATGTGTTCTGATCGGGGTCACTTCCCAGCCTCAGAACAAGTCAGTTCAAGACGAATACGCCAGGCCGGGCGCGGTGGCTCACACCTGTAATCCCAGCACTTTGGGAGGTCAAGGCAGGTGGATCACCTGAGGTCAGGAGTTCATGACCAGCCTGGCCAACATGGTGAAACCCCATCTCTACTAAAAATACAAAAATTACCCAGGTGTGGGGGTGGGCCCCTATAATCTCAGTTACTTGGGAGGCTGAGGCAGGAGAATCGCTTGAACTCAGGAGGCAGAGGTTGCAGTGAGCCGAGATTGCACCACTGCACTCCAGCCTGGGCAAAAGGGCAAGACGTCATCTCAAAAAAAAAAAAAAAAAAAAAAAAAAAAAAGACCAATTCGCCTTTCTGCATGACTAATGTACCATATTGAAAATGAGAAAGGAATTGAGGCTTAGCAAATGCAGGGATTATTTTCCTCCTTCGAAACAGAGGGGCAGAGTCTCTAAACTGAACAATTCCAATGAGCGGAAGTTGACCATGTAGAGAGGCTGTCCTGAGGCCGCAATTCTGGAGTAATTCACATTAAAAAATTTGATATGCAAAAATTTAATTTTTCCAACTGCTAAATGAGGGCAGGGATTGCTAAACAATGGCCCATAATCTAGCCCACTGCCTGTTTTTGTCTGGCCTGCAAGTTAAAAATGGTTTTTACCCTTTTAAATGATTGGGGACAAAAAATCAAAAGAATATTTTGTGACATGTGTAAATGATATAAATTTCAGATGTTGATGTCCATAAATAAAGCTTTATTGAAACACAGTCATTGGTTTACATATTGTCTATAGCTGTTTTTGTGTGATAAAGGCAGAACTGAGTAGATGCAGTAGAAACCGTCTGATGTATAAGCCTAAAATAAATGCTGCCTGGCTTTTATAGAAAAAGATGGCTGACCCCTGTGGGGACAGACTCTAAATGGCCCGCATGACTCCTGCTTCCTGGTACACCTGTCTTTGTGGCATCCCTTCCCTTGAGTGATGGTAGAACTTGCGACTTGCTTCTAACCCATAGAATGCAGCAAAGGGCATCACTCCTGTGATTACAGAGGATTATAACTTCCATCTTGCTAGAAGACTCTCTCTTTTTGCAACTTTGGGAAAGCCACCTACCATGTCGTGGGCTGCCCTGTGGAGAGGCCCATGTGGCAAGAAACTGAAGGTGGCTGGAGACAACAAAGAGCAAGCAACTGTAGCCCTTTGTCTTGACAGCCTACAAGGAACTGAAACCTGTCAACCACCACATGAACTTGGAAGCGGATTCTTCCTCCCCTCTACACTCAGTCAAACAGCATACCTATTCCTCCTGTGAATACACATTGAGCCACTTCATCTCTTTTGGAAGCCATGTAGAATTCATTAATGGCTGTTCCATAATTTTTGACCAGTTCTTCATTGATGGGCAGTCAGATTGCAAACAGTCATTTGCAAGCAATAATATGCAAGCAATGTTGTGATCATCCTTGTACAGAAACATGTGCCTTCTTTTATAAAAATATTCCTGTGGGACAGAGTCTTAGAAGTGGATGTTTTTTTAAAACCCAGTATTAGTTCTGATAATGAGCTGTAGTAGAAAGAGTACCAACCACGAAGTCAGGAATCTTTAATTCAATAAGTTTCATCACTCACTTGCAGGTGACCTTGGACAAGTCACTTGACCTCTCTGAGTCTCAGTTTCCTCCTCTGTGAAATGAGGATAATAGTCTCCCATTGGCCTATCTCAGAGTGCTGAGGAGATCAAATGAAATAAAGAATGCAAGAGTGCTTTGAAGGAAATAAAGGACTACACAGATGGCGGAATGGGTAGTGGTGGTATTATTATCCCTCAGGTATTTAAGTATGGGAGAGATTGTAAAATTCTCTATATGACTCTATACAAGGTCATGTGTATAGGTAGGTGCTAGGGGTCAGGACTTCATATCTTTTTTTGGGATACATTAAAACTCATAACAGATGGTGAGCTTGGCTAGGAGAGGATGTGGAAAAGCCATCCAGGCCAGCCAAGAGACAGGAAGACCTGTCAGGAAGCCATTGCTGAAACCCAGGTAAGAAGTGAAGACATCTACCTTAACTAAAGCACTGAGGGTGGGGACTTGGAGGCAGGTGAAGTGGGTGTAATTATGTTGATTTACAGGTGAGGAAACTGAGTTATGGTGAAGATACGTTACCCTATCTAAGGTCCCATGTATACAGGTGTGAGCTCAGATTAGTATCACTTGATCACTTTTCCAAAGATGAGCCAAGTAATGGTAAATGACCCCTTAACTGAGGTCTCACCACTAGTAAAGAGACAGAGATAGAGCTGAAAGTGCTGGTCTTCTGCCTCCAGGTCCAATGCAACTAAATAGCTGGGAAGTCTTATCTCTGCCCCAAACTGGGGATTATATCACCTTTGCTTTAACAGAGACACTTCTCTTCCTTGGGCCAGCACTAAATCCTTGGATTACATTGGTCCAGAGTCCAACTGAGGGATATGAATAGGCCTCACCATTCCCAAACCCCTTTCTTCATGGCCTGCCATGGCGCTCACTGTCACAGCCAATGTAATCAGTGGGCCTTAGGTGAGCTGCTGATTTGGGAAATCCTTCTGAATGATGGCTGCCTGGAAGGCAGGGAGTTCTCTTTTGCCAGAGCAGGAGCACAGTAGGAGTCTGTCCCATGGCTCACCCATGCCTGAGGATGCAACTGAGTAGTCGTGAAACAAAGTGCAGCTTGGAGAACAGAAGACTCAACATCTGAGTGTGCCATGGTCTAGGCTTTTCAGAGCCTCAGAATCTTTATTTAAAAAAAAAATGTGGGTCCTATTGTCTACTTCCCATGGTCAGGGATTAAATTAAACATTTGTGCAACAGTGCTGGGCTGAGTGCTTGGGCCATAGTAGAAACTTAGGCGATAAATGTTGGGTTCCACCCCTTATATATCTTGGAACAACTGAAGCCTGTGCGTTTGCATCAGACTTGTGTTTTAATTTGAGTTTTGTGGGCAGCCGAGCTGGGTGTGACTATGAATAAATGGATTTGCTCTCTGAGCCTTAGTTTCCCTCATACATGAAGCTGTTGGAGAAAGTGGTTAAAAACAATCCAGCCAGAGGGCCTGGATTCAGATTGTGATTTCTCTGCTTACTAGCTATGTGACTGGGAAAGTTCCATAGATTTTCTGTTCCTTGATTTCCCCATCTGTAAAGTGGGGATTATCGTAGCACCTACCTCAGAGGAGATTTTGAAATTAAATGAGGTAATGCACATAAAGCACTTAGCATAATGCTTGACACACAATAAGCATTTAATAAATGTTAGAATGTTATTGTTAATTGTGAAATATGAATAATAGTACCATTTGGAGGACTGTTGTGGTATTAAATGAGAAATATTCATTCATCCTAACACAGTTGGGATAATGCCCAGGGTGTGATAGGTTGCCCCTACTCTCAACCCTAAGTTACTTCCCTAGTGAATGCTTTTTTTCTTCTTTTTCTTTTTCCACTTCTCTGTCAGTTTTGATGAGGATATAGGCTGGGCTGGTGACTCTGGGAGCAGGAATGTGCATGTTGGCCTCAGTCACTGGTGACAGGATCAAAAGTCTTTGGTTTGCCTCTGGGGGAGAGGTGGATTACGACTCCCCAGGGATCAGCCTAGGCATTAGCCTGCAGTCACTTCCTGGCAGGGAACTGTTCTCCCCCAACTTGGTCTCAGGGCAAAAGGCGAAATGGAAAATGCAAGAATGGAAAGGAAACAGGAGCCACAAGGAAGCTGCTGGGAGATGGCTGGGCCACACATTTTGTCATAGGCCAGCCTTCGAGAACTCCGGTGCTGGATGATCTGAATTATAACCTTACACAATCATGAATAAGAATTGAACAGAGCTCTCCCTTTCTGAATTCTTTCCTGTGTGCCCCTTCCTTATCCTAAGAGAAAAACAAGAACGAGAGAACAGAAACTAACCAAGCCCAAAAGGACCTCTCTTCATACACATTTCTGTCAAAATGGACACTAGACTGAAAAGTATGTTTCTCCACCAGGTGATTCCAGGACCTGATGGTGAAACCTCAGCATCAGAAAGGACCTTAATTATAATACAGGACATGCTTTCAGATGGGACTTGCACCCACTGAGGTACTGCAGCTGTTGAGGAGGGGGTGTCTTTGAAGGTGCAAAAATAAATGTGCAGCATTCAATTTAGTTAAAAATTTGGGACAAAACTTTCAGTTTTTTCTTTCTCATGCACTGTTTTTTCCTTTTATGCTTTAGTTTGGGTGACTTATATTGATGTGCTTTTGAATTTCTGATTCTGTAGCTGTAGTTAAGTGATTTGGTAACTATTTTAGATTAAAAAAGAGACTGCCAGGCTGGAGGCAGTGTCCTTATGAGATGACAACAATGTAGGGGTCAGATGACAAACATGAACATGCAGTTAAGTCACTCTTTGCCAGAAATAATAGACAATTAGTACCCAATTTCATTGGGCAGTCCAAAATTTACAATGAGAGGTCTGTGAAAACATACTGATTTGCAAAATGGTGGATGCTGAGGTGAATGGTGAAAAAACTTTCAACACCTCTCTCATTTTCCACATCTGGACAATCATAGTAATAAACTCTTCTCTGCCACATTGTGAGGGTTTTTGAGAATGACAAATCATAACCAACAATTTTTTATGTATGTGCTAGGCACTGTTCAAGGCACTGAGTTCTCAGCATATTGGTTGGGGCACAGTTTTCTTATAGACAGAGAGGTCAAGTAAAATAATCATCTAAAAAAATCAGAAGTTACTAAAATTCATTTGTACTTTTGTATATATTATATTAAGGGACTTCTATTATGCAGGGCATCAAGCCCAGAGTAAATGACATTCACCAAAATCTAGAACCATAGATTTTATCTTGGTGGAGTGTTCTGTAATTGCCAGTTAGATCTTTTTGGTTGTTGGTGATGTTAAACTCAGTTATATCCTTGATGATTTTCTGTCTAGTAGTTGTATCAATTGCTGAGAAAAGGGTAGTGAAGTCCATCAGGAGTTATGGGTTTGTCTATTTCTCCTTTCAGTTCTATCTGTTTTTGCTTTATATATTTTCATGCACTGTTGTTTGGTGCATACACATTTAAGAGTGCTATGTCTTCTTGGTGGACTGACCCTTTAATCATTATGTTACATTCCTCTTTGTCTCTGGTAATTTGATTTGCTCCAAAGTCTACTTTATTTTATAGTAATATTGTCACTCTTACTCTCCTTTGATTAATTTTTGCATGGTGTATTTTTGTATCATTTTACTTTTAACCTCTCTATATCATTATATTTGAAGTTCCTTGCATATAGTTTATAGTCGAGTCATACTTTTTTTCCACTGTGCCAACCTCTGGCTTTTAATTAGTGTATTCAGACCATTTATATTTAATGCAATTATTGATATATTAAGGCTGATACATGACATTTTATTTGTTTTTGTTCATTGTTTCTGTTTTCCATTGTTCTAGTTCCCCGTTCCTGCATTTCTGTGGATTGCATGAACCTTTTTTTTAAGCCAGTCATTTTTTTTAAGCAGTGGGAGGTTGTATACCAACTTTAATGACACTAATGTTAATAAGTTCTGATAGCCCACTATCATCAAACCAGCCTATCTGAACATTTTTTAATAGTGGTTTTGAATATGTGTTTTTGCATAGTTTTAAAAATATAGTGGTTGCTCTAGGCATTACATATACATATGTAACATTACAGTCTGCTGGTGAAACATTTTATTACTTAATGTGAAATGTAAAAATATTACCTCCATTGAGCTTACATACCCTCCTCCATTTACAATTGTCTTATATATTTCCTCTACTTTGAGAAATACATCATACAGTGTTTTAATTTTAATTCAACCATCAAACATAATTTAGAAAGCTCAAGAGGAGAAGAAACATCTATTGTATTTACCTATATTTTAACTTTTTCCCTATTATTCTTTCTTCTTTCTTCATGATCTAAGATTTCTTCTTTCATCCTCTCCTTTCTGCTTATAGAACTTCCTATAGCTTTTCTCATAGAGTAGGTCTTTTGGTGACAAATTCTCTTAGTTTTTATCCGTCTGACAATGCCTTGATTTTTGTTCTATTCCTTGAGGATATTTTTGCTGGCTATAGAATTCTAAGTTAGCAGTTCTTATCTTCCAGCATTTGAAAAATGTTGTGCCACTTCCTTCTGGCTTCTATGATTTTGAATGAGAAAATCTGCTGTCATTCAATTTTTTTCTCCTGTAAGCAAGATATCATTTCTCTCTTATTGCTTTCAAGATCTTTTTATTTTTTTGTCATTAGTTTTCATAAGTTTCACCAGGATGTGTTTTGGTATGTATTTTGTTGGGTCTTCCTATTTGAGGTGTACTCCATTTTTTGAATTTAAAATTTTAGGACAATTTCAGCCATAATTTCTTAGAATATTTTTCAGTTCCACACTTTCTTTTTTCCTTCTAAGACTCCAATGACGGAAATGTTAGATCTTTTGTTATTTTCCCACAGATTCCTGAGGCTGTGTTCTTTTTTAGTCCATTTTCTCACTGTTATTCAGATTGGGGAATTTATTTTGATTTATCTTCAGGTTTACTGATTCTTTCCTGTCACTGTCATTCTGCCATTGAATTAATCTATTGAGATTTTTTTTCAGTTTTTTTTTTTTTTTTTTTCCAGTTCTAAAATGTCCATTTTGTTCTTCTTTATATCTTCTGTTTCCTTGCTGGGGCATTCTAGTTTTTCATTTGCTTCAGGTGTGTTCATAATAGCTTGTTGGAGCATTTTTATGGTATCTGTTTTAAAATCCTTGTTAGATGATTCCAATGTCTGTGTCATCTCCATGTTGGTGCTTTTTGCTTGCCTTTTCTCATTTAAATTGATATATTTCTGGTTCTTGGTATAAGGGGTGTTTTTCTATTGTATCCTAGACATGCTGGATTTTATGAAACTCTGGCAATTATTTAAATATTCTATTCTAGCAGGTCTCTGCTGGCACTGAACTAGCAGGGTAAAACAGGATGCCACTTAATTACCACCAAATAATGCAGAAGTACAGGTTTCCTACTCAACCTCTGCTGACACCATGAGTACAAGAGGAACCTTGTTACCATTGGGCAGGAACAAAAGCCTAGGCTCCTTATTTGACTCTTGCAATTGGTAGATGCCTCATTTTTCCCATGGTATTTGGGTGGAGTAGAGTGAATATCTTCAAAAATGTTTTTAATCTGCTAGGTTGCCCCTTTTCTTATCCTTTGGCTAAAGAGAACAGTATTTTCTTGAGGATTATTTTGTCTACACCTTTTTGTATTTCTAGGTTGTAAAAGCCATAATATATGAAAGATGAAGGAATAAAAAAAAATCCAGGAACTTGCCACTGTGTCATTCCTCAAGTCTTGAGGCTGCTAGTCAGTTCTTTTTTCCACCTTTCAGAGTCTTCTTATATTTGTCCTATCAATTATGTCCAGGGTTTTTAGCTGTACTTGGAGGAATAGGAATAAATGTGTCTATTACATCTTGTCTGGAGCCAGACATCGCTATTCAATAATATTAAAGAATTATTATTAGTTTTTTAGGTGTAATAATAAAATTATGTTTTTAAGGATAGTCCTTTTAGAGATACATACTGAAATATTTACATACAATATAATATGATGTCTGGGATTTACTTTAGTGGAGGCAGAGGCTGGTGGGGATATAGATTGAACAAGAGTGTTCAGAAGTTGAGTAATTATTCAAACTGGAGATTCATTATTCTACACCAGTTTAATTCAATACAAATATATGAGCCATGTATATAATTTAAAACTTTTCTAGTACTGATATTAAAAAGGAAATAAAAGATACAATTAATTATAATATTTTTAACTAAACATATCCAAAATAATTACTATAAAAATCACTAATGAGATATTTTACATTCTTTTTTATACTGCATTTGGAATTGATGGATATTTTACACTTTTAGCATATCTCAATTTGAACTAGTCATATTTTAAATGCTCAATAACCACATATGGCTAGTGGTTACTGAATTAGACAAAACAGTTTTATATTTTCTTCTGTTGTTAGTATTTGGAACTTTAATAAAAGTTTATTTTTAAAATCCAGGTCTGAATTCAAATTCTATGCTCTTAACATCTGGCCTCTCCCATTTATGCTCCTTGCTGTGTGATTGTGGACTCCCTCAGTCACTGCCCAGTAAAGTATGACTAATGAGGATCTCGGAAGAAGCAAAAACCCTGCCATCCTCCTCTAAGTTCTCTGCTGCAGCTTCTTGCCTAGCCTGTTATACACCTCTACCCTCTGTTGTGTTTTTTAAGTTGGACAGAGTCCATGTACTGCCTCTCCTGCAGCACCTTATATGGTACTCAGCACATAGATCATGCTCCATTATATTTGCCAAATAAATGAATGTTAGGAAGGAAACAAAAGCTGCATCTTGTAAAGTGAGCAATGGTAGAAGGACATTGAGCATATTTGGAATATGTTAGGCATTTTCATACATAATGTCTTGTTGAATTATTGCTAAAAATATGTGACTTAGGTATTAACATCACCACCCTACAAATGAGAAAATATCACAGTGTGGCTGTTAACCAGTCATTAAGTGTTAAAGCCAGAATTCGAATCCACTTCTGCCTGATGCCAAAGCTACATCATACCATCTCCCAAGAATTTGCCCAATAACTAGAATGTAATGCAGGTTGTGATCAGTTTTCTTTTCTTTTCTTTTTTTTTTTTTTTTTTTTTTTTGGAGACGGAGTCTCGCTCTGCCGCCCAGGCTGGAGTGCAGTGGCCGGATCTCAGCTCACTGCAAGCTCCGCCTCCCGGGTTTACTCCATTCTCCTGCCTCAGCCTCCCGAGTAGCCGAGTAGCTGGGACTACAGGCGCCCGCCACATCGCCCGGCTAGTTTTTTGTATTTTTTAGTAGAGACGGGGTTTCACCGTGTTAGCCAGGATGGTCTAGATCTCCTGACCTTGTGATCCGCCCGTCTCGGTCTCCCAAAGTGCTGGGATCACAGGCGTGAGCCACCGCACCCGGCCTGTGATCAGTTTTCTATAGTGATCTGGCCTCTCATGCCCTTACTTTTACCTTGGTTGACTTCTATCAGCCTGTGGTAACAGAATAATGGGCGCCAAAGATGTCTCTGTGTTAATAATCCCCAGAACGGATGAACATGTTAGGTTAGACGGTGAAATGGAATTAAGGTTGCAGGTGGAATTAAGGTTACCAATTAGATTATCTTAAAATAGGGAGATTATCCTGGATTATCCAAATGGACCCAGTCTAATCACAAAAGTCCTTGAAAGTGGAAGAGGGAATTGGAAGGGAGAACCAAAGAGATGACAGCGGTAGAAGGACTCAGCCTCCAGTTGCTGAAGGAAGCCAAAGGGTGTGGGCAGCCTGTAGAAATAGGAAAATCCAGGAAACAGATTCTCCCCTAGAGCTTCCATAAGACGCAGCCCTGCTGACACCTTGGTTTTAGCCTAGTGAGGCTCATTGCGGACATCTGATCTCCAGAACTGTAATATAGTATGTTTTTATCATTTAAGTCACTAAATTTGTGATAATTTCTTATAACAGCAACAGGGAACTAACATGCAGCCCTGGCCCTGGCCTAGCCCCACTCAATGTTCAGAATGAGCTGCTGTTTCCCTCTGTTGCCCTACCTTTCTCTCAAACCATGATATCCAGCTGGGCACTGGGTGATGGGTAGCAGGGGTCTCATTATCTCTGGTATGATCGGGCTCCTTTTTGGTCCCTTTTGCCCACAGCTCTTGAGGTTTCTGAGGTGTCATTGGCCCCCTTCAGTGGTCTTTGTTTGGTGAGTTCTGCCTGGTGCCCAAACTTTCTGGGGTTGGCTTGGTGTTTTGTTACATTTACTCTGTTTTCTAGTGGGTAGATCTATCCTAGCCTGCCCTTGGCAATGTTCTGGTTGAATTTCTTCAATGACTTGGCATGCATATCACACCTATATCCACTTGATGTGTCCCAGAGCTGAGCTATCTCCTTGTGGGGCAGAAACATTCTCTTCCCTGCAGAGCTGTATAGAGTAGGAGAAAGGGCCTGGCATCAACTCTCAGAATGCCTGAGCCCATGGCCTGGATTGGCATGGCCAGCCACCAATCCACTCTGCTTCTTTGGGTGTAAAATGAGATTATAATAATGATACCCATCTCACAGGGTTAACAGTTCAATAATTACTACTAGTTATTGAGTTTATGCTTTAAATATGCTAAGTATTTTGTGTGTTGTTTAATCATCAAAACAAGTAGGTTTTATAGTTGAAGAAGCAAAAGAAGAAATTTTATTATGCATGCACATCCTCTATCTTCTTCCTTCTGATATTTGCTTCAATCTAAAAAACAATGGAATCAATCTTTATATAATGAATTTATAGTGACAATTACTGTTAGAATTGACCTGTACAAATAATAACCAAGAAAGACATTTGATACCAGCAAAAATGGTGCACAGTGAAATCCGGCAGAGAGAAAAACTGAAGAGTCGTATCTTGTGGGAAACATCAAAGCTGTAAAAATTTGATCTAAGAAAAATTGGGAAGTGTAAAAATATTCAATGTCTAATTAAACTGTCAACAGCTAAACCTGTATATGGTAAAATTTGTTATAGATTAAAAATTGACAGAATAATTAAATTTTCTCAGCAAAATTGAGAATTACAGGATCTCACTAGGAAAATTAGACTTGGCAGACATAAAACCACAGAATAAAAATCACAATGTTAGAAGATACGATAAGTATTATTGAATTTGACAAAAATAAAACCCCCATTGATAATTGAATCTTTCATTAAGTTTTACAGCAAAAAGAGAAGAAAACACAAGCCTGATCAAAAATTTTCCATAAAATAAAAATGGAAATGGGAGAGGGAGGTGTATAACTGTGCCATATAGAAAATCAATCTAGAAATTATATTGGCTTAATGAGAATTGTTCCTAAAAATATTCCCTTGGTGAAAATGTATTAATATTAGTATAATTCTATTTTTAAAATTTTCTGTTTATAAATCCAGAGTTCAAATAGCTTCAGGTCAGTATAATGTTGTATCATCTAGATTCAGTGCAGAAAAAGAAAAAAACACTTTAGATATTTCAAAAAGAGAGTGTATTGCAGGGAATGAGGTACTTAGAGGAAAGGGGTGGAGTCAGAGGCCACCACTATACTCTTGGTCAGGCTCCCTGGGAAGTCGCAATCCAGAGGTCAGAAGGCTGCAGGAACCTGCTGCTGCTAGCACAGATGACAGGCGGAGCATGGGAAATATTGCTGGCCACTGTAAAACTCCCATCTGCTAAAGCTGCCAAATCTCTTGCAAATTTGGCCATTGGCAGAACCTTGACCTTGATGGCAAGGGAGCTGGGGAAATGTAGCTCTCAGGCTTCTAGCCTCTGCAGTACACTGGAGTGCATAGAAGGGGATAGGAACAAACGCAGGTCACCTTTAAGCAATATCCAGTACAGGAGGATCAAAACGTCTTGGGTCCAGATAGAGTCTCCATGAGGTTAACTTGACCAAGGTCGCTGTTGGAGGCATTGGAGTTGTGGGGATTGATGGAGAGAGTGTCTGTCCTCTCAGAGCTCACAGTGGATGGAGGAAGACAGATGCAGAGAGTTTCTTATAAAACATGGCAACATTTGCAAAAACGATTAAGCTTGGAGTAAAGCAGTGAGAATGGAGCAATTCACACTTCTTGAAACAGGTGGAGTCAAGGAAAAGCTGGAAACATCAACAGTCTTTAGTTGGCTGTTGAAAAGTGGCTGCATTCACATGGTGGGGAGAACTGGGGCTTGCCAAGAAGAGGAAACAGCCAGAGCAAAGGTTTGCAGTGTCTTCTGCATTGAACACACCATGTCCACCATGTCCAACTCACCAACATAGGACTTAGTGAGTAGGGCTGTGCTCAGTAACCAGGTTAGAGAAACCACTGTGAGCCAGCTTCCCCAGGAGCATGGTTTTTCAGGGCTGACTTCAATTCTTTCCTCCCTTGCACAAATTCAGCCCTTTATTGTAGTTAATCCACCTTCCAATACCACTTTCTGCTTTTTTGGCTCCAATTTCCCAAACCTCCAATGAGTAAATACTTTTTATAATCTTCCAGATCTTTCAAATCTCTCTCTCTAGTTAGCAGTTCCTGGTGCATGGCTGTTTCAGCTGTTGCAGCACTGAGAGATGGGCTGGATTTTTCCAAGCATAACTAGATTCTCACAGCTCTCTGAGAGGGTCCCTGACCCTGGCCCAACATCCCCACTGATTCCATGGGACCAGATGTTAACTACCTTGAAGAAAAACTGGCTCACTTGAAACTGAAGAATGAAAGTAAAATAACTCATTAAAAGGAATGGCTACGGAGAACAGAACAGAGCTTACTAAAGCCATTCACATTTGACAACTCTGAAGTGGGTACAATCATGCCCATTTTACAGATGAGACAACTGAGTCCTACCTAGGCAGAAAGTGGTACAGTTTACCACTTAAGTGATAAATTTAAGTCCTCTGCTTTTGAGTCTAGTGCTCTTCCAACTGAGCCACATGACAAACCTCTCATTTGATAGTCCTTGTCACCTGTCTTCTTTGATGTTCAACCTTGGAAGGATGTACTATAGTTAATATCTAAATAGGGACACTTTTGATGGTGACCAGTGGCAAACTGGATGAGGTATCAGGACAAAAGATGCGAGCCTAACTATCCTGGTCAAACTGGGCTGTACGTGCACTGGGCTGCACCCTATTATATTGGGTAGAATTTGACATGCAGAAGGAAAAAAGATGCATGCACATCATCTATCTAGAAAAACAAGGGTGTGGGCAGATTTGTCCTAGACAGAGTTCAGGACATGGGTTAGTTCTAGGCATCTCTGGGAAGGGCCCACTACATCCCATCCTGCTTCCCGTGAGTGCTTCAAGATCATTCATGGAAGGCCTTTATCTGGGTACCTAGCTTCTCTGCCAGGCAGCTCACTCCCCACACAAATCTATTCTTCTCCTTGCTGTAATCTCCATTAATATTCTGGTCTGAACTGCGTCCTGTAAGGAGGCAGCAGGAAGCTCTGCCTGGATTAGCCAGGCAGAGTGAGACTCTCAGGGGACAAAAGACATCCAAATCTTGCAGGTGTGGGCTGAATCCCAAGTCTGCTTGGCAGAAGGAAAGCTCCGGAGGTTTCCAGGGATATGCATGTTCTCTCTCCCTCTCTCTGTCTCCCTCTCTCTCCACACACACACACACACACACACTCACTCAAGCGTAAGATCTTTCCTTAAGGTTTGAAAAGTCAGATTCATGAGGTATGATGGAGTATATCAAACCTCACTGAAGAACACTTGCAGGTTCCTACCTCAGCTGTGTGTAACCTGAGCTGGCTGGATGATATGACTACTAAAAACCTAGGTTAGGCTCCTGCTTTTGAAGCTTATAGCGCTGCAAACCTGAGTCACTTTGGTTCTCTGAGATTCAGCTCCACCATCTGTAAAATAAAAATAATATTTAGTTCATTGAGTTGTTGAAGGATTGACTGGTATACTTATGGGAATACATGGTATGATGGTTAATACTGAGTGTCAAGTTGATTGGATTGAAGGATGTAAAGTATTGATCCTGGGTTTGTCTGTGAGGGCGTTGCCAAATAGATTAACATTTGAGTCTGTGAGCTGGGAAAGGCAGACCCACCCTTAATCTGGGTGGGCACCATCTAATCAGCTGCCAGTGAATATAAAGCAGGCAGAAAAAAATGTAAAAAGGCTAAACTTGCAGCCTTCCAGCCTACATCTTTCTCCCATAGTGGGTGTTTCCTGCCCTCGAGCATTGGACTCCAAGCTCTTCAGTTTTGGGATTCAGACTGGCTATTTTTGCTCCTCAGCTTGCAAATGGCCTATTGTGGGACCTTGTGATCGTGTGAGTTAATATTTAATAAACTTCCCATTTATATCTATCATCTATCTATCTCTCTATCTATCTATCATCTATCTATCTAATCTATCTATCCTATTAGTCTGTCCCTCTAGAGAACCCTGACTAATACAGATTTTGGTACCAGAAGTGGTTCTACAGGAACAGAATATTAAGGATGAAGTTCTTTAGTTGGTTTTGGGGTTTCTGGAGTTGGCTGCTTAATATGATTAGAACCAAAAATGCTAAGGACTCTACTAATAGTACTGAGAACACTTATAGTCCTTGGCATGAACTGTTTAGAGAGTTATGCAAAATAAATGCATTTGACACTTCTGATTCACTACTTGTGAGAGCCAAGGAGTTTAGTGACTCTGTACATAATACCTTTGGCCATATGTGGAGAACCAAAGAACATAGTGAAGCTGGTTGGTTGCTCCTAAGTTCACTGGACAAAGTGATGAAAGAAAATGATGAACTCAGGGATTCTAATCTCCAGCATCAGAAGCAGATACTGAGCCTCAAATCTGCTAAGATTGCCCTGAGTGAGAGTCTCATCTGCTGTAGAGAAAGAGCTGAAATTGTGGAAAAACAGACACAAGCTCTTATCATGTGAGTGGCTGACCTGCAACGAAAGGTGCATGCACAGCCCCACCACCTGTCTACTGTTAAAGTGAGGGCATTTAATTGGAAAAGAATGGGACCCTGCATGTGGGAGAACCCTGATGAAGCTGGGGACACTGAGTTTGTAAACTCTGATAAAACTTTTTTTTGCCATATGACAGCTTCCCCATCCCCAGAAGTGACAACATCCCTCTCTGACCCGTGCTGCCATCAGCCTTTCCACCTTTGTCTGAAGAGATAAACCCTGCACTGCCCGAGGCAACAGTGATGGCCTCCCTTGAGGCAGTTGCCAGGCAAGATAATGTAGGTTCTCCTCAGGAGCCACCCCCAACACTCTTGTATGCTTTTGGACCTATAACTAGACTAAAGTCCTGGTGGGCTCCTAGAGGTGAAGTTGAGAGTGTGACCCAGGAAGAGGTGGGCTTGAGTTTTCTAATTTATATAAGCAGAAATCTGGAGAACAGGCATGGGAATGGATGTTAAGGGTGTGGGATAATGGCGGAAGGAACATAGAGCTGGAGCTGGCTAAATTAATCGATTTGGGCCTACTAAGTAGGGACTCTGCATTTAATATTGCAGCCCAGGGAGTTAAAAAAGGTTCTAATAGTTTATTTGCTAGATGAGCTGAAATATGGACTAAAAGATGGCCCACTGTGCACAAGTCGGAAATGCCTGATCTCCCTTGTTTTAATGTAGAGGAAGGGATCCAAAGACTTAGGGAGAGTGGGATGGTGGAGTGGATTAGTCACTTTAGACTTACTCATCCCAGCTAGGAGGGTCCAGAAGATATATCCTTAACCAATGCCTTGCAAAATAGATTTGTTAGGGCAGCACCTGCATCTTTGAGAGCCCCATAATGGCTCTTCTCTGTATGTCAGATCTAACAATGGGAAACACAGTCACTCAACTACAAAATTTAAATGCAATGGGAATAATTGAATCCCGAGGTGGCAGGAACAAAGTGGCAGCACTCAACCATCAAAGGCAAGGTGGACCTAAGGTAATGGACAGCAGAGGCAAAGCAGCAATCAGTATAGTCTGACTTGTATAGAGCTCTGACATTGGCTAATCATAGTGTTTCTAGAAGTGAAATTGATAGGAAGCCTACTGCACTCCTATTTGAGTTATATAAGCAGAAAACTGCTAGGTCGAATGGACGAAAGACTAATTTGAATTATAAAAACAGAGAATCCCCTCCCCTCAATCAATTTCCAGACTTGAGCCAGTTTACAGACCCAGAAGTCCTTGAACAAAGGGGAGGCCAAGTCCCCTTAAGGAAGGACCCCACTACACTACTGATAATTTATGCTGTTAATCTTTCTCCCATCCTTCCCCAAGGAGACCTCTGGCCTTTTACCAGGATAACTGTGCACTGGGAAAGGAAAATGATCAGACATTTCAGGGACTACTGGACGATGGCTCTGAGCTGACATTGATTCCAGGGGACCCAAAATGTCATTGTGGTGATCCAGTTAAAGTAGGGGCTTATGGAGGTCAGGTAACTAATGGAGTTTTCACTCAGGTCTGACTTACAGTGGGTCCAGTGGGCCCCCGGACTCATCCTGTGGTCATTTCCCCAGTGCCAGAATGCATAATTTGCATAGACATACTTAGCAGCTGGAAGAAACCCCACATGGGCTCTCCGACTGGCAGGGTGAGCACTATTATGGTGGGAAAGGCCAAATGGAAGCCATTAGAGCTGCCTGTACCTAGAAAAATAGTAAATCAAAAACAATATCGTAACCCTGGAGGGATTGCAGAGATTAGTGCCACCATCAGGGACTTGAAAGATGCAGGGATGGTGATTCCCACCACATCCCTGTTCAACTCTCCCATTTGGCCTGTGCAGAAGACAGATACATCTTGGAGAATGACAGTGGATTATCGTAAGCTTAAGCAAGTGATGACTCCAACTGCAGCTATTGTACCAGATGTGGTTTCATTGCTTGAGCAAATTAACACATCTCCTTGTACCTGGTATGCAGCCATTGACTTGACAATGCCTTTTTCTCCATTCCTGTCCATAAGGCCCACCAGAAGCAATTTGCTGTCAGCAGGCAAGGCCAGCAATATACCTTTACTGTCCTAGTTCAGGGGTGTATCAACTCTCTGGCTTTGCATCATAATCTCATTCAGAGATACCTTGATCGCTTTTTGCTTCTGCAAGATATCACAGTTGTCCATTACATTGATGACATTATGCTGATTGGATCCAGTGAGCAAGAAGTAGCAAACACACTGGACTTATTGGTGAGATATTTGCATTCCAGAGGATGGGAAATAAATCCAACTAAAATTCAGGAAACTTCTACCTCAGTAAAATTTCTAGGAGTCCAGTGGTGTGGGGCCTGTTAAGAAATTCCTTTTAAGGTGAAGAATAAGTTGTTGCATTTGGCCCCTCCTACAACCAAGAAAGGGGCACAATGCCTAGTGGGCCTATTTGGAATTTGGAGGCAACACATTCTTCATTTGGGTGTGTTACTCTAGCCTATTTATTGAGTGACCCAAAAGGCTGCCAGTTTTGAGTGGGGTCCAGAACAGGAGAAGGCTCTGTAACAGGTCTAGGCTGCTGTGCAAACTGCTCTGCCATTTGGGCCATATGACCCAGCAGATCCAATGGTGCTTGAGGTGTCAGTGGCAGATAGGAATACTGTTTGGAGCTTTTGGCAGGCCCCCACAGGTGAATCACAGCAGAAATCTTTAGGATTTTGGAGCAAGACCCTGCCATCTTCTGCAGATAGCTACTCTCCTTTTTTTTTTTTTTTTTTTTTTTTTTTTTTTGAGACGGAGTCTCGCTCTGTCACCCAGGCTGGAGTGCTGTGGCCGGATCTCAGCTCACTGCAAGCTCCGCCTCCTGGGTTCACGCCATTCTCCTGTCTCAGCCTCACGGGTAGCTGGGACTACAGGCGCCGCCACGTCGCCCGGCTAGTTTTTTGTAGTTTTTAGTAGAGACGGGGTTTCACCGTGTTAGCCAGGATGGTCTCGATCTCCTGACCTCGTGATCCGCCCGACTCGGCCTCCCAAAGTGCTGGGATTACAGGCTTGAGCCACCGCGTCCGGCCGCTACTCTCCTTTTGAGAGACAGCTCTTGGCCTGTTACTGGGCTTTGGTGGAAATTGAACATTTGATGATTGGTCATCAAATCACCATGTGACCTGAACTGCTTATTATGAACTGGGTGCTTTCTGACCCATCTAGCCATAAAGTGGGTTGTGTACCAGCATTCCATCATCAACTGGAAGTGGTAAATACGTGATTGAGTTTGAGCAGGTCCTGAAGGCACAAGTAAGTTACATGAGGAAGTGGCTCAAATGCCCATGGTCTCCACTCTTGCCACCCTGCCTTCTCTCCCCCAGCCTGCACCGATGGCCTCATGAGGAGTTCCCTATGATCAGTTGACAGAGGAAGAGAAGACTAGGGCCTGGTTCACGGATGGCTCTGCATGATATGCGGGCACCACCCAGAAGTGGACAGCTGCAGGACTACAGCCCCTTTCTAGGACATCCCTGAAAAACAGCAGTGAAGGGCTATCCTTCCAGTGGGCAGAACTTTGAGCAGTGCACCTGGTTGTGCACTTTGCATGGAAAGAGAAATTTCCAGATGTGTGATTATGTACTGATTCATGGGCTATAGCCAATGGTTT
Organism: Rhinopithecus roxellana; assembly: GCF_007565055.1. Taxonomy (NCBI): domain Eukaryota; kingdom Metazoa; phylum Chordata; class Mammalia; order Primates; family Cercopithecidae; genus Rhinopithecus; species Rhinopithecus roxellana. Next base: position 8,051,643 of record NC_044565.1, read on the forward strand.
AGCTGGATGGTCAGGGACTTGGAAGAAGCATGATTGGAAAGTTGGTGACAAAGAAATTTGGAGAAGAGGTCTGTGGATGATCCTCTTTGAGTGGTCAAAAACTGTGAAGATATTTGCATCCCATGTGAGTGCTCACCAATGGGTGACCTCAGCAGAGGAGGATTTTAAAAATCAAGTGGATAGGATGACCCGTTCTGTAGACACCACTCAGCCTCTCCCCAGCCACTCCTGTTATTGCCCAATGAGCCCATGAACAAAATGGTGATTGTGGCAGAGATGGAGGTTACACATGGGCTCAGCAGCATGGACTTCTGCTCACCAAGGATGACCTGGCTACGGCTACTGCTGAGTACTTAATTTGCCAGCAGCAGAGACCAACAGTGAGCCCTCGATATGGCACCGTTCCTCAGGGTGATCAGCCAGCTACTTGGTGGCAGGTTGATTACATTGGGCCTCTTCCATCACGGAAAGGACAGATGTTTGTCCTCACTGGAGTAGACACTTACTCTGGAAATGGGTTTGCCTATCCTGCACATGATACTTCTACCAAAACTACCATCCATGGACTCATGGAATGCCTTATCCACCATCAAGATATTCCACACAGCATTTCCTCTGACCAAGGCACAAATTTTATGGCTAAAGAAATGCAGCAGTGGGCTCATGCTCATGGAATTCTCTGGTCTCACCATGTTCCTCATCATCCTGAAGCAGCTGGATTGATAGAAGGGTGAAATGGCCTTTTGAAGTCACAATTGCAAAGCCAACTAGGTGACAATACTTTGCAGGGCTGGGGCAAAGTTCTTCAGAAGGCCGTGTATGCTCTGAAGCAGCATCCAATATATGGTACTGTCTCTCACATAGCCAGGATTCACGGGTCCAGGAATCAAGAGGTGGAAGTGGAAGTGGCATCACTCACCATCACCCCTAGTGATCCACCAGCAAAATTTTTGCTTCCTGTTCCTGCGACATTACATTCTACTGGCATAGACATCTTATTTCCAGAGGAAGGAATGCTGCCACCAGGAGACCCAACAACAATTCTATTAAACTGGAAGTTAAGATTGCCACCTGGACACTTTGGGCTCCTCCTACCTTTAAATCAGCAGGCTAAGAAGGGAGTTATAGTCCAGGTGATTTACCCAGACTATCAAGATGAAATCAGTCTACTACTCCACAACAGAAGTAAGAAAGAATATGCATGGAATACAGGAGATCCATTGGGACGTCTCTTAGTATTACTATGCCCTGCGATTCAGGTCAGTGGGAAACTACAATGGCCCAATCCAAGCAGGACTACAAATTGCCCAGGCCCTTCAGGAATGAAGTTTTGTGTCACTCCACCAAGAAAAAACCCACCACCTGCTGAGGTGCTTGCTGAAGGCAAAGGGAATACAGAATATGCAGTAGAAGAAGGTAGTCATCAATACCAACTATGACATGTGACCAGTTGCAGAAACGAGGACTGCAATTGTCATGAGCATTTCCTCCTTCTTTTGTTAAAAACATGTTTATGGGCCAAACAAAAACATGTTTGTGGGCCAGGCACGGTGGCTCACACCTGTAATCCCAGAACTTTGGGAGGCTGAGATGGGCAGATCACGAGGTCAGGAGATTGAGACCATCCTGGCTAACATGGTGAAACCCCGTCTCTACTAAAAATACAAAAGAAATTAGCCAGGTGTAGTGGTGGGCACCTGTCGTCTCAGCTACTCGGGAGGCTGAGGCAGGAGAATGGCCTGAACCTGGGAGGTGGAGCTTGCAATGAGCCGAGATCACACCACTACACTCCAACCTGGGTGACAGAGAGAGACTCTGTCTCAAAAAAAAAAGAAACAAAACAAAACAAAAAAAAAGTTTGTGCGTGTATACACCTGTACTAAGAAAATATCTTCATTTTATTTCCTTTTTCCTTTTTCATGTGACATAAGATTTATTGACTTTATAGATGGCCAAATAGGAACAGCTCCAGTCTACAGCTCCCAGTGTGAGCAATGCAGAAGATGGGTGATTTCTGCATTTCCAACTGAGGTACCAGGTTCATCTCACTGGGACTTGTCAGACAGTGGGTGCAGGACAGTGGGTGCAGCCCACCGAGTGTGAGCCGAAGCAGGGCGAGGCATCGCCTCACCTGGGAAGCACAAAGGGTCAGGAAATTCCCTTTCCTAGCCAAGGGAAGCTGTGACAGATGGCACCTGGAAAATCAGGTCACTCCCACCCTAATACTGCACTTTTCCAATGGTCTTAGCAAACGGCACACCAGGAGATTGTATCCTGCGCCTGGCTCGGAGGGTCCCATGCCCATGGAGCCTCGCTCATTGCTAGCGCAGCAGTCTGAGATGGAACTGCAAGGCAGCAGAGAGGCTGGGGGAGGGGCGCCCACCATTGCTGAGGCTTGAGTAGGTAAACAAAGCGGCCAGGAAGCTCAAACTGGGTGGAGCCCACTGCAGCTCAAGGAGGCCTGCCTGCCTCTGTAGACTCCACCTGTGGGGGCAGGCCATAGCTGAACAAAAGCCAGCAGAAACTTCTGCAGACTTAAATGTCCCTGTGTGACAGCTTTGAAGAGAGTAATTGTTCTCCCAGTACGGAGTTTGATATCTGAGAACGGACAGACTGCCTCTTCAAGTGGGTCCCTAACCCCTGAGTAGCCTAACTGGGAGGCACCTCCCAGTAGGGACCGACTGACACCTCATACGGCCGGGGGGCCCCCCTGAGATGAAGCTTCCAGAGGAACGATCAGGCAGCAACATTTGCTGTTCTGCAATATTTGTTGTTCTGCAACCTCTGCTGGTGATACCTGGGCAAACGGGTCTGGAGTGGACCACCAGCAAACTCCAACAGACCTGCAACTGAGGGTCCTGACTGTTAGAAGGAAAACTAACAAACAGAAAGGACATCCACACCAAAACCCCATCTGTATGTCACCATCATCAAAGACCAAAGATAGAAAACCACAAAGATGGGGAGAAACCGAAGCAGAAAAGCTGAAAATTCTAAAAATCAGAGTGCCTCTTCTCCTCCAAAGGAATGCAGTTCCTCGCCAGCAATGAAACAAAGCTGGATAGAGAATGACTTTGATGAGTTGAGAGAAGAAGGCTTCAGATGATCAAACTTCTCTGAGCTAAAGGAATATGTTTGAACCCATTGCAAGAAGCTAAAAACCTTGAAAAAAGATTAGACAAACAGCTAACTAGAATAACCAGTGTAGAGAAGACGCTAAATGACTTGATGGAGCTGAAAACCATGGCATGAGAACTACGTGACACATGCACAAGCTTCAGTAGCTGATTTGATCAACTGGAAGAAAGGGCATCAGTGACTGAAGATCAAATGAACGAAATGAAGTGAGAAGAGAAGTTTAGAGAAAAAAGAGTAAAAAGAAATGAACAAAGCCTCCAAGAAATATGGGACTGTGAAAAGACCAAATCTGTGTCTGATTGGTGTACCTGAAAGTGATGGGGAGAATGGAACCAAGTTGGAAAACACTCTTCAGGATATTATGCAGGAGAACTTCCCCAACCTAGCAAGGCAAACCAACGTTCAAATTCAGGAAATACAGAGAACACCACAAAGATATTCCTCGAGAAGAGCAACTCCAACACACATAATTGTCAGATTTATCAAAGTTGAAATGAAGGAAAAAATGTTAAGGGCAACAAGAGAGAAAGGTCGGGTTACCCACAAAGGGAAGCCCATCAGACTAACAGTGGATCTCTTGGCAGAAACTCTACAAGCCAGAAGAGAGTGGGGACCAATATTCAACATTCTTAAAGAAAAGAATTTTCAACCCAGGATTTCATATCCAGTCAAACTAAGCTTCATAAATGAAGGAGAAATAAAATCCTTTACAGATGAGCAAATGCTGAGAGATTTTGTCACCATCAGGCCTGCCTTACAAGAGCTCCTGAAGGAAGAACTAAACATGGAAAGGAACAACCAGTACCAGCCACTGCAAAAACGTGCCAAATTGTAAAGACCATCAATGCTAGGAAGAAACTGCATCAACTAACAAGCAAAATAACCAGCTAACATCATAATGATAGGATCAAATTCACATATAACAATATTAACCTTAAATGTAAATGGGCTAAATGCTCCAATTAAAAGACACAGACTGGCAAATTGGATAAAGAGTCAAGACCCACCAGTGTGCTGTATTCAGGAGACCCATCTCATGTGCAGAGACATACATAGGCTCAAAATAAAGGGATGGAGGAAGATCAACCAAGCAAATGGAAAACAAAAAAAGACAGGGGTTGCAATCCTAGTCTCTGATAAAACAGACTTTCAACCAACAAAGATCAAAAGAGACAAAGAAGGCCATTACATAATGGTAAAGGGATCAATTCAACAAGAAGAGCTAACTACCCTAAATATATATGTACCCAATACAGGAGCACCCAGATTCATAAAGCAAGTCCTTAGAGACCTACAAAGAGACTTAGACTCCCATACAATAATAATGGGAGATTTTAACACCCTGCTGTCAACATTAGACAGATCAACAAGACAGAAAGTTAACAAGGATATCCAGGAACTGAACCCAGCTCTGCACCAAGCAGACCTAATAGACTTCTACAGAACTCTCCACCCCAAATCAACAGAATATACATTCTTCTCAGCACCACATCGCACTTATTCCAAAATTGACCACATAGTTGGAAGTAAAGCACTCCTCAGCAAATGTAAAAGAACAGAAATTACAACAAACTATCTCTCAGACCACAGTGCAATCAAATTAGAACTCAGGATTAAGAAACTCACTTAAAACTGCTCAACTGTGCCTCTACCCAGCTGCCAACCATCTGGAAAGTGAGGAGCGCCTCTGCCTGGCCGCCCCATCTGGGAAGTGAGGAGTGCCTCTGCCTGGCTGCCTGGGTTGAGACGATGGGGCTTCATCCCTGGGATGCAAGGCTGGTTCAACATACACAAATCAATAAATGTAATCCATCGTATAAACAGAACCAAAGACAAAAACCACATGATTATCTCAATAGATACAGAAAAGGCCTTTGACAAAATTTAATAGCCCTTCATGCTACAAACTCTCAATAAATTGATGGGAAGTATCTCAAAATAATAAAAGCTATTTATGACAAACCTACAGCCAATATCTTACTGATTGGGCAAAAAACTAGAAGCATTCCCTTTGAAAACTGGCACAAGATAGGGATGCCCTCTCTCACCACTCCTATTCAACATAGTGTTGGAAGTTCTGGTCAGGGTAATCAGGCAGGAGAAAGAAATAAAGGGTATTAAATTAGCAAAAGATGAAGTCAAATAGTCCCTGTTTGCAGATGACATGATTGTATATTTAGAAAACCCCATCATCTCATCCCAAAATCTCCTTAAGCTGATAAGCAACTTCAGCGAAGTCTCAGGATACAAAATCAATGTGCAAAAATCACAAGCATTCCTATACATCAATAACAAACAGAGAGCCAAATCATGAGTGAACTCCCATTCACAATAGCTTCAAAGAGAATAAAATACCTAGGAATCCAACTTACAAGGGATGTGAAGGACCTCTTCAAGGAGAGCTACAAACCACTGATGAATGAAATAAGAGAACACAAACAAATGGAAGAACATTCCATGCTCATGGATAGGAAGAATCAATGTCGTGAAAATGGCCATGCTGCCCAAGGTAATTTATAAACTCAATGCCATCCCCATCAAGCTACCAATGACTTTCTTCACAGAATTGGAAAAAACTACTTTAAAGTTCATATGAAACCAAAAAAGAGCCCTCATTGCCAAGACAATCCTAAGCCAAAAGAACAAAGCTGAAGGCATCACCCTACCTGACTTCAAACTATACTACAAGGCTACAATAACCAAAACAGCATGGTACTGGTACCAAAACAGAGATATAGACCAATGGAACAGAACAGAGGCATCAGAAATAATACCACACATCTACAACCATCTGATCTTTGACAAACCTGACAAAAACAAGAAATGGGGAAAGGATTCCCTATTTAATAAATGGTGCTGGGAAAACTGGCTAGCCATATGTAGAAAGCTGAAACTGGATCCCTTCCTTACACCTTATTCAAAAATTAATTCAAGATGGATTAAAGACTTAAGTGTTAGACCTAAAACCATAAAAACCCTAGAAGAAAACCTAGGCAATACCATTCAGGACACAGGCATGGGCAAGGACTTCATGTCTAAAACACCAAAAGCAATGGCAATAAAAGCCAAAATTGACAAATGGGATCTAATTAAACTAAAGAGCTTCTGCACAGCAAAAGAAACTACCATCAGAGTGAACAGGCAACCTACAGAATGGGAGAACACTTTTCTAATCTACTTATCTAACAAAGGACTAACATCCAGAATCTGCAAAGAACTCAAACAAATTTACAAGAAAAAACAAACAACCGCATCAAAAAGTGGGTGAAGGGTATGAACAGACACTTCTCAAAAGAAGACATTTATGCAGCCAAAAGACGCATGAAAAAATGCTCACCATCACTGGCCATCAGAGAAATGCAAATCAAAACCACAATGAGATACCATCTCACAACAGTTAGAATGGTGATCATTAAAAAATCAGGAAACAACAGGTGCTGGAGAGGAAGTGGAGAAATAGAAACACTTTTACACTGTTGGTGGGACTGTAAACTGGTTCAACCATTGTGGAAGACAGTGTGGTGATTCCTCAAGGATCTAGAACTAGCAATACCATTTGGCCCAGCCATCCCATTTCTGGGTATATACCCGAAGGATTATAAATCATGCTGCTATAAAGACACGTGCACACGTATGTTTATTGTGGCACTATTGACAAGAGCAAAGACTTGGAACCAGTCCAAATGTCCATCAATGATAGACTGGATTAAGAAAATGTGGCACAGCTATACCATATAATACTATGCAGTCATATAAAAGGATGAGTTCATGTCCTTTGTAGGGACGTGGATGAAGCCGGAAACCATCATTCTCAGCAAACTATTGCAAGGACAAAAAAACCAAACACTGCATGTTCTCACTCACAGTTGGGAATTAAACAGTGAGAACACTTGGACACAGGAAGGGGAACATCACACACCAGGGCCTGTCGTGTGGAGGGGAGGGATAGCATTAGGAGATATACATAATGTAAATGATGAGTTCATGGGTGCAGCACACCAACATGGCACATGGATACATATGTAACAAACCTGCATGTTGTGCACATATACCCTAGAATTTAAAGTATTATTTAAAAAAAGATTTATTGACTTTATATCAACATTTAAGTATTGTTAACTTTATGTAATAGCATTTGGGTTGGGTTTGGTACATTTCTGGTTGTAAGAAGGATAGTTGTATTATGTTAGGCATAATTATGACTTTATTATTTTATCAATTTAAAGATTATGTATGATCTCAAGAGATTTGTATGGGTTCAAGTTGACAAGGGGTAGACTTGTAATGGTTAATACTGAGTGTCAACTTGATTAGATTGAAGGATGCAAAGTATTGATCCTGGATATGTCTGTGAGGGTGTTGCCAAAGGAGATTAACATTTGAGTCAGTGGGCTGGGAAAGGCAGACCCCCCCTTAATCTGGGTGGGCACCATCTAATCAGTTGCCAGCAAATATAAAGCAGGCAGAAAAAAGTGAAAAGACTAGACTGGCCTAGCCTCCCAGCCTATATCTTTCTCCTGTGCTGGATGCTTCCTGCCCTCAAACATTGGACTCCAAGTTCTTCAGTTTTGGGACTCGAACTGGGTGGTTTTTGTTTTTTTTTTTTTTTTGGTCCTCAGGTTGCAGACAGCCTATTATGAGACCTTGAAATCCGATGAGTTAATACTTAATAAACTTCCCTTTAAATATATATCTATCCTATTAGTTCTGTCCCTCCAGAGAATCCTGACTAATGCACATGATAAATTCTAGTATTAATTCAAGTGTATGGTGTGACGATGATAACAAAGAGAATAATGTTAGAAGATGATGACATTGGCGAGGATGATGTTGATAAAGATGATGATGAGGAGGATGTTGGTGCTGCTGAGGAGGTTGATGCTGCTGCAGTTGTTAGTTATGATGATGAAGAAGAAAATGAGGATGAGGAGGAACGTGATATGAATGGTAAGAGTTTGGGGCCACTTGAACGTTGTCTTCAGCGCTGACAGAGGCACAGGGTAAGTGTAATCGCCTAGCTCCAGATCAGCATAAGGGAGAAAAAAACCTATGTTTCTTAAGCACCTGCCATGATCCAGGATGCTGAGAGCTTCCACAGCCTTATCCTACTTCCCCTTTGCAGCAACTCCACAATGTCTCCACACTAGTTTAAGCAAGGCAAGGTGATTTGCCCAAAGTCATATAGGCCAAAAAAAAGAAAAAGGAAAACAAACAAACAAACAAAAAGACAAACCCAGAAATGAAGCATTTTATAAAATAAGAATTGTATGAATTTTTAATCTTTGTATTCATCATTTCCTAAATAAGGAAGACTGTTTACAAGCTAACAGAATGAGCATCCTCAAGGGGAGTGAGACAAACATCACTGGAACATCCAGAGGTGATATAGATACCTGCCTATGAGTTATCATCTGGCACATTGAACCAGATGACCTCCTGAGCCTGTTAGCTCTATAATTTCAGGACACATATGTGCTACTTATGCCCTGTACCCCCAGGAATGGCAAACCTCTTCATCTCTTTGGCAGTATACAATGGTGATTAAGATCAGAGACTGGAGTCATGCCAACCTGAGTGCAGGTCCCAGCTCTACATTTTATAAACAGGCAAGGGAAGGCCCAGAGAGGGTAAGGGACTTGGCTGAGAATGCACAGTGAGATGGGTAGCAACACCAGGTGCAGAACCCAGGTGTCCTGATTCATCAGTTCTTCCCTAGGAGGCCAAGCCCTTGTTTGTGGATGCCAATCCATGCCATCCACAATGTCTCTCGGGTGGCAAGTCTGTTCCACATTTGCCCGGTTAGTGAGCTGTTGATCTCATCTGCTTCTAACAGCTCATCCTAGGCCTGGTACCTTCTTCAGAAGTAACCAGGGTCCTGGGAAACTGACCATGGTGATGGTCTGAAGGCAGAAAGTAGTTTGTGTGTTGCCATGACCATGATGGCAACTGGTCTGCCTAAGTGATTTTTTGACTCCTCAAGCACAGCTTGGTGAAGCAGGCAGGGCAGGCAAATTTATCTCGTGTTTACAGATGAAGTAACTGAGGTTCAGTGGGGTGAGGCACTAGTCACCACCCTCTGTGGGCCTTGGTTTCTTCACCTGGGCCATAAGATCTTTTCCAATTCTAATAATCTACGCCTCTATAATCAGTCCAAGGGCACACAACTAATTAGAAGCAAAGTCAAAACTACAAGGTCTTGGGGCTCCTATACTAATGATCTTTTTAATACAAATTACTTTAGTTTTCTAGGGCTGCTGTACGTACCACAAACTTGGTGACTTAAAACAAGAGAAACTTATTCTCTCATCGTCTGGAGGCCAGAAGTCTGAAATCAAAGTGTCGGAAGGGCCACGCTCCCTCTGAAACCTCTAGAGGAGAGTTCTTCCTTGCCTCTTCCAGCTTCTGATGGCCCCAGGAATCCCTTGGCTGCGGCAGTGCCACTCCAGTTTCTGTCTCCATCTTCATGCGGCTGTCTCCCCTCTGTGTCTGTGTCTTCTCATGGTGTTTTCCTCTCTGTGTCTGAATTTCTGTCTTCTTATATGGGTTTAGGGCCCACCCTAATGACCTCAGCTTAATTTGGTTACATCTGCAAAGACCTTACTTCCAAGTAAAGTGACAGTCACAGTTCCTGGGGCTTAGGGCTTCAATGTATCTTTTTTGGGGATGCAATTCAACCTATAACCCTAATCATACTTAACCTTTAAAAAAAAGATTTTCCTGGATGCCAGGCTCTTTTACATGGGTGATCTCATTTAATACGTACGTGAAGTGAGCTCTATTATTATCTTCCTTTTATACGGGAAGAGGCTGAAGAGAGCAGCTCAGTAACTTGCTCAAGGTCAAACAGACAATAACCCCACCTCAGCTGACTGCTGAGGCTGCACCCTTAGCCAACTGGCAGTGCTGCCTCTGCTGTGGCCCCTGAGCCTGCGGTTTCACGCGGGGGTGGCTGTGAAGAAGGCTGTGTCTGTGTGGTAAGGAGGACCAAGCATGGCTGGCCTGGTAGTTTTGTTTTGTCAGCTGAAACGCCAACACACAGTGAGTCGATATTGAGTCTGGCGTCCTCCCCGCAACTCTCCAAGTGGCTGTGGTTTCCCACAGCAGCCCGCGGCCCAGGGTGAAGTCATTGGGAGAAAGTGGGCACGAGGTGAGTCCCAGGGGAGGCAGGAACACTGGGAACTTCACCTCGACATTGGGCTTGGGTGGAGGAGTGCAAAAGGCAGGGACTAGCTCACAAGGAGGGCCCAGTGTGGGTGGTTAGGGGCAATGTGGGTATAAGAAGGGCCTGTGGATTCAGACAACCCTAGGATGGGGTCAATGATCCATTTTCTATTAGCTGTGTGACCTCAGGGAAGTTGCCTAAATTCTCTGAGCCTCAGTTTCCCTCAGCTATCCTCACTTCACAGTGCTGTTGTGAAGACTCAGAAAAAACCTAAGGCCAGTGTTTCACCCAGAGAAAGGGCAGTCATTGCCCACAAATGGCTAGTGTGGCTGACTTGAGAAGGGCCGAGGAGTAGGAAAGAAAATGGAATATTGGTGACTTCAAGGAATTTAGAGGCAAAAAGTTACACAAGAAAGTGGCCTTAGTGTATTTATAGCAAATGCAGATTGGATTAAGGCGAAGACTTGGAGCTGACAGAGAGTAAACAGAGAGCTTTCATGGAGGAACAGAGTCCTGAGAAGGATTGTGAAGAAGAGCAGGAAGGACTGGAACAGGAGAAGCCCACAAGGACCCAACACCCCAAGGCCCTGAGCCCTCCACCAGCAGCAGCAGGTCCTGGGGACACTCATTTCCCTCTGGGGATTGTACTAGACATCTGAGATGGTCAAGCTCCTCCTTCCCTCTTCCTTCTCCACAAATCACAGCGTGCCCCATGCCCAACACACACACACACACACACACACACACACACACACATCATTTTTTGTTTGAAGAATCACCAAACCTGGGTTTTCCCTGGGAAAGGCCTGTCAGTCAAGAAGTGTGTTACCCAGAGCTAATGAGTAACTCAAGAGAGATCAAAAGATAGAAGTGATGCCTTTTATTAAGCTCACAGATTTATTATAAGTGAGCCGGCAGGACCACACAGGTCTCCTGTCCCAGTGCAGGAAAACTGAGTGTGTGTGTGGTCTGGAGCAGTCGAAAGGCAGCGAGACGGCAGGTGTGAGCCTAATAAAGGCTATAATTGGCACCTCTTTTCCAGCAAAACCCACCGGACACCTCCCCACTGCTAGGCTCTTTCCTTACAGGGAGGAGTGTAGATGGGGAGGCTCCGCCCAGAGGAGGAGCCCAGGAGTGGGCAGGGGATGGTCATCCAGGTACAGCCTCCAACCCCAGCCCTCGAGCTGAAGCCCCAGTGGCTCTGAGTGTAAGTCAACAGGGAAGTGGGCACTTTTTCCTGCGAGGATAGCCAATGGGGTGGTCAGGAGGTGTGTTTTTGCAGACATCCAGGCTGGTCACAGGCATCCAGTGGCATGCCCCTTTCTCAGCACCAGGGAAACTGAGTCATTTCCATAAACTGGTGTTGGGTTCATATCAGTGTTAATATTTTATTATAATAAACATTGTAAACACTTACTGCAGTAGCAACAAAAATATTTTAAAAAGCTAGAACGGTGAGGTTCAATTCACACAATCCCCAAATTCCAAAAGAAAGACAATAGCAGTGGTGTGTGTCTGTATGTGAGACCCTCTCTCTGCGGAACATTGATGGACAAGCAGCTGGCATTGCTCCGGAACTTTTACAAGATGAGCCCAGCATTTGCTGGACATCTGTTCTCCTTTGGCCGAAACATGACAGTGGACTTCCGTCTCTGAGGTTGACCCTTACAAAGCCAACCATACCAAATGAGGCTCTTTCTTTATAAAACGTGTGTGTCCTTGGTCAGTCCAAACACCTTAGGGCCTCAGGTTTTCATCTGTATGAGATGTGAGAGCCATCTTAACCCTGAGGCTGTTTTCAACCCTGACACTGAATTTGGGCCTTATAAGCAAAGCTCGTGTGTAACTCCAGGGTGCAATTCCTGGTCCCAGAGTCCCTCCCCCTTCCAGCACAACCACAGCCCTATTTCCCACTGTCCTTCAAGCCCTCCCCCGCAGCCTCCCACCTCCTCCCATCCTGCCTTGTTTCCAGCCATCTTCCCATCTGCACAGCACCCCCCAACCCACCCGCACACATTATAGCCTGGCTAATTCTGCCCTGGCAAACCCACAAGCCTGATAATTCCCCCCAACATTCCTTGGCAGGCTCCCCCTTCTTCTTGGCAGAGATTTAAGAGCCGAGAGCAGCCATTAGCTCATGTCCTGCTCTGGCTTTGTTACTTCTAGAAAGCCAGCTTCATTTATTAATATGCTATTAATTATTGCTACGAGTAATTGAATCTAAGTTGAACATTCTGAGACAGCCTAAAAATATTATCTTCCTTCTGTAAGGCTTTGCTTTGAATGCTTTTTAAAACTACTTGCTCTGCTTTAAGATTTTACTCCTATATCAAAAAAAGAAAATTGCAGGATTGTGATACCTCTCTTCTGCAAACACAATGGTGCTCAAAGTTAAGTTTTAACAGATTGACAGGAGATTCGGAGAGTCTCAGATATGGAAGGTATGAAGAACACTAACATTAACTGGGCACTTCATATTTGTGAGCTCATTTAAACATGAGAACGATTGACCACTAGTATTTCCATTTCACTGGCAAAGGGACCAAAGCTTCCAGAAGTGAAGTCCTACAGCCAATGGAAGAACTGGGTTTGGGCTGGGTGTGGTGGCTTAGGCCTGTAATCCCAGCACTTTGGGAGGCCAAGGTGATAGGACAGTGATATGGTTTGGTTCTATGTCCCCACCCAAATCTCATCTTGTAGCTCCCATAATTCCCACGTGTTGTGGGAGGGACCTAGAGGGAGATAATTGAATCATGGGGGCAGTTTTCCCCATACAGTTCTCGTGGTAGTAATAAATCTCACAAGATCTGATGGTTTTATAAGGGGCTTCCACTTTTGCTTCTCTCTCATTCTCTCTTGCCACTGCCATGTAAGAAGTGCCTTTTGCCTTCCACCATGATTGTGAGGCTTCCCCAGCCACGTGGAACTGTAAGTCCATTAAACCTATTTTTCTTCACGGTCTTGGGTGTGTCTTTATCAGCAGCATGAAAACGGACTAATACAGTAAATTGGTACCAGTAGAGTGGGGCGCTGTTGAAAAGATACCCGAAAACGTGGAAGCAACTTTGCAATTGGGTAGCAGGCAGATGTTGGAACAGTTTGGATGGCTCAGAAGAAGACAGGAAAATGTAGGAAAGTTTGGAACTTCCTAGAGACTTGTTAAATGGCTTTGACCAAAATCAGAGGTGGTCTCAGATGGAAATGAGAAACTTGCTGGGAACTGGAGTAAAGGTGACCCTGGCTATGTTTTAGCAAACAGACTGGTAGCATTTTGTCCCTGCCCTAGAGATTTGTAGAACTTTGAACTTGAGATAGATGATTTAGGCTATCTGGCAGGAAAAATTTCTAAGCAGCAAAGCATTCAAGAGGTGACTTGGGTGCTGTTTAAAGCATTCAGTTTTAAAAGGGAAACAGTATAAAAGTTTGGAAAATTTACAGCCTGACAATGGGGTGGAAAAGAAAAATCCATTTTCTGAGGAGAAATTCAAGCCAACTGCAGAAATTTGCATAAGTAACAAGGAGCCAGATGTTAATTGCCAAGGCAATGGGGAAAATGTTTCTAGGCCATGTCAGAGACCTTTCAGGCAACCTCTCCCATCACAGGCCTGGAGGCCTACAAATTAAAAATGGTTTTGTGGGCTGGGCTCAGGGTCCCCCTGCTGTGTGCAGCCTAGGGATTTGGTGCTTTACGTCCCAGCCACTCCAGCCATGGCTAAGAGGGGAGAAGGTACAGCTTGGACCATGGCTTCAGAGGGTGCAAGTGCCAAACCTGTGGCACTGAGCCTGTGGATACACAGAAGTCAAGAATTGAGGTTTGGGAACCTCCACCTACATTTCAGAACATGTTTGGAAATACCTGGATGTCCAGGCAGAAGTTTGCTGTGGGGGTGGGGCACTCACTGAGAACCTCTGCTATAGCAGTATGGAAGGGAAATGTGGGGTCAGAGCCCCTACACAGAGTCCCCACTGAGGTCCTGACTAGTGGAGCTGTGAGAAGAGGGTCACCATTCTCCAGGCCCCAGAATGGTACATCCACTGACAGCTTGCACCGTGCACCTCAAAGAGCTGCAGACACTCAAAGCCAGCCTGTGAAAACAACTGAGAGGGAGGCTGTACCCTGCAAAGCCACAGAGGCGGAGCTGTCCAAGATCATGGGAATCGATCTCTTGCATCAGTGTGACTTGGATGTGAGACATGGAGTCAAAGGAGATTGTTTTGGAGCTTTAATATTTGACTGCTCTGCTGGATTTTGGACTTGCACGGCGCCTGTAGCCCCTTTGTTTTGGCCAATTTCTCCCATTTGGAATGGCTATATTTACCCAAAGCCTGTACCCCCATTGTGTCTAGGGAGTAACTAACTTGTTTTTGATGTAACAGGCTCACAGGCAGAAGGGACTCACCTTGTCTCAGATGAGACTTTGGACCGTGAACTTCTGAGTTAATGCTGAAATGAGTTAAGATTTTGGAGAACTTTTGGGAGGGCATGATTGGCTTTGAAATGTGAAGACACAAGATTTGGGAGGGGCCAGGGGCAGAATGATATGGTTTGGCTCTGCGTCCCCACCCAAATCTCATCTTGTAGCTCCCATGGGAGGGACCCAGTGAGAGATAATTGAATTGCAGGACAGTTTCCCCCATACTGTTCTTGTTGTAGTGAATAAGTCTTCCAAGATCTGATGGTTTTATAAGGGGTTTCCACTTTCACTTCTCTCTCATTCTCTTTTGCCACCACCATGTAAGAAGTGCCTTTCACCTTCTGCCGTGATTGTGAGTCTTCCCCAGCCACGTGGAACTGTAAGTCCATTAAACTTATTTTTCTTCCCAGTCTCGGGTATGTCTTTACCAGCAGCATGGAAATGGATTAATACAGATGGCTTGATGCCAGGAGTTCAAGCCTGGGTAACACAGCAAGGCCCTGTCTCCACAAAAATTTTTTTAAATTAACTGGGCATGGTGGCCTGCACCTGTAATCCGAGCTGCTCTGGAGGCTGAGGCAGGAGGATCACCAGGAGTTTGAGGCTGTAATGAACTATGATCACGCCACTGCACTCCAGGCTGGGAGGCAGAGTGAAATTCTGTCTCAAAAATAATAAATAAATAAATAAATAAATAAATAAATAAATAAACAAACAAAAGAGCTGGGTTTGGACCCAGGTCTGTTTGACTCCAAACATGATGCCCACTGCCTTATTTACTCAGGCTGAAGTTTCTGCAAATATATTAAGTTCAAATGCATTAGCACACAATAAATATGTGCAGTGAGGCCTTTCCTGTATTGCGAGTTACAGTATCTGACATTTGTTTCATCCAAAAGTGAGATGAATGAAGATTTTCAGATCTCAGAGAAGCTCATTTGACATTTTGAGGAGGTAAGAAAAATAAAATACAGGCACTATAATTAGCAAGAAATTAGTTTCATTTCACAGTATAGCAATAGAAAGAAAATTTGAGTGAACCTAAAATTTATACAGCTGAATATTTTTCCATTCTTAAAAATTGTGTTAGGTCGGGCACAGTGGCTCACTCCTGTAATGCCAGCACTTTGGGAGGCCAAGGTGGGTGGATCACCTGAGGTCAGGAGTTCGAGACCAGCCTGGCCAACATGGTGAAACCCCGTCTCTCCTGAAAATACAAAAATTAGCCAGGTGTGGTAGTGCGCGCCTGTACTCCCAGCTACTCAGGAGGCTGAGACAGGAGAATCCCTTGAATCCAGGAGGCAGAGGCTGCAATGAGCCAAGATCACATCACTGTACTCCAGCCTGGGCGACAGAGAGAGATTCCATCTCAAAAAAAAAAAAAAAAAAAAAAAAATGTGTTAAAATACACACTAGAGTTGAATTTTAAAAGTCACTTTTCCTTAGGTCTTACCACCTCCATCTATCCTGTTTCTCAAGGACCTTACTCCGTAGAAAGTTCTGGCTTTTCCTTAATCCTTCTGCTACAAAAATGGAATGTGTGGCTAAGGACCAATTTCTTGAATGCTAACACAAATGTAAGTATTTGCGAGAAGATAGGCAAGGTAAGCTAAGAGGGAATATAAGAATACTTGTTACAGGATAAAGTTTAAATATCATGGGGTGGAAGATGGGGCAGGGGAGAGAAGGCAGCAAGGGGAAAGGGAGGCTTAGAAGCTTCTTTTGATGGTTTTCATTCCTCTCCTTACTGTAGGTCAGGAGTCAGCAAACTTTAGCCCATGGGCCAAATCTGCCCCACCACCTGTTTTTGTATAATGTGTGAACCAAGAATGCTTTGTGCATTTTTTAATAGTTGAAAAAATCAAAAGAAGACTTTGCGACACATGAAAATTATACAAAATTCAAATTTCAATATTCATCAATACAGTGTTATTGAAACATGGCTACGCTCATGTTTCTGTATTGTCTATCTGCTTTTACTACAGCAGAGTTGAGTCTTTATGATGGAGACTGATCCGGTTTGGATTTGTGTTCCCACCCAAATCTTGTGTCAAATTGTAATCCCCAATGTTGAAGGCAGAGTCTGGTGGAAGGGGATTGGATCATGGGGGTAGATTTTCCACTTTGGTGCTGTTCCCGTGACAGAGTTCTCACAAGATCTGGTTGTTTAAAAGTGTGTGACCCCTCGCTCCCTCTTCCTCCTACTCCAGCTAAGTAAGACATGCCTGCTTCCCCTGCGCCTTCTGCCATAACTGAAAGTTTCCTGAGGCCTCCCCAGAAGGTGTCATGCTTCCTGTACAGCCTGTGGAACCATGAGTTCATTAAACCTTTTTTCTTTATAAATTACCCAGTCTCAGGTATTTCTTTATAGTAGTGTGAGAATGGATTAATACAGAGACTACGTGGTCCATAAAGCCTAAAGTATTTGCTATTTGGCCCGTCACAGAAAAAGTTCACTGACTCCTACTCTAGATAATCCCATTTCCCAGCCATGCTTTTCCCACTCCTCCACCATCCCTCTTACCCACTGAGGAAGGAAAGAAGGAAGGAAGTTGTGTGGAGTTGTAGGTTGTAGCCAGAATGAGTGACGTGTGTGTTCAATTTGATACTGCTTAATTTCTTTTTTATTTTTTAGTGCTCAATGAGCACATTTCAGTCATCTGGAAATTTAGCTTTCTGCCTCAAACACTTACGTTGATAGACACTGTGTTCATAGGCCCACATATGTCCCTCATTCAATATTGCCAGATAGGATTTCAGACTCAGCTAGACATGTGAGTTGGAGGCTGAACAAAAAGTATGGGGAAAAACAATTATCAGGATAATCTAAGTCCCCGCCCCAGCTCTTTAAAGAAAAGAGAACGTGGAGCCTACATTCTCCACGTCGATGGCACCCACTGGGTGCCTGGGCCACCCTCTCAGGACTCTTCTGCAGTCAGTGCAGCCTTCTGGTTGACAGTGATGGATGCTGCAATTAGATCTGTACTGGGAGAAAAACCCCTTTCTCGTTAAAAAGTGCTGTGATTGGCACTGTCTTCAAAGGGCTACACTTCTGCTGTCTCCCTCATCCCCATGCTGACTGGGTGATAAGGAGCACAGGGAGGCGGGTTTGAAGAGAGGGATGACTCATCCTGGTCCATTCACTTCATAAGGTAGAGTAGCTCACGTGCCCTTCTCAGGCCCCACGCTCTGAGTTGCTGTTCTGCAGCCTGGCTTGGTGAGTACACTTCCTGCTTGACACCCTGAGAGCCACATCTTTGCATGCACAGTGCTTGTCACTTCTCAAGCAGTTGGAGTTCCTTCAGAGAGCCAAATGACCTTGGCATTTTAGGCTGTCTTGCTCATCACCTGTGAACCCCCTCTGCTGGGTTCTCTTTCTCCCCAACCTCCACAGATTGGTCATTTTCAAGTTTCACCCTCACTTTCACATATTTTTCCTGGTAGAGTCACACATTTCCAGGAGGAAGTCAAATATGCCTTCTATACTGCTGACTCCAAAATCTATCTACTTAGTTCTGGCCCTTCTCTAGAGCAACTAATGTATATTTCTAATGCATTCATTCATTTCTCACTAATTACTCACTGAGCTCTTGTCCTGCTCCAGCATGTGTTCAGCACTGTGGATATGATGCAGGGCAGGTGAGCCCCAAACTGGGGCTTAGCCTGGGAGGGTTCTTTGCTTTGCCTAGGTAAGAAGTCAAGGGTGAGCTGGTGGTTAAATAAAACAGCGTTATTGAAGCAGCAGTGTTACAGCTTTAGTGGTGTGTTACAGCTTCAGCAGCGTTATGGCCCTTGTGTCTACTCCTGCAGAGCAGGGCTAGCCCACAGGCAGAGAGCTGCAGCTCAGGGCACTTCTGCAGTCACATTTATACCTACTTTTAATTACATGCAGATTAAGGGGTAGTTTATGCAGAATTTTCTAGGAAAAGGGTAGTAACTTCTGGGTCATCAGGTCATTGCCGCGGAAACGGGTGGCAACTCCCGGGTATTGCCATGGCAATGGTAAACTGTCAGGGCACACTGGTGGACGTGTCTTATGGAAAGCTGCTTTTTGCCTTGGCCCTGTTTTAGCTAGTCCTCAATTTGGTTCTATGTCCAAGCCTCACCTCTGGAGTTGAGTCCAGCCTCCTACCTCAAATACAACGGTGCTCAGGAAGATATGAGTCCTGTCCTCAGAAAAGAGAGACAGAAATAATCTAATGATTCCATAAAGCTAATTCTCCACTGTGTTTAAAGCCCCAAAGAAAGTTACAAGCACTGTGAAAAGCACATCATAGGGAGACTTGATGTAATTCAGAGGGAGGTTGGGGAATTTTGCCAAGGAAGGGGGAAAGTATTTTCAAATGCTGCTGGAGAGGCAGGCTACAGACAGATAATGTGCAGCCTTATTTTTTTTATCAGTTAATGTGCTTTTAGCTGCAAGTAACAGAAACCCAACCTAAGTCGGTTTAAGAAATAAGAAAATGTATCCTCTCATATGACCGAAGATCCTAAGCACAAGCAGTCTGCAGAACTGACTTAATCTAATGTCTCCATTTTAGTTATCTATTGCTGCATAGCAAATTACCCCCAAACTTAGCAGCTGAAAAAAATATATTTTTTCTCACAGTTTCTCTGAGTCAAGAATCTTAAGACTGGCTTAGGTGGATGCCTCTAGCTCAAGATCTTTCCTGAGGTTGCAGCCAAATTGTCAACCAGGGCTGTGGTCATCCCAAGACCTGATAAGGTGAAGGATCTGCTTCCAAGATCTGTTGCGTGGTTGTTGACAGGCTTTAGTTCCTCATGCACCATCAAGCTGAGAACCTGTTTTTCACCATTTGGGCCTCTCCATAAGGATGTTTCCAACATGGAAGCTTTGCTTCCCCAACTGCCCGTGAGGAGAGAACAAGAGGGAAGGACAGACAGAGAAAGAGAGAGGGAGAGAGGGAGTGAGAACCCAACACAGAAGGTGTTATCTTTTTGTAACTTAATATCAGAAATAATATGCCATCACTTCCGCCCTACTCTATGCATTAGAAGAGAGTTCTTAAGTCCTGCCCACACTGAAGGAAGGAGATTACACAAGGGCATGAATACCAGGAGACAGGGACCACGGCGCCGTCTCAGAGGCTGCTGGCCAGAGGCTCCATCTGTGCTTCTCTGATAGCTTTCATCTCTCAGCTCTGCCCTGCTTCTGTACATTCTTGTATATCAGACTGGAAGCAAGATAGCTACAGGATTTAAGAGCTTTACCTCCATGCAAGACTACATCCTAAGGAAGAGTTTAAGATCACATGCAAATGCTCTCCTAGAAAAATAAAGGAAGAATTTTCCCAGAAGTCTTCCCAGGCCTCCCTTCATGTCTCCTCAGCCCACTCAGTCAGTTACTGGCAGAAGGATGAAATTGCCATTTGATGACCTGGGCCTGCCATGGGAGCAGGGGACGAGGCCAGCTGCCCTGAAAACATGGGTGGTGGGGTGAGAGCGTGGAGACCTATGGCAAATTCTGCCACTGTCTCAACTGCTAATTCCATCCTGCAACCCCGTACACCTTCTTTCCTGCTAACAGAACCACCAATTCTGCTAGGGTAGAGGACAGAGAAGACAGGCCCTTCCTTCTATCCCAGGGAATGAATCATGGTTGGATTAAATCAGTGATGGTAATAACCTTTTCCCTTTCCCATATTTTTACATCCCCAGGCACTTCGGTAGTTGGAAGGTGCCATGTGGCACAGTCCTACCCATGAGATTTAAGAAGTCTGCTGGGGAGCTTCTAGGAATATTCCCTTTTTTGTGGAAGGATACTACACTTGAGGCAATGCCCCTTAACCACTCAGAGTCTTCCCCAGGCTTCTTATCTTTAAATGCAGCTATGACATTTGGTGCTGCATCAACCTTCTTGCACCCAGGAGGTGACAGATTATTGAGGGCCAATGGCCAACATACTGGAGATGACAGCAAGTAAAGGTCCTGGGCCTTTGATAGCATTGTCCAGCAGCAACACCAAACATGAAACATAGATGAGATGATTGAAAGTGTTTATTGCTTAAGCTGCTGTAAGTCACGTACTCTGTTGCTTGCATCTGAACACACCCTAACTGATAACATTACTCATAGGAAGGAAGAAGAGGGTCATGCTTGCTGCTGGGCAGCCAAGAATATCCTTTAGAGTCATGTTAAGAATTTGGGTTTTTATTCTAAGAACAATCAGATTTGCGTTTTGAAAAGATTGCTCTAGGTACAATATGGAAAATAGATTGGAGAGGAGCAACTATGCATGCGCAGGAAAAGAGTAGGAGGTGATTATAACATTCAGGAAAGAGATAATAGATGGTGACTTCTCTAGGTTTGGTGGCAGTTGAAGGCAAGGACTTGAGACATAGAAGGTGAAAAGCGGAGGTAAACAATTGCAGTGAGGGGCAGTGGGGAATGGTGAAGCAATGAAATGGTAACTCTGTATTTAGGAAAACACTCCTAACCTCCTGATAATGATTCAGTGTCTTCCTCTTTCCTGAAAATTTTTGAGTTGAGTAGAAACATATATACTATCAAATCCTTTTGAGGATTTTTTAGGAGTTCTGTTTAGAAACTTTCAAAGAGTTTGTCTTATTTTGCTTCTGGCAAAGTATGTAAGTGTCTTCAAGTGGTTTCCCCATGAATGTGTGAAGGAATGAATTGAAAAGATAAAATTGGGGGTGAGTTCTTCCTTATTGTTTGATTCCTATGAATGTTGTCATGTTTATGTAACACATTATAACTTAAAAATAAAACACATAAAATGTCTAAAAAGATGCTGTTGATTTCTTTTTTCTTTTTTTTCTTTCCTTTTCTTTTTTTTTTTTTTTTTTTTTTTTTGACATGGAGTTTCTCTCTTGTTGCCCAGGCTGGAGTGCAATGGAGCAATCTCAGCTCACTGCAACCTCCGCCTCCCAGGTTCAAGCGATTCTCCTGCCTCAGTCTCCCTAGTAGCTGGGATTACAGGCATGTACCAACACGCCTGGCTAATTTTTGTATTTTTAGTTGAGATGGGGTTTCAGCATGTTGGCCAGGCTGGTCTCGAACTCCTGACACCTCAGGTGATCTACCCTCCTTGGCCTCCCAAAGTGCTGGGATTACAGGCATGAGCTGCCATGCCTGGCCTACTGTTGATTTTAAAAGTACTTGTATAGCATTAGGTGCTTACCTGTACATGGAATAATGTTTTTGTAAATATCTCTGAATTGCCTCCTGAAGCTTCTAAGTCCTGCAGAATTGCTTAGATTTTAGGAGAAAGCAATAGAACTATGGAGGACTCAAGTAATCAAATTTGCCTTCTACGAATCAGTACCGTAAGGACCGCATTTGCCTGCCTAGTTAATCCTTGAAGTGTAAGTCGAAGATGAATAGCTCAGTGATAGAGGCTTTGGGTTTTGGAGTCAGCCAGTTCGGGCTTCCAAGTCTGACTAATACCGACTAGTTGCATGATTTTGAGCTAGTTATTTAATGCAGCTGGACCTCAGAGAAATTTCCTTGCTATAACATTGGTGGTAGTAGTGTGTGTGTGTGTGTCAGGGTGGGGGGTCCTGACAGGGATTTCAGGGAAAAGAGTGTGTGGCAAGGTGCCTGAAGCCTGGTGACTGATATGATACCAGGCACTCTATGAGTGTAGCTGATTATTTAAGTTCGTAATAAAATCACCATGGGAACATCCCCTTATTAAATCTCATCTCCTCCAGGCTAAACGTGTTAAACATTTCATGTGGATAATTCAAAGAGTCTACTGTGTTTATACTAGGTTTTCTTAGACTTCAGAGCAGAAGTGAGTTTGGCAGTTCTTCCCTCTGCTTCTGGGAGACACAGCACCCTTCCATGCACGAGGAAGTGTGTGGGCACAAGGCTTGCCCAGGGTTCCCTCTGGCTGAGGTGGGCAGACCATGGGTGTATCTGGGACTTTACCACCAACTGCACTGCCTTACTCCCCTAGCAGGCACTGCCGGGAGGCCCAGGGTCCCTGGCAGGGCCTCCAGAAGGGCTGGAGCTGAAGCTGGATAGGGGATGAAGACGAGCAGGGATTCAGGGATTCTGTTGGCAGGACACCCCCAGGACCCTTCCCCAGTGGTCGCAGGCATCTTCCTTCGCTCTTTCAACAAGGCCTCATACTCTGTCCTCCCCTTTGCCTCTGTTACTTGTTGTTTCTGACAGGTTTTCTTTCGTCCTGTGTTACTGCAAAACAGAAGGCAGGGGGCATTAAAGGACGGCCTGAGCACGGTGCTCTGAAGCCAAACCCCACTCTTTTGAGAGCTTCTAAGGCTTGTTGTGGCCAGTTACAAAAATGATACTTCTGTGGGTGAAAAGCCCCAGCCCTCTCATTTCCTTCTTTCCTCCCTCCCTCCCTCCCCTCCCCTCCCCTCCCTCCCTCCCCTCCCCTCCCTCCCTCCCTCCCTTTCTCCCTCCCTCCTTCCCTCCTTCCCTCCTTCCCCCCTTCCCCCCTTTCCTTCCTTCCTTCCTTCCTTCCTTCCTTCCTTCCTTCCTTCCTTCCTTCCTCTCTTTCTTTTTTCTCTTTTCATCTAACCCCTGTGGGAAAAGGCAGACATTAATGATGATGAAGCTATGGGTGATTCTCTTGAGAGGGAAAAACAGGTATAGTATGCCTCACAAGATGTTTAGCCAAGAGCTGGGAAGGGGACTTGGGGATGAGGAAAGGATGAGTGTTTCCACAGGTGGGAAACAAGAAGGGTGTGTGGACATGTCTGCAGGGCCCCTTGGCAGTGAGTGGCTACAGGGAAAACAGGAGAAGTGACCTTGAAGATGACCTTTCCTCCTCTCTCTCCCTTCCAGTCACCTTGACAGACTCACAGGGTCCAGACTAGCACAGGGTCAGTGAGAGCTTGGGGAAGAGGCAGAAGCTGTCCTCACTGCAGTGAGGTCTGCAGTTACAAGCAGGAAGGGAAGGCAATGATCAAGCTACAGTGGGGGAGGACAGGAGTTTGGTCTTGCCAGCCAGCTGGTGAATGGCTATGAGATGAAGGTGCATCTCTATCAGGATGTCAGGACCGATCCTACGAAAACACCCTCACACCCGTGTGCATTTACCTACGTGGAGATATGTGCACTGCACACAAAAACTGTGTCTATAAACAGGATGGATGGGTGTGTTTAGATGTTGGCAGCTGCCAGGTTACTGCTGGCACTAATAAAATCCACCCCACTACAAGCTTCTGCTTAAATATCACCTTACCAATGAGTTCTTCCCAATAAACCTTCTTAAAATGTCATCCTTGCCCACCTTGACTCCTTGCCTACCTTCCCTCCTTGATTGTTTTCCCATGGTCTCTATCAGCACATATTTTGCTGTGTTGTCTCTCTCCCAAGATATAATTTAAGCCTCCTGAGGATGAGGGCATTGTTTTGTTCACTCCTACACTCCCAGCTCTAGAAATACGTCTGGCTTATAGTAGAAGCTCAATAAATATTTTTTTAAAGAAGGAAGAAAGAGAGATGAGAAAAAGTACGAGAACAAGGGGGCAAAGAAGTTAACAGGGAGGGAAAGAGGGAGGGAGGGAGGGAGGGAGGAAGGGAGGGAGGGAGGGAGGGAGGGAGGGAGGGAGGAAGGAAGGGAGGGAGGAAGGGACGGAGGGAGGGAGGGAGGGATGGAGGGAGGGAGAAAAAAAAGTAAAGAGTCTGGATCAAGCCCAGTAGGTGTCTGACTAGTCCCTGGCTATCATTTATGACTCCCAGCTCAGAATTCTACATTGAGAACAGCTCAAATTGTCCTTCAAACAGAGGCATGAAGGACTCTGGGAGCCAAGAAACCCTCTCATTGGGCAGGGCCTGGGCTGACAAGGAGCTCCCTGGAGGCAGACCCTGGAATTAGGCTCTTTTCTTGGTGCTGCCTGATGAAGCCTCTTCAGTGGGCAGAGGGGACAGGCTCATCAGCCCCTTTGGTCTGGCTAGCAGCTAGCATTTCCTATAGCAAAAGTGGCAAGTGCATTGTTAAATTTAAGCCTCCTAGCATTGCTATGAGATGAGTACTATTAATATCCTGCTGTTCCTGAAAATTAAGGTCAACAGAGGTCAGGTGACTCACTTGCCCACTGTCACAGAGATGGCCAGTGGAGACTGTTGAGCCTTGACCCAGATTCAGTGGACCCCAAGGCTTCCCTCTTCCTGCCACTCCTGGCCCTGCCGGTGCCCTAACTTGGCTTTCCCAGGAGCAATCCATCCCGTGGACCTTTGCAAATCTAAAAAGTCGTGTCCTGATAAATTTATTCCCACAGAGATGCTAGTTGATGACAAAAGGCTGAGTTGTTACTCCTTTGAGAACTCAATGAGATAACCCCTGTAAAGCTCAAGTCACCTGCTCTAAGTACAAAATAGATAGAAGCTAATAATCACAGCACATTGGCTGGCATGTAGTAGGAGGGACATCAATGTTTGTGGCTGCTGGTATTGTTTATGAGGTGGGTGGGAAACCAGGATCCCACTTTCCTTACCGATTTTCTCCTCTCTCCAGCTATTTTCATTGCGCTGAACACTGAACAGCCTTCCACAGTCGAAAAAGTTATATCACACATTATTTCCTTTGGGTTTCTCAACGAGCTGATGAAATGACTTTATAGCCCCATTTTTCAGATGAGGAAATTGAGGCTCCCAGGCCAGTGCTGTTTCTACCATTCACCCTAGCCCCACTTTCTATTTCCTCTCCCATTTCCCCAGTCCAACAAGAGCCACCGGACATTGGTGGGGGTGCAGAGAAGAGGAACAATGACATTTGTCTTCTGTCATCTCTATTTTCTTCTGTGATTCTGGGATGCTGGGTGTAGTTTCCATGTCTGGTAGGACAGAAATCAGGTTGTTTCCACAAAATGGGAAAATCTCTGTCCAGCTAGTCTGATGAACTTCTAGCTTTCACTTTTCACATCAGAAGATGTAATAGTTCTCTAGCATTGTGTTTGGGGACTTGATTGAATCCCCATTTCTTCCAGGAAGTCCTTCTCATGTGAGGGTTGTTGGGATGGGAGCAGAAGGCCAGAGATGGGTGTTAGCATGACTTGGGGCTGTCCTCATGATTTCTGTGTTGTTTGAATCTCAACACACCTCGTATTTTTTGATGAGACTGGTCATAGGTCATGATACACATCTATTATTTATGGGGTGGATTTGTGGACTGCAGAGCTAACAGCAAAGTGTATGCGTGATGCCATTAATCATGGTTAATGTCTGTGGTAACTGAAAGCTGAACCATGTTGTTGGGGGACTAGTGTTAAGAACTATACCTTGTAACTGAAATTTACATGTGTCAGAACCATGCAAAGCAAGAACTGCCTGTGTTCAGTTGGCTGCTAGACATTGCCACCTGGAAATCCAACAAGCACCTTAAACTTGCCACTGCTCCCTTTAAATCTTCTCTCCTTTCTGATTCCCCAATGCACCATCCATGCAGAAACTCAGACTAAGAATATGGGAATCCCTTCATCTCCTGGTCCCATTCACTCTACATCCAATTTCCAATCCCTATCATTCCACATCCTAAATATTTCACAAATCCATCCTAAATTCCTTCTACCACTTCACTTCAGGTCGCCATCTTGCTTGCAGGTATACCATAATATTGACTCACTATTTCTGCAGTTGCCCATTCAACCAGTCCTTCACACACTGCTGTTAACTAAAACACAGATTTGATACTATTATGATGTCCTTGCTCAAAGCCTTTCAATGTTACCCTGTCACCTAGAGAATAAACTCTATCACCATGGTAGAGAGGACCATACAAATTGGCCTAGTACAGATCAACCATGCAACTCCAAACTTTGTATTCAGTTATGTGACAACATTCATTG
This sequence comes from Rhinopithecus roxellana, assembly GCF_007565055.1. Lineage (NCBI taxonomy): Eukaryota > Metazoa > Chordata > Mammalia > Primates > Cercopithecidae > Rhinopithecus > Rhinopithecus roxellana. The sequence continues at coordinate 8,078,159 of NC_044565.1, forward strand.
AACACCTATAACATAGGCCAGCTCTTGGATTGTGCAGATGAATAAGATACAGTCTGCAGGGTCTACCTTGTGGAAGGCCTTTTCTACCTTCGGCTCTGTTCTTCTAGCACTCCTTGTCAATATTCGATGCTGTAGAACCACAGAACCTTGCTGTAGCTAGTTTAAATTCTTTTGCTCACGGTACCTTTTTATCAGAAATGTACTCTCCTCCATGCTCCCATAGCTCTCTTCTGTGGTTCTGTTATTGCTCTCACTGCATAGCTTTATAACCAATTGCTTCTGTGTCTCTACCAGGGGCTGTATCATAAGATACATATTCATACACAGATGAATAATCATCTGTGAAATCCAAGTCCATGGCATATTGTAGGTGTTTAATCAATGTTGTCACGTAACTGAATATAAAGTTTTCAAAGTTTGAAAAAATACTGCACAGTTGATCTATACTGGACCAATTTGTATGGAATGTTGCAGCATAACAAATGATTTCCTTCCTTCCTCCCTTCCTTCTTCCCTCCCTCCCTCCCTCCCTCCCTCCCTCCCTCCCTCCCTCCCTTCCTTCCTTCCTTCCTTCCTTCCTTCCTTCCTTCCTTCCTTCCTTCCTTCCTTCCTTCCTTCCTTCTTTCTCTCCTTTTATAAAGTCTCACCATCACCCAGGCTTGAGTGCAGTGGCTCAATCTTACTGCAACCTCTGCCTCCCAGGTTCAAGTGATTCTCCTACCTCGGCCTCCTGAGTAGCTTGGATTACAGGTGCGCACCACCAGGACCAGCCAATTTTTGTAGTTTTAGTAGAGATGGGGTTCCACTGTGTTGGCCACGCTTGTCTTGAACTCTTGACCCCAGGTGATCTGCCCACCTCGGCCTTCCAAAGTGCTGGGATTACAGGCATGAGCCACCACGGCTGGGCCCAAATTATTTATTTCCCTTCATTTTATTGAAATGGCAGTGAATGAGCAGGTCATACTATGTCTGCTCCAGACTGAATGTTTGTGTTTCCCCAAATTCACAGGTTCAAATCCCCAATGTGATCGTACTAGGAGGTGAGGTCTTTGAGAGGTGATTAGGTCATGAAGGTGGAAACTTCACAAATGGAATTAATGTCCTTATTTAAAGAAGAAAAAAAAAGCCCCCAAAGAGCTCTCTCGCTCCTTTTCTCTATGTGAGGACACAGTGAGAACTTGGCCATCTGCAACCCGGAAAGGGCCCCTCACTACAACTCAGCTGTGCTGGCACTCTGACATCAGACTTCCAGCTTCCAGAACTATGAGAAATAAATGCTCATTGGATAAGCCAGTCTATGGTAATTTGTTACAGTATCCCAAACTGACTCATGCACATTTTACAATGAAGAAACTGAGGTTCACGGAAACTAAGTGGTTTATCCAAAATCACACATCTTTCACTTGTCCTAGCTCTCTCTCAAGCCCAAACCTTCTGACTTGAAGTCCAGACCTGTCTCTCTGGCTGATTTCAGTCCTGACCTTTCTGTTAGCTATGTGTTGTGGGGTGCACGTCATGGAGAGCAGGTGTTTGCTCATTCTGTCCACTGTCCTTCCTAGTGCCTAGAATCCATGGTAAGTACTCAACACATATTTGTTGGATTAATTTATGAGTTAGTGACTGTCACATGGGCTCAAGTTTTGCTGGTTGGAATAGAAAAACCAGGGATTTGGGAACTCAGTAAGAGTCTGTGAAAGAGATATAAAAATCTTCCTCAGTTCTAGCGTCAGCAGGTAGGAAGAGGGCCACTGTCTCTCCTATGCCCAGATAATAGGATGTCTGTAGGGTCCCCCAGGGCTGAAGCTCCCCAGACACTTCAGTCTTCCTGAACAGGTGAAAGAAAACCTTGGCGGACAGACGGCTCCTACCACCCCAGGAGTGGGGTTCTTGGAAAGGTATTATCATTCCCATCCGTCAGGATGGGGCTGGAGCTCATCGCCTTCCAAGAATGTGACTGACGGCAAATTTGAGTTCAAAAGAAGATTAGATTTCAAGGCAACTGGAAGCTATTCAGTTGAAGCCAAGTTTTACAGGGTGAGTTTCCTCCCTCTCCTCTCTTCTCCTTCTCCCTCCAGGGCAGCCCAGGGCTTGTTGGGACCTGAAAAAGAACTGACAGCGCCTGACTGTTCCCCTAATTGAGGAAAGGAGAGATGGAAAACCAGGCTCTGGACTTGTTCACAGCCCAGGCAGGATCCAAGGATCACATCTTCCTGGGTGCCCTGGGGGGACTGAGGCAGCTGTTGGGAGTGAGTTCCACACAGTGGTGGGGGATGCCTGGGCACAGCCTGAGCCCCCATGGCCAGCACTCCGCAGCCTCCCTCAGGAGGAGGAGAAACCTTCACCGTGCTCTCCAATGACTATAATAAAATAGGTCAGTAACAACAAATGGAAGCCTTATGTTTGTACCGAACTTTCTAACTTAGAAAGCCCTCTTGCAGTTTCCATTACGACTCTACAGTGAAGCAGGTGGGTGGATGCTGCCAACCCTGTGCCAATAAGAAGTCTGGGGCCTGCTGGGCACAGTGGCTCATCCCTGCAACCCCAGCACTTTAGGAGGCTGAGGTGGGAGGATTGCTTAAGTCCAGGAGTTTGAGACCAGCCTAAGCAACATAGCAAGACCTTGTCTTGACAGAAAATTTAAAAATTAGCTGAGTGTGGTGGCACACACCTGTATAGGCCCAGCTGTTCCAGAGGCTAAGTTGAGAGGATCACTTGAGCTAGGAGGTTGAGCCCGCAGTGAGCCATGACTGCACCACTGCACTCTAGCCTGGGTGACAGAGAAAGACCCTGTCTCCAAAAAGAAAAAACAAAAAAAAGAAGTCTGGAGCCAAGAGAGGTTTAAAGACTTCAACGGGTGACAACCACTGGAAGGAGCACCTCCACTATACCTGGTATGCTTCTAAGTACTTTCATGTTTGAGCATTTAATCCTCACAGCAACCCTATGAAGTAGATACTATTTTTATTCTCATTTTATAGATGAAACCAAAGCTCAGATACACTAAGTAACTTGCTTAAGACCCTGCAGCCATTAATGGTGGAGCCAGAATTTAGAACAGGGGTCAGCTATTTAACCACTACTTGATTTTAAACTTCTCAAATCAGAGGAAAATCTCATCCATAGTTTTTTGGAGGGGAGTCCCCAGGTTTGAGCTTTGTTTGAAGATGTGGTCACAGCCACACCCCTGTAATCCCATTGAAGCCTCGCCAAGCCAGCCATCATGCTTGCCATGGCAGACTAAGGGTGCTGGGGAGGAACCCAGACCAAAAGTTACCAAGCACACAGATGCGAGAACCAGCACACCGATGGTCGGAGGGCAGCTTAGCAGAGAGAAATCAAAAGAATACAGTACCAGGAGGGCAAAACAAGGATATTCAATGCCCACCTGGTTGGTCAGCAGCCAGAATGTCTGGAGGAAGGGACAAAAGAAAGGGACAGTCTAAAGGAAGCACATGTTCCATCATCTTGTTTATTTTCTGCACGGCCCTGCCATACGACCTTATTTAAACCTCACATCAATGCTGTGAAGAAACTGAGTTCTAAGAGGTTGAGTTACCACCCATTAATCTTACTATAGTGTTGGTAAAAACCTACTGTCAACATAAAATGATCTGAATTCTAAACTATCATTATAAATTCCCAAGTTTCCTCCCTTCATGGGCTTCATGGGCCAATCAGTCAAAAACCCTTAGCTATTTAGCATTCAAGACCCTTTGCAGGGAGTCCAAGGAACTTCGCACTTGGCACCGTCCCCAACTGCCAGAAGCTGGCAAATTCATGGGAGAAGATTCCTCCCAAGTTCATCTTTCCATCTGCAATCAACCGTGGATGAACTGGTGCTTTGTTTGAATAGCAAAGTAGAGTGTTTTCAGCATGGAAAACTGTAGACATAAAGCACTGAAAACAAAACAAAACAAAACATAACAAACAAACAAATACATGGAAATAACTTTTCATTCCCTCATTAGTATTAACCTTAAAACATCTATTAATAGTAATAAAACAAGCTTACTTAAAATCTTCCCCTCATTATGAAATAAGAAACAACATATGCTGTTCAAAAACTTTTGTGCAGAGGAGTGGTGTCTTGCCTTTGAGTAAAAGTGATACAGTCCTCTAACTGCTCACGTAATTAAACCTAATTTTATTTATGGATTCCCCCTGGCCTTTCCCTTGCTTTGGTTCTCTTCCCATTTAAGCTCTTCTAGTTCTTTCAGATCCAACTGCTGGTCACCTTTTCTCCTTTCTAGTAGCGTCTTTTGGTCTTGCAGAGAAAACTTTCTCTTATTCCTCTCAAGCCCAGCCCAAGGGGAAACCAAACAAGCAAGCAGAAAAACCTAGCTTGCTTTGCAAGTACACACAGGAGAAGATAAAACAAGAGTTCACATCTGAAATGCTATGTGTGTCTCGTGAATGTTCTAGACCAGAAGTTTCCAAACTTTCTCCAGTCATAGAAACTTAGTGTCTCTGTAATTTTCTCATGGTGCCCCAGGCAAAAAAAAAAATACCAACACTTCTGTTTATTAAGTAATTAAGTAATTAGGTGCAAATGACTTAATAAGTGTTTGTGGCTTAAAAATTTAGTAGCCATTTGAAAAATTAATACACAAAAAGTAGAAAGAAAAAAGGTTTGTATCCCATTATTAAATGATTACAGTGACTTATTTATGGGCACTGCACAACTTCTCAGACCTTGGAATCAGGCTGTACAGAGCCACCCTCATTTTCTGTTCCACATTGATTTTCACATGGAACTTATTTGTTTTAATCACAGCAACTGCAAAAAAAAATATTCCATCAAAAGGAATGTGATACAATCTAATGTTGAAACTGGGCACTACCTTGAGTTAGGAGTGTGTGTGATGTCTGACAGATGTTTTCTTGGAGAAAATGGAAAATATTCCATAGCACCCTGGGAGCTCAACGCGGTGCCCTAAGCACATCAGCACACAGTTTGGGAACCACAGTTCTACACGATAAATGCAGTGAGCACTCAAAGGAGGAACAAAAACTTTCCACTAAGATGGTTCACGGAAGATTTCGCAGAGGAGGAGAAACTGAAGCTGAGCTTGCTGGTTTGGCTGGGTAAAGAGGAAGGGATGGGAGCAGGCCAGGAGGGAAGGAGCTGTCTGCAGAGGGTCATAAGCAAAGTGCGATGGAAGCCAGAAGAAGACTGGACTAGCTGGAGAAAGATATGGAGAGAAAGCAGGCAGGTCTTAGCCATTAGCCTGAGGGCTGGGCCCTGGCTCACCTCCCCTGGGGTCCATCCTTAGTCCTCCTTCACTTTCTGAATTTTTACCAGTTTATGTCTTCAATTAGGCTAAAAGCTCTGACAGAAGGGACTGTCTGTCTACCTTTGTATCTTCCATACCCAGTAGCACAGAGCTTTATGCAGAGTGTCCAACAAATATTGTCCCTATTGACACCGACTCCTACTGAATGCCAGTATCTGGGCCTTTGCAGACCAATGGCACAACCAAAGGGGTAAGAGGGAGTGGTGGGGATTCCAGTCCCTGGACAGGCTACTAGATGAGCTGTCTGATTCCTGCTTCACATTCCCCTATGGCTAATTTTTGGAGAAATGATAGGTAAGGAACTCAGCCCCCATGCTGTTTTCGGAAAGTGCAGGATTGTGTGTTTCCAGATCGCTTATCTGTTGCATCTCCCAGGTTTTACCAGGAGGGCAGATCTTAGCACTCCCAGCCAGCCCAGCCTCCCTAACCCACCTCCGTTCCCACGAGGCAGCCCAGATGTGACAGTAGCTCATCAGAGAACTGTTTGTGTCTTTCTTATTTACAGTATAAACAGCATTTAGACTGCAGCTTTGGAAGGCCTCCGTCTATTTGTTCAGGTAAATCCACAGCCCTGGATGTGGTTTCCCTGTGAGATCTCAGGCCGGCAGCTCCTGGATTGCTCCTCTTTGCTGGCCATCACAGGAAGAGGAAATTCTCTGGTCTTCATTGCCTTTGCATGTATTCTGCTGACTAACATTGTTCCTAGCAGAAATTCTCCCAGGAGAAAAGACGGGGTTTGCTTTTCTGTACCTACATCCCTTCCTTCTCACACATAGTACTACTTTAAATAACAAATCTCTTGGGAACATAGCTTTATAACAAAGTTCATTGCATTAAAAGCAAAGTCGACAATAACAAAATAAATTTTCATAATCAAAGACCATAGAGCAGACTGCTTCTGCAGCTATGTAACCAAAAACTCTGTTTCTGATAAATAGATGTGTTGTTGGAATTTCCTGGCTTTGTTACAAATACAGGTACATTTATAACTGGCATCTTTTACTTTACAGAAGAGTTGAATTCTAGCAAAGCTAACTCATAATAGAGTGTGTTTTCAAGGGAAGCCTATTGTTTTTCTCTTAATTTTCTTTGTAAAATTGAAAATGCTTTCTCTGTTTCTCACAGTCTTTTTAAAGTCTGGGTTTCAAAATAACAAACAAGAGGCATTTCCATTCCTCCTAGGTATTTTGTCTTCAATTAGAATAATTACCACCATTTGGATAGTAATGCCTCATAATTCCACCACCCAAGCTTCTCATTGGATCCTTGCCCCAAAGAAAAAGGAACACAATTCTTCAGATGTACCTTTGAAAAGTAAAAGCCATAACATTGGTTAAGCCACTATGCAAGTGTCCCAAATAAGAAAATTATAAGAAAAATAAATCTAGATAAAAATTTGGAACTTTTCCACAAATTCTTTTTTGTTATTAATCAATGCTTAGTATAGTTCTGACTTTGGTTTTCCTCCAGGGTGAAAGAAGGGTCTCTTTTAACTCACCCTTGATGTGAACACTTCCTCAAGTCAAAAGCCTTTCCTGGGGCTGCTACTGGTGATTTCAATCTTTATCTGAGCTGGGCATTAAAAACAAAAACAAACAAAATTCTGGCTTTTGTTCTGTTCTTCAATTACTTGCCTTCTCTGAACTCCCCCCATCAGAACTCCAGCTCCATGAAGGCAGGGCCTGTCTTCTTGATCTGATCACTGGTTTATCTCCAGTGCCTTGGAAGTGTGCCTGGTACATAGTCAGTGCTCAGGAAATACTTCTGCAGAAAGGAATGAATGAAATAACAAATGAAGAAGAGTGCTGTGAGGCTGACGCATGGGGGACTCGAGTCAGAGCAGCCCTCGGTCAGTGTCACTGTCTTTCCTTGTCTTCTCTGGCAACCTCTGAAATATGTCAAGACCTCAGTTCTATTCTCCTTAATCAGAACATTCGTTTAGTTACCTTCCTTGCAGTGCTTATTGATTTATTTACACATCTGCATAAATAGGATAATGGGTGTTTTAGTTTCCTGGGAATGCCACTGACAAACCTGGTGGCTTAGAACAACAGAAATTTATTCTCTCACAGCTCTGGAGGCCAGAAGTCCAAAACCAAGGTGTTGGCAGAACCTCACTCCCTCCAAAGGCTCAATGGGCAGATCACTTGTCACTTCCAGGTTCTGGGGGCTCCCAGCAATCCTTGGATTTCCCTGCTCGTGGCTGCCTCACTCCAACCCCTGTCTCCATCTTCACTCATCCCCTTCCTCTCTTTTTAAAGGGACACCTGTCATTGGTTTTAGGACCCACCTTGAATCCAAAATGATCTCACTTAACTTTATCCACCTTAATTACACCTGCAAAGACCCTTTTTCCAAATAAGGTCACATGCACAGGTTTCTGATGAATGTGTCTTTTGAGGGACCACAATTCAACCCTCTACAGTGAGAATCAAGAACCCTCCGATGAGGTCTTAACGGTGCTGAATACAAAGAGACCATTACTTATGATCATCGGATAACTTAATGCATGCTAACGTTTTTAAATGTGTCATTGCCAAGAACAATCTCGGTTCAAATTAACTTTGTTGTCAAGTGAACATTGATTTTTACAAGAATGCTGCTAAGCCAGATCTCCCCAACTACATTTTTGTCCTTGCTTATTAAGCAAAAAGAGGTCATCTTTCTTTTCTTTTTCATCTTTTTTTTTTTTTTTCAAAGACAGGGTCTCACTCTGTCGCCCAAGCTGGAGTGCAGTGGCGTAAGCATAGCTCACTGCAGCCTTGAACTCTTGGGCGCAAGAAATCCTCCTGCCTCAGCCTCCCAACTAGCTGGAAATAGAAATGTGTGCATGTGTAGTCCCAGCCTGCTAATGTTTTTCGTTTTTTTGTAAAGACGAGGTTTTGCTTTGCTGCCCAGGTTGGTTTCAAACTCCTGGCCTCAAGCGGTCTTCCCACTTCTCAAAGTGCTGGGATTACCAGTGTGAACCATCACACCCAGCCTATCTTCTTATTCCTCATTGATTTCATGTACAGAATATTTGGAGCTTTGATCTTATCATCCATAATTGTTATCTAAGCTATCAATTAACATATTCAACACAATGGGAACCAAGGAGAGAGCAGCGAGGGGGGACTTTAGACTAGAATTTTATCCCTCTGGAGCATTCATTTAATGAATCCTTATGGAGTGTTCACGCTGACTAAGGGGTTGCACTGGGCATCTGAAGGTTCCAAGTTAAGACACTGTGAAGAATGCTGAACACTGAGAAAGCTCAAAGAGCTATCAATTCATTTTTTAAAAAATTTAGTTGGGGAATTCAACTAAAAAGCACATGCCCTTATTATATTCACAACAGTCTCACTGTATATAAACAACTTGCCAAATGCCTTGCTAATTGTTAAGATGTATTTTATCTTCCAATTTGCCAATTCAGTAACCAATGATATTAGAAAGAGGCCTTTATTTAACAGGGCTTATTCTCAGTGAACCTATATTAGTTCCTGGTGGTCACTGTTGATGGAATGATTCTAAAATGTTGGTGTCTATAGAGAGCAAATTTACTAGTCTGTACTTACTAGGATGAAAGTTTTTTTTTTTTTTAATGACATTTGCGGCCAGGCACGGTGGCTCACTCACTTTGGGAGGCCAAGGTGGGTGGATCCCAAGGTCAGGAGATGGAGACCATCTCGGCCAACATGGTGAAACCCTGTCTCTACTAAAACACAAAAAATTAGCCGGGTGTGGTGGCATGTGCCTGTAATCCCAGCTACTTGGGAGGCTGAGGCAGGAGAATCACTTGAACTCGGGAGGCGGAGGTTGCAGTGAGCTGAGATTGCACCACTGCACTCCAGCCTGGTGACAGAGCAAGACTCCGTCTCAAAAAAAAAAAAAAAAAAAAAAAAGACATTTGCTTACGTCCTGCCAACTGACACTTATTTAACTTCCCATAGATTCTAATATTACTGACAGCTTACTTCTGTCAAATAAAAAGTCAAAAGTTTTGTGTACTACCAAGCTCCGTGTGTGTGTGTGTGTGTGTGTGTGTGTGTGCAACTTGCTTTTGTTTACTTAATCCTCACAACAACCTTATGAGACAAGAACTGCTAAGCCCACTTTCCAGATGAGGAAGTTGAAGCAAAACTGAGTGACAAGAAACATTCTTTCATGAAAACTGGTCATCTTAAAGGAAGTATTCTTCTTGTGAAGATAAAGTTGCTGGTGCCAGAGAATGTCCCTCAATCTGACCACCTACACACACAGTTTCTGACCGTGCTATCTTTGTGCTGTGTCCGTGGTGACATCTGAATGGGGATGAGCCACAGATGAATGAGTCTCTTTCTGTTTTGTTGAAGGTCATACATGTTTAAATCAGGACATGATGCCAGTTTACATTCATGTCAGCTTGGAACAATTTCTTCTTATGCAACCCTCTGAAATAAAAACTGAAAATGCTTTTAAACAATTAATCCAGATCAATGGTTAATATCAGAATTATCAGAGAGAACTTTAATAAAACAGTAACAAGAGCACGAATAAAATGATATCTGGGCCCTTCTCTGAACCATTTCAGTGGTTCTCTAGGAATGAGGCAGAGAACCAGCATTCAAAAACAAAAACAAAAACAAAAAAAGCTTGGCCTGGTGCAGTGGCACACACCTGTAATCCCAGCACTTTGGGAGGCCAAGGTGGGTGGATCACTTGAGGTCAGGAGTTTGAGACCAGCCTGACCAACATGGTGAAATCATGTCTCTACTAAAAATACAAAATTAGCTGGGCTTGGTGGCACATGCCCATAATCCCAGCTACATGGGAAGCTAAGGCAGGAGAATCACTTGAACCTGGGAGACAGAGGTTGCAGTGAGCTGAGATCGTGCCATTGCACTCCAGCCTGGGCAACAAGAGCATGACTCTGTCTCCAATAAATAAATAAATAAAATTGTTAAAAAAAAAAAAGCTTCCCACATGATTCTAATGTGCAGTCAGGATTTTGAGCCGCTAATTTGAGAATATCTCATGTAAAGTGGTAGGATCCGAGCTTCTCAAACTTACCTGTGCATAAGAATTGCCTAGGAGCATGCTAAAGATGAAGATGCTCAGGTGCTGCCCCTAAAGAGTCTGGCTCAGTAAGTCTGGAGTGGGGTCTGGGATCTGCAGCGCTAACCAGCATCTCAGGTGATTCTAATGCATGCGTTCCCTGGACCACATTTCAAGAAACACCTGATGAGATGCTCTTTTTGAGCCTAGACTGGGCTAAAATTATTTCTCTTTGTCTTCTGTGTTTCCCTTTCCAAACTGGAGATCATCCTTCCTTCTGGAAAATAAGAGCAAGAGCCATATTAATCAGGTTGGTCTCCACTGTGCAACAAACAAACCCCTACATCTCAGAGGCTTTCCACATTGTGATAAACTGAACTATGTCCTCCCAAAACTCATGTGTTGAAGTCCTAACCCCCTGTAACCTTGGAATGTGACTGTATTTGGAAATAGCTCCTTTGAAAAGGTAATTAAGTTAAAATGAGGTTGTTAGAGTGGGTCTCAATTTAATCTGACTGTCCCTATAAGAAGAAATTAGGCTGGGTGCAGTGGCTCATGCCTGTAATTTCAGCACTTTGGGAGGCCGAGGTGGGCAGATCACTAGAGATCAGGAGTTCAACACCAGCCTGGTCAACATGGTGAAATCCCATCTCTACTAAAATACAAAAATTAGCTGGGAGTGGTGGCACACGCCTGTAATCCCAGCTACTTGGGAGGCTGAGGCAGGAGAATTGCTTGAACTCAAGAGACAGAGGCTGCAGTGAACCGATATCGCGCCACTGCACTCCAGCCCGGGTGACACAGCAAGACTCTGTCTCAAAAGAAGAAGGAGGAGGAGAAGGAGGAAGGAGGGGAAATTAGGACAGAGAGAAAACACCAGGGACATGTGCACACAGAGAAAAGACCATGCGAGGGCACAGCAAAAAGGTGGCGAGCCAAGGAGAAAGGCCTCAGAAGGGATCACACCTGCTGGCCCCTTTGTCTAGGACTTCCAGTCTCCCGAACTCTGAGAAATAAATTTCTGTTGTTCAGGTCACACAGCCTGTGTTATTTTGTTATGGCAGCCCTTGCAAACTAATAGACGTTATCAAAGTTTACTTCTGGAGACACCCCATGGCTTTCACCTTGCAGTCTCTGCTCTACACGAACAGGCGGAGACCTGGCTGATGGAGACACCGCCATCTTGTTATGCTGCCATAACAACAGGATGAGTGGCTGAGGATAGAGAAGAGTGAGAACATGTACAACAGCTTGAAGTCCATCACTTCATCCTTGAAGTGATGCCTGGCCCGGCTACTCACTGTCCACTGGCCAGAACCAATCACATGAGCCCCAAGAGGAAGATCAGAGAACGAAGGGAGCTCGAGCAGCAATTATAAGCACAACTGCCTCTTACATGGGATTGGAACAGTTGTGCCTTATCTCTGACTTCTTTTGATCTATTGGCAATGTGTTATCTTTCTCAATCAAGCAAGTATTTATTAAGTCCAACTTTGTGATCAGCACTGTGCCAGGAATGAATGGAAGACAGGCTCCAAAAGAAATAAAGATAGGCTTCCTAGTGTTGGAGATTCTCTAGGGAGATAACGCTTACAGATGAGTTATCAAACAACAGACAATATTGCATGGTGGAGGGCCAAATGATGTAGGCAGCTCTGCATGCCGCAGATGCTCAGAAAAGGTGCAGTCAAGGGGCCTGGGATGATCAGGGAGGGTTTGATCATACAGAAAATCAGACAACAGACTGAGAGTTTAACTTGGGGTGAAAATGCTTCTCCCAGATGGGAAGGGGGTCCCAGGTAATCCCCTGCATGACCTCCTCAGCATCTCCTAGTTCCTCCCACCTACCACCAAGTATTGCACAATCAATCAATGGAAAAGTGCCTTTTTCCAGTAATAGAGGCTTAATCTTATCTCACAGATGAACATCTAGTTTTTAGTTAAGGCTAGACATGGAAGCTGGACTAGGACTTGAAGGAGATGTAGGTAACAGCTTAGAGAGAAAGTATAGAAGAATGGAGTATAAATCCTCAGACAGTATCAAGATATTAGGTGTCCGGGGAGCCTGGAGTGGTACATTTGCTACTCCTGAGTCAATTTTATTTATTTTTATTTTCTTTGAAACAAGGTCTTGCTCTGTCGCTCAGGCTGGAGTCCAGTGGTGTGATCATAGCTCACTGCAACCTTGACTTCTGGGCTCAAGCAATCCTCCCACCTCAGCCTCCTGAGTAGCTGGGACTACAAGTGTACACCACCACACCCAGCAAATTTAAAAATGTTTTTATGGAGATTGGGTCTCATTATGTTGCCTAGACTGGTCTGAACTCCTGAGTTCAAGCAATCCTCATGCCTCGTCCTCCCAAAGTGCTGGGATTACAGGCATGAGCCATCATGCTCAAATGTTAGTTTATTTTGGTCTCTGTTAAATGCTCATAATTAGCTGAACTCAGATGTCAGTGAAGGTCAATTGTTGTTGGCAAAATGCAAACTCTAAAGAGTGTCTTGTGTGTGAACTAATGTATACCTATTCCCTATCAAGGAGAAGAAATGCTTTGACACAGTTTTTCACACCATAAGAACTGGCAGAATTTGCTTGGGGCTGCCTGTTTAATGTCTCCCAAATAGTAACTCCCTCTCTGAGGACCACAGGTAGAGTGTCCCCCAAGGGGGACCTGAGTGCTTGGGGTTTGCACTATCACATGCAATGCAGAACCATCTCTTAAGACTCAAAACCTTCCGGCCCTGCCATGCTGCTACCACCGCCACTATCTTTCAGGTTTCAAGAACAGCGATGTCAGGAGCTCCAGAAGCTTTCTCACCAGGGGTGGGGCTCCGCCAGCCCAATAAATCAGCAGGAAAATAATAAATAGATGCTCTCACTGCCCCTCCAGAGGAGACTTGTGCAATTACCCCCACCCATGCTGCTGTGCCGCTCCTGCCTGGGACTAGGGAAACTCGAAAGGGTGAGGGGTGCCTCCATCCCTCTAGACAATGAACCAAGTCTCTGAGAGGGGTGAGCAAGGTGCTGGAGGCAGTGCCTGCGGATGGGGTGGGCCCTGAAGATTGAGATCTGCTTGGCTGTGTTGAAACTGAGTCTCGTGCTGGGCCTGGAGGCACAGAGCCATCTGCAGATAAGCAAGCTGGGCTGGAAGTCTGGGTCAAGATGGGGCTCACCTCTGCAAACAGCCTGCTTGGCAGTGCTGTGAGAACCAAGGTTTGGACATGCCTACTTGCTTGTGGCTTTGGCCTCCACAGCGAGGCAGGGGGGAGTGCTGGGGGAGAAAAAGTGTTGAAATGTCAACAGGAAGGCTGAGGTAGTTCTCATGGGTGGCTGCGTCAGGGTGGCAACTGGGCTAGGAAGGGAGGACTCGGACTTGGTGGGGTCTGGGAGGAGCTTCTTATCAGGGATTGCTAAGGGGGTGGTCCTTGTATCTCCTCCAGGAGATTCTAAATTATTTCCCAGGTTAAAACATCTCTTTCAACTCCTATGCCTTAAAAATTTAAGTAGTGAGGCCCAGAGAGGGAAGCTGACAGACCCAAAATTGCACAGCTCATGGGGACAGAGTCAGAACTGCTCAGTTCTCCTGGCTGATAGACCAAGCCACTTTTCATTATGCTCCTGATCAAGGCAAAATACATACATTCATATGTATATACACACATACACACATAGAGAAAATAAGACAACAGGTTGAAAGTTTAACTTGGGCTGAAAATGCTTCTTCAAGGTGGATAGAGGGCCCCAAGAATCCCCTGCATGATCTCCTCAGCATCTGCTGCTTCCTCCTTGCCCCTCAGTGTTGCACAAGCAATCCATGGGGAAGGGCTTTTCTCTAGCAACAGATCTTTAATCTTATATCACAGACGAACTTCTAGTTTTTAGTTAAGGTTCCGTTTGGTCATTCGTGAGGTAGCCCATTGGCATAGCTTTGATGAGACCACAAAGAAAGAAATCTTTGGTAGAATTCAACTACCTGTAGGACCCCTTGACCCTGGAGTGGAGTCTTCCTGGAATTTCTTTTTTTAATTAATTAATTATTTATTTTTTGGTGATACTGGGAGGTGATGGAGCAGGGAGAAGAATTCTGCTCACTGAGTAAATGTCATCCAAAATCGACACACATTGTCATTTTATGAATCTCTAAAGAACTTATATGTGGGGTATTGCTCCCTTGAAAAAGTTGACAGGTTGGTGGGGAATATGCCCCAGGAGAAAAACCCAAAGGCGGGAGAGAAGCCCAAGGGCAGGCTGGGACAAGGAGAGGCCCAATGCCCATGCCATAGTCAGCCGCCAAGAACAGGCAACACAGGTGGCCTCAGTGGGTGCCTCTTCCATGTTTGGGCTTCTCCAGGAAAATTCCATATTCCTTTCATGCCTCACTATATCCATGTCAAAGGCAGCTCTTCATACATTGAATGGAAGGGAAGTGCTTCCTACTGGTTAGAAATGCAAACTCTGGAACCCGATTGCCAGGTGGGGTTCTCAGCTCCACCACTCAGCTGCGAAATCCTGAGCAAGTTAGTTAACCTTTATGCCTCCATCGTCTCATCTGTAAAATGGGAATGATAATAGTATAGTAGTTTCCGTTGTCCACAGGGTAGATGTTCCAAGAGCCCCAGTGGATGCCTGAAACTGTGGATAGCACTGAACCCTAGATATACACGGTTTTTCTCTTTTTTCTCCCAGAATGAGAAAGTGAGACATATACTAGGCTTTTTTCATCTGGTCATTGAGATAGCCGCCAATGGGAAGGTAGCCTATATCTTGGACAAAGGGATCACTCAGGTCCTGAGCAGGTAGGAATGAGCAGGACAGTGTGACATTTCTTTTCTTTTCTTTTCTTTTCTTTTCTTTTTCTTTCTTTCTTTCTTTTTTTTTTTTTTTTTTTTCTTTTTTTTTTTGAGATAAGAGTCTCACTGTGTTGCCCAGGCTGGAGTACAGTGGTGCAATCCTGGCTCACTGCAACCTCTGCCTCCCAGGTTTAAGTGATTCTCATGCCTCAAACTCCCGAGAAGCTGGAACTACAGATGTGCACCATCACGCCAGGCTAATTTTTGTACTTTTAGTAGAGACGGGGGTTTCGCCATTTTGGCCAGGTGGGTCTTGAGTTCCTGACCTCAAGTGATCCACCTGCCTTGTCCTCCCAAACTGTTGGGATTTCAGGTGTGAGCCACTGCATCCGGCTGACAGCATAAAATTTCATCATGCTAATCAGAAGTGTGCACAATTTGAAACTTATAAATTGACTATTTCAGAAATGTTCAATTTAATATTTTCAGACTGAGGGCAGCTGAAGCCACGGAAAGCCAAATCATGGGTAAGGGGAGGCTACTCTGCTCCATCACAAGGTAGTTACTGAGGATTACATAATTATGTGAAGTACCTAAAATAATTCCCAGCACAAAGTGTTACTTTAGTATAACTGGTATTCTCTCTTCTAGACATAAATATCGTTTTCTCTGTTTTGTGAAATGTGACCAACATGAGAGAGAGAGAGTGCTTGGTAATTAATAAAA
This sequence comes from Rhinopithecus roxellana, assembly GCF_007565055.1. NCBI lineage: Eukaryota > Metazoa > Chordata > Mammalia > Primates > Cercopithecidae > Rhinopithecus > Rhinopithecus roxellana. Next base: position 8,093,986 of record NC_044565.1, read on the forward strand.
GCTTCTCCACCTTCTCATTCATTCATTTAACATGGACCATGGTTGTATTTTTTCTTTCTTTCTTTTTTAAGTAAAAAAGCCATAGATGAAACACAACCACCCGAATACAGCTTCAGGCACAGCTTAGTTTCCTCTTGTTTCTCCTGGATCTCCAGCTGTTCTCCACAAATGTGTAATTGTCCCAGCTGCTTGCTGGAGACATCAGCCCAGTGCCTCTCCCAGGTGAATGACTGGCAGCAGCCTGGCACACTTGGGTCCCACCTGGGCACCCAGCAGGAGCAGTTGCATATTCCCTAGGTTTGCCTTTTGAAATTCCACACCAATAATTAAGGATTTCTAATTCTCTGGTAATTGAGTACCATTTGGGACTGATTAAGCAGATATGATCTAAATAATTATCTATTATAGCTTTGCTTTCCTTTGTGTGGACTATGAATGAATGACTTGTCAAAAGTGAACATCAAGTATTTCTCCCACCTGGCTCTTATTGTGTCTGATATATTCTCTTTCCTCTTCCCAACTGCTTCTCCCCCTTTCTACCTTTTCTCTGGTCATCTCTCTTTCTCCCTCTCCTTCTTTTGCCACACTTTGCCACAATCCCACACCGTGATAAAATCAACCTCCAGTGTTTCTACGGAATTCCAAATCAAATAAGTGACAGGACTATTTTTTTGAAAACTCAGTGGTAGAATTGACTGGGTGATTAGATGGCCCTCTTTATAACCATCTATATTTCACCACTTAACCCTTTTCCTGTTTAGAAAAAAGCCAGTGGTCATTTAATTTTACATAGACACGCTTTTTGAGGCTGAAGCAAACTGACTGATTTTCAATGTGAAAATAAAGAATAAGAACTATTCTTGGAGTTATTTCTAAACAGGACTAACATCAGAATCCTCTGAATCATCACAATTGTCTATTTTGGAAAAATCAGATCCATCGAATGAATCTTCGGCCAACAACTATTTGAGAATGATAACTAACATCACGTGTAAGAATGCTATGTTTTCTAGGATTTGACATTTTTGGAGATGGAGAACTACTATATTTTGTAAATGGAAATGCCGCTACTAAAAACAGAATGCTATCTATAGAATGATGTCCTTTGTTTCCAAAGTCAATGTACTGGAGCAATGAGCAAATAATAATCAAAGCAGGATATTTCGCAGCAGTTATTTCGGAGTAAATACTGTAGTCGCAAGCGTGGCCTGTGAGTATTCTCAAAGCAAATGGAAAAAGGGCTAAGAAATGGAAGCAGAGGAAGTTTAAGTAACTTGCCCAACATCACACAACTACTAAATGTTAGTACATGGATAATATGTATGAGAACGTGTATCAAAAACGGACCCCCTTTTCATTCAAAGTAATCCTGGGGTCCCCAGGGACCCCTCCCCCACAGACCTAAAGGTCTTTTCATTCAACACTGTCACTGCAGTGGAAGTCCCTTATGTATCCAAAGGCCAAATGCTGGGGATCCATGGTCTCTTTCACTTCCAGTAACAGCCTCTTGCTCCCTGCGGGCAGGGACTGCATCCTACTGGCCTTCATCCACTTCTTCAGCACTCAGTTCAGTGTTCAACACATGGTAGGTCCTCTCATTTTGTGAATGAATTGAAGAGTTTTGTGAGTGCATGGAAGAGTTCCTAGGGCTTCCAAATGCAGGCTGGTCCTCATTGATTTGGGTACCAGTGGGGAACATGCACACCTTAATTGTCCCATCTCTGTCTTGTCTCTAATAAGGTTGCCCACTTTCCTTCTGTCCTACACTAGGGTGCCTAAAAGTGCTGGGGACACAGTGGATGCACAAAATGTTCTTGTCAGATTAGACTACTAACAGATGGCCGCTCTAGGGCAGGTGTGTGTGTGTGTGTGTGTGTGTGTGTGTGTGTGTGTTTTGTTTGTTTTGAGACAGATTTTTGCTCTGTGGCCCAGGCTGGAGTGCAGTGGCATGATCTCGACTCAGTGCAAGCTCTGCCTCCCAGATTCACGCCATTCTCCTGCCTGAGCCTCCAGAGTAGCTGGGACTACAGGTACCCGCTACCACACCCGGCTAATTTTTTATATTTTTAGTAGAGATGGTGTTTCACTGTGTTAGCCAGGATGGTCTCCATCTCCTGACCTCATGATCTGCCCACTTCGGCTTCCCAAAGTGTTGGGATTGCAGGCATGAGTCACCACCGTGCCCGGTCTTTTTTTTTTTTTTTTTTTTTTTTGAGACAGAGTTTTGCTCTTGTTGCCCAAGCTGGAGTGCAGTGGCACATCTCAGCTCACCACAACCTCCGCCTCCCGGGTTCAAGCGATTCTTCTGCCTCAGCCTCCTGAGTAGCTGGGATTACAGGCGCCCACCACCACGCCTGGCTAATTTTTTGTATTTTTAGTAGAAACAGGGTTTCACCATGTTGGCCAGGCTGGTCTCAAACTCCTGACATCAGGTGATCCACCAGCCTTAACCTCCCAAAGAGCTGGGATTACAGGTGTGAGCCACCACGCCCAGCCTAGGGCAGGTTTTTAAAGGAAAAGAAGGGTGCTTGTCTAGTCTCTCAGCTGAAGGTTATAAAGGACACCTAGCTCCTGTGCCCCACTGCCCATCTGTCGGTCTCACCTATAAGCATAGATTGTTGGTGGTAGAGTCATAGTTTCTTCAGGAGACTCACAGTCAATTAAATGGTTGACAGCCCACCTACCTCACATTTTAGAGTCTCCAAGAATTCCTATGCTATGGGCAGTTGATTTGACCTGACCATTCACTAATTAATTTCTAATTGTTAAAACCAGCCCAGGAGCAGGAGTGAAAATTCACCAAATAACTTTTGTTTTAGATTGGGGTGTCCAATTATTTGGCCGTACTCAAAGCTGTCCTGGGCCACATGCAGGCCACAGGCTACAGGTTGGACAAGTTTGTTTTAGATCAAACCTAGCTTTAAATCAAACCTAGCTTGGAACTGTAGTCTTTTTCCATTGAATATATTTTATGTGCATATGCCTGGGCTTCAGAGGCCAAACTCGCAGACAGCTTCCCTTCAGTCACTCTCTTCAATGTGGGAGGGTTGCTTCATTCATCTCTTGAAGGCTTTTTTTTCCCCATTAGTAAAATAAGGGTTTTTCTCTGAGGCCTTATCCACAAATCTAACCTTTTAAGATTCTGTGATGATGGAGGTAGGATGAGAATGAGTCGTGAGACTATAATACGGAATACTTCATTTTTTAAAAATGTATTTTAAGTTCTGGGATACACGTGCAGAATATGTAGGCTTGTTACGTAGGTAAATGTGTGCCATGGTGGTTTGCTGCACTTACCAACCCATCACCTAGGTATTAAGCTCCACATGCATTAGCTATTTATCCTGATGCTCTCCCTCCCCCCACCCTCCCCACCACAGGCCCTGGTGTGTGTCGTTTCCCTCCCTTTGTCCATGTGTTCTCATTGTTCAGCTCCCACTTATGAGTGAGAACATGCTGTGTTTGGTTTTCTATTCCTGTGGTAGTTTGCTGAGGATAATGGCTTCCAGCTTCATCCACGTCCCTGCAAAGGACATGATCTAATTCCTTTTTATGGCTGTATAGTATTCCATAGTGTATGTGTACCACATTTTCTTTATCCAGTCTGTCCTTGATTGGCATTTGGGTTGATTCCATGAATACCTCATTTTATTGTGCTTTGCTTTACTGTATGTCACAGATAATTACATCTTTTACAAATTGAAGTTTTGGCCAGGCAAGGTGGCTCACACCTGTAATCCCAGCAACTTGAAAGGCCGAGGCAAGTGGGTCACTTGAGCCCAGGAGTGTAAGACCAGCCTGGGCAACATGGTGAAACCCTGTCTCTACAAAAAAACCTAACAAACAAGAAAAAACAAACTGAAGGTTTGTGGCAACCCTGTATTTAGCGAGTCTATCAGCACAACTTTTCCATCTGCTCACTTCATGCCTCTGTGTCACATTTTGGTCTTGCTCTTTTGCCCAGGTTGGAGTGCAGTGGCACAATCTTGGCTCACTGCAACTTCTGCCTCCCAGGCTTAAGTGATCCCTATAATATTTCAAACTTTTTTTTATTATTGTATCTATTATGGTGATCTGTGATTATGACCCTTGGTATTACTATTGTAATCGTTTTGGAGTGCCATGAACCATGCCCATTTGAGATGCTGGACTTAATCCATCGTGTGTTTTTTTTATTTTTTTGGTTTTTTTTGAGACAGGTCTTTCTCTTTCGCCCAGGCTGGAATGCAGTAACACAATCTTGGCTCACTGCAACTTCTGCCTCCCAGGCTCAAGTGATCCTCCCACCTCAGCCTCCCAAGTAGCTGGGACTACAGGTGTGCGCCACCATGCCTGGCTAAGTTTTGCATTTTTTGTAGAGACAGGGTTTCCTCTTGTTGCCAGGCTGGTCTCAAACTCCTGAGCTCAAGTGATTCATCTGCCTTGGCCTCTCAAAGTGTTGGTATTACAAATGTGAGTCACCATGCCCCAGCAGGAAAAGTGCTTGAAGGAAATTAAAAGTGCTACTTCAGTGAATACACAAATGATAATAAAGGGAAAGTCTTATTGCTGATAAGGAGAGAGTCTGAGTGGTCTGGATAAATAATCAAACCAGCCACAACATTCCCTTAAGCCAAAGCCTAATCCAAAGCAAGGCGCTAACTCTTTTCAATTCTATGAAGGCTGAGAAAGCTGAGGAAGTTGCAGAAGAAAAGTGTGAAGCTGCCAGAAGTTGGTTAATGAGGTTCAAAGAAAGAACCCAGTCCATAACATAAAAGTACAAGATGAAGCAGCAAGTACTAATGTAGAAACTGCAGCAAGTAATCCAGAAGGTCTAGCTAAGACCATGGTTGAAGGTGGCTATGCTAAACAATAGATTTTCCATGTAGACAAAACACTGGAAGAATATTTTTATTCTATTGGAAGAATATTTTGATTCTACTGGAAGATTCTATTGGAAAAAGATGCCATCCAGGATTTTCTTTACTAAAGGGGAGTAGCCAATGCCTGGCTTCAAAACTTTAAAGGACAGGCTGACTCTCTTGTTAGGGGCTAATGCAGCTGGTGACTTTAAGTCAAAGCCAATACTCATTTACCATTCCAAAAATCCTAGGTCCTTAAAATTAATAAGTTTACTCTGCCTGTGCTCTATAAATGGGACAACAATTCCCAGATGACAGCACATTGGTTTACACCATAATTTACGGAATATTTTAAGCCCACTGTTGATACCTACTGCTCAGAAAAAGATTCCTTTCAAAATATTTCTGCTCATTTGCAGTGTACCTAGTCACTCAAGAGCTTTGGTCAAGATGTACAAAGAGATTAATGTTGTTTTCATACCTCCTAAAACAACATTCATTCTGTAGCCCATAGATCAAGGAGTTATTTAGTTATTTTGGCTTTCAAGCCTTATTATTTAAGAAATACATTTCAAAAGGCTATAGCTGTTATAGTGATTTCTCTTATGGATCTGGGCAAAGTACACTGAAAACTTCTGGAAAGAATTTACCATTCTAGATGCCATTAAAAACATTCATGATTCTTGGGAGGCCGAGGCGGGCAGATCACAGAGGTCAAGAGTTCAAGACCAGCCTGGCCAACATTGTGAAACCACATCTCCACTAAAAATACAAAAAGTTAGCCAGGCATGGTGGCAGGCACTTGTAATACCAGCTACTTGGGAGGCTGAGGCAGGAGGATCACCTGAACCCAGGAGGTGAAGGTTGCCGTGAGCTGAGATTGCACCAATGCACTCCAGCCTGGGCGACAGTGCGAGACTCCAACTAAAAAAAAAAAAAAAAAAAAAAAATCATGATTCATGAGAGTAGGTAAAAATATTAACATTAATATGAGTTTGGAAGAAGCTAATTCCAACCCTCATGGATGACTTTGAGAGATTCATAATTTGGATAGAGGAAGTAACTACACATGAATGGCAATAACAAGAGAACTAGAATTAAAAGTGGAGCCTAAAGATTGACTGAATTGCTGCAGTCTCAAGATAAAACATGAATGGATGAGGAGTTGTCTCTTATGGATGAGCAAAGAAAGTGGTTTTTTTTTTTTTGAGATGGAGGCTATTCCTGGTAAAGATGCTGTGAACACTGTTGAAGTTACAACAAAGGATTTAGAATGTTACATAAACTTAGTTGATGAAGCGGCGGCAGGGTTTGAGAGGATTGACTCCAATTTTGAAAGAAGTTCTACTGTGGGTAAGTTGCTATCAAACAGTATGGCATGTTACAGAGAAGCTTTTCGTGAAAGGAAGAATCAGTCAGTTAATGCAGCAAACTTTATTGTCTTATTTTGAGAAATTGCCACAGCCACCCCAACCTGCAGCAATCACCACCCTGATCAGTCAACAGCCATCAACATCGAGGCAAGACCCTCCACCAGCAAAAAGATGACAACCTGCTGAAGTCTCAGATGATCATTGGCATTTTTGCAATAAAGTATTTTATTATTATTATTGTAGAGATGGGGGTCTCACTTTGTTGCTCAGGCTGGTCTTGAGCTCCTGGGCTCAAGCAATCCTCCTTCCTTGGTCTCTCAAAGTGCTGGGATTACAGACCTGAACCACCTCACCCAGCCCACAATAGAGTATTTTTAATTAAGGCATGTACGTTGTTATTTTAGACATGATGCTGTTGCACACTTAATAGACTACACTATAGTATAAACATAATTTTTATATGCACTGGGAAACCAAAAAATGTGTGTGACTCACTTTATAGTGATATTCCCTTTATTGTGGTGGTCTGGAATCAGTCTTGGAACAGCTCTGAGGTGTGCCTGTATAGTGATGGGCCAGAAATTTGACTACATAGAAGTCAATTCACAGGAGATAAAGGCTGGAGAGGATCCAGCTACACAGTGGGATGAATAAATAAGAGTGAATGGGCTGGGTGCGGTGGCTCACGCCTATAATCCCAGCACTTTGGGAGGTTGAGCTGGGTGGATCACCTGAGGTCAGGAGTTTGAGACTAGCCTGGCCAACATGGCGAAACCCTGTCTACCAAAAATACAAAAATTAGCCAGGCATGGTGGCGGATGCCTGTAATCGCAGCTATTGGGAGGCTGAGGCAGGGAGAATGTCTTGAACCTGGGAAGGAGAGGTTGCAATGAGCCGAGATCGTGCCACTGTACTCCAGCCTGGGTGACAGAGCAAGACTCTGTCTCAAAAAAAAATAAAAATAAAAAAGAGTGAATGGAGGAAATAGTCAAGAGTAGAAGAAACTAGAAGGGATTCAGATATTCAGGGTAACAGGGTAGGCAGTAGGCACTGGGGGCAGGGGTATGTGGAATGTGATGTAGATTAGGCCCTTAAGAGGATGGGAAAAGTTCCTGAGATTAGGCAGAGGTTCCAAGCAGCACCTTTGAACTGTGGTCATCGAACCCGGGTACCCAACAGAACAACCTGGGGAGCTTTTTAAAAATATGGATCCCACTATCCCCACCCCTGGGGATTCAAATCTAGCAGATCTCGTGAAACTGTTTTAAAATATAAGCCCTACATATTCTCATGAACCAGCCTGACTTTTGAGTCCAGTGTTAAAGCTGGTGTTGAGAGGGCTTCCACTGGGTTGTGGGCAGGGTTCTGGAAATAAAGACACCCACTCGTCTAGGGGTGAAGCAGGGCTCATGCTTCAGGAGAGGAAGGCTGGATCCTGTTGCAGAGCATCTGTAATGTGTCAGTTTGTAGAAATTGTGTACTTTCAGATTATTTGCCCTCCGGTTGATTATTTCGTCTGAGTATGAGGATTTAGAGGTGGCATGGAGGGGGTACTGCATAGTTCTAAGAGGTGCTCTCTTGCATCTTAGAAGATAGCATCCCAAATCACCTTCTTCTTTTTTTTTTTTTTTTGTTTTTTTTTTTGAGACAGAGTCTTGCTCTGTCACCAGGCAGGAGTGCACTGGCACAGTCTTGGTTCACTGCAACCTCCGCCTCCTGGGTTCAAGCGATTCTTCTGCCTCAGCCTCCTGAGTAGCTGGGACTATAGGCATGCGCCACCACACCCAACTAATTCTTGCATTTTTAGCAGAGGTGGGGTTTCACCATGTTGGCCAGGATGATCTCAATCTCTTAACCTTGTGATCCGTCCGCCTCAGCCTCCCAAAGTGCTGTGATTATAGGTGTGAGCCACCGTGCCTGGCCCATCTTCTTTAAAGAGGCAGAAAAACAGAGGCATTAAGAGTACAGAATCTGGAGCCAGGATACCTGGACTTGTAGCACATCTGGGGTTGCCAATTTAGCAAATAAAAGTACAGGATACCCAGTACAATCCCAGTGCTGTATTTTATCTGGCAGCCCGAATCCTAGCACCAGCACTTATTAACCGTGTAACACAGTGCACTGCTGAACAGTTCTGTACTTCAGCTTCCTTCTCTGTAAAGTGGGGAAAATAGTGTCCATCTCATAATATTGCTATGAGGGTTATGAGTTAAGCATGTTCAGTGCTTTGGATGGTGCCTAAGTGCTGGATAAATGTTAGATTCTATTATTTGATGGTGCCCCTCCAGTGTTTTCATTGCAATACCAGGTTAGGGGCATGCTGTTAGCGTTCTTAAAGTTGCAACAGTATTATTTCCTTTACCCCCAAATGACGTGATCCAGGGTTCACTTTCTTTATGGGCCAGTGGGATACATAGAATAGGAATGTACATAGTCAAAAGCTGCATCACTAATTCTGACTGGAGGTCTTTCTAGTTCCTCCCTTTTAGCCACAAGGTGGAGTGACTAGCCCAGACTGTGACTAGCTCACAGCACCCCACCCAACTGGTGGAGATAAGCCATCCCCATCAAATATTTTGCAGATAGTGAGTAGTGACTGCTTATGCATCAGAAACAAACAAAAAGTAGAATTTAAATGGTCAAAGCCTTTAGGATTATCTAATTCAATCACAAGCATAAAACTTTTGCAATGACACGTGTTACACATCTGTACCATCCAATATGACATCCACTAGCCACGTGGCTATTTAGCACAGGGAATGTAGCTAGAACAACTGAGATATTGAATTTTTAATCTAGCTATGTGTGGCTAGTGGCTACCATTTTGGACAACACAGGAAAGGAAGCATCTGGAATCCAGAAAGGTAAAATTAGTTTCCCCAGGTCTCACAGTCAATTGTTTATAAGGCTGGGCCTGGGACTCATGTCTCCTGACTCCTTTTTCAGTGCTCTTTCCATCTGGAGCACTTAAGAATAAGTGCCACACCGTAGAGAGACAGCTCTCCTACCTAGAAAGCCTTGTAACATTAAACTAGATTACCAGGCAGTCTTAGCTCTAAAACCCAGAGAACATTATCAGGAACAAGAAGGATAAGATGCAGAAATGCAGCTTGCAGAGTTACAGACATTTCTTAAGGCTTTAATCCTCAGATAAACAGCTCTGCTCTTTCATCTTCTCTGGATGACACTTCCTTTGTTAAAGCTGTCAAATTCTGCGACACCTTAAGCCCCACTGGCTACATTAGAGGGCATGTTGCAGAGGGGCCAACCTGGATGGGTCATAGCCCCATGAGCACTGGCCTGCTCTGCTCCATCAGCACAGGCCCCTTATGCCCCATTCCTAGGGACCCCATCTGGGCGGGATAGGATGAGGCTTCTCATTGAGAGCGGGGGATGTGGTAAAGTGATGTGCTCTGAAGATAGCAGGGCTGCCTGGGTTTGAATCCCAGCTCTGCCCCTTACTGCAATGCAAGCTGGGTAACCTTGGGCAAGTAACTTAACCTGTCTGGGCTTCTGTTTCATCATCTATAAAAGAGGAGACAATAACCATGCCTGTTGCATCAGGCTGTTGTTGGATTAAAAGCGTAATACATGTAGAGCACCTAGAACTATGTCTGGCCCACAGAAAAAACACTTGATAAAGACTAGCTGTTTTTAGAGTGGGCCTTGACAAGGGAGTTGTGGCTGGAGAGAAGGCAGAACACAGACTGGATCTGGCAGATGACTTTGAGCAAGTTGCTTAATGTTTCTGTGAGTCCGCATTTTTTAGGTCTAAGTTAGAGTGAGAACACTGGGACTCCCATATTAAGAGGATAATAGAGAACAGCAAAGAAGGAATTAAAGGAACAATAATATTTTCGTGTGACTATGAGGTATTTTTTTTTTTTTAATTTTTCTTTTTTTGAGATGGAGTCTCACCCTGTCACCCAGAATGCAGTGCAGTGGTGCGATTTCGGCGTGGTCACTGTGACCTCCACCTCCTGGGTTCAAATGATTAATTAACTATGAAGTATTATAAAAACTTTCTCTCCTAGATCAAGACCATCCTGGCTAACATGGTGAAACCCCATGTCTAATAAAAATACAAAAACAAAATTAGCTGGGCATGGTGGCGGGCGCCTGTAGTCCCAGCTACTCGGGAAGCTGAGACAGGAGAATAGCGTGAACCTGGGAGGTGGAGCTTGCAGTGAGCCGAGATCACACCACTGGACTCCAGCCTGGGTGACAGAGCAAGACTCCGTCTCAAAACAAACAAACAACTTTGTCTCCTAATAATATTTTCAGGGAAGCCCTACTATTCCATGTCAGGGCAGCAGCTATTTGTATGTCAGGATCACAGGCTCTTTCAGAATCTATTGAGATCCTGGAGTCTAAAGAACATGAATAGGGACCCACAGGGCAAATCCAGGCTGCAGGTGTGTTTTGCTTGGCCTGTAGTGAGGACCTAAACAGTATTTTTAAAATGTTTAATTAGTTGCCAACATTTGAAAAAGCAGGAGATTTCACGTTTTAAAAATCCAGGTTTCCAGTTTCTCTTGCAAAATCAGATAACATGGTAGCATCGGCCCAAACTCAAGCCAGGCAACAACTGGCTGGAGCAAAGTGCAGGCCCTCGGGGACGTGACATTACCTACCTGGCCCACCTCATTCTGTGTGTTCTGCCTGTGTGTCCCCAGATCTAGTCCCATCCTTCCCTTCAGTGATGGGAAAACGGAGGGACCCAGTTTCCCAGCCCTCAGGCCAGCGCCCCTTCCTTTGCACCCATGGTTCTCAAAATTGAGACAGCATCAGAATCGCCTGGAGGACTTGCTGAAACACACATTGCTGGGCCCACTCCCAGAGTTTCTGATTCAGTGGGTTTGCATTTCTAGTAAGCTCCCAGGTGATGCAGATGCTGCTGGTCCAGGGGCTGTACTTTCAGAACTACTATTTTGCATCAAACTCCCGGGTTTTTGTTTGTTTGTTTGTTTTGTTTTGTTTTTTTGAGACAAGGTTTCTCTCTTGTTTCCCAGGCCGGAGTGCAATGGCACGATCTCTGCTCACTGCAACCTCTGCTTCCCTGGTTCGGGAGATTCTCCTGCCTCAGTCTCCCGAGTAGCTGAGATTACAGGCACTCACCAGCACGCTCAGCTAATTTTTGTATTTTAGTAGAGACGGGGTTTCATCATATTGGTCAGGCTGGTCTCGAACTCCCGACCTCAAGTGATCCACCTGCCTTGGCGTCGCAAAGTGCTGGGATTACGGGCGTGAGTCACTGCACCTGGCCTAAACTACTTTAGATTTGAGAATTCTGGTTTTGTTCTTCTTGGTTCTGCCCCTCTTTCCCCAATGTCTTTGGTTTGCTTGCTGTTTTCTTCATCTTTATTTCCTCTTAGCCATTATTTTATCCCTGCCCTCGCTTTTCGAGGTTGCCTTTTCTCCGGAAGTCAGTCGCGGGGGTGTCTTCAGGCCCACCACCATAATCTGCCTTAGCAGCCCCTCAGTACCCCTTTTCTGCCGCCCAGCCTCTCCCCCAGTCACTCCCTAGGGAAAAAAGCGTGCCCGGGAGCCCAGCTGCTCCCTCCTGTTGGGTCCTGCGGCCTCCGATGCTCCTGGGGGCAAATGCCCATCCCTCTGTCCAGCCCAGAACCACAGGGCTGGGACTGAGAGCCTCAACCCTCCTCCGGGGAAGCCTTGTCCCTGCCTGGGCCGCTGCAGGGTTCGGGTGCCAGCATCTTCGCGGATGCTGGCATCTTCGTAATCACAGCGGTCACGTCGCTGTCGTTCAGCCCTTTCTGTCGTCAGGTGCCCAGCCACGCCCTGGGGGCGCCTGCAGCCCAGACTCCCGGCAGCCTCCCCAAGCCGCGGAGGATGACCGGACTACGGCTCTCCGGGAAGATGAAGGCGACCACTGTCTTTATAGAGGAGTTGTCTCTTATCCTTCAGGGAACCAGAAATAGGCAGGTCGACCGGGCTTCGGCCCCTCCGCCTCCGCCCGGACCTGTGCTCCCCGGGGCCCAGCGCCCCGAACCCAACCCCACGGGCTCCTGGCCTTTGATGTGGCCCCCAGAGGCTCGCAGCTCCAGCCACGTTTGGGCGGGATCCGGCTGCGCGCGGGCCCGGCCGCCCTGCCTGCCAATCCGCAGCTGCCGCCTGCCCCCAGGCAGGCCCGATTACTGGTTTTGCACCTGGAAGGGGCCCCAACCCGGCTTTGGTGAGACTCTATCTCCCAGGTGGTGCAGGAGCGGCTGGCTGCGGTGTCTGGGGCAAGGGGAAGCCCCAGGTAAACTCTAACAACAAAGACGGAGGCAGCAGCGAGGCGAGAACTTTTTTCGGGGCAGGGAGAAGAGGAGGCTGAGGAGGGGAGGGGAGGGGAGATGAGTGCTGTTGCTGGGAACTTGGCGCCTTTTCACAGGGCTTCCCAGGCCACCATCAATATCAGGGGCAAGGCATGCATCTTGCCGCTCCACCTGTACCGAGCTTGGCCAAGTCACTGGCAGAGCTAGGTTTTGATGTTCTCCATTCTCCCCTGTGCCAGAAGAAAGGCTCCCACTGCCTCTGGTGTTTTCTCTTTGCCTCCTGCCTGCCAACCAAAGGTGAAAGGGGAAGATTTTGGAGTCCGAATGCAGGGCGCCCCTGGTTGCCACTAGTTTCTTAGGCAGCTCTTCTACTCTGCCTGCTGCTGAACACAAAAGTCCAAGGGCACACTGACCTTCACGAGAGCAAGGAAGCATGAATCCTACAAAAAGGAGCATGAGGAGAAGAGCAGATGGCGGACTGGGGCCTGGGGGTTTTTCTGCTACAGAATTTACCTAATCCACCCAGATTTCTTATAGTAACAATTGCTGCTGTTTGAGTGTTCACTATTCCCCCAGACACCATGCTAAGGGCATGACTTGCTTTCTCTCCTTGAATCCTAGCAGTCCTATAAGATCCCAATTGTACACCTGAGGACACTAAGGCTTAGAAAGGGTTAAGTACTTACCCATAGTAGATAAGGGTGGGAGGAAATTCAAACTCAAGCTAACTGACCCTGGAGTCCACCGTTGACTCTTTTATTATCTGGCCTTCTGAAGAGTGGTCTGGCCTCTATGGACAGGTAGAATCAAGAGAAGGCCAGGGTTTCCAGGGAGGGAGAGACTGGATGAACTTCACTGGCCCTGAATAAAATAAAATAATTTTTTCGTTTTTAAGGAATAGAATAAGAGCACGCTTAATGGCCAAATGTTCCAACATTTTCAGGCCTATCCCGATTTCCAAGAGCTTGTCCTGGTATGCTCATTAATCATGAAAATATCTTGGACAAATTGGTTTCTGGGGCCCAAATTGCCGCTCAGACTCCACACAGTTGGAAGCAACATGAAACTCACCTGTTGGTCTGTGAGTCCCATCTTTTGACATAAAAATGGCAGTTTCCTGTCTCATAGGAGTTCTCCCTCTGTCAGCAAAAGGTGGAGAAAGAACTGATCCCATTTTCATTTCACCGTAACTCAGAGAATTTTTTGTGATGATAAATTGAGGTTTCCTAAAAGCTGACAGCTTTTCTTTGTTTCCTTTTGGTTGTCCTGATTTCCCTGAAGTGATTTGCAAAAACATCCTGAGAATTAAAAGGGAGCTTACAGATTATATCATCCAACTCCTAATTTTACGGGTAAAGACAATGAAGCCAAGAGAAAAAGTGGCCGGCCCAAGGTTGCAGTTAGACACTGGTCACAGTAGAGCTAGAACCCAAGGGGTGGGGACAGGATATCTCAGTCCTGGGGTCTCTGCACTGGGTGAAATACAAAAGGTCCTTGTTATTGTTCCATGGGAAAAAGTGGGGTGAGACTGTGAGGCTGTGGGTGTGTCGATCTGAGGAACCCTAGTGGGTAGGGAAGGCTGTGGCAGCTAGAGAAAGGAGAAGAACCCTGGGAGAAGGAAGGGAAGCCAAAGAAACTCACTGGGCCACAGAGGCCACCAGAAGCCATGTGTGCCGCCAGCAGGTACAGACAGCAGTCACTCAGGACTCTCACAAGAATAGTCTGTCTTGTGCAGGGAGCTTGGCTCAGGTACAAGGCACTCCCTGTTAGCCCCACTTAAATCTGAAGATCCCTCCATTCTCAAAATCCTCCCTCAGGTTATGTCCTTCCGACCCCCAGGCCTCCTTCCATCCTCCTGTTTCAATGATGAGGCTGCCTGCAGCCTCCCCTTGGATGACAGAAATTTTTTTTCTTTTATTTTTAGTTGGCATGTAATCATTGTACATATTTATGGACTACAGAGTGATATTTTGATGCACGTATACAATGTGTGATGATCAAATTAGGGTACTTAGCACATCCATTACCTCAAACGTTTATCACTTCTGTGTGCTGGGAGCAGTTAAAATCCTCTCTTCTAGCTTTCTGAAAATAAAAAACAAATTATTGATAGCCATGTTCCTCCTGCAGTGCCATAGAGCACTAGAACTTATTCCTCCTGTCTAGCTGGAATTTTATATCCATTAACCAACCTCTCCCTCTCCCTCTTTCTCCCTATCAGCCTCTAACAACCACAATTTTAACTCTCTACTTGTATGAACTTTTTAAAAAGAGCTTCCACGTGGCCAGGCCCAGTGGCTCACACCTGTAATCCCAGCACTTTGGAGGGCTGGGGCAGGCAGATCACAAGGTCAGGAGTTCAAGACCAGCCTGACCAACATGGTGAAACCCATCTCTACTAAAAATACAAAAATTAGCCTGGCGTGGTGGCGCCTGCCTGTAATCCCAGCTACTTGGGAGGCTGGTGCAGGAGAATCACTTGAATCTGGGAGGCGAAGGTTGCAGTGAGCCGAGATCACGCCACTGCACTCCAGCCTGGGCAACAGGGTGAGACTCCATTTCAAAAAAAAAAAAAGAGCTCCCACATGAATGAGAACATGCAGTATTTATCTTTCTGTGCCTTATCGGAACAAATATATTTTCTGAACTTTTATTTTAGGGTCACAGGTGCATGTGCAGGCTTGTTATACAGGTGAATTGCATGTCATGGGCAATTAGTGTACGGATTAAGGAAATACATTTCTATTGAAGCCCTAGTCCCAGGCCTTCTGGCTTCTACCCTCAAGTTTCTCTTATAGAGCCATGATCTTTCCCAGGGGTTGGGGGGTGGTTAGCAGAATCTAGGAGGAAGGATGTCACTGATTACAAAGCAGAGAAGAAGCTGATGTTGAGAGTAACCCACCATGTTCCATTCTCCACTTATTTAAGGAGAATTAGTGTTCACCTTGATATGCCACAAAAACAAAACAAAATAAAAAGTGGCTCTTTCATGATCAAAATGGAAGTTTCTCCAGAAAGTATCCATTTTGATATTTTTGGTCAAGAATGAGTGATTTACATTTTTAACATCAAGAATGGTGTGAGCTTTTAAAATGTTTATATAAAAAAAGGAACATGATATGTTTTAAAAGATTGAGAAACACAGATTTAGCTAGTCAGGTCCCTTAGGGTCACTGCATATGGCTTTTTCCTTCCTCTAGCCTGTTCTTGCTACTCATTTGGAAACTTAGAATTATGTATCAGCAAAGAAATGATAAATGTTTGAGATGATGGATATGCTAATTACCCTGATCTACTCACTAGACATTATATGTATCCAGACATCACTATATACCTATAAACATATACAATTAGTATGTGTCAATTAAGAGAACAATACACAATAAAAGACTTGTGCATTGTTAGGATTGCCTAGATTATACTGCGGTGACAAAAAGTCCCAAGTTTCAGCAACTTAAGAGAGAAATCAGAACACTTTTCTTAAAGGGCCAGATACTAAATATGTACTGCTTTGCAGGCCAGTTTCATTTCGTTTCTTTTCTTTTTTCTTTCTTTTCTCTTCTCTTCTCTTTTCTTTCTTTCCTTCAGTTTTTCTCTTCTTTCTTTTCTTTCTTTCTTTCTTTTCTTTTCTCTCTTTCTTTCTTTCTTTCTTTCTTTCTTTCTTTCTTTCTTTCTTTCTTTCTTTCTCAGTCTGTCTCTTTTTTCCTTTTCTTTTGAGACACTCTCACTCCGTCACCGTGGCTGGAATGCAGTGACTCCATCTTGACTCATTGCAACCTCTGCCTCCTGGGCTCAAGCAATCCTCCCTCCTCAGCCTCCCGAGTAGCCAGGACTACCACCACATGCAGCTAATGTTTGAATTTTCTGTAGAGATGAGGTTTCACCATGTTGCTCAGGCTGGTCTCAAACTCCTGGGCTCAAGTTATCAGCCCACCTGGGCCGCCTAAAGTATTGGGAGCCACTGCATCTGGCCAAGCCAGTTTTTGTAGCAACTACTTAACACCACCTTGGTAGTGTGAAAACAGACATTATTTACATGAATAGTTGTGGTTGTGTTCTGATAAAACTTTATTTATAAATACCACTGGCCCTCAGGTATAGTTTACCAACACTTGGCTTAAAATAATAAAGGCCTACTTCATGCTTGTGCTCTATGTCCATCAGGGATTGGGTGATGAGTGATGGCTCTGCTCTACGTTACCGTCATCCTTAAGCCAGGACCAGGTAGATGGAGGTGCCTCTGTAGGGAACATTGCCTCAGTAGAAAGAGAGGAACTGGCAAAGTATGCACTGGTCTCAAAAGCTTCTGCCCAGATGTGACACACAGCTATTATTGCCCAAATCAAGTCACGTGGCCCCAACCATGTTCAACAGAGCAGGAAAGTACAATCTACCATGCGTTAAAAGAAGAGAGAACCAAACATTTGTAAACAGCTGTGGTGGTTACCACAGAATGAATAGTTGTGGGTTAACAAAAATCTCTACCTTGCCTGGGAAAATTCAGTCATTCCACATATATTCATTGAATGTCTGTAGTTTGCCAAGGACTGAAGACACTGAGATACTTTACAGGTTGTACCTGTCAAAAAGATACAATCAGTGCTGTAAGAATGGATAGGGAAAAAGAAACCATTTTTTAAAAATGGCTAAAGAAGGAGGAAAAAATATTTAAAAAGCAGTGGTGCCCCAAGATAAGAGAAATGTATATGACTGATTGCCAGATAGATAGATAGCAAAAAGACTGGAAAGAAGTTCACCAAAATATTGGCAGTGGCTAGTTCCAGTGAACCAGCCAGTTAGGATTATTTCAGTTTGTTCTTTATGCTTTCCAGTATCTTTCAGTTTTTCTTCAATGATTAAACATTAATTTCATGATTAGATTTATTTTTATAAAAAGAAAAGGAGTGGCTCCAATTTCCATCATGGTAGAGGAGCTTACATTAGTCTAACCCTCCCAAAGACTATGATGGTAAACTCCGGACAAATTGCATCTATAATTGGAAGGCACGGAAAAATAACCCAAAGCAAGCATAAACTGGAAGGGATTTGACTAATGGAAAAGAGGGGAGAATATTGTATGAGATTCACATAGTAAGTTTTTTCGTTTACAGGACCCCAAGTCTGTGTGGCTCAGGGTAACTACAATTCAAGGAGAACTTCTTGGTCTTGCTGGCATAGGGTATCAGAGGACAGCATTCAGAGCTGCCAAAGTGTCTGGAAACTTTGTGAAGGAACTTATCCCATAAATACAGGTGCCACAGCAAAGGGAGCCCCCAAAATCTGCATTTAAATTCTTGGTTAACCCTTGAACTGCACACGTATTGCGGAGACTCCAAGGAACCTAGTAGAAAGCAAAAACTGAAGGGCTATCAGAACTGAAAGGAGATTTCCCCAACTTCCGCTCACTATAGACTAGAAAGTTTGGAGTTTTAATCCTACCAAATTAGAGAGGCTTGGTAAACACCTGGGGTTTTCCACAGGCCTACGTAAGTGTAGAACTAAGCCCCACAATTCAAGTTAATTATCTAGTAACTTAACTGACTGGTAGAGTAAATATCAACATACTTCAGAGAAAAATAACAGAATCTAGAGTCTATAATGTCTCATCCACAATCTCTAGTATATAATAGAACATCTGTTGGACATGTGAAGACAAAAAAGAATATGTAACTCATAATGAAAAAAAAAAATCAGGCAATAGAAATAGACTATGAGATGTCACAGTTGTTACAACTATGAAATGACATAGTTGTTAGAGTTAGCAGACAAGGACTTTAAGGCAGATGTTTTAAAATATGTTCAAGTACTTACAGGAAAAGGTGATCGTAGTGAGTAAACAGAAAGAAAAACTCAGAGAAATGGAAATTATAAATAAGAGCCAGATGGACATTCCAGTCCTGAAAATTGTACCATCTGAAATAACAAAAATTCACTAATTGGTTGGACTTAACAGCAGATTGGTGATGAGAGAAGAAAAAGTAAGTGAAAGATAAAGATGAGTGAATAGAATTAATCCAATCTGAAAACAGACAAAAAAATGACTTTTAAAAAATTGAAACAGTTTCAGTGATCTTTGGACAATATCAAGCAGCCCAGCACTGAAGGAAACAAGAGAGAATGAGACAGAAAAAAAAGACTGGGTAAAAAATGGCTTTAAAAATCTCCAAATTTGGTTAAGAAAAAAAAAAAATCAACTTTCAAACCCCCTAAGAATCAAAGTACATGGCTGGGCTTGGCAGCTTACACCTGTAATCCCAGTACTTTGAGAAACTGAGGTGGGTGGATCTCCTGACATCAGGAGTTCGAGACCAACCTGGCCAACATGGCAAAACCCTGCCTCTGCTAATAATACAAAATTAGCCAGGCATGGTGGTGGGCACCTGTAATCCCAGGTACTCAGGAGACTGAGGCAGGAGACTTGCTTGAACCCGGGAGGCAGAGGTTGTAGTGAGTCGAGGTTGTGCTGAGAGCTGAAGCCAGCTGGATTTATTGGGTCCAGTGGGGACTTGGAGAAATTTTCTGTCTTACAAGAGGATTGTAAAACACACCAATCAGCACTCTGTAGCTAGGATTGTAAAAGCACCAATCAGCACTCTGTAGCTAGAAAGAGAATTGTAAAATGCACCAATCAGCACTCTGTAAAATGCACCAATCAGTGGTAAAATGCACCAATCAGTGCTCTGTAAAATGCACCAATCAGCAGGAGTCTAAAAGTAGCCAATCTAGGGAGGATTGAAAAAGGGCACTCTGATAGGACAGAAACGGAACATGGGAGGGGACAAATAAGGGAATAAAAGCTGGCCATCCCAGCCAGCAGCTGCAAGAGGCTTAGGTCCCGTTCTACACTGTGAAGCTTTGTTCTTTCAGTCTTCTCAATAAATCCTGCTGCTGCTCACTCTTTGGGTCTGTCCCGCTTTTAAGAGCTGCAATACTCACGCTGAAGGGCAGAGGTTTCATTCTTGAAGTCAGTGAGACCAGAAATCCACCGGCAGGAACCAACTCCAGACACAGTGCCACTGCACTCCAGCATGGGCGACAGAGTAAGACTTGGTAAAAAAAAAATTAATTAATTAATTAATTAAATTAAAACAAACAAAAAATGCTCACACACACAACAGCAAAAACGTTTCAAAGAACATCTTGAAATCAACTATGCAGGAGAAAAACACACCAAACAATGATATAATTGATGACGATCTTATAACAAAAAAGAGGTTTGAAAACAATGGAATGGGATCCATAAGGTATAACAGTGAGAGTGAGAATAAAACTTCTTCGAACATTTTTGTTTTATAGCAATGAAAATGCCATTTTAAAATGAGGGTCATTTTCAGATAAATGAAAGATGGAGGAATTTGTTACCAGCAGAGCTACATTAAGAGAAATGACAAAGAAGTTCTTTCGGCCGAAGGAAACTGACATCATATGAATTTCAGACACAGAAAAGAAAAAATAACATAGGAAATGTCAAATATGTGGGTCAGTACAAAAGACCACGTCTTTTCTTGGTTTCTTTAAAATGAATACTTTTGTGAAAAACATAATATTGTATTATAAGATTTAAAATATGGAAATTAAAATATATGGCAGAAGTTGCACAAAGGATAAGGGATGATAGCTAAAATTTACTGTTACAAAATTTTAACATTTTTCTCATGAATTCGTACAATATTAATGATTAGTAGACTACGTTAAAGATGGATATGGTACTGCCTAAAACAACTACTAAAAACAATCCAACAAGTATAGTTAAAAAGCCGGGCGCGGTGGCTCAAGCCTGTAATCCCAGCACTTTGGGAGGCCGAGACGGGCGGATCACGAGGTCAGGAGATCGAGTCCATCCTGGCTAACACGGTGAAACCCCGTCTCTACTAAAAAATACAAAAAACTAGCCGGGCGATGTGGCGGGCGCCTGTAGTCCCAGCTACGTGGGAGGCTGAGGCAGGAGAATGGCGTGAACCCAGGAGGCGGAGCTTGCAGTGAGCTGAGATCCGGCCACTGCACTCCAGCCTGGGCGACAGAGCGAGACTCCGTCCCAAAAAAAAAAAAAAAACAAAAACAAACAAAAAAAAAAAGTATAGTTAAAAAGCCAGCAGAATTAAAATGAAACACTTAAAAAAAATGTGTTTAAAAAGAAGGTAGGAAAGAAGGAGGAACAGAAAAACAACAACAACAATAACAAAAAACATAGAAGAAATTAATAGAAGACAAACAGCAAAATGACATACTTAGAAACCTAACAATATCTATATTAGATTATGGGTAGACTAGGCTGGGCGCGGTAGCTCAATGCCTGCAATCCCAGCACTTTGGGAAGTTGAAGCGGGTGGATCACCTGAGGTCAGGAGTTTGAGACCAGCCTGACCAACCTGGTGAAACCTCCTCTCTACTAAAAATACAAAAAATTAGCCGGGCGTGGCGGCGGGTGCTTGTAATCCCAGCTACTCAGGAGGCTGAGGCAAGAGAATCACTTGAACCTGGGAAGTAGAGGTTGCAGTGAGCCGAGATAGTGGCATTGTACTCCAGCCTGGGCAACAGGAATGAAACTCTGTCTCAAAAAAAAAAAAAAAGAAAGAAAAAAATGTAGGTAGACTAAACTTACCCATTTAAATCCAGAGATTGTCAGAATGAATAAAAAAAAAGTCTCAACTGTATGCCAAATAAAAATAACACACTTAAAATGCAAAAACACAGATAGGTTTTGAGTAAAAGAATGAGGAATATATACCGTATGTTCAGTAAGCATATAAAAACTGGTATGATTATGTTAATACTAGAAAATTAGACTTCAAAACAAAACTTCAATATTAGCAAGAATAAAGGACATTTAATGATGATAAACGGGTCAATTCATCAAGAAGACATAACAATCTTAAATGTATGTGCATCCAATAATAGAGTTAATGAAGTAAAAACTGGTAGAACTAAAAGGATAAATTGATAAATTTATAATCAGAGGTCAAGATTTTAACACCAACTGTCAACCATCAATAGAATAACTAGGCAATAAATCAGTCAGGATAGAGATCTGAACAACATTATCAATTAACTTGTCTCAATTGTCCTTTATATAACACTCTATCCAACTACAACAGAATCACACTATTTTCAAGTGCACATGGAATTCACCCACATAAAGCATGTACTAGGACATTAAGTTTCCATACATTTTTTAAATTGAAATATTACAGAATATATCTCTGACCACATGGAATTAAAGTAGAAATCAATAACAATAAAACATAGAAAAACTCTAAATATGTGGAACTTAAACAATACGTTTTCATTTATTTATTTAATTATGTTTAAGATGTTTATTTTATTTTAGATTCAGGGAGTACATGTTGGTTGAATGGGTATATTGTATACTGGTGGGGATTGGGCTTCTAGTGTACCCATTATCCAAATAGTGAACATTGTACTGGATCAGTAATTTTTCAATCCTTGCTTCCCTCCTAGCCTCCCTTCTCTTAAAGTCCCCAGTGTCTATTATTTCCATCTTAGGTCCATAAACAATACATTTTTAAAGTAATCCATGGGTTAAGGAAGAAATCACAGAAAATCTAGAAAATATTATGAAGTGAGTGAAAATGTAACTACAGAATATCAAAATTTGTTGGATTTACCTAAAGGAGTGCAATTTAAAAACAATGATCTAAGTTTGAGCTTTAAGAAACCAGATAAAGAAGAGAAATTAGGCCGGGCGCGGTGGCTCAAGCCTGTAA
This sequence comes from Rhinopithecus roxellana, assembly GCF_007565055.1. NCBI lineage: Eukaryota > Metazoa > Chordata > Mammalia > Primates > Cercopithecidae > Rhinopithecus > Rhinopithecus roxellana. Next base: position 8,116,203 of record NC_044565.1, read on the forward strand.
TCCTAGCACTTTGGGAGGCCGAGACGGGCGGATCACGAGGTCAGGAGATGGAGACCATCCTGGCTAACACGGTGAAACCCCGTCTCTACTAAAAACTACAAAAAACTAGCCGGGCGAGGTGGCAGGCGCCTGTAGTCCCAGCTACTTGGGAGGCTGAGGCAGGAGAATGGCGTGAGCCCGGGAGGCGGAGCTTGCAGTGAGCTGAGATCCGGCCACTGCACTCCAGCCTGGGTGACAGAGCAAGACTCCGTCTCAAAAAAAAAAAAAAAAAAAAAAAAAAGAAGAGAAATTAAACCCAAAGTAAGTAGAAAGAAGGAAATGTTTTAAAAGCAGAAATAATTGAAATAGAAAACAGACAATAAAGAAAACTAACAAAGCCAAAGTTTAGTTCTTTGAAAATATTAATAAAGTTGATAAAACCTACTAAGTTTGATCAAGACAAAAAGATACGAAACACAAATTGGCAATAGGAATTAAAGAGAAAATATCATCATAGACTCTTAAGACAATAAAATGATATTATTATGAACAGCTCTACACTAATAAATTCAACAACCTTTAAAAACAAAATTTCTGAAACTGACTCAAGAACTAGACACTCTAAATACTTCTTTATCTATTGGAAAATTGAATTTATTTCAAAAAAATCTTTTCACAAAGGAAACTCCAGGCTGAAATGTTTTCACAGGTGAATTATTTTTCTTTGTTTTTGTTTTGTTTTATTGTGTTTATTTTGAGTTAGAGTGTCACTCTGTCATCTAGGCTGGAGTGCAGTAGTGTGATCTCGGCTCACTGCAGCCTCGATCTCCTGGGCTCAAGTGATCCTCCCGCAGCAACCTTCTCAGTAGTTGGGACTACAGGCTTGTGTCAGCACACCTGGCTAAGTTTTGTATTTTTTGTAGAGACAGGGTCTCGCTATGTTGCTCAGGCTGGTTTCCAACTCCTGGGCTCCAGTGATCCCCTCACCTTAGCTTCCCAGAATGCTGGGATTACACCTGTAAGCCACTACGCCCGGCCAGTTTTCACGGGTGAGTTCTATTAGTCATCCACAGAAGAAATATTACTGATCTTGTACAAAATCTTTCAGAAAGTAGAGTATCAGGTGTTTAATACGGCTATGAATTCTGCGTCACTGCTCCCATCAACAAGTGAAATCTATTTCCTATCTCTGTAAAAGCAGGTTAGACTTATGCCTTGCTTTGACCATTCTATTAGGGCAGAAATGACACTGTGCCAGTTCCAGACTTTGTCTTTTAGAGGCCCAGAAACTTCCACTTTTATTCTGAGAAGCCAATCACCATGCTAGAAATAAGCTCAGGCTACACTGCTGAGTGATAAAAGATTTCATGGAGAGATAGAAAGGGTGTATGTAGAGGTGTCCCAAGCAACAAGATGTGATTGAGGCCTTCTTGGACTTTTTATCCAAGCCCACCTTCTAGTAGAATACACCCAAGTGAGAGACCCCAGTCAATGCCAACACATGGAATAGAAGAAACATTCATTTGAGTGTTGCCCAAATTCCTGACAATAATAAATCATTGCTGTTTTTAGCCACTATGGTTTGGGATGGTTTGCTATACAAAAATAGAGCATTGGTCAATAGAAGACAAGAGAATACTTCCCAAGTCATTTTATGAGACCAGCATGAGCCTGATACCAAGACCTGAAAAAGACATTATGTGAAAACAAAGTTACAAATAAATATCTCTCATGAATTTACAAAGAAGTCCTTTAAAAATATTATGAAATCTAACACAGGAGTATAAAAAATCCTGTGTGTTTACATGTGTGTACACATACACACACACACAGATATATCATGTATATCACCACCAGGTAGAATTTATCTCAGGAATGTGAGGTTAACATTCACAAAACTCAACCTACCAGAAAACGAACCTTAGTGGGGCAATAGGTGACATTTGAATAAGATCTACAGGTAAGTTGACAATATTTTATCAATGTTAATGTCCTGGTTTGGATCATTGTACAACTTTTCTATTAAATGATAATATTTAAAGAAGCTAGATGAAAGATATGTGGGAATTTGATATTCTATTTTGCAACTCTTTGTAAGTCTAAATTTTTTCAAAATAAAAAGTGAAAAAAAGAAATTCAGGAAGAATAAATGAGAAATGAATAAAACTAATTATTGGCAGGAAGTGAGTGGGAATGAGATGGAAGGCATAGGAGAAGTATACATCTTGCATAGTTTTGACATTTGTAACTAAATTGTTTTACATATTTAAAATATTACATGAAATATTTTTAGATATTAAATTTACATCAATAAGGATAAGAATAAATCTTAAAATTGAATACAGAGAGAAACAAATGAACCAAAAGCATCTATAAGTACTAGATGAATGTATGAAAATTTAATTCCTTAAATAATTTAAAATTTTCTTAAAGTTTTAAGAAGTAAAAGTTACTGAATACATGCCAAATGGGTAGAGAACTTATAAGGAGAAGAGCAAGATGCCTGAAAAGTAATTAAATAAAAGCACTTGATATTAATAATCAAGGAAATATATTTTATAGCTGTCAGTGTTGCATTATGAAATAATGGAGTCAGTAGATAATCACATTTATTAAATATTTTATGATTAACTCTTAGTTACTAATTATATCACTGACAATGTCAGTAAAGGTGCTTTATTCTAATATTTCAAAATTCAGCTGGGCGGGGTGGCTCATGCCTGTAATCCCAGCACTTTGGGAGGTGGAGGGGGGTGGAAACTCCTGAGGTCAAGAGTTTCAGACCAGCCTGGCCAACATGGTGAAACCGTGTCTTTACAAAAATACAAAAATTTGCCAGGCGTGGTGGTAAATGTCTGTAGTTCCAGCTACTCAGGAGACTGAGGCAGGAGAATCACTTGAACCCTGGAGGTGGAGGTTGCAGTGAGCCGAGATCGCACCACTGCACTCCAGCCTGGGTGGCAGGGTAAGACTCTGTCTCAAAAAAAAAAAAATTTTTTTTTGGTTAAGTGGCCAGTGAGTGCTATGTTCTTCTCTAGTGTTTGGATCTTTATTTTATTTTATTTTATTTTCCTTTGAGTCAGAGTCTTGCTCTGTCTCCTAGGCTGGAGTGCCTTGGCTCACTGCAAACTCCACCTCCCGGGTTCAAGCGATTTTCCTGCCTCAGCCTCCCGAGTAGCTGGGAGTACAGGTGTCCATCACCATACCCAGCTAATTTTTGTATTTCTAGTATAGACAGGGTTTCACCATGTTGACCAGGCAGGTCTTGAACTCCTGACCTCAAGTGATCACGCCTGACTTGGCCTCCCAAAGTGCTGAGATTGCAAGTGTGAGCCACTGTGCCTGGCCAGAAGTGAGGATCTTCATGTTTAATGTCTAGTGAAGAATTTCCATTTCATGAACTTATCTCTATGATGGCATTACCTTCCTACCATAAGCAACTAGAAAACTGGACACAATTTAAGAAACAACTCTTTTCAGACATTGGACATAGTGCAGTTCTGTGATCATGAGGAGAGGGAACACATGATTAAAGTTCTAGGAAAGTGAGCCTATGCTCACTTTCTGCCAGGAGAAATAGTCTGGACCAAAAGCACAGAGGCGGATCCCAAGTAGAGCATTGCAGTATTTCTGAGTCTGGGGGACAGAGATCAAAGCTGGCTGATGTGACTGCAAACTGTGAGGCAGAGTTCCAGAACAGAGGGAGTGGGGCATAAAGTGAGCTCCCGAAATCTGCCAAGGGGTCCCTATGAGAGATTAAGAACTAACAAGTATTCAGGTCTTTAAGGCTGTGAATATCCTCAGTGAATACTAAGACAAAGATGTGTAAGGTGAAACGCCACTAGGCTGAACAAAGAATGTCAGGGTAGCTGTGAGGCCAGGAGTTTCAAGAGTTCACATAGGGCTGAGAGTGGCTTCATTTTTCAGCCAGTCTTATTGAAAAATCCCTGTTGATCACCCAGGGCATTTAGAGAGACCCCTGGAAGGTAACACTTGATTAGTGAAGCTGAGCTATTAATAGAGGAAGGGTAGTCAAGATAGTGTGGTATGGGTATGAAGATAGCTATGTACATCAGTGGAATGGAAATAGAGAGTCCATAAATAAACCCGCACAAACATGATCAATTGATTTTCGCTGAAGGAGCTAGAGTAATTAAATGATAAAAGTATAGTCTTCAAAAGATCTTATTGGAACTGCATATCCATATAGTGAAAAATAAACTTAAATCTCATTTCGTACAAATCACAAAAATTAACTCAAAATGACCACAGACCCAAATATTAAAGCTTAAACTATAGAAATTCTGGAAGAAGACAAGGAAGTATCTTTGTAACCTTAGAATAGATAAATACTTCTTTGGCAGCCCATAAAAAACACAACCCTAGTAGGAAAAATTGATTAAGGGAATTTTATGAAAATTTAAAATTTCTGTGTTTCAAAAAGTGTAGTTAATAAAGTACAAAAAGAGGCCAGGTGCGGTGGCTCACATCTGTAATCCCAGCACTTTGGAAGGCCAAGACAGGTGGATCACCTTAGGTCAGGAGTTTGAGACCAGCCTAGCCTACATGGTGAAACTCCGTCTCTACTAAAAATACAAAAATTAGCCAAGCACGGTGGCAGGCACCTGTAGTTCCAGCTACTTGGGAGGCTGAGGCAGGAGAATTGCTTGAGCCCAGGAGGCGGAAGTTGCAGTGAGCAGAGATCGCACCACTGCACTCCAGCCTGGGCAACAAAGTGATACTCTGTCTAAAAAACAAATAAAATAAAAATAAAATACAAAGGATTATTTACCAGAGACTGACTTAAAAAAATAAAATGCAAAGGCAAGTCACAGACTAGAAGATAATATTTGTTAAATGTATCTGACAAAGAACTCATACCAACAACCCTTACCATTCGGTAATAAAAAGACAAATGACCCAATTGAAATGGGCTAAATATTTGAACAGACACTTTATGGAAGATTCTATGAGTGGCCAATTGGCCCCTAATAAAATGTTCAACATCATTAATCATCAGAGAAATGCAAATAAAAAAACACAATGGGATGCTGGTCAAAAGATACAAAATTTCAGCTAGGAGGAATAAGTTCAAGAGATCCATTGTACAACATGGTGACTATAGTTAATGTCAATGTATTGTATTCATAAAACATGCTAGGAGAGTAGATTTTAAGTGTTCTCACCACACACAAAAAATGATAAATACATGAGATCATGCATGTTAGTTAGCTTGACTTAGACATTTCACAATGTATACATATTTCTAAACAAGATGTACACAATAAATGTATACAATTTGCATTTGTCAATTTAAAAAATCAAATTTTTTTTAAAAATTACAGTGAAATTCTACTACCTACCTACTAGACTAAAATAAATTTACAATGCCAAATGTTAGCAAGATGTAGAGGAACTGAAACCCTTGTATTTTGTTGATGGGAATGTAAAATGGTGCATCCACTTTAGAAACGTGTCAATTCTTTATAAAGCTAAGCATATATATATTCTATCATCCAGCAATTCTACTCCCAGGTATAATCCCAAAGAAATGAAGCAATATGTCTACTCAAAGACTTGTACACAAAAGTTCATAACAGTTTTATTAATAATATTCCAAAAATGGAAATAAATATCCATCAATAGCTGTTTGACAGCAACTTGTGTTATCTTCATAAAATGAAATCTTCCTCAGTAAAAAGGAATGAGCTATAGGTACACACAAGCATGTGGATGAATCAGAAACATGCTGAAGAAATATGTCAGACACACACAAACATGCATGCTGTGTTTATGTTTATGTGAAACTCTAGAAAAGAGAAATATCTTTAGTGATGGAAGGTAGATCAGTGGTGAGTGGGGACTGCCTGGGACAGGCATGAGGAAAATTTTTGGTGTGATGGAACTATTTGTTCCATATCTTGATTATGCTTATTGAAAGTCGTGGAACTAAACACTTAACATGGGTGCATACTATTGTACTTAAATTATTCCTTGATAAAGTTTATTTTTTAAAATCTTCAGTAGAAAACGTTGAAAGTTCTTTTTAACTATGTCTAATGGAAGCCCGATTGCATGATCCTCAAAGCCATAATCTAGTCAGTACCACTCTTCACCTCACCTAACTTCATACAGAATGATAAGATAGATCCCTGATTGTAACGTTACTGTGAACATCCTGCCGTCTCCTCCATGTCCTGAGATGCTCCGATGCCTATTCACCCTGTATTTTTATTATTTATTTATTTATTTATTTATTTATTTATTTATTTATTTTGAGACAGAGTCTTACTCTGTCGCCCAGGCTGGAATGCAGTGGTGTGATCTCAGCTCACTACAATCTCTGCCTCCCAGGTTCAAGTGACTCTCTTGCCTCAGCCTCCTGAGTAGCTGAGATTACAGACGTGTGCCACCATGCCTGGCTAATTTTTGTATTTTTAGTAGAGACAGGGTCTCACCATGTTGGTCAGGCTGGTCTCGAACTTCTGACCTCGTGATCCACCCGCCTCGGCCTCCAAAGTGCTGGGATTACAGGCGTGAGCCACTGCACCCGGCCATTCACTCTGTATTTTAAGTTGTTAAATGTTTCATACTCTTTGAACCAGTCATTTTGTTTTAGGAATTTGTCTTAAGGAAATGACCATGAATGAGAGCACAGATTTCTGCAAAGATGCTTACTTTCAACTATTTAGAATAGCAAAAAATATAATAGTCAGCCTAGTTAACATGGTGAAACCTTGTCTCTACTAAAAAGACAAAAAAAATTGCCAGGCATGGTGGTGGGTACCTGTAATCCCAGCTACTTGGGAGGCTAAGGCAGGAGAATTGCTTGAACCCGGGAGGCAGAGGTTGCAATGAACCAAGATCATGCCACTGCACTCCAGCCTGGGTAACAAACAGAGTGAAACTCCATCTCAAATAAGAATAGACACACACACACACACACACACACACACACACACACACACACACACACACTTGAAACATTAATAAGAGATTAAATAATAATTCACAGTCCATTGATAGGATGGAATACCATATAACTGGGAAAAAGTATAGTGTCAATGGGTACTTGATAGTATTGAAAAAGTGTTATCTTTTGTGTAAAGCAAAGTATGATTACAAAACAAGATGTGATGCTTGATCTCAATCTTAGAAACTAAGACAAATATTCATTTAAAAAACATTAGAAGGACAGGCCGGGCACGGTGGCTCATGCCTGTAATCCCAGCACTTTGGGAGGCCGGGGCAGGTGGATCACGAGATCAGGAATTCAAGACCAGCCTGGCCAAGATGGTGAAACCCCATCTCTAATAAACATAAAACAAAACAAAACAAAAAACAAAAAACAAAAAATTAGCCAGGCATGGTGGCACACACCTGTAATCCCAGCTACTCCGGAGGCTGAGGCAGACAGAGAATTGCTTAAACCTGGAGGGGCGGAGGTTGCAGTGAGCCGAGATCGCGCCACTGCACTCCAGCCTGGGTGACAGAGCGAGACTCTGTCTCAAAAAAAAAAAAATCAGAAGGACATAGGCTGTTTATTAACAATAATAAACTTTGCACGGTAATGTTACATGATTTTAATTTGGGAGAGGTTTTATATATATATATATAGTTTAGATTTCTACAATTAATATGCATTATTTTATAATTACAAAAACAATATGTATTTTTAAATAATGATTTTTTGATATTGAATACTCAGAGTCTATGTTAGTGTACTATGTTTAATCTAACATATGTATTCCCAAAATTTTGTGAATATTTTTTGTAAATCAAACTCTGTTTTCTCTAGCTCACCATACACTACTATGTAAAGACACAATCTAAGGCCTTTTGTAGTGTGAATAATCTTTTGTAATCTATCTATAGTTTACTTGATTCAAAAGTTAAGATTTTCAAAATGGAGCTATATTCTATATTTTGCGTGTCCTTGCTGGTTCATGTATGCCTTCCATCCAATGTCTGAGCCAGATTTTTGGTATCTGAATGAATGGTACTCTGATCAAAGAGGGGATGAAAGAACTTAGAATCCTGTGGAGAACCTCACTCAGGCCAGTGCAGAAAATCAGGCATGCCAGTTCTTCAGCCATGTGACTTGTATTGCTTTCTTCTTATTACCTTGACTTGAACATCCTGGAGACCCCACCTTCTCCTGGACACTCTTACCATGGGCTATTAAAATTTCATTAGGAGAGGAGTGTATCTAGGGAAGAAAATGTCTTTAAAAAGATGCCTTAGTAGGGTGATAATGAAAAAAAAAAAAAAAAAGATTTGAGACACGCTGTTTTAAGATGTCATAAAGAAGCTTAAAGCTGGGCACCATGGCTCACGCCTGTAATCCCAGCACTTTGGGAGGCCGAGACGGGTGGATGACGAGGTCAGGAGATCAAGACCACCCTGGCTAACACGGTGAAACCCCATCTCTACTGAAAATACAAAAAATTAGCCGGGCATGGTGGCAAGGGCCTGTAGTCTCAGCTACTCGGGAGGCTGAGGCAGGAGAATGGAGTGAACCCGGGAGGCAGAGCTTGCAGTGAGCCGAGATCGCACCACTGCACTCCAACCTGGGCTGAGTGAGACTCCATCTCAAAAAAAAAAAAAAAAAAAAAAAAAAAAAGTAGAAGAAAAAGAAGCTTAATAAAACTAGTGGAAGAAACCAGGATGCCTTGACAGAGGATGTAAAATTTGTCAAGGGACTTGACACTGAAAAGGATTTGGGTTGTTGGAGATTAGGGGAGGAGAGGTCTCTAGGTGGAGGGAATGGGTGAAGGGGATTATGGAGGTAGGAAAAGGGCTATCCTCCAGCTAAAAGAGCGAATATTTCACTCCCAGTGGAGCAGAGGCCCAAAGCAGGGAGTCCTGGAAGCTTCCACAGGAAGTACAGACTATTTCCTATGCATGTAAAATATCTCCTGAACTAGACCTGCTCTTCTAGGTCTGTTGCGTCTTTCTAGCTTCACCTCCCTGGGAGTCCTATATGTAGCCAGAATATGAGCAAACTGGATTAGGAACATTTTGGCTTTGACCACACCTTTGTAATTAGCACTTCCTCCCCATCGCTCTCCAGGGTCGTGCTCCTTTTCCCCTGGCTGCTCAGGGTCTGTGCAAGAAAACACCTTGGTGATCATGGTGTCTTCTCTATAGGCTGTGTATCATTGTTACTCATATGTGGGACTTTTGCTATATATATTCTCCATGGAAAGGGGAGCTCCCACTTGGGAGAGGAGGCTAGAGCAGGGCTGGGACTAAGAAACTGGACTGAGACAGGTTTGTGCACTTACTGGGATCTGGCTGATGTCAATAGTCTCTGCTATGCAAATGAGCAAAAAACAAAAAAATCAAAAAAAAAAAAAAACCAACTGTCTTGTCTAGACCAGAAACCAGAACTCAGTGGGAGGTCGCTAAAGGGTGTGGTGCAGCTGGAAACAGAAAAATTCATTTCATCTGGCCTTAAACAGAACAGGATATTCATCAGACTAGCTTCAGGGAGGCAGGAAACAGCACAGAGCCCAGGGGCCAAAAAGTTGCTAAGAGACCAAGACCAAGAGCTGCTCACAGACATGTCAGGCAAATGAGGGCTGGGAATTGGAGATCGAGCATCAGGAGAAAATGTGTACTTTGCACATCGATTTTTAGTGATGCTTTCTGTTTCATTTATTTCCTTTTGGAAATAATTGAACCTTAATTGGCCTGGGAATCAGACTGTTCTTTCCTAGCCCATTCAGCTTCCCACTCTCAGAGAGGACTTTTCTACATCTTGTCTCTCTGCAAAGCTCCTTGCTCTGCCTTAATCTTCCTGCTGAGGAAACTGGTGCAAACGGAAGAGAAGGTCCGTAGACTCCCACCATAGCCACCCGCTCCCAGCAGCAGCCTCCACATCTTCTGCTCACCCACTTGCTGCCATTCTTTTTCCTGTCAAAAGCCAATTCAGGAGGCAGTGGGGAGGGTGGCATGCACCTGTAGTCCCAAGCAACTTGGGAGGCTGAAGCAGGTGGATTGCTTGAGCCCAGGAGTTCGAGGTCACAGTGAGTAAGAACCCATCTCTTTAAATAAATAAATAAATGGAAAAAAGAAGAAAACAAAAAGCTCATTTTAATTGTGCACTAGACCATGTCCTGTGACTCAAGGACATACTCAGCTGGTCTCTGCTCATTCTAAACACCAGTTTCTCTCCTGTTCTGTGTCACTCCCATCAGCTAACAAACATATTATTTCTCCCATTTTAAAATTTTTTTATATTTGCTAACTGAAAGTGTTATATATTTCTCCCATTTTGAACAACAATGAAAACAAATATCTCTTAACAGTCATCATAGTTCCTTGTTCCTCTGTCTTCAAAAGAATTACCCCCAAACTTTCCTAATTGCGGTAGCTGCGTCCCTGTCTTCATCCTAATTGACCTGTCAGTAACACAAGACCCTGGCTCTGGCTACCTCCTCTTTTGCTTCCAGGATCCACATTCACTTCATTTTCCTCTCTATATCTTTCCTTTAAAAAAAAAAAAAAAAGAGAGAGAGAGAGACAAGGTCTTTCTTTTTGCTCAGGCTGGAGTGCAATGATACGGTCAAAACTCATTGCAGCCTGAAACTCCTGGCTCAAGGGATTGATCCTTCTGCCTTGGCCCAGCCAAGCACTGGGATTACAGGCATGAGCCACTACGCCAGGCCTTCTTTTCCCCTTTTGTCACTGGCTGCCCCTCAGTCCCCTGGGCTGCTCCCTCTGCTCTACCCTTCAATGAAGGAAGGCATATTCATTTTCTGTTGCTGCTGTACAAGTTGCCACAAACTCGGTGTCTTAAACAATACAAATTTATTATCTTATAGTTCTGGAGGTCAAAAGTCCAATATGGCTGGGCGCGGTGGCTCATGCCTGTAATCCCAGCACTTTGGGAGGCCAAGGCGGGCGGATCACGAGGTCAGGAGTTTGAGACCAGCCTAACCAATATGGGAAAAAATGCTATCAGATAGCACTGCATGCTACAGAGAAATATTTTCTGAAAGAAAGACCCAATGGATACAGCAAACTTCATTGTGGTCTTCCTTACATCTTATACAAAAATTAATTCGAGGTGGATTAAAGACTTAAACGTTAGACCTAAAACCATAAAAACCCTAGACGAAAACCTAGGCAATACCATTCAGGACATAGGCATGGGCAAGGACTTCATGTCTAAAACACCAAAAGCAATGGCAGCAAAAAGCCAAAATTGACAAATAGGATCTGATTAAACTAAAGAGCTTCTGCACAGCAAAAGAAGCTACCATCAGCATGAACAGGCAACCTACAGAATGGGAGAACATTTTTGCAATCTACTCACCTGACAAAGGGCTAATATCCAGAATCTACAAGGAACTCAAACAAATTTACAAGGAAAAAAACGACCCATCAAAAAGTAGACGAAGGATATGAACAGACACTTCTCAAAAGAAGACATTTATGCTCCAACAGATGCATGAAGAAATGCTCATCACCACTGGTCTTTGGAGAAATGCAAATCAAAACCACAATGAGATACCATCTCACACCCATTAGAATGGCAATCATTAAAAAGTTAGGAAACAACAGGTGCTGGAGAGGATGTGGAGGAGTAGGAACACTTTTACACTGTTGGTGGGACTGTAAACTGTTTCAACCATTGTGGAAGACAGTGTGGTGATTCCTCAAGGATCTAGAACTAGAAATACCATTTGACCCAGCCATCCCATTACTGGGTATATACCCAAAGGATTATAAATCATGCTGCTATAAAGACACATGCACATGTATGTTTATTGTGGCACTATTCACAATAACAAAGATTTGGAACCAACCCAAATGTCCATTAATAATAGACTGGATTAAGAAAATGTGGCACATATACACCATGGAATACTATGCAGCCATAAAAAAGGATCAGTTCATGTCCTTTGTAGGGACATGGATGCAGCTGGAAACCATCATTCTCAGCAAACTATCACAAGAACAGAAAACCAAACACCGCATGTTCTCACTAATAGGTAGGAATTGAACAATGGAAACACTTGGACACAGGAAGGGGCACATCACACACCAGGGCCTGTCATGGGGTGGGCAAGGGGGAGGGATAGCATTAGGAGATATACCTAACCTAAATGACGAATTAATGGGTGCAGAACACCAACATGGCACAAGTATACATATGTAACAAACCTGCACATTGTGCACATGTACCCTAGAACTTAAAGTACAATAAATAAAATAAATAAATAAATTTTAAAAAAGAGAAAGAACAAAAGAAACTGCAGGCCACACACAGTGGCTCACACCTATAATCTTAGCACTTTAGGAGTCCAAGGTGGGCAGATCACTTGAACTCAGGAGTTCAAGAGCAGCCTAGGCAACATGGTGATGAAACCCTGTTTTTACAAAAAATACAAAAATTAGTTGGGCGTGGTGGTGTGCGCCTGGACTCCCAGCTACTAGGGGTGCTGAGGAGGGAGGATTGCTTGAACCCAGGAGACAGAGGTTGCAGTGAGCCAAGATTGTGCTACTGCACTCCAGCCTGGGCAACAAAGTGAGACCCTGTCTCAGAAAAAGAACAAAAACAAAACCAAAAAACTGCTATTTGATGAACTTTGGCCCATTGTAGTAATCTACAAATTTACCAAAGGAAGGAAGGAAGGAAGGAAGGAAGGAAGGAAGGAAGGAAGGAAGGAAGGAAGGAAGGAAGGAAGGAAGGAAGGAAGGAAGAAAAGAAGGAAGGAAGGAAGGAAGGAAAGAGAAAGAAATTGCCACAGCCACCCCATCCTTTGGCAATCACCACCCTGATCAGTCAGCAGTCATTAACATGGAGCCAAGACCCTCCACCACCAAAAAGATTAAAAGTTGTTGAAGTCTCAGACAATCATTAGCTTTTTTTTTTTTTTTCCCCGAGACGGAGTCTCGCTCTGTCACCCAGGCTGGAGTGCAATGGCGTGATCTAGGCTCACTGCAACCTCCGCCTCCTGGGTTCAAGTGATTCTCCTGCCTCAGCCTCCCATGTAGGTGGGACTACAGGTGCATGCTACCATGCTCGGCTAATTTTTGTATTTTTATTAGAGACAGGGTTTCACCATGCTGGCCAGGCTGGTATGGAACTCCTGACCACGTGATCTGCCCACCTCGGCCTCCCAAAGTGCTGAGATTACAGGTGTGAGCCACTGTGCCTGGCCAAGAATTTTATAGATTAAGTATATGCATTTTGTAGCCATAATGCTATTGCACATTTAATAAACTACAACATGGTGTAAATATAACTTTTATACGCACTGGGACCCAGAAAATGTGTGTGATTTGCTTTATTGTGATAGTCACTTTATGGAGATGGTCTGGAACTGAACCTACAATATCTGTAGGTATGACTGCACAGTGGAACTGAACCTACAATATCTGTAGGTATGACTGCACATTTCTGAATGTACACTGTGAGGCATCTCACTACCACTATAAGAATTAACTTTATAGTAGATGATTTGGTGAAGTTTCCATAATTTACTGATAAGTGAGAAAAGCAAGATGTATCTAATATGATGCAATTTCTATGAAACAGAAATGATAGTAAATCTATTATATATATTCATGCCAAAAATTCAAAACAAAATAAGCAAACAAAGTATCCAAGATCTAATGGCTTCTAACCATCTCAATTCCATTAATTGTGCTGCAAGCTGCCACTGTCTCTCACCTGGATTCCTCCGCTGACCTTCTAACTGTTCTCACTGATTCTACTCCTGCCCTGCACAGTTTGATCTCATCACAGTCACCAAAATGCTCAAAATCTGGCAATGGCTCTCATTTTCACTCAGTAAAAGCTGAAGTCCTGACAATTGCCTCTGAGGTCCCTCATGATTGTCTGCCCAGATGCAGCCCCATCCTTGCTTCTCTGACTTCATAGCCCACTGCTCCCCTCTTCCTCACATGGCTCCAGCCACACTGCTCTCCTGGCACACTTCTGCCTCAGGGCCTTTGCTCTGCCTCATTCATCTTCCTGGAAACTCTTGTCTCACATATCTGCTTAGCTTCCTCCCTCAGTTTCTTCAAGTTACCTTTTCAGTGAGGTCCAAAGTGACTTCTCTATTAATAATAATTATTAAAAAAGCTGCCTCACACCTTCCTGATCTATTTTACCCTGTTTTTTTTAAAAGGGTACTTTTGATATACTATACTACAAAATTGATATATTTACAATGTTTCTGTTTATTGTATTTCTTCATGATCAGAATATAAGCTTCTTGAGGACAGAGATCTTTGTTTTTTCATGGATGCACCTCCAGCGCCTAGAACAGTGTCTGGCACAAGTAAGATTCAATAAAGATCTCCAGTCCTGCATAAAAAGCTAATCAAGAAGGCAAAGATCTTAATAGAATTTGCCCTGAAAATGCTTTCTTGATGAAAATTCATCAATGTTGCTAGAGATTGCTTTGATATTTAGGGATTTGTTTTGTTTTTGAGATGGCACTTCTCATGCAGAGGGTTGATGTAATCGTTCTCCTCAGTTGAAGCATATTATCATTGGAAGTCCTTGCAAGGTCCCTCTCTTGTTTGAGAAATTCGTACATCACCTACTCATCTAACCATCCTCTCCCCCCATCTCCCTATCCATTCCCCCATCCATCCCTCCATCCATCCGTTCATCCCTTTATTCATACACTTTTCTTTCCATTTCTTAGTTTCATTCCCCTTCCCCCAGATGCAATTGTTTTAATATTTTAGATATGTATCCTTCTTTTGTATATGCTCTGGTATAACATCCATTTTTGTGGACACGTGTCTTAAAATTGTATATATTTAATTCTGTTTCTGCTTTTCTCAACATTTTTAAGATCTAGCCATGTTGCTATCTGTATGTCCGGACTACTGCTTTTAACTGCTTCAGATATATATGACACATTTCACTAATCCAGTTCTCAAGTGATGGATAACCAGATTGCTTCCAACTGTCAACTGCCAAAGCAACCCCATATGTAGATGAGAATTCTGTGGGGGATACCTATCCAGGTACAGAACTGAGAAGTTTTCAGAATGACTTCATCAACCTATACATCCACCCAGTGGCACATGACAATTCCTAAATCCCTGATCCCCAACACCGCCTGGCATTATCTAGATGTTTAATTTTTTCCAAGTCTAATAGCTAAAGTGTATTTTCCAGCAGTTATTCTTTTAATTTGCATTTCTCTGAATACCACTAATTTGACTACTTCTATGCTCTTTAGCCTTTTGCATTTAATGTTTTTGTAGGTTTTTCTCAGGGGGTCCTTTTGCCTAATAATTTGTGCTTTGGAGATTTTGGTTGAAAATGGAAGACAAAGTTGGAAGCAGTAGCACATGCCTGTAATCCCAACTGCTCAGGAGACTGAGGCTGGAGGATCGCTTGAGCCCGGGAGTTTGAGGCTGCAGTGAGCAATGATTGTGCCATTGCATTTCAGCATGGACAGCAGAGTGAGATCCTATTTCAAAAGAAAAAAATTATGTCACAGAGTTTTACTTTCCACATTCCATGTCTGTCTGTCTGTCTGACTACAGCCAAAATAGGGAGTGTGATGTGGCATCTCATTATGATTTGCATTTTCCCAATAACTAGTAATGTTGACCACTTTTCATGTGCTTATTGGCATTAATAATGGAAAAATGTCTGTTCAAATATTTTGCCCATTTAGAAAACTGGGTTGTCTGCCTTTCTTCACTTTATTTGAAAGCCCCATTCTTGACTGAAAATTCCTCCAATCCTGGTATCACCAGAAGCTTCAGAATTAGACAGATACTCCCGCTACCAGCATCAGCACCAAAAATCCCCCCTGGTAGGGCTATTGCTTCTCCCTCCATTACTCCTTTCTCTGCAACTAGGAAGGAAAACTAGGATACCTACGACATTCTCTGTAAGTACCACCAGGAAGGGCCCTGATTCACTATACAAGATAGAGGTCTTCCAATGATGTTCCTGAAAAATCCTGGCATCCTCAAGCCAGACCAAGGTTTTCTGCAGCTAAAGTAGTATAAGTCTAAAGTCATTTCCTAGGCTTTCAGAGAAAAAAAAAGTAATGACTATGTTTTCTAATTTTAACTCTTTCTCCTGGAATTTTTACTTCAAACTGAAGTGCCTATTTTTACTTGCTTATGCTAGAAACTAATATAACATGATGCATGACTTATCAAAAAATTATGTATTTTATTTGCAGAGTACAAATATCATTATTTTATTATGTTCTGCAGAAAACACAAGGACCCTAGATGCTGAACAATTTTGAGGACCATAAATGCAAGAAATAGAAAGGACTTAGAAGACATTATTCTCCTTCACAAAGTGTGGCACCACTGCTAACCCCAGGCACTCAGGACAAAATATCATTGATGATTTGCTCTTTCTTCTTCCCTACCTCATTCAACCACTCATCACCTTCTAGAATATTTGCAATGCTGTCTTTTCATCTCCATCTTATCAGCCATTGCCCAGGTCCAGGGCCTCTAATTCCCCCTTCTGGGCTACTGTAATAAGCCCTAATTGGTGTCCTTGCCTCCAGCCTCTACACTGCTACTGAGTAGTGAATCACATTTGCAATGAATCAATGTTATAATCAATTACTTCAGTCTCTGCTTTCCCAAGAGAGGGAACTCCATCAAAGAAAAGATGGTGCCCATCCTGTTCAACACTGCATCTGTAATGCCCAGAACAAAGACTGGCATGAGATTGGAAAGGCAGTGGGTCAATGAAACAATGAATGAAGAACAAACGTACGAATGATTTCAAACTGCAAAAGTACATATCATACAACTCTGGTGACCATCCTTCCTACCTCCACAGCAGAAAAGATAAAGTCCATACTCCCCAGCTTGGCACACAAGGCCCTCCTTGACTTGACCTCTCTACCACTCCTTGCTTATCTCAGTCACTCCCTTCCTTGAATTTTATGTATCAAAATATCTTGGAAAATTCCATACTCTTTATCTCTTCTATGTCTCAGCTCACTTCCTTGTGCCTGGAATGTCCTTACCCAATACTCCATCCTCTATCTCCTTTTCATCAAACTCTTTTCTCCTTTTTAAAAGCATAGAGAACACTGTCCATTGTGTTCTACCACATGGATTTAGCAAAGCTAAGCATTTTGCCATATTTACTCCAACTTTTCTTTAAGAAATAAAGCACTGAAAATATAGTTGAACCTCCTTCTTTAATCTCATCCCCTTCTCTTTTTCTTCAGAGGCATCTGTTATCTTGCTTTGGGTGTTAACCATTCACATATATATATTTCATATTTTTAATTGGGATTTTGAAAGCCACCCCACCCCCACTGGTGACTCTGATGTTTTAGCCTAGATGAAGAGTAGTCCAAAGTCCAGAGAGGTCAAGACTTGCATGAGGTCACTTAGCAAGGTAAGACCAAGATAGGTCACAAGCCCAGGACTCCTGTCTCTTAGTTTGTATTTTCCCAATACACCATGGTGCATCTTTTAAACAGCGTGTATAGATCCTTTTGAAGCTCATAAGTGTGATGATTGGGTTTTCATGCTCACGTATAAGATGTGTTTCCCTTAAACCTTGCTATAATATCAGCACAGTACCTATCTGACACAAAAAACATAAAATAAAAATTTTTAAATGGGCTGGGTGTGGTGGCTCACGCCTGTAATCCCAGCACTTCGGGAGGCCAAGGGAGATGGGTCACTTGAGGTCAGGAGTTTAAAACCAGCCAGACCCATATGGTGAAACCCCGTCTCTACTAAAAATACAAAAATTAGCCAGGCACGGTGGTGGGCGCCTGTAATCCCAGCTACTTGGGAGGCTGAGGTGGGAGAATCGCTTGAACCTAGAAGATGGAGGTTGCAGTGAGCCGAAATAGTGTCACTGCACTCCAGCCTGGATAACAAAGCTGGACTTCATCTCCAAAAAAAAAAAAATAATAATAATAATGTATATGAATGAAATAGATACCATACACTATGTCTCAGAGATAGTGCTAGACATATACACACACACACACACACACACACACACATATATATATGTATGTGTATTAGTTCATCCAACCCTCACTCTAGAGAAGAGAAACTGACACTCAGAGAGGAGGTGAAGTCACCTTCCCTGTGTTACCCAGCTAGCAGGTAGCAGAGGTAAAATTGGCCCCCCAGGGCTGCCTGACTTCTAATGCTGCCCTCTAGTGGGGACAGTATGCAAAAGACATGAGTTTTGAAAGCAGAAACCCCAAGATTGTGTCTGGTTCCTCCCATTCCTGCCCAGAGAATCCTGGGTAAGTGAAGTTCATTTAAAATATCATTTATTGAATCTTTACTAAGCACCAGCAATCTTTACACATCACCTCATTTAGTTCCCACAGCCACATTCAAAGAGAAATACTATTTTTTCTCCGTTTTCAGAGGGAGAAATTGAGACTTGGGGAGAACATACCATTAACAAGGAGCAAAGCCTGAAGCAGGACTCAGGATCACCAGCTCCAGAGACCGTGCCCCGAAATACCCCCAGCATCCTTTTTTTTTCTTCCTCTCATGGCTTGTTTTTTTCATTTCATTTTTGAAATTATCATGTAGTTTGGATATAACACATCTGATTAAAGTCTTATAGCCAAATATACAGAAACCTCTTAAAACCTAATAAGAAAACAAATTCTCCAATTAAAAATGAGCAAGAGAGCTGAACACACATTTTTATTAAAGAAGATATACAGATGGAAAATAAGCATAGGAAAAGGTGTTCAATGTCATTTGTCATTAGAAAAAATGCAAATTAAAACCACAATGAGGTACCACTACATACCTATTAAAATGGCTAAAATCCATAAATCTGAAAACACCAAAGACAAAGATGCAGAGGAATAGGAACTCTCATATTTTCTTGGTGGGAATACAAAATGGTGTAGACACTTTGGAAACTTTTAACAGTCCTCGAAATGTTAAACATAGTTACCTTATGACCAGCATTTCCACTCCTGTATGTATACCAACAGAATTGAAAATATATGTCCACACACAAAAAAAATTGTTTAAAATGTTCATAGCAATGGGCATGGTGGCACATGCCCGAAGTCTCAGCTACTTGGGAGGCTGAGGCAAAAAGATCCCCTGGCCCAGGAGTTCCAGGTCACAGTGTGCTGTGATCTTGTCTGTGAATAGCCATTGCATTCCAGCCTGGGCAACACAGAAGGACCCCACTGCTAAAAAGAAAAGAAGAAGAAATGAAATGTTCACAGCATCATTATTGACAACAGTCAAAAAGTGGAAGCAACCCAAATGTTCATTAACTTATGAATGGATATGCAAAACGTGGTATAAAGTACTTATACCTGCTACAGCATGGAGGAACCTTGAAAATAGTACGCTAAGTGAAAGACGCCATTTACTAAAGGCTCCATGTTGGATGATTCCATTTATAAAATGTCCACAATAGGCAAATCCATAGGGACAGAAAGCTTGCCAGAGGATTGGGGGAGAAGAGAAATGGCAGTGACTGTTAGAGAGTGTGGGATATCTTTATGGGGTGAAGAAAATGTTCTAAATTTAGGTAACGGTGATAGTTGCACAGCCAAGGAAATATCCTAAAGATCATTGAATTGTACACTCTGAAGGAGTAGATTGCATTGTATATGAATTATATGTCTATTCAGATAAAGTTATTAAAAATATAAAGTTGTAAAAAATGAAGTAAGGCCAACAAATATTGAAAACAATGGTGCGGAGCCAGAGTTGTGGGGCAGCCAGAAGTGTACTTTTGGTGCAAGCAGTGAGGCCATTCTGGCAGAGGTGCGCTTGCCCAAAGATTGTTTTAATGACCTAGTTAAGAATGGCTTAGGGCAGGAAAAAAAAAAAAAAAAAAAGAATGGCTGTGATGAGATTGGCTGTTTTCAAACAAACGTGAAGGACTGAGAGCAGGTGTAATGTCTATATATCATTCCTATGTTCAACCAGAAACAACTACAAAAAACCCTATATACATTTTAATAAAATATATGACCATCAAGACAAAGTGCTAAAAGTTTTTAAGAAGAAGGGGATTAAAAAAAAGAAAGTGACCAGGAATCAAATTGACATCTGATTTCTGAATAGCAACACCAGAAGCAAAAAGACAATGGAATAATGTTTTTAAATGTTTAAAGTAGCCTGAAACCATAAAACTCCTAGAGGAGAGCAAAATTATAAAGTTTCATGACATTGGTCTTGGTAATGTTTTGGGGCTGGGGGTATGACACCAAAACACAGTTAACAAAAGCAAAAACGGACAAGTGGGACTATATTAAACTAAGAAGCTTCTGGGATTGGTGCAGGGGCTCACACCTGTAATCCCAGCATTTTGGGAGGCCGAGGTGCGTGGATCTGCTGCACTCAGGAGTTTGAGACCAGCCTGGTCAACATGACAAAACCTCATTGCTACAGAAAGTACAAAAATTTAGCCAGGTGTAGTGCCCTGCCTGTGATCCCAGCTACTCAGGAGGCTGAAGTGGGAGGGTAGCTTGAGCTCAGGAGGTTGAAGCTGCAGTGAGCTGAGGAGCCAAGGGTGCACCACTGCACTTCAGCCTGGGTGACCAAGTGAGACTGTGTCTCAAAAATAAATAAATAAATACCCTTCTACACAACAAAGAAAATAGCAAACAGAGTGAAAGGACAATGTGAATTGTCAGGGAACTGCAAATCAAAACCACAGTGAGAGGTCACCTCACGCCTGTTAGGAGGTCTGTTATACAAAAATCATAAAGAAAATAACAGATGTTGGTGAGGATGTGGAGAAAATTGGAATCCCTTTGCCCTGTTGCTGGGAATGTAGAATGGTGCAGCCACTACAGAAAACAGTATGGAGATTCTTCAAAAAATTAAAAATAGAACTACCCTAAGATCTAGCAATCTCACTTCTGAGCATTTATCCAAAAAAATTTCAATCAGGATCTCAAAGAGGTATTTGCATTCCCATGTTCCTTGCAGGGTACTCAGAATATCCAAGTGGTAGAAGCAATCCAAATGTCCACTGACAGATAAGTGGATAAAACGTGGTGTACACATATAGTGGAATATTATGCAGCCTTAAAAAAGGAGGCCCTATCACATGCTAAACGTGGATGAACCTTGTGATATTAGACTAAGTGAAATAAGCAGTCACAGAATGACAAATGGTGCTCAATTTCACTTATGTGAGATATAAGATGTGAAGATGATGGGTCTATCAGGTGAACCTGTTGACTGATACCCACCACTGAGTGTTAGAAAGAGGTGGTAGGCCATCCACTTTCCAAGCTCTGCTTATGTATTTTTATTTTTATTTTGGAGACGGGGCCTCATTTGGTTGCCCAGGCTGGTCTCAAATTCCTGGCTTCAATTGATCCTCCCGCTTCGGCCTCCCACAATGCTGGGATTACAGGTGTGAACAACTGTGCCTGGTCTTCTGCTTATGTACTGAAGAACTTTCATACCTTGAAGAACTTTTATGTTCAAAGACTGACATGGTGAAAATGCCTTTTTAAAAATTGTGGTATTTCTAAAGTATGATGTAGTCTAATGTAGGAAAATGAAACATAAGACAACTGAACATATTTAAAAATTTTCAAGAAAAATGTTTAAACTTAGAATTTTATATCTAATCATATTGTTACTTCAAAGTGAAAATAAAAATATTTACAGAAGATATGCCATCTAAATACACTTTGAAAGCACTCTTGGAGGAAAAAACAAATGAAATGAAAAAATTAATTTAGATCCTTTCCTCCACTGATCGTGAAAAGAAAAACAAATTAATTTAGATTGATGCCTTATGAAATCCAGCACTTGAGCTGCAGTTATTTATCAAACTGATTTGAAAACTTATGTACACACAAAATCCCATACATTAATGCTGTTATCAGCTTTTTTCAAATTAATATAACCATCAGAAAGTGAGAGCAACCAAGATATTCTTCAATTGGAAAATGGATAAACAAACTGTCATCCAACCAAACAATGGATTACTATTCAGCCATTAAAAGGAATTAGCTATCAAACCATACAAAAACATGTGCAAGTCGAATGCATATTGTTAGGTGGAGGAAACCTGTTTGAAAAGTCTCCATTTATATGGCATTCTGGAAAAGGCAAAGCTATAGAGACAGCAAACAGATCAGTGGTTGCCTGGCATTTGGGAAAGGGGGAAGGTTGAGTAGGTGATGCACAGGGCACTTTTTGGGGAAATGAAACTATTCAGAGTGATATTGTACACGTGAATAAGTGACATTATTCGTTTGTCAAAACATATAGAACTTTACAGTATGAAGAGTAAACTCTAATGCCTGCAAATTAAATAAAAATCATTTAGAAAGTTGAAGGATACTAATACCATAAAAACCCTAGAAGAAAATCTAGGTAGTACCATTCAGGACATAGGCATGGGCAAGGACTTCATGTCTAAAACACCAAAAGCAACGGCAGCAAAAGCAAAAATTGACAAATGGGATTTAATTAAACTAAAGAGCTTTTGCACAGCAAAAGAAACTACCATCAGAGTGAATAGGCAACCTACAGAATGGGAGAAAATTTTTGCAACCTACTCATCTGACAAAGGGCTAATATCCAGAATCTACAAAGAACTCAAACAAATATACGAGAAAAAAACAAACAACCCCATCAAAAAGTGGGGAAAGGATATGAACAGACATTTCTCAAAAGAAGATATTCATACAGCCAACAGACACATGAAAAAATGCTCATCGTCACTCGCCATCAGAGAAATGCAAATCAAAACCACAATGAGATACCATCTCACACCAGTTAGAATGGCAATCATTAAGAAGTCAGGAAACAACAGGTGTTGGAGAGGATGTGGAGAAATAGGAACACTTTTACACTGTTGGTGGGATTGTAAACTAGTTCAACCATTATGGAAAACAGTATGGCAATTCCTCAAGGATCTAGAACTAGATGTACCATATGACCCAGCCATCCCACTACTGGGTATATACCCAAAGGATTATAAATTATTCTACTACAAAGACACATGCACACGTATGTTTATTGCGGCACTATTCACAATAGCAAAGACTTGGAATCAACCCAAATGTCCATCTGTGACAGACTGGATTAAGAAAATGTGGCACATATACACCATGGAATACTATGCAGCCATAAAAAAGGATGAGTTTGCGTCCTTTGTGGGGACATGGATGCAGCTGGAAACCATCATTCTTAGCAAACTATCACAAGAAGAGAAAACCAAACACCGCATGTTCTCACTCATAGGTGGGAACTGAACAATGAGATCACTTGGACTCGGGAAGGGGAACATCACGCACTGGGGCCTATCATGGGGAGGGGGGAGGGGGGAGGAGGGAGGGATTGCATTGGGGAGTTATACATGATATAAATGATGAATTGATGGGTGCTGACGAGTTGATGGGTGCAGCACACCAACATGGCATAAGTATACATATGTAACAAACCTGCACGTTATGCACATGTACCCTAGAACTTAAAGTATAATAAAAAAAAAATTATATTATTAAAAAAAATAAAAAATAAAAAAATAAAAAAAAATAAAAAAAAAAAAAAAAGAAAGAAAGTTGAAGGATACCTAGGTAGGATGAAGACTGAGGCACAAGAATTTGCGCATGAAATATGTGAATGAATGAAATGCATGAAATAACCTCACTGATAAGAGTGCTGACCAAAGTGACCTTGAAAATGAATGGAGACTATATGACTTAAAGCAAAAGGAACTTTTAAAAGGAACTTTACTGTACTTTAATAGGTAAAATTGTTTCCCTTAGGGGCATAGGTTCACAATTTTGAAGCCACTAAACACATATATAGATATTGATCAATTGAGTAAATGTATAGCAGATGTTGGGAGCCAGGCTTCTCACTGGTTGGAGGTTACAGACAAGTTACAGGGAAGGTTAGAATGATACATGATAAATTAGAGTAGGAGGCATCAATATGAACTCGTGGGTAGCCTAATATTGATACAAATGGACACATTTATGGATATGCATATGTACATTGGTAAGTATACACACATATATTTTCTTGCTCTGTCAGCTAAGAGGGCCTGACACTGCAGTATCAATTAGCACACCCATGCCCAGATCTTGCTGTCTATCACCATTCTCCAATAAAAAGAACCAGGGCTATTTGGAGAAACAGCTGATTCTAGGGCTGGGGCAGGAAATATACAAGATGATCCTGGGACTTCTTGTAGTGCCAGAAAGTGAAGAAGTGCTAAACACACTCACATATAACAATGGGGCTGTGTCAAAGGGACACATGAATCAACATAAAGAGTTGCTCCCAAGAATTAGAGCGAAATAATGATAACAATAATAATGCAGAATTGAATTATAATTCACGGCATAAACATCCATTGGTTCATACTAATGTAAGTAAATGATTAAATAAATAAGTGTGGGAGAATAGGTAAGCTTCCTATGCAGAAGAATTCCAAGTAATTTATGTAGATGTTCCTTCCTCGAGGAGGTGGAGCATAACTGCACACTACTTAGGTTGGGCTGCACGTAATTGTTTCCTTCCAGGAGCACAATATGGCAAGGAGGGTGGGAAGCATAGCTTTATGGTGGAGAAACTGGCAAGCAGTACCTTGCCAGCTGATAAACATTAACATCAACAATAATAAGTCATTTAGATAGTATGAATCCCTGATATGATGTGATGAGAATGGCACTTTCTCTGTGATCTTCTTCTCCAAAACTCCAAATCCCAGTTGAATCAAAAACAAAACAACAACAACAACAACAAACCCAGCAAACCTCAACTGAGAGACATTCTACACAACAGCTGGTCAGTACTTTTCAAATCTGTCAAGGTCATCAAAAACAAGAAAAGCCTGGGAAACTGTCACAGTCTACAGGAGCCTTAGAAGACATGAGGATAAAATATAATGTGGTATCTTGGATGGGATCCTGAACTGGCAAAAGGACATAGGTGAAAACTAAGGACATCTGAGTAAGGGATGGATTTTAGTTAATAATAACCTAGCAATATTGGTTCATTAGTTGTGACAAATGTACCATATTAATGTAGGGTGTTCATAGGGAATGAGTGTGGGGCTTATGCACATTGTCTGTACTATCTTTGCAACTTTTCTGTAATTTAAACTATTCTAAAATAAAAAGTTCATTTAAAAATAAAATTTAAATTTAAAAAATAATGTAAAAATTGCTTTTTAAACTTTTGTGTATAGTTCTATGCATTTTAACACATGCATAGATTTGTATAATGACCACCACAATCAGGGTACAGAATAGTTCCATCCCTTTCAAAAACTCTCTCCTGCTATCCCTGTGTACTCATACCCTCCTGCCATCCATCCCCTGGCAACCACTAATTTGTTCTTCATCACTATTAATATTGTCTCTTCAAAAGTATAACATAAGTGGAATCATATAGTATGCGACATTTTGAGGCTGACTTCCTTCACTCGGGTTATGCTTTTGAGATTCATTCAAGTTGCTGTGGATATTTATTGCTAAGTAATATTTCATTGTACAGATATGCCACAGTTTGTTTATCCATGTACCTGTGAAGGAGATTTGGATTGTTTCTAGTGTTTGATGATTACAATAGAGCTACTATAGACATTCAAGTACATTCCACACCTGTGAAAGAAATAGAGAAAAAAAGTCATGTACATGTCTTTGGGTGTATTACCACCACTACTTTCATTTTTCTTGGATAAACACTCAACAATGGAATAGCTAGCTCATATCATAGGGTATATTTAACTTTGTAAGAGACTGTCGAACTGTTTTCTTGAGTGGTATCACCCGTTGGTGTTCACACCAGCAGTGTATGAGTGTTCTGGTTGCTCCACAGACTCTCCAGCATTTGGTATTATCGGTATTATTTTATTTTAGCCATTAATATTTAAAAATCTAAGTATACCTGCATGTTTATGTTTCCAGAAACAATGCATTGTGTCTTTACATTTTATCTATGTGGAATAATACTAAATAGATATATAATACATATTATATATGTAATATATAATATATTATATACATTATATATAATATATATATCTTTTGAGACAGAGTCTCGCTCTGTCACCCAGGCTGAAGAACAGTGGTGCAATCTTGGCTCAGTGCAACCTCCGCCTCCTGGGTTCAAGCAATTCTCCTGCCTCGGCCTCCTGAGTAGCTGGAACTACAGATGCACACCACCATGCCTGGCTAATTTTTTGTATTTTTAATAGAGACAGGGTTTCATCATGTTGGTCAGGCTGGTCTCAAACTCCTGACCTCGTGGTCCACCCATCTCAGCCTCCCAAAGTGCTGGGATTACAGGCATGAGCCACCGCACCTGGCCACGAAATATATTCTTTTGATACTCGCTTTTTATTCTTTCAATGTTGCTTTTGAGATTTTTAGCATTGATTCACATACATCTAGTTCACTCACGATAACTGCAATATGGTGTGCTATTTTACAAATATATTAAAGTATTTATGCAAGTCCCCTAGGGATGGCCATCCAGCTTGTTTCCAATTTCTTACTGCCTAAGACAGTGCTAAAATGGACATCCTGATCCATATCATTTTGCACATAAATGTGAGACATTTACATCCTAGAGAGAATCACCAGGACAGTGATTATCAAACCTTTTGGTTTCAGGACCCCTTTACACTTTTAAAAATCACTGAGGACCCCAAAGAGCTTTTGGTTATGCATATTATACCTGCCAGTGTTGACCCTATTCGAAACTAAAACTGAGAAAATGTTAGGTATTTATTTAATAATTTTATAAATAGTGTTACTTTAATTTTTTTAAATGACACATACAAGATAAACAAGTATATGTTCATTTCAAAAACAAAAAGATTAGAGGGAAGAGTGAAAGTGTCTTATACTTTTAAAAATCTCTAATGTCTAGCTCAAGAAATTGAATTCTCATATCTGCTTCTGCATTTAATCTGTGATATCACATATTATTTAACTTCCAGAAAACTCTACTGTACACTCACGATATAATGAGAATGAAAAAGCAAAATAGCATCTTAATGTTATTATGAAAATAGCTGTGGCTTCATGGACCCCTGCCAGGGCACTGGGGAGAGAACTTTGAGAACTGTTGTCCCAGGTTACACATCTGGAAGAGGAATTGCTGGGCTATGTAGTTGATACTGTCTAATTGCTTTTCTTTTTTTATTCTTTTTTTCTTTTTATTTTACCTTAAGTTCTGGGATACATGTGCTGAACGTGCAGGTTTGTTACATAAGTATACATCTGCCTTGGTGGTTTGCTGCACCTATCAACCCATCATCTAGGTTTTCAGACCCGCATACATTAGGTATTTGTCCTAATGCTCTCCCTGCCCTTCCCCCCTTGCCCCTGACAGGCCCTGGTGTGTGATGTTCCCCTCCTTGTGTCCATGTGATCTCATTGTTCAACTTCCTCTTATGAGTGAGAACATGCGGTGTTTGGTTTTCTGTTCTTGTGTTAGTTTTCTGAGAATGATGGTTTCCAGCTTCATCCCATGTGCCTGCAAAGGACATGAACTCATTCTTTTTTATGGCTGCACAGTATTCCATGGTATATATGTACCATATTTGCTTTATCCAGTCTATCATTGATGGGCATTTGGGTTGGTTCCAAGTCTTTGTTATTGTAAATAGTGCTGCAATAAACATGTGTGTGCATGTGTCTTTATAGTAGAATGATTTATAATCCTTTGGGTATATACCCAGTAATGGGATTGCTGGGTCAAATGGTATTTCTGGTTCTATATCCTTGAGGAATCGCCACATTGTCTTCTACAAAGGTTGAACTAATTTACACTTCCGCCAACAGTGTAAAAGCGTTCCTAGCTCTCCATATCCTCTCCAGCATCTGTTGCTTCCAGACTTTTTAATGATCGCCATTCTGACTAGCATGAAATATCTCGTTGTGGTTTTGATTTGCATTTCTCCAATGACCAGTGATGATGAGCATTTTTTCATGTGTCTGTTGGCTGCATAAATGACTTCTTTTGAGAAGTGTCTGTTCATATCCTTTGCCCACTTTTTGATGGGGTTTTTTTTTCTCGTGAATTTGTTTAAGTTCCTTGTAGATTGTTTTTCAAACATATACTTTCACTAGCAGCACATGTGAGTTCCCATGTCTTTATATCCTCAGCAGTACTTAATGCCATCAGGCTTTTTAATATTTGCCCAATCTGATGGGCATGAAATCATGTCTCATTGTTGTTTTAATATGAACTTCTTGATTATTGGTAGACTAACTCTTGCACTATCTTTGCACACTTGGCCCAGGCTGCCCCTTTTGGTTTAGACCGTATTCTGCGAGAGAAGGCTGATGCTTACCTTGTTCAGAGTCTGGCATGGACGTGGCACTCAGTATAGTGATTGTTATTTTAACATGTTATTATTTGTGGCATCATACAGACATCAAAACACTTCATCTTGTGTAGATTATTGTACCAATCTCATTGGTTTTGATTTCCTGTTATTATGTCTATCTGCCTTATAAGGAAGGCCCTGCTTTAAGGCAAGGATTATTTTTTATTCATTTCTTTTTATTCTTTCAGATTAGCTTCTTAGGAAAGGTTTACTTATGGATATGTAAATTTTTACTTATATATCAAGGGACATAGTCTTCCCTCGAGACCTGGACAGTCCAAGGAGGAGTGACACTCTGGTATCATTCCAGGCAGACATTTCTTCTCCCTTCTTGGTCTGGCCTTGTTGCCAGCATGCTGGAGGGGCAGCACTGTGCCATGTTGGGTTACCCTCCAAGTGGCAGCATTCATTCTAGGGCAGAGGGCCAACACTGCTTTCCCTAGTAAGAGAGGAAAAGCCACTTAGCCTTTCATCCTGCATGCATTTCTCATCCTGGTAGGCAGAATAATGGCCCCCCCAAAGATGTCCAGGCCAGAGACAGAGATGCAGAAGTTGGGGTCATAAGAGCAATGAGCCAAGCAGCAAGCATCCTCTAGATGCTGGAAAGGTCAGGGAAACAGATTCTCCTTTAGAGCCTCCAGAAAGAAAAGCAGCTCTGCCAACCCATTTTGGACTTCTGATGGCCAGAGTTGTAAGATAATTAACTTGCATTGTTTTAACTAAGTTCATGGCAATTTGTTATAGCAGCAAAATAGAAACTAATACAATCATATACCCAGAGACAGCATTTGCCTCCTTATAACACATGCTTATGTATGAACGAGTTTTCCTTAGAACAATCCAGTCATTTTATTTTAACCTACTTCTTCTAAGTTTGGCTTCCCTACCAGACCATTAGAAAGCAGGCTCCTTGGCTGTCTCATGTACTATTGTGCCTATCTCCAGTGTCCTTGTCCATCTGGTTACCCACTACAGCCCAAAAACCTGTCATGGGGCCTGGCACAAAGTAGGCTCTTGAAAAATATTTGTTGAGGGAATAGTACATCTTGACATATTGTTCCAGTTATCTATTGCTGTGTAATAAACTACTTTCAAAATGTAGTAGCTTAATACAACAATATTTATCTTGCTCATGAGCTCTGCAATTTGGGTAGGGCTCAGCAGGAACAGCTTGTGTCTGATCTACTTGGCATCAGCTGGGACAGCTCAAATGCTTTGGGCTGGTATCATCTGAAGGCCCAATCACTACCATGCTGGTTGCCAGCTGGGACCTGAGCTGGGGCTGGGGCCAGAACACATACATGTGTCTTCTCCAGGTGGCACTTGGCTTCCTTCCAAAATGGTGGCTGGGTTCCAAGGGTGAGCATCTCAAGACATCCGTCCAAAGTTGTGTTATCTTTTAAGTCTCAGCACAGAAGTCACATAGTGCTACCTTCCCAACTGTCACAATCCCAACCAGATTCAAGGGGTGAGATGGTGGGCGGGCAACATGGATGCAGAACACATGGGATGGGACACATTGGTGCAGCCATCTTTGGGAAATGCAATCTGCCACATACATATTCATCACTTACAGACATTTATGAAGTATGCTCCATATGCTGAACACTGGGTTTACAATGGTGAATCATACAGATGGGGTTTCGGTTGCCATGGAGTTTGCATTTCAGTTGGAGTGTTGTAGGGGGAGGATTTAGACACGTAAACAAATACATAAGATAAAACCTGTATGCATGGGTTAGAAGGAGGATGCTGTTTATATACATCGGTCAGGGAAGGCCTTTCTGGGAATGTAAAAACTTCCTGAGGCTGGACTAACTAGAAGGAGCCATCTGTGCCAAGAACTGTGGGCAGAATGCTCCAAGCAGAGGAAATCACAAATATCATGGGATAAAGTTGGCATGACACAGGAAGAAAGGCCACATGGCTAGCATGGAAAGATCTCAGGGTGCAAAGTAACGATGGAGAGGCAGGTGGAGGCCAGATCATATAAGAATATACTGAACAACTTGGATTTGACTCCTGAGTGCAACAGAAAGCCATTGGAGACTCTTCAGCAGTAGCACGATCTAAGTTACATTTTTTAAAACATCATTCACTCTTTCAAAAAACAAAACTCTGGTAGCCTACTTTGAAACAGACGTGTGGAGAATTCTATGCACCACCACCATTTCCATTCATTCATTCATTCATTCATTCTTTTGTTCATGATACTTTGTAATTATTATATAGTCAGAAATACACATGCATATAAATCAATATGCTGAAATTAAGTATTACAGGTTTTAAATCATGTCTTTCCATTAATACATATATATTGAATGCCCCCCAAATATTGATATTAACAAGCACTCTTCACCTTTGCCTGGAGTTTGGTGGAGGAAGTTAGAAGGACAGTAAGGATCCTGGGGATGGCAATCTGTGGCTCCTACAAGCCAGGATTAGCTGTGTGTACTTGGAAATCATAAGCTGCAGCACTTAGCCTGGACACATTAAAATATTTTACCTTTTTTTCTATCTTGAGATGGGGTCACACTCTGTCACCCAGGCTGGAGTGCATGGGGTGTGATCATGTCTCACGTAACCTGAGACTCCTGGACTTAAGCGATCCTCCTGCTTCAGCCTCCCAAAGTGTTAGGGTTACAGGTGTGAGCTGCCACACCTGGCCCTTTTATAACATTTGAACATTTGACTCTAGCCTTTCCCTGCTGCCAGGACAAGGTCTAGGAGAAGCCACAGATGTGAGCTCCAGGGTGGGCTGGTTAACTATTCAGGTGGATCACAGTAAATGGAAACCCAACTTCATCCTAGTGGTTCTGCCCCAGAAGGCCAGTGTACGTTCACAGGTGGCCGGCAATGTCACCTGAACATTCTGCAGAGATTCTCCCTGGAAAAGAGCTAGAGAAAGCGGTGTCCCTGCCACCCCACACAAATCTGCTTGGTGACTGGGCCCAGTGGGGAGGGGATTTGCTCAGCATGCTGGGTGGAAGTTGCCCTGCCAGAGAACTCCGGCTTCAATTAAAGCCATTAAAGAGGATGAAGCCAAGGACCATATCCCCTGTTGGGCCCCTTCCACCAGAAGTCTGTGCTTGCAGAGCTGAGCTTTGAGGAGGGGGGGTGCTGTGAAAGCCTCCAGCCAGCAAGCATTCATGGGGCCAGCGCCCACTTTCCACTCAGCAGAGCTATGTCCAAATAAACAGCCCATTTCCACCCCCGCCCGCCAAGCTCATCAAAAAAATCTGGGGTTTCAGACACAGTGGGCCAGCTTAGGAGTAAATACTCCAGAGTGCACTTTACTTGTGATCACTCTCTAACTAAGTCCGGTTAGGCCTCTAGGGTGAGCAACCATCCGGTTTGCCCAGCACTGAGGGGTTTCCCAGGTCTTGTAATGTTAAAATTGAGAAAGTCCCAGACACATCAGAAAGAGAGGGTCACCCCACCTCTTTACCTCAATGCCCTCCAGCTGTGATGCCAAAACAAAGACCAGCTGCACTCTTTTCCCAAGTTGCTGTAACTCCTAGGAGTCACCAATTTATACCCAGTTGTCTTAGATACAAGTCCTTTCCCCTAGATTTCCCTGTAATATCATTAGCTACCACTTATTGAGTGCTTACCACCAGGCGCTGTGAAAAACACTCTCCAATTATTATTTCTATTAATCCTAAGAGAAGAGCAACTTTATTCTTATTTTGTAGATGATGAAACTTGGGTTTCAAGGGCTTCAGTAATTGCTTGAGATCACATCAGAAGCATGTGGCAGGCTGGGCATGGTAGTTCACGCCTGTAATCCCAGCACTTTGGGAGGCCAAGGCAGGCGGATCACTTGAGGTCAGGGGTTTGACACCAGCCTGGCCAATAAGGTGGAGCCCTATCTCTACTAAAAATACAAAAATTAGCTGAGCATGTTGGCGCATGCCTGTAATCCCAGCTACTCAGGAGCCTGAGGTATGAGAATCGCTTGAACCCGGGAGGCGGAGGTTGCAGTGAGCCAAGATCGCACCATTGCACTCCAGCCTGTGTGACAGAGTGAGACCCTGTCTGAAAAAAATAAATAAATAAAAATAAAAATAAAAGCATGTGGTAGAGCCAGGTCTCAAGTCTTTTTGACCTCAGAGTGGGCATGTGTAACTATCATGCCATTCTGCCTTTAAAATGGACTGACTCACTGGATGGACAGTACCTGCCCTTGGGGATGGGAGCTTGTGTCTTGCTGCAACCACAGTTATATGTATATAAGATGAATGCCCTTTTTATGGGATTCGTGTTCCTCTGCTGCCCAACCTATTTTTCTGAGAGGAGTCTTCTTCCCTAGCCAGAAGCAAAGTTTCTGGGGATTGGAATAAATCAGAGCCAGCTCACTGAGCCCATTTCAGACCCCACGGTGCTGCAGTGCGATAATGCACAATAGGATTGGGGCTTTGCTTTTGTGATCCTGTGTCATGTGGTTTTAGGTTTGAGGCTACCCGTGTCAGGCGACTGCAGATCCACAGCTGCTGCAGCCCTCCTCCTCCTCAAAATCCCCCGCTAGCAGCCCCTGTGGCAGCTCGGGCACCTCTGCTTGCAGTAAACATGACCTTTGCCTTCCGCCGCCAACATGACATTGGCATGTCGCTGCTGATCTGTAAACACAATTGTGCTTTCGGTCTTCTGCCTGAATTTTGTTAGCAGGATCCTAACAGGCGGCAGGTCTCTGTTTATCTGTAAACAGCAGCCCCACTCCCCGGCAGAGAGGTTAGGATGCTGTTTGTTTTTATTACTTTACAGTAAGAGGAAAAGGTGATTTGTGACAGGTGTCCACACTTCCCCTCCCTCTCCTGTGCATCTGCAAAGATAATCTATCCTTCTTTCCCAGTGCACACATAGATTCATACCCTAGATCAGAAGAAGGACTGGAACAGGTCTCTTACCTTTTAGCATCTCTTGGAATGACAAGAGCCTGGTGGAAATACTTCAGAGAATAAGTGTCTGGTGCCGTGTGGAATGCCAGCACAATTCCCTGCATGGAGGGAGGGACTACTGTGAACAGCTCCTCAGGAAACTCAGCCTAAGACCCCAGAAGCATGGGGTTTTGCTCCTGATGGTCACTCATCATGGGCAGCCCTGGACATAAGTGTGCCTTGGGAGATTTGCATATTTATGTCAGTGTGTCTGGAACCACTTAAAGTCTTTCTACAAAACTTGAGTTTTCTGTTTAAGCGGGTGGATTTCTCTTTCTCCAAAGTTTGTGCTCTAACTAAAAGTCTTTTCATAGAAAGCAGAAATAATCTGGTGAAATGAAGTTCTCTAAAAAAGTTTCCAGAGTAATGGTTAGCTTGTAAAATTTACGGTTGTTATATATAAACTTCAGCTTTTATTAGTTCTGGCTATGGAAAGCAAAAAGTTAAATTGATGTCTCCTCTCCAGCAAAGCTAAGTAGTCAGGGACATTGTGATTTAGGAAAATTTATAGTTTTATATGTATAATAGTGTAGAGAACGTGATGGTAATTTCCCTTATCTCCTCCATCTTTGGGAAACTGGAAAAGGAACTTAAAGCATTTATTTTGATTAGATGACGAGCAAAAAAGAAAAACTACTAATACTTCAAAAAGTAAAATGCTGGAAGATTAGGAAAAATATATGACTAATTGAATTGAAAAGAAATATTTAAAATCAAGTCTATTCATAGGAATAATTATTCTGGTTAGTAAAATGGGAACTTGAATGGTTATTTTCCTTCCACTGTTTGTCCTAATGGAAACATCTTTTTAACATAATGTGATTAAAATAATCTAATAGGGTTATCAAAATATATTTTGCTGAGGTAGACAAATAGAATAGTTTTTTTTTTTTTTTTTTTTTTTTTTTTTGAGACAAAGCGTCACTCCATTGCCCAGGCTGAAGTGGTGCGATCTCGGCTAACTGCAACCTCCCCCTCCCAGGCTCAAGCAATTCTCCTGCCTCTGCTGGGATTATAGGTGTGCACCACCACACCCAACTAATTTTTTTATTTTTAGTAGAGACTGGGTTTCACCATAGTGGCCAGTCTGCTCTCGAACTCCTGACCTCAAGTGACCCAGTCCCCAAAGTGCTGGGATTACAGGCATGAGCCACTGTGCCTGGCCAAGAATAGATAATTTAAGAGTAAACTCAGTTGGAATTTACAAATCTAAACTTAGAAAGTGATAAAATATCTAGTTCAACATGACTGAGCATATGTGCTTAAGTGAAATAATGAAATGCATAATTTTAAAATAAATTTATAACAGCTTTGAAAACAAGACATGGTGCCATCAACAGTCCTGAAATTTTAAGAGATTTGGTGGAAATTAGAGAACAAGTGATTAGATTCACAGAGAAAACAGACATCTGATGATGCTGGTTTGCAGACTTTGTGTAGCAAGAATTACAGACAATGTCCTTCAACCACAACTTCAGATTTAGTCAGAGTTCCCATACAAATAGACCCTAAGTCAAAGGTTCAAGAACCAGTGGTTTACCCTCTGGGTGAAGGAAACATCAGTTAGAAAGTGTGGCAGTGGGCCGGGTGCCGTGACTCACACCTATAATCCCAGCAGTTTGGGAGGCCGAGGCGGGCAGACCACTTGGGCTGAGGAGTTCAAGACCAGACTGGGCAACATCACGAAAACCCATCTCTACTAAAAATGCAAAAATTAGCCAGGCATGGTGGTGCGTGCCTGTAATTCCAGCTATTCAGAAGGCTGAGGCATGTGAATCACTTGAACCCGGCAGGTGGAGGTTGCAGTGAGCGAGATCAAGCTGCTGCACTCCAGCCCGGGTAACGGAGCGAAATCCTGTCTCAAAAAAAAAAAAAAAAAAAAAAAAAAAGCGGGGAAAAAGAAAGTGACGCAGTGAAACAGAGGCAACAAGGCAGCCAATAACAGTGTATTATCAAGTCAGTTACCAACTGTGGCCAACTGGAACTCAAGGACCCTAGAGGAAACTCTGAGAACCAGTGCTAAGTGTGTGCCTCATAGTCATCCCTCTCAGGAGGCAAGGGTATGGGAGTACCATGTACCCATTTCCAACATTAATCTGTTAAATGTTGTTTCCTATAGAAAGTTATTAAGAATCTTAAAGCAGCTACTGTTGCTATCCCTAATGAAGTAAGGTAAATTATGCTCACAACAAATGAAAAGAACAGAGAAAAATATAGCGTAAAAGAACAAAATGGAAATTCTAGAACTGAAATATATAATATCTAAAATTTACGTGTTCAAAATGATTAACAGCCAAGTTGAGGTAATAGAGGGAACAGTAAGTGAACTTGAAGATAGATCAAGAGACATTAGGGAGAAAACAAAAGAACAACAAAAAATTAGACATTTAAACATTATCCAATATAAGAAACACAGAGGGAAAAAAAATTGCAAAAAACTGAATAGAGCCTTAGGTAACTGTTAGATAATATCAAATGGTTTCATATATATGTAATTGTAGTACCACAAGGAAACAAAGACAAAAGGAAGCATAAAAAATATTTTTTAAATAATGGCTAAAAATCTCTCAAATTTTATGAAGAATGTAAATTTACAGATTCAAAATGCTCAATGAACACTAAGCAGAATAAACATGAAAAAGGCCACACCAAGGCACATCATAGTCAAACCTTTGAAAACCTCAGATAAAGAGCAAATCTGGAAAGCAGCAAGAAATGACAAATTATATACAGTGGAACAACGATCACAGTGGACTTATCGTCAGGAACTATACAGGCCAG
Source organism: Rhinopithecus roxellana (assembly GCF_007565055.1). Classification (NCBI taxonomy): domain Eukaryota; kingdom Metazoa; phylum Chordata; class Mammalia; order Primates; family Cercopithecidae; genus Rhinopithecus; species Rhinopithecus roxellana. Next base: position 8,152,218 of record NC_044565.1, read on the forward strand.
GAAAGACTAAGAAAAGCATCTTTAAAGTACTTAAAGAAAAAGCTGGCAGACCAGAATTTTATGCCCGGCAAAAAAATATCCTTCACAAATAAAGGTAAAAGGAAGACTTCTTCACCAGTAACTCTCACTATAAAAAAAAAAAAAAAGCCAAAGGAATCATTTATGCTAAATGAAAATATTACCAGATGTAAACAAACATTATTAGAAAAAAGTAGAAAGCATTGGAAATGGTAAATATCTGTGCAAATAAAAATACTAAATTTTTTTGCTTCTTAATTTCTTTATAATACATATGGCTATTAAAAGCAAAAATTGAAGCATTTTCTTGTGGGATTTATGACCTATACACATATACAACATATAACAAGCCTGGGCAACATAGCAAGACCTTGTTTCTACTAAAAATAAGATAAAAAATAAAATAAAAAACTAGATGTGTTGGTGCATGCCTATAGTCCTAGCTAATCAGGATGCTGAGGCGGGAGGATCCCTTGAGCCCAGGAGATTGAAGCTGCAGTGAGCTATCATCACACCACTGCACTCCAGTCTGGGCAACAGAGCAAGACACTGTCTCAAAACAAAACAAGTCAAAAACAAAAACAAAAACAAAAAAACACGTTGGGCGAGGTGGCTCACGCCCGTAATCTCAGCATTCTGAGAGGCTGAGGCAGGCAAATTGTTTGAGCTCAGGAGTTTGAGACCAGCCTAGGCAACATGGAGAAACCCCGTTTCTACAAAAAAAAATACAAAAACGAGCCGGGTGTGGCGGTTCACGCCTGTAGCCCCAGCATCTCAGGAGGCTGAGATGGGAGGACTGCTTGAGCCTGGGAGGTGGAGGGTGTAGTGTGCACTCCAGCCTGGGTGATGGAGTGAGATCCTCGTCTCAGAAAAACCAAACAAAACAAACAAGAAAACATGACAGTCATAACATAAAGGAGATGATGGCGATAGGAACCTATATAGTTACAAGGTTTCTGTATTTTTTCATGAAGTAGAACAAGAGTAACTGTAAGTAAACTGTAAAAAGATGAAAATGTATATTGTAATCCCCAGGCCAACCACTAAGGGCAGAAATTGTAAAAATGAATTAAAAAGCCAGACCCACTGCTATGGACTGACCTGTGTCACCCCAAATTAATATATTGAAGCCCTAACTCCCAGTGCGGCTGTATTTGGAGTCAGGAAATAGGATGAAGTGAGGTCATTAGAGTGGAACCCTGATCCAATAGCACTGGTGTCCTTCAAGAGGAGACCCCAGACAGTTTACTCTTTCTCTCCACCATGTGAGGACACAGGGACAGGCAGCCACCTGCAAGCCAGAAGGGAACCCTCACAAGAAACTGAATTGCCCAGTGCTTTGACCCTGGGCTTCCTGGCCTCCAGAACTGTGAGAATACAAATTTTCAACATTTAAGCCATCCAATTTATAGTATTTTGTTATGGCAGCCCCCCAGCTAACTAAGACAACAATTATCTTCTTTCGTTAGAAGACACATGGAGGTTCAAAGTCAATAGACAAGAAAGTGGATACTATTCAAACAGTGAGCAGAGAATAAAGCTGAAGTGACTATAGTAATATCAGACAAAATATATTTCAAGACAAAAAGCACTACTAGAGATATAGAGGAATATTTGATAATAGTAGTCATAAATATGTATGCACCAAATAACAGAGCTTCAAAATACATGAAGTAAAACTTCCCAGAATTAAAGAAAGAAAGACACAATTTTGCAATCATATTTTAAAATGTTAACATTTCTCTCCCTATCAGCAAGTATATAAAATTCAGACCAAAACAAAAAAACCATCAGCAAACACATAAAATGAGTAACACCATCAACCACCTTGAACAGTCCACCCATCAACTGCAGAACACATTCTTTTCAAGTGCCAGAAATCTGTTCACCAGAATAGAATACACACTGTGCCATACAACAAGTCTCAATAATTTTTAAAAGATTAGAATAGACTGGGTGTGGTGGCTCACACCTGTAATTGCAGCACTTTGGGAGGCTGAAGGGGGAGGATTGCTTGAGACCAGGAGTCCAAGACCAGCCTGACAACATAGCAAGACCCCGTCTCTATAAAAGAAAGAAAGAGACTGGGCGCAGTGGCTCACGCCTGTAATCCCAACACTTTGGGAGGCGGAGGCGGGCGGATCACGAGGTCAGGAGACCGAGTCCATCCTGGTTAACACGGTGAAACCCCGTCTCAACTAAAAATACAAAAAAATTAGCAGGGCGAGGCGGCGGGCGCCTGTAGTCCCAGCTACTCGGGAGGCTGAGGCGGGAGAATGGCATGAACTCGGGAGGCAGAGCTTGCAGTGAGCCGAGATCACGCCACTGCACTCCAGCCTGAGCAACAGAGCAAGACTCTGTCTCAAAAAAAAAAAAAGAAAGAAAAAAGATTAAAATCATATCAACTATACTCTCTGGCCACAGTGGAATTAATTAGAAATCAATAACCATACAAATAACTAGGAAAAAAACATGTATCTGGAAATTAAGCAACATAGTTTTACACAGTGTTTACCACCCTGGGCTGGATGATTTCTTGTTGTGGGGAGCTATCCTACACACTTAGGAAGCTCAGTAGCATCCTTGTCTATTCCTGCTAGATGCCAGTTGTACCTTTCTAATTGTGACAACCAAAAATGTCTCTAGACATTGCCAAATATTCCCCGGGGGACAAATCACCGCAGTTGAGAACTATTGTTCTAAGTAATTTATAGATTGAAAAAGTAAACACATTAGAAATTAGAAAATATTTTGACTCGACATTTGTGGAATGTAGCTAAAGCTATGTATAAAGAGAAATATATAGCATTAAACTAAATGCTTATTTTAGAAAAGAAGAAAGACCTAAAATGAATGATTTAAGTTCCCATCCTAAGAGATTAGAGAAAGAAGAGCAAATTAAACCCAAAATAAATAAAAGGAAGAAACAGTAAAAATAGGATCAGAAATCAATGAAAAGCAAAATTAACAAAGAATATAGAAAAAAAAAAAAAAAAGCCAAAAGCTCATTGTTTGAAAGGATCAATAAACCTGGAAAAACTTTAGCAAGGCCAGTCAAGAAAAATAGACAGAAGACACAAATTACCAAAACGAGAAATGAAAGCAGACACCACTGGCTATTTTTAAAATAAAAAAAAAAAATTTAAATATTTTAGGCCAGGCACAGTGGCTCACACCTGTGATTCCAGCACTTTGGGAGGTGAGGCAGGAGGATTGTTTGAGTCCAAGAGTTCGAGACCAGCCTGGGCAGTATGGTAAGACCTCATCTCTATAATTATTTTTTTTAATTAGATGGGTATGGTGATTCACACCTGTAGTCCCAGCTACTCAGGAGGCTGAGGTGGGAGGATTGTTTGAGCCCGGGAGGTTGAGGTTGCAGTGAGCCACGTTCATGCCTCTGCACTCCAGCCTGGGTGACAGAGCGAGATCCTAGCTCAAAAAAACAAAACAAAACAAAAAACTTCTAGAACTTTATGCCAATATAATTGAAAACTTAGATAAATAGACCAACTTCTTGAAAGACACAAATTTACAAAACTTCCTCAAGAAGAAATAGAAAATTTGAATAGCCTAATATCATATAAACATTTTGACTTCATAATTGAGAACCTTCTCACAGAAAAAATCCTAGGCCCAAATTGTTTTAGAGTAGTCCTCCCTTATCTTTGGGGGATACATTCCAAGACCCCCAGAGGGTGCCTAAAACCATAGATAGTACTGAACCCTATATATAGTATGCTTTCTCTATCCGATAATCAAGATGTCTTCTAAGTGACTAACAGGTAATGTATAAAGGGTGGATATGCTGGACAAAGAGCTAATTCACATCCCAGGTGGGACAGAGCGGGATGACCAGAGATTTCATCATGCTTCTTAAAATAGCATGCAATTTAAAACTTATGAATTATTTACCTCTGGAATTTTCCATTTAATATTTTCAGATCACAGTTGGCCATGGGTAACTGAAACCACATAAAGTGAAACCATGGATAAGGGGGGACTACTGTGCTTATGAGTTCTATCAACCATCAGAAGAGAATGGATATCCATTCATCCCCTTTCATATGTAATATAAAAAATATGGGCACCACAAGGGATTTGTGAACGTGATGTACAAAAAGATGTGGGTTTGAAAAAAAAAATCCCCAAAATAAAAAGGGGCTCTGTGTATTAACCTGCGTCTTGGGTAGTTGGGTAGCATCATCCTGGATATGGTACCCATATCTTTACATTGGCCTCATGCCTTTAACCAATAACCTAATACTTGACCATGTCATGGACCTAAATCTTCAACCCAAGAATCTCAGCCTAAATGCTAAATGCAGTCCTCTTTATTGGTAAGAAACATTGCAAATCTAGGGAAATATATTTATATGCACATATGTACATATTCATGCACATACATACATATATATACATATGTGTGTATTGTATATGTGTGTTTGCAAATATATACATTTTTATTTTATGTTAATTACCTTTATAACCTTCTATTGCTTGATTTGGGTAGAATTCTTCCCTTCCCCTTCCCTGCCTGCTTCCCTCCCTGTATGCATAGCTGAGGATCTCCATGCTGCATGATTGGGGTTAATTGCGCACGCTCATGCATGCACACACAGCATGCAGGTGATAACACTCCCTTCATAATTTGCTTCATTACCTGGCTTACCGGTTACTGTCTTATAGCCAATATACTGATCCATTTCATTTTTATTTGTCTCTACCTGCCAATGTTGGCCAGTCTAACAGCATTCTGTGTTCCTTATTTTACAGATGAGTTTCCTAGGTTAAGAGAAGCAGGGGCCTTTGCCCAAATCTACCATTCACTAGTAGGCATCCCCTTTCATATGTAATGAAAGGGCCACTAGGCCCCTGTGGACTGCATGCTGTATTCTCTCTTCCAGCATTCAACCAAGGCTTGTCCTCCTCAGCTATAGTCCAAAACCATTTTCCTTCATCAAAATGTATCTGTCCTACCTAATTCTGTCAAACACTTTTGTGCTATGAAGCAGAATTAAAACTAATAGTATAATCAGTAACGTGCATTTTCACATGAGGATGTAATACTAACCCCCAGAGGGAGAGACAGAAGATGATTTGCTGACCACATTACAGGTGTAGGTGTTGGGGACTGTAGTGGGAGGACAGAAGAGATCCAGTCACTCGAGGATAAGCCACTCTGCTGCATCTGAAGATCATGCCTTTAGGCTCCTGGGAGTAACTGATGTTGAAAAGTCCCAGGCTTAGCAGGTCCTCCCCACCTCCTCTCTTCCAGGAAACTCAGTCCCATAGCCAGACAGCTCTGTTACCCAACACCCAGCCTGGGAGCGGCCAGCCACCCAGTTTATGCTGTCGGTGAGCTCATTAGAATGAATGAGATGAGTCAACATTCACACAAAGACCTTCTGGCCTGCAATCTGAGAAGAGGTTTAGGAAGAACAAAGCAAGGGGGAGAAATGTAACCAAGAACTATCTCTTTATTGCTTTTGAGTTGTTTAAGGGGATTTTAAGGGATTAAGGCTAAAGAAATGTTGACTGTAGGGAGAGGAGCAGGGTATCAGTTGAACAGAATAGAGGCCTTTGTGCTGACTAAGAGGAGAAACACATGAAAAGAATATCTCAGCAGCCTGGCTGCTCGCAGTGGGAGGGGACTAGAAGTCAAAGGTGAATAAGAATGCCAGGTTTTCAGCCTATAGGGAGAAGTCAAGGCATAGGGACCTGTAGGGTCCCTGTTGGTTAGGAGTAGTCGGCTGAGGACTACCAGAGTTCCCCTGGCCCCTGCCTCCAATCTCCTCCCAAGTTTTTTTTCTTAGATGGAGTCCCACCCTGTCTCCCAGGTTGGAGTGCAATGGCGCAATCTCAGCTCACTTCAACTTCTGCCTCCTGGGTTCAAGCAATTCTCCTGCCTCAGCCTCCTGAGTATCTGGGATTACAGATGCCTGCCACCAAGCCCACTGATTTTTGTATTTTTAGTAGAGATGGGGTTTCACCATTTTGGCCAAGCTGGTCTCGAACTTCTGACCTCAGGTGATCCACCTGCCTTGGCCTCCCAAAGTGCTGGGATTACAGACATGAGCCACCGCGTCTGGCCTTCCTCCCAAATTCTTGACTGAAACCCTAGGAGGAAACTCACCACAAGCACTGAACACAAAGAAGGGCTAAGCCCTGGGAGACATGGAGGCAATGTGCCAGGAAACCCAGGGAACCAAAGGGTCACAAACAACTTCAGTGAGGCATATAAGATAAATCTTAGAGTATGATAGGCTCCATCCCGTTCCTTTCTTCTCTTTTCTCAGTTCCTACTTCTCCGTGGGACTTTCTGTTTCTATCATTGTATCCCCCATGTCTGCCCGTCTTGATCCTCTCCCTCTTTCTCATTCACGTCTGTTGCTGTGTTATCCTCTGGATATGCTCCCCTGCCATGGATACTATGGCTGCAACCCCCACAACTCCCTCAGATGGATGCATAACCAAGAGGGGATTTCCACTGATGAGAAATTTCCTCACCAGCCCCTTCTCTTTCCCCACCTGCTGCACACTCACAGTCAAAGGCATAAAGAACAGACAAGGGCTCTGGGCAAAGGAATGATTTATGCTCTTCTTTCAAGTAAGCAGCCTCAGAAAGCCCAATAATACTTTCTATTTTTATCCTTCACCAGATGTTACCCTCCCATTCTTCCAGCAATCCTGCCAGGTAGAGTTTACCTTCATTGGAGAAATTCATCATAGCTGTGGAGGCAGCACGTTGGGGGAGGGGATGCCTTACTTTTTCCCTCCGTATAGACCTGACCGCCTTGGAACTATCCATATTCATTTCCTTTTTTAAAGCCTGCTCAGGACTTCTCTTATTGCTGGAAGTTCTGTCTGATTGGTCCTGCCATGATCAACTCCGCCTTCCCTCTGTACCATTCATTCAAAGACATGGGTTGAGGCTCTGGCCCTGCCTCTAGGAAGCTGTGTGGGCTGGGGATGAGGGCTGCTTACCTCCCTTGACTCTTTTTCTCAACTTTCAGATGATGAACTGTGAGGGAATTGTTAAGACTATAACTCTAGCTGGAGTTTCATGTGACTCCTTGGAGGGCAGGGACATTTAAATCACCTGGGAAGCTTAGTAAAGCATCATTCATTCTTATCCAGGATGTGCGTCAGAATAACTCATGAAGTTTTTAAAACTTAATTTCACATAGACATTGCTCCATTCCAGAAAATTCTGATGCCATGGTTTTGAGGCAGGGCTCAGACATTTTTCTTTCTAAACTTAGAAAGATTATTCCTAATTGATTGACAGACCAAATGACATAGATCGCCTTGCTTGTGTCTCCAATACCAAGTGAAACGGATGTATCTAATTATTATCTCACTATTAAGTTCGCCTGAACAACCACAAGTACCAAAGAGGATAAATCTTGACAGAAAAAAGAAATCCACAGGCTCCCTCTTCTAGCCCCTGATCTTTTACTGGAAACTTGGGTAATGTTTCAAACTGCAACAGCCAGAGCCAAAGACAATCTATACTCAAGCTCAGAGAATTTAGTTTATCCACTCTGATAAAAGCTTTAATAGCAGAAGTCAAGGAGAGCAACAGCCGGATGCATGACATAGGACATAAGAAAGCAGCTTCTCCGTTTCCTCTGTGTTGTAATTTCTTGCGAATGGATTGGAAGGAATTTGTCAGGTATTGAGGGTCTGTAGTGAGGTGGATGGAGGTGGGTTGGAGTGAAGTTGATCTCCAGGAGTGAAATTTATCTTAAAGAATAGGCTGCAAGTCAGGGTGGAAATGGGTAGGTAGTGCATACTCAGTTCATTGTGGCTGAGACTAACATTTCCCGGGCCATGAGATGTCGATCCTTAGAGGGTTTTTTTGTTTGGTTGGTTTTGGTTTTGGTTTTGGTTGGTTTGTTTGTTTGTTGGAAACAGAGTCTCACTGTCACCAGGCTGGAGCGCAGTGGCACTATCTTGGCTCACTGCAACCTCCGCCTCCCAGATTCAAGGGATTCCCCTGCCTCAGCCTCATGAGTAGCTGGCATTACAGGCACGTACCACCACGCCCAGCTAATTTTTGTATTTTTAATAGAGATGGGGTTTCACTATGCTGGCCAGGATGGTCTCGAATTCCTGACCTTGTGATCCATCCACCTCGCCCTCCCAAAGTGCTGGGATTACAGGCATGAGCCACCGCGCCAGGCCTGATCCTTAGAATTTTGTCCATGCATCTCCGCCTATTTGGGTTCATGCTCCTTTCTATGAAACTCTAGGACTTTCACAAATGCATCAGCCTCAAGAGGAAAGCTAAGGAGAGAGTGGCAGGGGGTGATTCAGAGACATGAACAGGGACCTCATTTGATAAGGCCTTTAGATTAGGATAAAGCATGTTCACCTTAAAATATTTATGTTAGTACAGTTTCAGTAGGATTTAATGTGCTCCGATTTATGTTTCTAAAAGAATATTCTAACTGCTGCATAGAGAATAGAGTGTAGGGGAATGGCAAGAGCAGAAGGGATACCTTTTAGAAGGCATGGGCCGGGCACGGTGGCTCACGCCTGTAATCCCAGCACTTTGGGAAACCGAGGAGGGTGGATCACCTGAGGTCAAGAGTTTGAGACCAGCCTGGCAAACATGGCGAAACCCTGTCTCCACTAAAAAAGCAAAAAAATTAGCTGAGTATGGTGGCTCACACCTGTAATCCCAGCTACTAGGGAGGCTGAAGCAGGAAAATAACTTGAACCCGGGAGGCAGAGGTTGCAACGAGCCAAGATCGCACCACTGCACTCCAGCCTGGGCGACACAGCAAGACCGTCTCAAAAAAATAAATGAAAGAAAGCTTTGCAGATGTCCAGGCTGGAGAGTCTGGTGTCTTCGACCAGAGTGGTGAGATGTGGAAATATTTTTGAGATATTTTTATCAGACTTACTGATGGATGGGATATGAAGAGTGAGGAAGAAAGAAATCAAGGGTGATTTCTATGTTATACTTGAGGAACTGGTGGCAGGTATAATTTACCGTAATGAAGAAAACCTAGGGAGGACAGACTTGGGTGGGTGATAGGAACATAGAGAATGATGAGTCCCATTTTGACCATATTAAATTTGAGATATACTTAACTTGTCAAGTGGAGATATCAAGTAGATAGTACAATATATGTCTGTAATTATCATGATAGGCCAGGGCAAGAGGCGTGAATTTCAGGTTCATTAGCATATAAATAAGGTTTAAAGGTATAAAGTACATTATCTGTAGTGAGAGTACAGGCATCAAAGAGATGTAAACTTGGGCTGCAGCTCTGGTTCATGCCACAATTTCAAACAGACCAAAGGGTCCATATTGGCCAGAGTCCAGTTGAGAGACCAAAACCGCACTCATTATTTAAATAGATAGAATATAATATCTTTATATTGTTAATATCATAATTGTTAACTAAACACAGTGTTGTCAACTAGCTTACAGAAAGGGTACAAACACCAATATTAAGTTATCATAGACATAGCAACTGCAGTAAGCAGCTACCATCTCTAAGACTTAGGGAACCAAAAGAAGACACTGGAGTATTGAAAACTTAGAAGCTTAGATAAGGGGCTCCACAGAGCTAAAACTCAGGCCTCTGAGCTGATGTTCCTGCCCTACTAGGGCTCTTATCTCTGAGGTGGGTACAATGAGGCTTGTTCTTCAAATATTGAACAAAGTGCAAACTAGCATCAGCTTCTGCCAACAGAAGGAATTGCTGCTGCCGGGATAAAGAAGCCTCCCTGGGATGATGCTCACAGGCATCAGAAGAAAACCAGCTCTAGTGCTTTATATTGGCAGAGGCTAAGAAGGGAGCCAGTAGGCAAAGAAAAAATGTAGTTTACAGAGTCCCAATCCTAGTATCACAAAGCTGAGTACTGAAGGAGCTGACAATAACTTACTCACGGACACTCTTCTACATATACGTGAATATTCATACAACAAAACAATTCTGTGTTTCCTTACTCACAGCAACTATTCAGATACAGATCTTCTTACTACCCCAAAGAAAGAGATGCCAAGCCCAATGGTCATGACAGTCTTCTCTGACATATGTTAATTACTTCTCAAATGTATTCAAAATCTTATTTGAATATTCTGTTATCTAAGTACTAAATTGTGAAGTTATCGTCTAACAAAATTTGTATATAATAGTAAGGGAGGCCGGGCATGATGGTTCATGCTTGTAATCCCAGCACTTTGGGAGACTGAGGTAAGAGGATTGCTTGAGCCTAGGAGTTTGAGACCAGCTTGGATAGCATAAAGGGATCCCATCTCTAATGAATGAATGAATGAATGAATGAATGAATGAATGAATGAATAAAAATAATAAAGGAAAGGATGAGAAAGAAGAAGAAAATAATATGTACACACACACACAAATGAGAAAGCAAATATGCACAGCTGTTACAGTCTGAATTCTGTAAATGGTTACAAGGCTGTAGCTGACATTCATGAACTTCCTTCTTCTACTACTCATCTTGTTTTCTTTGTCTTCAGCCAGAACCTCAGCTGATCAGGGTCCCTTACCTGGTAGAATAGCACAGATCTTCATTCTTGAAAGGTCTGAATCTTCAGTGTCTTTGACATTTTTGTTTGCTGAAGTTTTCTATTACCTTTTACTATTGAACATGAAAGTAAAGTCATGTGCCACATAATAACATTTTGGTCAGCAATGGATTGCATATATGGCAGAGGTTCCATAAAATTATAATAATGAATTTTTACTGTACCTTCTTCTATGGTTAGATATGTCTAGACATACAAATACCCTTGTGTTACAATTGCCTATGGTATTGAGTTCAGTAACATTCTTTTTTTTTTTTTTTTTTTGAGACAGAGTCTCGTTCTGTCACCAGGCTGGAGTGCAGTGGCGCAATCTTGGCTCATTGCAACCTCCGACTCCCTTGTCCAAGCAATTCTCCTGCCTCAGCCCCTTGAGTAGCTGGGCTTAAGGCACATGCCACCATGCCTGGCTAATTTTTGTATTTTTAGTAGAGACGGGGTTTCACCATGTTGGCCAGGATGGTCTCGATCTCCTGACCTCGTGATCCGCCCGCCTTGGCTTCCCAAAGTGCTGGGATTACAGGCGTGAGCCACTGTAGCTGGCCGAATACAGTAACATTCTTACAGGTTTGTAGCCCAGGAGCAATAGACTATACCATATAGCCTAGGTACATAGGTGTATTAGGCTATAACATCTAGGTTGATGTAAGCACACTCTGTTACGTTCACACAAAGATGAAATTCCCTCACAAATTTCTCAGAATGTATCCCCATCTTAAGCAACACAAACTTGTACTTAGAGATACGTCAATGAGTCTTTTATGTTCCAAACACTGACCTTCATGTTCCTGTTGTGTGGCCACAATTCAATTCTTTCTTGGTAACCAAGGTCAATTACTCTATCTCCACAAAAGAAGAGTAATACTCTTCCTTGTCTCTTGGGTCTTTGGCATGAGAAGCTCAAAGTGGCCAAACAGTTTCATCTAGGAAGCCAATGGAATTATAAATGTGTCTCCTGGGGGAAGCATTCTTTTAGGGGGAATAAAAATTTCAAAGTCAACAGATCTCAGGCTGGGCATGGTGGCTCATGCCTGTAACCCTAGCACTTTGGGAGGCTGAGACGGGCAGATCACCTGAGGTCAGCAGTTCGAGACCAGACTGGCAGATATGGTGAAACTCTGTCTCTACTAAAAATATAAAAATGAGCCAGGCGTGGTGGTGTGTGCCTGTAATCCCAGCTACTTGGGAGGCTGAGGCAGAAGAATTGCTTGAACCCAGGAGGCGGAGGTTGCAGTGAGCTGAAATTGTGCCATTGCACTCCAGCCTGGGAGACAAGAACAAAACTCCATCTCAAAAAAAAAAAAAAAAAAAAAAAAAAAAGATCTGAAAATTTTGGAAATGAGAAACAAATTCTACAAGTGGGCTATTAGATATAATAGTAAGAGGACTCACTCCCATTTCTACCTCTTGATTTTCAGACCTATGTATTCTGGCAATGGGAGAGATAGAAACATAAATTGATCTCCAATTCAAAGTATATAACTCTTTCCATAATATATAATCCTAACCGTTTTATGTATTTATGTGCCGAAGAGTTTTTTTTCTCTCCTTGGTCAACTGGTAATAAGGAGTGCATGAAACCACTGGAGTATACTGATGGAGAGAAGGCAATGCAGCAGAAACTGATGTTGGAAAGAGTCTGGGGATCAAAAGCCTCAAAAGGAAAAACAGTTTGCATAGCCGACTGGACTTCCTGCAGAGCCTTTGCTTGCTTTGATCATCATTCAAAATTTGTAGCCTTCCATATTACTTGGTAAATGTGTCTAAATAGCACATTCAAATGTGGTAGATATTATTTGTAACACTCAGAAAAGCCCACAAAGCACTGTGTCTCTTTTATTGTGGTAGGTGGTACACAGTATGGTAACTCATCTTTCACCTCGGGGATAGCCTGATGTGCTCCAGAACCTTCACTGGAGTGACAATTCCTGAATTTCCGTGAGGTTTATTTCTTACTCTCTGATTTGCATAAGTCTTATTAAGGCATCTAAATTACTGCTAATTCTAGTTCACCAGATCAACATAATGTTAACAAGATTGCAGACCAGTGTGATATCAAGATGATCGAGGTGTCTCCAGCATGTAATATGGCGCAGAGCAGAACTGGTGAAGCCCTGAGGCAAATTTGTGAAGGTATGCTGTTGGCCCTGTGGGATAGAAGCAAGCTGCTTCTGATGGTCCTCACAAATTGGTACAGGGAGAAAAGTATTCGCTAGGTCAGTAGTTACGTGCCAGGTAATAGGAGCTATATTGATTCTTTTTTTCTGGTAAAGTTTCTATATATAGAACCACAACTTGGAATAACTACCTGATAAAGTTTATGATAATGTACAGTCATTCTCCAATATCTATTTGCCTTCTGCATGGGCCAACAGGAAAGGTAGATGTGGCTTCATCACCTCAGCATCTTTTAAGTCTTTGATGGTGGTGCTAATCTCTGTAATTCTCTCAGAAATATGGTATTATTTTTCTGTTTACTATCTTGATAGAGTAAGTTCCAGTGGCTTCCATTTGATTCTCCCAACCATCATGGTCCTTACTCCATGGGTCAGACAACCAAGACTGGTACTCTTCTAGTTACTAAATATGTCTATCCAATTTACATTAATTAACTGGGGAAATAACTACACAATTGGTCCATGGACATATTGGGCCATCTGTGATTTGAAATTGATTTAAGAGTCCATATGTCACCTGGCCATAATAGCCCTTATTTTATTGGTGGCACTGTGGAATTTTGAATCTCCAGAAATCAGCATCAATTTAGAGATAGTGCCTAGTAATTCCTGAAAGCTCTGGGTAATTCCCTTTTTTCAGCAAGTGAGAAATTCTATTAAATGATTCTTACAATCATTCTAGGAAATGGCAGAAAGCTTTTTGGGAGAAGTCTCCAGTAGGTACTTCAGCATAATCCAACACACATGATGCCACTGTGTGCCTGGACACTAGCATCCCATTTTCCACTGGCAAGAAATGCAAGGCTGTGTGACTGAACCAATTCCAAAATACCATCTTTGAGAGTCTGTTTCCAGAGATCATTTTTGCTGCCAATTTCTGTATGTCAGTGACCATCCAGATGACACAATCTGCACTATTACATAAATAGAAAAAAGATAATGTTAAAAATGCTACCTAGGTGTACATTTATTAACTAGGTAACTAGAAGGGTAAATCCTAACCTTAAAGGCATCAAAAATATAAGAATTACAGAAAGCTCCTATCATTCTCAGGGCTGAAGGAACGTAAAAAAGAGGCTGGAAGTATTAATGCTTAAAAACTTAGAAGAAGGGCACCAAAGAGCCAAAACTCAAAGCTCTAAAGAGGTACTACCTAGCTGGTGTTGATATCTCTGAGCTCAGAGGAGGGTCCCTGTGAGCATAGGAACTAGACATTTAAGGAGGGGACACCAGGCAGCTGGTGCTGGTGTTTCTGAATGAGACATTATAAAGCTGATTCTGCAAGTATTAGAAAAACTACAAACTAGATTTAGCTGCTGCTATTGTAATAATCCCAACCCCTTCCTTTCATTATTCCTGACTTGGAGTTTTCCCTATTGCATAGATTAAGTAATTTTTGTTTTGTTTTGTTTTATTTTGTTTTGTTTTGAGACAGGGTCTAGCTTTGCCACCCAGGCTGGAGTGCTGCAGTGCAGTGGCATGACCATGGCTCCCTGCAGTCTCAACCTCCCAGGCTCAAGCGATCCTTTCACCTCAGCTTCCTGAGTAGCTGGGACTAGAGGTGCATGCCACCACACCCAACTATTTTTGTATTTTTTGTAGATACGGGGTTTTGCCATGTTCCCCAGGCTGGTCTCAAACCCTGGGCTCAAGTGATGCATCCACCTCTGCCTCCCAAAGTGCTAGGATTACAGGCATGAGGCACCACACCCAGCCAGATTAAGTAATTTTCTAGTAGGATCTTCGTTTGTTTCATTCCTGGGGATATTGTGATCAATTAGCCACTACCAAAATGGGGTCAAAATACCTTAATGCTTACTCTACTACTGTTTCCCATTACTATAAATGTGCATACCTTGTCTCTGGTAGTTAAAGTCTGCCACTTGATATCTACTATACCCAAATCTCATCATCTTACTGAAATCTCAACTGTGCAAGTTCTATTGTCATATATACCACTAAGTTTTAAACACTGAGTTCCCCTCATGCATATCTTTCTCAATTTCTTAGTGAAAATTGTGTCCCCTGACTTTCTAGGGTGATATAGTAGAGAGAGAGATTCAGGCGATAAAACTATCCCAACACTTTCGTCCTCTTTGTATTCCTTTTTTTTGCATATGTCACGGATGTTGTAGCATCTCAAACTCATAAAATTATTGTTGAGTCCAAAATTCAATGAACTAAGTAAACTGTTGCACTTTCAGCTACTTAAGTAAACATATAAAATACAGAACCTCGGGTAAGAGCACTCATGCCAAATTTAGCCTGATATAAATTTGCAATCTATTCCTTGGAATCATTCCCACATATACTCTTCATGTTACTGTCAATTTATATTTGCAAAATACTGGAGTTTTTTGGAATTACAAGTTCATAAATCAAACTTCATGTTTGTCCCCTAGAGCATTAAGAGATAAGACCCTTATTATAGGTAGAGGAAACAAAGGATAGTTGGGATGTGTCATGATATTGTTACAGGGTCGTCAAGCAATGAAAAGCTATTCTCCTCAGATGTTAGAGTGCAGGTTATATCAACTGGAAAATAGAAGATCAGAATGGCTTAGAGTTTCAAGATTCTCAGCTTCATCTGACTCTACCCAGATATCCCCCCTCCAAGTCTCAGGGTCCTACTACTTTCCAATCAATGCCCTGATATTCACGCAAGAGATTTGATAAGGCTGTAGTTTATAGTTACATAATTCTTCAAACTGCACTCTTCAATTTTGCATCAGTTTTCAGGGAAGTCAGTCCTGTGACTATAAGAAATGAGATTCCTTTTTAAAACTTGTTATTATTCACATGATTGTCAGTGTGCAAGAAATGAGATTCCTTAAGGCTGCCATATAAACTTTCTGGTTCTCTGACAATAACTTGATCCAGGAGTTCATAGCCCAAAACTTGTTATTTTCGTTCTATAAGCATTCCAATATACTCTGAAGCAACCATCCTACTTCATAGTCTTTGTAGCCATTATTACCATCATAAATGTCAAGTACTATAATTGTTAGTAAGCACTGACAACAAACACAGATGATAGTTGGATTATTTGCATTACCACTACATGCTGTGAATTACTATCTTCCCATTTGTCACTGGCAAGGACCTCAGCACTGCATTCAAGTTCAAGAACAGGACCCAAACAATATTGTAGCTTTGAAAGTTTGCTTCCTGGGACCATTCCTGGAAACAGAAACCACACCAGTTATTGTGGCAGGGAGAATTTAATATAAAGAATTGCTAACCAAGTATTGGAGAACTGAAAAAGCAAAAAGGACATATTGAGATATCATGAAAGTAATAGCTCTAGAGAACTACAAACCACTGCTTAATGAAATAAAAAAGGACACAAACAAATGGAAGAACATACCATGCTCATAGATAGGAAGAATCAATATCGTGAAAATGGCCATACTGCCCAAGGTAATGTATAGATTCAGTGCCATCCCAATCAAGCTACCAATGACTTTCTTTACAGAATTGGAAAAAACTGCTTTAAAGTTCATATGAAACCAAAAAAGAGTCTGCATTGCCAAGACAATCCTAAGCCAAAAGAATAAAGCTGGAGGCATCACACTACCTGACTTCAAACTATACTACAAGGCTACAGTAACCAAAACAGCATGGTACTGGTACCAAAACAGAGATGTAGACCAATGGAACAGAACAGAGCCCTCAGAAATAATACCACACATCTACAACCATCTGATCTTTGACAAACCTGACAAAAACAAGAAATGAGGAAAGGATTCCCTATTTAATAAATGGTGCTGGGAAAACTGGCTAGCCATATGTAGAAAGCTGAAACTGGATCCCTTCCTTACACCTTATACAAAAATTAATTCAAGATGGACTAAAGTCTTAAATGTTAGACCTAAACCATAAAAACCCTAGAAGAGGGCCGGGCGCGGTGGCTAAAGCCTGTAATCCCAGCACTTTGGGAGGCCGAGACGGGCGGATCACGAGGTCAGGAGATCGAGACCATCCTGGCTAACACGGTGAAACCCCGTCTCTACTAAAAAGTACAAAAAACTAGGCGGGCGAGGTGGTGGGCGCCTGTAGTCCCAGCTACTCGGGAGGCTGAGGCAGGAGAATGGCGTAAACCCGGGAGGTGGAGCTTGCAGTGAGCTGAGATCCAGCCACTGCACTCCAGCCTGGGCGACAGAGCAAGACTCTGTCTTAAAAAAAAAAAAAAACAAACAAACCTAGAAGAAAGCCTAGGCAATACCATTCAGGCCATAGGCATGGGCAAGGTCTTCATGATTAAAACACCAAAAGCAATGGCGACAAAAGCCAAAATTGACAAATGGGATCTAATTAAACTAAAGAACTGCCATCAGAGTGAACAGGCAACCTATAGAATAGCAGAACATGTTTTACAATCTATTCATCTGACAAAGGGCTAATATCCAGAATCTACAAAGAACTTAAACAAATTTACAAGAAAAAATCAAACAACCCCACCAAAAAGTGGGCGAAGGATATGAACAGACACTTCTCAAAAGAAGACATTTATGCAGCCAAAAGACACATGAAAAAATGCTCATCATCACTGGCCATCAGAGAAATACAAATCAAAACCACAATGAGATACCATCTCACACCAGTTAGAATGGCGATCATTAAAAAGTCAGGAAACAACAGGTGCTGGAGGGGATGTAGAGAAATTGGAACACTTTTACACTGTTGGCGGGACTGTAAACTAGTTCAACCATTGTGGGAGACAGTGTGGCGATTCCTCAAGCATCTAGAACTAGAAATACATTTGATCCAGCCATCCCATTACTGGGTATATACCCGAAGGATTATAAATCATGCTGCTACAAAGACACATGCACATGTATGTTTATTGCGGCACTATTCACAATAGCAACGACTTGGAACCAACCCAAATGTCCATCAATGATAGACTGGATTAAGAAAATGTGGCACATATACACCATGGAATACTATGCAGCCATAAAAAGGGATGGGTTCATGTCCTTTGTGGGGACATGGATGAAGCTGGAAACCATCATTCTGAGCAAACTATCGCAAGGACAGAAAACCAAACACTGCATGTTTTCACTCATAGGTGGGAACTGAACAATGAGAACACTTGGACACAGGGTGGGGAATGTCACACACTGGGGTCTGTCGTGGGGTAGGGGGAGGGGGGAGGGATAGCATTAGGAGATAAACCTAATGTAAATGATGAGTTAATGGGTGCAGCACACTAACATGGCACATGTATACATATGTAACAAACCTGCGCGTTGTGCACAGGTACCCTAGAACTTAAAGTATAATAATTTAAAAAATGAAAAAAGAAAGTAATAGCTCCAGAAAGCAGCAACCACCTAGGATGGGATAATTAAAGGAAGAGTATTAGTACTGGGATGTGCAAATTTGAAGAAGAGTTCTACAGAGCTGGCACCAGGATGTCTGAGAAAGAGGCATTGCTGTTCTGGTGCTGTGCCTCAAGACCTCAGAGAAGGAACCACAAGGGGCTGAGAATCAGATTGCTGAAGAGGATGCATCCATCACCTGGGACTTGCTAGTGTCATTTCATGGGCACAATGAAGCTGATTCTGAGAATATGGGGGAAAATGCACCTGAAAACCAGCCACTGCCACTGGAACCAACTGTGGCTTCCAGGGTGAGAAAATGCTGACGTGATGACGCTGACAGGAAAAAGGAGCAAACAGGAAGGAGCAGATCCCTTTCCTTCCCTCAACCTCCCAGCCTCCCACTGGCACCCCTCTGGGCAAAGTCTAATGGAGAGCAAGCTGGCAAAGCAGACATGTGGTGTGCAGGCTCTCAGGCCCAGCTCCCAGAGCAGAGTATATACAGGTACACTGAAAATGGGCAACAGCAGCTAAATAAAATGGAACACGGGAGACCCAATATAGGAGACCTGGGAAGGCACTTCTGAAATGACAGTGAAAGGAAGCTCTGAAGTAACAGTGCAGTCTCTGTTTACCCATTCTTCTGATTTTGAACCCCTGAAGTTTAAGAACATAGTTTACAAAGATGAAATACCCTTTGAACAGCAGGGAAGTGGGAGAAGATAAGTGGACAAAGGTAAAAGTTTCTTCAGCTGCTGGAGCGAGATAAAAAGAGACTGTTAACATGTAAGTAGTTTTCATTCTTACGACACATGCAAAGCACTTCTTACAATGCTTGGCATGTAGCAAGCACTCAACAAACATAAAATACTGTTTATTACTATGAGTAGTAAGTAGTAGAAGTTATAGAAAATACCTGATACCAGATGGGCTCCCAGTAAATGATGATTATTCCTACTGTTGATATTTGTATATGACAGCGCATAAAACTTTAGAAAAAAGAGCCCATCAAAAGGATTTATACAGCCATAAAAAGGATTGAAATCATGTCCTTTACAGCAACGTGGATGCAGTTGGAGGTCGTTTTCCTAAGCGAACTAATGCAGAAACAGAAAACCAAATATCGACGGGTACAGTGGCTCATGGCTGTAATCCTAGCACTTTGAGAAGCTGCAGCAGGAGGATTACTTGAGCCCAGGAGTTCAAGACCAGACTGGGCAACATAGTGAGTAAGACTTTGTATCTAAAAATAAATAAATAAAATCTAAAAAAGGAAAAACAAACAAACAAAAAACAAGTATTGTGTGTGCTCACTTAAAAGTGGGAGCTAAATCTTGGGTTCACATGGACAAACAGATGGGAACAATAGATACTCGGGACTCCAAAGGGAGGGGGGAAAGGGCTGAAAAACTTCCTATTAGATACTGTGTTCACTATCTGGCTGATGAGATCGACAGTAGCCCAAACTTCAGCACCACAAAACATATCTTTCTTTTTTCTTTGAAACAGGGTTTCACTCTGTCACCCAGGCTGGAGTGCAGTGGCAATCATCACAGCTCACTGCAACCTCAACCTCCTAGGCTCAAACAATCCTCCCACCTCAGCCTCCCAAGTAGCTGGGATCACAGGCATGCACCATCACACCTCGCTAATTGTTTAATTTTTTGTAAAGATGGGGGGGGGGGGTCTCACTTGGTTGCCCAGGCTGGTCTTGAACTCCTGGCTTCAAGCAATCCTCCTGCCTCAGCCTCCCAAAGTGCTGGGATTACAGGAATGAGCTACTGCACCTAGCCAATATATCCTTGTAACAAACTTGCACATGTACCACCTGAATCTAAAATATAAACTGAAATTTTAAAAATATATATTTAGTAGAATCTTCAGATGTGTCAATCTGAAGAATCCCAGATCCATCCACTTTTATCCTTCCTTTAGCCATAAACTTACATCGTGGCAGGCAGAATAATGATCCCAAAAGATGTCCACATCCTAATCTCTGGAATCTGTAAGTCATTTTACATAGTAAAAGGGACATTGCAGATGTGATTAAGGATCCTGAGAGGGGGAAGGTATCTTGGATTATCCAGGTGGGCCCAATCTGATTACATGAGTCCTTCAAAATGGAGAGCCCTCCCAGGCTGCAATCAGAGGGACATGTGATTAAAGAGCCAGAGATATAGCAGTGTGAGAAGGACTAAACCTGCCACTGTCAGCTTTGAAGACATAGGAAGGAGCCATAAACCAAGAAATGCAGAGTCTTCAGGAGCCGAAAGTCAAGGAAATGAAAATGGATTGTCCCAAAGGGCTCCAGAGAGGGATGCAGCCCTGCTGACAGCTAGACTCTGCTTGATGACACCTGTGTTGGAATTTCATCCTACAGAACTGTACAATAATAAATTTGTGCTGTTTTAAGCCACTAAGCATGTCAGAAGTTTAGCAATAGAAAACTAATGCAAGCATTGTAGTTCCCTTTGCTCGCTTCCTGGCTACATTTGGGGATGAGTCCCTAATCTCAGCACTGAGCACTCAGTGCTCTGATGTCCCTATGCCCTGGGAATCAATTTTGGAAGTAAGCAAATGGTTACTTCTTTCCCATGTCCCCAACAGTGGGAGAGAGAGTCCCAGCTGAGCAGGCAAACAGGGACTCAAAGGGCTCATCACCAGGCTTTGTGATGACCTCAAAGGGATGAGCATGCTTTTGTTTTTTTGAAATGGAGTCTCACTCTGTTGCCCAGGCCAGAGTACAGCAGCATGATCTTCGCTCACTGCAACCTCCGCCTCCCAGGTTCAGGTGATCCTCCTGCCTCAGCTTCCTGAGTAGCTGGGATTACAGGCAACTGCCACCATGCTCGGCTAATTTTTATATTTTTAGTAGAGATGGGGTTTCACCATGTTGGCCAGGCTAGTCTCGAACTCCTGATCTCAAATGATCTGCCCACCTCAGCCTCCCAAAGTGCTGGGATTATAGGCATGACCACCGTGCCCAGTAAAGCATGCTTTTCAACAATAGTGTCTCCTCAGTTCACCTGAGCTCCATTTCCCTCCCGGGAACATCTGGGCACTTATCCCCCTTGTTCTGCACCACAGTGACAAAACATCTACCTTTAATTTATTAAAATGA
Source organism: Rhinopithecus roxellana (assembly GCF_007565055.1). Lineage (NCBI taxonomy): Eukaryota > Metazoa > Chordata > Mammalia > Primates > Cercopithecidae > Rhinopithecus > Rhinopithecus roxellana. The sequence continues at coordinate 8,173,425 of NC_044565.1, forward strand.
GACTCCTCCTTCCTGTGGCCTACAAGGCCTGTAAAGTCTGGCCTGCCTCACCAAGTTTCATTTCAACCTCTCCTTACCTCATCGCTATGCTCGAATCTCAGCAACTCCCTCCTGTGTATTTTCCAGATGACTCTTGTGATTTCCCACTGCAGGGCCTTTGCACCTGTCATCCCTCTGCCTGGAACAATCTCCCTGTTCTTCATGGGTGGCTACTTCTCATTCCTTACATCCCAACTCAAACGTCACCGCCACAGATCCCCTTTTCCCCAAGATGTTCTTTGTTAGGTCACTGTTCATTTGCTTCACAGCACTTATTACAATTAGAAGGGAATTTGCTTTGTGTTTATTCACTTGCCTTCTGTCCCCCTTGGAATGCAAGTTCCATGAGATCAGGGACCCTGTCTGGCTTGTTGGCTGCTCTTTTCTCAATGCCTGGAAGAGCGCCTGGCAGATCACTGACATGCAAAAAATGCCCGTGAAAGAGAGGAAGCCAGAGAAAATAGCCTAGCTATGTCCCCGGTTCCAGGATCCCTAACATCATCCAGGCTTTTCCCCAGGCCTGTCCTATTCTAGGTCAGAATTGGATGCCTCCCTTGCCTTCTGAAACTACTTCTTGGGGTTGTTTCTTGGCCTTGCCCTTGAGCTTTTAGTAGAGCAAGCGAATCTGGTTTTGTTGATGCTTCAATAATGACCCTGTTGTGTGAGTCTGGACCCAGGAGTATCATTGCTTGTGGGCAGGGTCCTATTCTGACTTTCAGTGGAGTGCTGAGTAGGCTGCCAGTTCTGGAGTCAGAGAACTGTGTTATGAATCAAGGCTATGCCACTTATCTTGTGTCTTAGTCCTCTCAGGCTGTCATAACAGAATGCCACAGACTGGTGGCTTAAACAACAGAAATTCATTTTCTCACAGTTCTGGAAGACAGAAGTCCAAGATCAAGGTGCCATCAGGGTTAGTTTCTAGCGAGGCCTCTCTTCCTGGCTGGTGGACAGCCACCTTCTCCCTGTGTCCTCACATGGTGTAGAAAGAATGAGTTCTGGTGTCTCTCTTCTTACAAGGACACGAGTCCCATTGGATTAGGACCCCTCCCTAATGACTTCATTTAACTTTAATGACCTCCCTAAAGGCCCTATCTCCAAATAGTCACAGTGGGAGTTAGGGCCTCGACATATGAATTTTGGGACACAATTCAGTCCATAAAATCTTGTGACTAATGCCCACTGCGCCTTGGTGGTCTTGCCTGTAAATTAAGGATGGTAACTCACTCCTCTTCAGAGTTACTGAGAGCATAAATAAGGCCAAGAAACTTTACTGTTCTGATTATTCAATACTGCACAGCAAGCTACCCAAAAACCTAGTGAATTAAAACAGCATTTTATTTTATTTTGTTTTTTTTAAGATAGAGTCTCACTGTGTCACCCAGGCTGGAGTGCAGTGGCACAATCTCAGCTCACTGTAACCTCTGCCTCCCGGGTTAAAGTGATTCTCCTGACTCAGCCACCCAAGTAGCTGGGATTATAGGCGTGTGCTACCATGTTTGGCTTATTTTTGTATTTTTAGTAGAGATGGGGTTTTGCCATGTTGTCCAGACTGGTCTCAAACTCTTGAGCTCAAGTGATCCACCTGCCTCGGCCTCCCAAAGTGTTGAGATTACAGGTGTGAACCACCATGCCTAGCCCTAAAACAGCATTTTTGTCCATGAGTCTGTGGTCCGGGCAGGGATTGGCAGGGACAGGTCATCTCTTCTTCATTCAGCATTATCTGGAGGGGTTGAAGGCTGCAGTCCTCTGAAGCTCACTCTTTCCCATGCTTGACACCTGAGCTGGGACGATTTGAGCATCTCTCTCTCACCCCATCTCTCCCCGTCTCTCTTGTTTCTCTTTTCTCTCTCTCCTCTCTCCTCTCTCTCTCTCATCTCTCTCTCTCTCTCCTCTCTCCTCTCTCTCTCTCATCTCTCTCTCTCCCTCCATCTCCCTCTCTCTCTCTCCCTCCATCTTCCTCTCTCTCTCTCTCTCACCCCATCTCTCTTGTTTCTGTAGAAAATGGCCTCAGGATAGCCAGACTTCTTAAACTTCAATACACACATCTCAAGAGAGAAAACCAGGTGGAAGTGATACTTATCACCTTTAAGACCAAGCCTTGGAAGTCAGGGATCATCACTACCCTGCATTCTATCAGCTGAGGCAGTCACAAAGGCCTGCCAGCATTCTAGGGGAGAGGAAATAGTCTCCACCTCTTTATGGGGGAGAGACAAGGCATATGAGACTGAAAATACTGTTGGAGCCATTTCTGGAAATTACAATGTGCTACAGGAGTCAAAATGTGACTTGCTTTGGACTCAGTGTCCAGATTGTAACCCCAGCCCTTGATGAGCCTTCTGTTCCTCATGAGAGCAGTGGAGTCTCATAGCTACCCCCAACCACCTGTCCGGCTGGGCCCAAAAGACATAGGGAACGGTTTCTAGCTCTGGAACCAGTGATCTCACATCTGTTTGTCTTCTTGGAGCTCTTGTGGTTTGTCACACTGCTGTTCATTCAGAAGCCTTTGAGGGATGAGAAACGTCTAGGATTGTTTTCTAGCTACAGTTTCTCATTCATCATATTACTTCCCTTGTCTCTGGTCAACATGGACATCCCATCTGAAAGACGTGGGCCTGGCTGTGTTGGCCTAAGGGCTGTAACTGGAGCCCAGGACTTTCTACACCCTCAGCGGGAGTCCTGTGCTCAGCCACGAGCAAATCCCTCCCTCCCCTGCTTTAGCTGGGGGACCCTCCTGAGCCCCCATGCTCAACTCCATCATCACCAGCCGGCTCACCATATCTTGCACAGGCTCCTCTGCCTCAAAGAAATGCCCTTTTAATGAGAGACCTAGTGGCCCCTGTGGCCATGCCGTCTCCTCCCCTGCTTCCTTCTCTTGCTTTCCTCTCCTCACTCACTTTCTCATTCTGCACCAGGCCTTATTCAACAATGGAGCCTTACCATACAGCCATAAAAAGAATGAAGCTGTGTCCTTTGCAGCAACATGGATGCAGCTGGAGGCCATTGTCCTAAGTGAATTAGTGCAGGAACAGAAAATCAAATACTGCATGTTCTCCATTATAAGTGGGAGCTAAACATTATACATGGATGCAAAGATGGGAACAATAGACACTGGGAACTACTGGTGGGGAGAGGGAGGAGGGCAAGGGTTAAAACGCTGTTGGGTACTTTGCTCAGTACCTGGGTAGTGGGCTCATTCATGTCTCATCCCTCAGCATCATGCAATCTATAACCAGGTAATAAACTCACACATGTACCCCCTAAATCTAAAATAAAAGTTAGAAAAGAGTGAAAAAAAAAAAAAAAAAAGCCAGGTGCAGTGACTCACACCTACAATGCCAGAACTGGACTTTAGAAGGCTGAGGCACGTGAATCATGAGGTCAAGCGTTTGAGACCAGCCTGGCCAACATAGTGAAACCCCGTCTCTACTGAAAATACAAAAATTAACTGGGTGTGGTGGTGGGTGCCTATAGTCCCAGCTACTCAGGAGGCTGAGGCAGGAGAATCGCTTGAACCCGGGAGGTGGAGGTTGCAGTGAGCCGAGATCATGTCACTGCACTCCAACCTAGGCAACAGAGCAAGACTCTGTCTCAAAAAAAAAAGGAAAAAACAAACAAACAAAAAAACACGGAATGTAGCCTTGACTCTTTCTGTTCTAGCTGCAGAGGGATCCACTGGAAGTGAGATACAACCTCCCATTCTAGGAGAAGTGGTGGCCTAGGGCCAAAGGGGCTGCCACCCCCTCTGGTTCCCTCTCTCCTGGGAACTCTGCTTGAACTGTGACAGACTCTGGGTCCCTGAGCACTCTGTCTCACCTCTGCCTGCCCTGACTCAGAAGAAAATCCGCTTTGGACCAGGCGCGGTGACTCACACCTGTAATCCCAGCACTTTGGGAGGCCAAGGCCGGTGGATCACGAGGTCAGGAGTTCGGCCAACATGGTGAAACCCCTTCACTACTAAAAACACAAAAATTAGCCAGGTGCGGTGGCAGGCGCCTGTAATCCAGCTACTCCGGAGGCTGAGGCAGGAGAATCGCTTGAACCCGGGGGTGGGGTGGTGACAGTGAGTCAAGATACTACCACTGCACTCCAGCCTGGGCGACAGAGTGAGATTCCATCTGAAAACAACAACAACAACCCGCTTTGTCCTTGAACTTTTTGAAAGGATCTCTGTAGATTTAAAGGCAGGCAACTGCTAGAAGGATAGCCTGAACAACTTTATGTAATTGATGTGTTTCTCTCCTACTCTGGCCACCTTCTGACTGAAGGTAGGCAGGTGCAGGGGCTGATAAGCCCAGGGTGAAGGGAAGGAGGTCCTCGCCTCCCGCCTCTCTTGAGTGACAGCTGATGGACTTCTCCTTGCAGATGGGGTGGGGCCGCCTTCTGGAGGACTAGGCCAGGTTCAAAGAACACGGTATTTCCGATGACCACCTTAGAGTGACTTCCAGCTGGAGTTTCCCAGCTATTGATCTGTGTGCAGTACTAACCTGATAATGTCAAGCAAGGCTAAGCTATGGAATAATTTTACAGAACAGGCTAGAAAAGGTAAATAGATACGAATGCTGCTCTGCCACCCATCGCCGGAGAACAGACTTTCCTGGGCTTTAGTTTCCTCACCTGTCAGGTGAAGCACTGGGAAGCAAGAAAAAGGACAAGCCATACTCAGGCTGGCAGGACAAAGGGCCCCGCCGCATGCGCTGGACGCCCCGTTCCCGACCTGAAATCCCTTCAGGAAACTGTCACCGAACTATTTCTTTACCGAAAGCTTTGCTTGCAGTGGATCTGGGGCGGGGGAGGGGTGGGAACTGCAGGTGGAGAGGGAGTTGGGGAGGGAAGTTCATAAACAGGCTGGCGCCACCCCTCCCCTCCCCTGGTGGCCGCCCCACTTGGAGGTCTGGGTGGGGTGCTCCTCCCGAGGGCACAGGCTGCCAAACTCCCACCCACCGCCGCCGGCGAAGCCCCCAGGAGACCACAGAGTAGAAGGAATTCAAAGGAGCCTTCTCAGGTACAGGTGTGTGCATTCCAGGCCTGCCAGCCGCCTCCCCCGCCGCCTTCCCGGGCCGTTTGTCCGAAGGCATTATGCAAAATAAAGCCGCCTTGTTTCCCGCGCCTGGTAACCCTGGGCTTCCCGGAGGCTTTCTTGGTGAGAGGGAGGATCCCAGAGCGGCGACCCGGCTGAATCACCGTGAGCCGCGAAGCTTCTTCCTGCCACTTGTTCTGGCCCACCTGGGAATTCGCAGTGGGGAGCAGAGGAAGATCAGACCCAGCTTCTACCTCAGCAAGTGTGGCCCCATAACGCCTGGGCAGCCCCTAGCCAGGGGACCGCGCCTCAAACACCTAGCACTGCGCGGGAGGAGATGGACCTGCGCCGCGGCGGCGCGGGCGGGGGATTGGAATTCAGTCCGCGGACCAACTAGCAGGAAGAGGAGTTCTATGTCGGGCCTCTAGGTGGCGCGATTCTTCCTGAGGACGCGTGGGTGAAACCCTGGCTGGGCCTGCGGCTGTGGCATAGAGTGAGGCGTGGGAAGGGTACAGGGCACAGAGTAGAGCCACTTTTCCAAGTGAATGAAGCCCCACTAGAGCTAACAGCCCAGAGACTAAAGGTCCCCGAACTGGATTTCAGCACCTAGAGAGGCATAACAGTGGGGCAGAAAAGCCAGGGTCCTAGATCTGGTTCCAGGATGTCCCCTACTGGTGGGCTCCCTTGTCTACTCATTGATTTCCTAGAGCACCCCCGCCCTCTCTCTGCTCTATCGGTACCAAACTGCTGAAGAGGGAACACCTGGATGAATAACTGAGCATCACTCCTCCCTCTTCCACAGAGAACACCTCCAGCTTGACTCATGGCCTAGAGAAGAAATGTGTGTTGTTTTGAGTTTTCTTGGGGAAAGCATTTTTATAAGCAGATAATTACAATGCAGTATGATACGGTTATAATAAAGGCATGTACCAAGTTTTTTGGAAGTTCAGGGAGAGGGAAATTAACTCTTCCCGGGATGTTAAAAGAGGAAACCTCTTTGTTAACTCTTCCCGGGATGTTAAAAGAGAAACTGGGTCCTGATGAAGAGTAGACATTTGAACGACAGGAATGATAGAAACTCAGACAATAACTTCAGAATCAAAGACCTTGAAGCAAGAAAGTGCAGACAATAGTTGAAGAATAGTATTACTATTTTCAGATGATGTGAAGATCTACACTAGGAACCCAGAAAGAATCATCTAAAAAAGTATTAGAGCTAATTAGACTTGATTACAAAATATACCTGAAAAAAATCAAGTTTGATTTCTTTAATTCTAGAAGTAAGCAATGAGCAAAAAGGTTTTCCTGATAACAATAGCAACAACAAGCAAAAGAGCAAGAAATAAAGGTGCAGAATGTAAATGAACAAAATTTCAGCACTTTTTTTTTTTTTTTTTTGAGACGAAGTCTCACTCTGTTGCCCAGGCTGGAGTGCAGTGGCGCAATCTCAGCTTACGACAAGCTCCGTCTCCCAGGTTCACGCCATTCTCCTGCCTCAGCCTCCCAAGTAGCTGGGATTACAGGCGCCCTCCACCACACCCTAATTTTTTATATTATTTAGTAGAGATGGGGTTTTTTTATATTTTATGGGGTTATTTTATATTTTATATTATTAGTAGAGATGGGGTTTCACCGTGTTAGCCAGGATGGTCTCCATCTCCTGACCACATGATCCGCACGCCTCGGCCTCCCAAAGTGCTGGGATTACAGGCGGGACCCACCGCACCCGGCCCCAGCACTTTGTATTTTTTTGGCCATCTTGCTCCGTCACCCAGGCTGGAGTGCAGTGGCATGATAGCTCAATCATTGCTCATGGCAGTCTTGAACTCCTGGGCTCAAACAATCCTCCTGCCTCAACTTCCTGAGTAAACAAGAATGACAGGGGCCTGCCACCACTCCTGTTAATCAAAAAAAAAAATGTCTTTGTAGAGATGGGATCTCACTCTGTTGCCTAGGCTAAAACTTTAGCACTTTCTGAAGGACACTTACAATTCTAGATGGAAAGACACAAATATACATAAAACTTTAGTGTGTAATAAGGGAAGGCACTTTCAAATCAACCTACTATGCATATATTCCCTAAAAAGAATAGAGAGAGAACTGGATAATCATTTAGAATAATTATAAAATAAGATCCCATCATACTCCAAAATCAGTTCCAAAAAGTTTCTAGTATTTCTTCTCCCTTGCTTGTGACTTTAAATCTTCTGGTCAGAGTTCTCATGAGCCAAGCCTTGCATCTGTAGGTAAAGGCCTCATCAAGGATGGAAACCCATGGACACTGACATTGGCGAACCCAGACTCTGCCTGAGTTCATGAGTAAGGGAAATGAGGAGAATATATTTGCCTTCTTTGAGGAGTCAGGCTGTTATATCCTGACACAGAAGCCTAGAATACCAGAGGTTAAAACCGGCAGATGACATTCTGCCAGATTGCTGAGGAGAGAACTTTGTACCACAGAGATCACAGTACTGTATTTCACATATATTGTCTTTCTCTGTTATGGGTTGAGTTGCATTCCCCAAAAAGATATGTTGAAGTTCTAACCCTCAATACTTCATTCAGAAGGTAACTTTAGCCAGGCACGGTGGCTCATGCCTATAATCCTAGCACTTTGGGAGGCCGAGGCAGGCAGATCACCTGAGGTCAGAAGTTCGAGACCAGCCTGGCCAACATAATGAAACCCCATATCTACTAAAAATACAAAAGTTAGCCAGGTGTGGTGGCAGGCACCTGTAATCCCAGCTACTTGGGAGGCTGAGGCAGGAGAATCAGTTGAACCCAGCAGGTGGAAGTTGTAGTGAACCAGGATCTCACCACTGTACTCCAGCCTGGGTGACAGAGCCAGATTCCATCTCAAAAAACGAAAAAAAGAAAGAAAAAAGATGGTAACTTCATTTAGAAATAGGATCATTACAGATGTAATTAGTTAAGCTAAAATGAGGTAATACTCAATTACAGTGGGTCCTTAATTCAATATGACTGTTGTCTATACAAGAAGCACACAAGGAGCCGGGTGCGGTGCCTCATGCCTGTAATCCCAGCATTTTGGGAGGCCGAGGCAGGCAGATCACGAGGTCAGGAGATCAAGACCATCCTGGCTAACATGGTGAAACCCCGTCTCTACTAAAAAAATACAAAGAAATTAGTTGGGCATGGTGAGAAATTAGTTGGGCATGGTGGTGGGCGCCTGTAGTCCTAGCTACTTGGGAGGCTGAGGCAGGAGAATGGCGTGAACCTGGGAGGTGGAGCTTGCAGTGAGCCTAGATTGTGCCCCTGAACTCCAGCCTGGGTGACAGAGCGAGACTCCATATCAGAAGAAAAAGGAAAAAAAGCACACAAGGGGCTGGGTGCGATGCCTCACTGGCTCATGCCTATAATCCCAGCTCTTTGGGAGGCCGAGGCAGGCGGATCACCTGAGGTCAGGAGTTTCAGACCAGCCTGACCAACACGGAGAAACCCCGTGTCTACTAAAAATACAACATTAGCCGAGCATGGTGGCACATGCCTGTAATCCCAGCTACTCGGGAGGCTGAGGCAGGAGAATCACTAGAACCCAGGAGGCGGAGGTTGCAGTGAGCCCAGATGGTGCCATTGCACTCCAGCCTGTGCAACAAGAGCGAAACTCCATCTGAAAAAAAGGAAAAAAACAAAATTGCACGCAAGGAGAAGTCATGTGAGGATGGAAGCACAGATTGGAATGTCATACCTACAAGCCAAGGAATGCCAAGGGCTGCCAGCAACACCAGTAGCTAGGAGAGGGCCATGGAACAGATTGTCCTGGGGAGCCCTCTGAAGAACCAACCCTGCCAACACCTGGATTCTGGACTTCTAACCTCCAAAACTGGGTGAGAAGAACTTTCTACTTTTTTAAGTCCTCCAGTTTGTGGTACTTTGCTGTGGCAACCCTGGGAAACCAATGCATTCTCTAAACAAAAGAGAAATACAGTTCATGCATTATATGAGTGAGTTCTTTTAAAGTCTACTAACCACCAAGTAAATGATATTTAATGGAGTCATTCTTCTTGTATTTTTAGTAAAGTGATGCTGGTAACGTAAGTGTGCAAGGCTACTGGCAGGCATATGAGAGAGCTGAACCCCCCTCTCCCCAGCCTCAAGCTGTACCCTGGCTTTCCCTCAGAAGACCAAAAGGCAAGTTGGCTGCCTTCCCAGGCAGCTGCCCCCCAAGGGGAAGCCACCCAAGCTTCCTGCGTTAGTTTGGGGCTGCAGTTACCTGCTGAGGAAAATGCCTCTCAAACAGCACAAGTAAAGGAAGGTGGGACATTGAGTAAAGGAATCTGAGGGTATGGTATTTACCACCCAGACCAGCCATTTGCTTTAAGTCTTAATAAATGTACAGGGTAATCTCATGTATTAAGCATGGACCCAAGCTTGTGGGCAGTTTAGGTTTTCCAGCCACAATGTCCTAACCGATAAATGAGAATAACTACCTGCTGTTGAAGAGAGCGGGGAAGGTCCTCTGTACATCCTGGAACCTTTATAAAGATAAGAGAGGCTACCTGGGGAAATCACACCAAAGATTTCAACTGCAGTGGGAATCTCATTGCTCCAACCCAGCCTAGATGGAGTAGGTCTTTCTGGGTTGGTTCATACTGTGCCTCCTTCCTTTGTGCCTCCCCTTCCTGCCACAAAGGCTTCATATGATTGCCTCCTCTGTTTAAAATACTCTTCCCAATTTTCAAAACACTGTGTCCCTCCTGCTCCTTACCCAGCCCCCTCTCACACGCATCCTTCAGGTCTCAGATTTAACATCATTTTATGGAAGAATTCTCCATGTGACACCCCATTCTTTCTGCTCAAAATTCTAGATAAGGGATCGTTAAATGATAATTCTAAAACTACATGATTAAGTATCAGTTCAGGATTTCCAGGAATAAGGTAACCTAAATATACTGAAATCCTCCAGTATAAAACAGTTTCACCCTTTACAATGCCTGGATTAGCTTACAAAAAGAAAGTCAAACAACAACAAAGGGAAAGCCTTGTGAGAAGAGGCAATGCTGGGTAATCACCAGCTCTGAATCCTCAGCAGCCCTGAGGGCACCATTTCACCCTGGTGCCTGAGTTTAGACCACTTGCTGGGGACCAGACAAAGAGCCAGGAGTAAGATCAGAGACCTGCTTTTAAAGCTGGACCTCCACAAATGGCTACACCACAGGGAAAGAGTGAAACAGGAAAAAAAAAAAAAAAAAATCTGTATAGGAAGAAGACAGCACGGAAAAGAGTTTGTCTTGGCCTTGGCTCTAGGTAGGTTCAGGGAGAGTCTTCTCAGAAAACTCATAGTCAAAGGCCTGAGTTTCTTTAGGTGTAATAATGGTAATGTGGTTTGGGGCTTTTAATAAAGTACTTATCTATCAGATGTATATAGTGAAATATTTATAGGTACAATTATAAATTATAAGATGTTGTAATTTACATGTAATGATAAGTGAGGGGGATATGGATAGAGGCTATCAGTGGAAACTAGAATGGCCACGAGTTGACAATTATTGAAGCTAGGTGATGGAGAGATGGAATGTTATACTATTCCAATTTTGCATATGTTTGGAAATCTCTATCATGAGTTCACATAGTTCAAAAATATTAAATGGAAGGCCGGGCACAGTGGCTCACGCCTGTAATCCCAGCACTTTGGGAGGCCGAGGCGGGCAGATCATTTGAGGTCAGGAGTTTGTGACCAGCCTGACCAACATGGTGAAACCCCATCTCTACTAAAAATACAAAAAAATTAACCAGGAGTGGTGACACACGCCTGTAATCCCAGCTATCCGGGAGGCTGAGGCAGGAGAATCACTTGAACCCAGGAGGCAGAGGCTGCAGTGAGCTAAGATCGCACCGACGCACTCCAGCCTGGGAGATAAAGCCAGACTCCGTCTCAAAATAAATAAATATAAAATAAAATATTCATTACTTGAATATTATTAGGGACAGAAATACAAAATAATTAATAAGTGGCCTTAGCAAAATTGCTGGATACAAAATCTTCTTAGAAAATTTAATTGCATTCCTATATACTAGAAATACACAATTTAAAAAATCAAATTTTAAAAATATAATTTCCAATAGCATTGAAAAACACCAACTACCTAAGAAAAAATCTAACAAAAGAAGAACAGAGCATTACAGAGAAAACTAAAATCATTACTGAGTAAAATTAAAATCTAAATAAATACAAAGACATACCTCCTTCATAAATTTGAATACTCAAGTTTATAAGGATGTTAGTTTCCCCCAACATAATCTATAGATTTGATGCAATCACAATCAAAATCTCAACTGTGTGTGTGCCTGTGTGTGTGTGTTTATAATTGCTTAGGGTCAAGAATAACTGTGACAATCTTAAGGAAAAAGACAAAGTAGGAGGACACCACTTTTGCTGATATCAAAACTTATTATAAAGTAATTGTGATAGAATTGTGGTGTTGGCAAAGGATAAGCAAGTAGACTGATGGAACAAAATAAAGAGTTCAGAAACAGACTCATATACAAATGTTCTCTTAGTATGAATACACTTATTTAGTATATTTCTGTAAATAAGAATTAGTATGAATATACAGTATATCTCTATAAACAAGAATTACAGTTGATTTTTAAGATGCAATAGAAGAATTAAATAGAAGAATATACATTAAAGTGAAAACTGATGAAAGGGAGATAAATACAAAGAAATTATGAAAAATGTGACTTGGAGAAAAAAAGGTGGAAAATATAATAAAGAGGTTAAGTAAAAGAAATGATAGATGGCTGCATGCGGTGGCTCATGCCTGTAAACTCAGCACTTTGGGAAACCGAGGCGGGCGGATCACCTGAGGTCAAGAGTTCAAGACCAGCCTAACCAAATGGTGAAACTGTCTCTACAAAAATTAGCTGGGCATAGTGGCAGGCGCCTATAATTCCAGCTACTAGGGAGGCTGAGGCAGAAGCATTGCTTGAACCTGGGAGTCAGAAGTTGCAGTGAGCCAAGACTGTGCCATTGCACTCCAGCCTGGGTGACAGAGCGAGACTCTGTCTCACAAAAAAAAAAAAAAAAAGATGATTGCTAGAATTTTTCAAAATTGATGATAAACATTGAAAAGATAAAAACTCTCATGCAGAACATATAAAAAGAACTCCATACTGAGACATATCTTAATAAATCTGAAGAACATTGAAGACAGCAAGATTATTGAAAAGTAACTAAGAATGGATCAGAGATGGACATGAAATCAGAAAAAAAAAGTAACTAAGAAAAAAAAGAATCTCTATATAGTAATAAGAATTGCATTGGAAGCTAGCTTCCCAACAGAAACAAATGAATATCAAAGACAGTGGAAAATATCTTCAATGTGAAGCTATCTTCACATTGAAAAAAATGAAGACCTTTGTTAAACAATAAAAAACTGAGTGAGTTTATAGCAGTAAAACTTCACTAATGGAATTCCTAAAGTGTGTATTTCAAGAAACCAAATTTTGGTGTCAAAGCAGTTTCAGCAAAGAAAATGGTAAAGAAGAAGGGAATTGTTAAACAAACATTTCCACTACAAAACAATACTAGAGACAGGGTGTGATGGCTCACACCTATAATCACAGCACTTTGAGTGGCTGAGGCAGGTGTGTCACCTGAGGTCAGGAGTTCAAGACCAGGTTGGTCAACATGGTGAAACCCCTTCTCTACTAAAACTACAAAAATTAGCCAGGTGTGGTGGTGCACACCTGTAATACCAACTACTCGGGAGGTTGAGGTAGGAGAATCACCTGAACCCGGGAGGCGGAGGTTGCAGTGAGCTGAGATCACATCACTGCACTCCAGCCTGGGTGACAGAGCAAGACTCCGTCTCAAAAATAATAATAATAATAAAAATAAAAGTAAGTAGTAGTAAAACAGTGGACAACAAATAATAGCATATAAGCTGGAAGCTTCGTGATTAGAGGTAAGGCTTTCAGATGTATTTGAATTGCCCAAGAGCAGTTAAACTTAAAGTTTAACTTTTAACTTTAAGTTAAAAATGTGAATTAGGCCAGCCACAGTGGTTCATGCTGGTAATCCCAGCACTTGGAGGCCAAGGTGGGAGGATCGCTTTGAGGCCAGGTGGGCAACATAGCAAGACCCTATTTCATAAATAAATAAATAAATAAAATCACAATGCAGAAAAGTTAAGAAAAACAAAATGTAGAAAATATATGGTAGAAATAAATCTAAATGTGTAACAATATGTGGAAACAGATTAAGCCCTGCAGTTAAGGGGCATAATTTGTCAGACTATATGTTATTAGAAAACACACCTAAAAATAAACCAAAAAACCTTAGAACATTTGAAAGTAAAGTGATGTAAACAGATATTATAGTAGATAAGAAAAAGACTAATCCAACTTCTCTACTTCAAGAATCATGAGTAAGTAGGAGCTCCAAGAAATTATGTTCCAGGCTGGGTGTGGTGGCTCACATCTGTAATCCCAGCACTTTGAGAGGCCGAGGCAGGTGGATCATGAGGTCAAGAAATTGAGACCATCCTGGCCAACATGGTGAAACCCTGTGTCTACTAGAAATACAAAAATTAGCTGGGCGTGGTGGCCCATGCCTGTAGTCCCATCTACTTGGGAGGCTGAGGCAGGAGAATCGCTTGCACCTGGGAGGTGGAGGTTGCAGCGAGCTGAACTCACACCATTGCACTCCAGCCTGGTGACAGAGTGAGACTCCATCTCAAAAAAAAAAAAAAAAGGAATTCTGTTCCAAAACAGTAAGACTCCAGATATGATGCACTTTGGAAGGAAATGCTGATCGATCTCTCAATCTCATAGGAGGTGCTAGAGATCCCCAAACACAACTCCCTAAAATTAACTAACCAGACAAAATAATTTAAAAAGCTAAATCCTGGGTGAGAGAGGAATAGGGGCCTTGGAAAATCTGGGCCCTGGGGCCTAGGGTGTCAGAGACCAGCTCTATACATGTAGGTAGGTGAGGCCATGGTAGCAGGAGATCAGGGCCAGAATGGCCCAGAGCAGGAGGACAGCCATGGGAAAGTCAGGAAGTCAGACATAACAAGCTGGCAGCAGGGATAGCACGGTGTCTGTATCAGTCTGTTCAGGCTGCTATAACATAGTACCATTCATTGTGTAGCTTATAAACAACAGAAATTTGTTTCTCACAGTTCTGAAACTGGAAGTCTAAGATCAGGGTGCCAGCATGGTCAGGTTCTGATGAGGACCCTCTTCTGGGTTGCTGATGGCCAACTTCTAGTTGTGCTCTTACACGGCAGAGAGGGAGGAGAGCTCTCTGGGATTTCCTTTTATGAGGGCATTAATCCTATTTATGAGGGCTTCAAACTCATGACCTAATCACTTCTCAAGGACTCCAACTCTGAATATCATCGATTTGAGGGTTAGGATTCCAACGTATGAATTTGGGAGAACGCAAACATTCCATGCCTAATAATGCCCTTACTACCCCAGCACTAAAATACTATACTGATTTTTTTTAATAACAAGAAGGGTGAGGGTGTACCCGATCCCCTGCAGAAGCAAAGGCAACTCCAATCTGAAAAACATTCCCAAAGTAGGCCTATAGCACTGTCATAAATGAAAATCAGGAATGAACTAAAAAATGAAGAACTCACAACACGTAAGAAAGCAAGCCACTGTGAGGCAGTTTATAGAAACAAGACAATAGATTTAGATCCCCAACTATAAAGAGTTGGAAATGTCAGGTAGAGAGTACAGAAAGGCTGTGTGTGAGAAATAAAGAAATAAAAGATGCAATCACAAAGATGAGCATAATATAGGAAAACATCAGAAAAAAGAGGCAAACTTAAAAAAAAAAAGGTGGAAATGGTAGACAGGAAAATTCCAATAACTGAAATTACAAATTCAGAGACTGTGATGCATAGCAAGTCAGATAGTATTCTTTTCCTAACTTTTAGTAGGATGCTTATTACATTAATTTTCATTTTTCTTAGTTTCTTTCTTTCTTCCTTTCTTTCTTTTCTTTTCTTTTTTCTTTTCTTTTTTTTTTTTTTTTTTTTTTTTTTTTTTTTTTTTTTTTTTGAGGAGTTTCACTCTTACTGCCCAGGCTGGAGTGCAGTGGTACAATCTCAGCTCACAGCAACTTCCACCTCCCAGGTTCAAACAATTCTCCCAAGTAGCTGGGATTACAGGCGCCTGCCACCACGCCCAGCTAATTTTTTTGTATTTTTAGTAGATACAGAGTTTCACCATGTTGGCCAGGCTGGTCTCAAACTCCTGACCTCAGGTGATCCACCCACCTCGGCCTCCTAAAGTACTGGGATTACAGGTGTTAGCCACCGTGCCTGGCCAATTTTTCTTAGTTTCTAATACAAGCATCTGAAGATCTAAATTTTTTTTTTCTTCTTTGAGACGGAGTCTCGTACTGTCGCCCAGGCTGGAGTGCAGTAGTGCAATCTCGGCTCACTGCAACCTCCACCTCCCCGACTCAAGCGATTCTCCTGCCTCAGCAGGAGAGCTTTAGTTGATTAGAGCTGATTAGAGCTTTCGTTGCATCTCATGATTGTTTATATTTTTGCTAAAATTAAATTATAAATGATTTCTAATATTCAACAGATTTGGAAATCAACATTTCTTTCAGTTTAAAGATTTCTTTCTTGACCCATGAGATAATTAGAAGTGTGTTTTTAAGGTTCCAGGTGATTTTTTTAGTTATTTATTAATGATGTCTTACTGAAAATCTTTACTGACAAAGAACACGAAGTCTAGACCAGATTTTTGAAGTTTAGTTTTATATTATGGTGTAGTGCCTAGTCAAGTTCATAAAGCTTTTTTTTTGCTTTTTGTTTTGTTTTGTTATTTATTTATTTATTTTTGAGATGAAGTCTCACTCTGTCGCCCAGGCTGGAGTGCAGTGGCACCATCTCGGCTCACTGCAACCTCTACCTCCTGGGTTCACACCATTCTCCCGCCTCAGCCTTCCACGTAGCTGGGACTACAGGCACCTGCCACCACACCCAGCTAATTTTTTGCATTTTTAGTAGAGACGGGGTTTCACCGCGTTAGCCAGGATGGTCTCAATCTCCTGACCTCGTGAGCCACCCGCCTTGGCCTCCCAAAGTGCTGGGATTACAGGTGTGAGCCACCGCGCCCGGCCCTAGTTTATAAAGCTTTCTAATGTCCCTTAAGAGATGTTATATTCTCCAATTGTTTCTATATGTGCCCATCAGATCAACCTTGTCAATAGGTTTTGCTCTAATTTTCTGTATTCTTAATGATGTTTAACATTACTAATCATTAAGGAAACGCAAATTGAAACCACAAAGAGATACTACTTCACACACATTAGGAGGGCTATCACTAAAAACAAACAAAGAGGCCAGGGATGGTGGCTCATGCCTATAATCCCAGCATTTTGGGAGGCCAAGGCAGGTAGATCCCCTGAGGTCAGGAGTTCAAGATCAGCCTGGCTGATCTGTAGTAGACACCGTGAAACCCCGTCTCTACTAAAAATACAAAAATCAGCTGGGCATGGTGGAAGTGCCTATAATCCCAGCTACTCAGGAGGCTGAGGCAGGAGAATCATCTCTTGAACCTGGGAGACGGAGGTTGCAGTGAGCCGAGATCATGCCATTGCACCCCAGCCTGAGCGACAAGAGCAAAACTCCATCTCAAAACAAACAAACAAACAGAAAATAACAAGTGTTGATTAGGATGTGGAGAATTGAAACCCTAGGCACTGCTGGTAGGAATTTAAAATGGTGCAGCCGGCGGGGCGCGGTGGCTCAAGCCTGTAATCCCAGCACTTTGGGAGGCCGAGATGGGCGGATCACGAGGTCAGGAGATCGAGACCATCCTGGCTAACACGGTGAAACCCCGTCTCTACTAAAAATACAAAAACTAGCTGGGCGAGGTGGCGGGCGCCTGTAGTCCCAGCTACTCGGGAGGCTGAGGCAGGAGAATGGCGTAAACCCGGGAGGCGGAGCTTGCAGTGAGCTGAGATCTGGCCACTGCACTCCAGTCCGGGCGACAGAGCGAGACTCCGCCTCAAAAAAATAAAATAAAATAAAATAAAATAAAATAAAATAAAATAAAATAAAATGGTGCAGCAGCTGTGGAAAACAGTCCAGTGGTTCCACAGAAAGTTAAATTAATGAGTGGATAAAGAAAATGTGGTAGACGTATCTACCATGGAATACTACTCAGCCATAAAAAAGGAATGAAACAATGGCATTTGCAGCAAACTGGATGGAATTGGAGACTATTATTCTAAGTGTAGTAACTCAGAAATGGAAAACCAAACATTGTATGTTCTAACTCATCATTGAGAGCTAAGCTATGAAGACACAAAGGCATAAGAATGATACAATGGACTTTGG
Source organism: Rhinopithecus roxellana (assembly GCF_007565055.1). Lineage (NCBI taxonomy): Eukaryota > Metazoa > Chordata > Mammalia > Primates > Cercopithecidae > Rhinopithecus > Rhinopithecus roxellana. Next base: position 8,190,819 of record NC_044565.1, read on the forward strand.
GGACTTGAGGAAAAGGGTGGGCGGGGGGTGAGGGATAAAACACTACACATTTGGGTACAGTGTACACTGCTTGGGTGATGGGTGCACCACAATCTCAGAAATCACCACTAAAGAACTTACTCATGTAACCAAACACCACCTGTTCCCAAAAAACCTCTTGAAATACAAAATAAATTAAACAAACAAGTTAAACCATGTAGAATTACCATAGAACTTAGAAATTCCACTTGGGGTATATACCCAAAATAATTGAAAATAGGAACTCAAACAGATATTTGTACAGCCAGGTTAATAGCAGTATTGTTATTACTATTATTTGAGACAAAGTCTCGCTCTTGTCCCCCATGCTGGAGTGCAATGGTGTGATCTCGGCTCGCTGCAAACTCCGCCTCCCGGGTTCAAGCGATTCTCCTGCCTCAGCCTCCAGAATAGCTGAGATTACAGGCACCTGACACTACGCCCGGCTAACTTTTGTATTTTTAATAGAGATGGGGTTTCACCATGTTGGCCAGGCTGGTCTTGAACTCCTGACCTCAGGTGATCAGCCCGCCTCTGCCTTCCAATGTGCTGGGATTACAGGCGTGAGCCACCGCGCCTGGCCAATAGCAGTTATTTACAATAGTCAAAAGGTAGTTACAACCTAAATGTCCATCAACAAATGAATGGATAAACAAATGTGGTATATACATAAAATGGAATATAATTCAACCTTAAAAAGGAAGAAATTTTGACACAGGCTACAACAGGGATGAAACTTAAAAATGTTAAGCTAAGTGAAATAAGTCAGATACAAAAGGACAAACATTGTATGATTCTACTATATGGAAAACCTAGAATAGTCCAATTCATAGAAACAAGAAGTAAAATAGTGGTTATCAAGGGGGAAATGAGGAGTTACTGCTTAATGAGTACAGACTTCCGTTTAGGATAACAAAAAGTTCTGGAAATAGATGGTGGTGAAGGTGACCCAACAATGTGAATATACTCAATGCCACTGAATTGTACATTAAAAATGGTTAAATTGGGCCGGGCGTGGTGACTCACACCTGTAATCCCAACACTTTGGAAGGCTGAGGTGGGTGGATCACCTGAGTTCAGGAGTTCGAGACTAGCCTGGTCAAAATGGTGAAACCCCCATCTCTACTAAAAATACAAAAATTAGCTGGGTGTGGTGACGCATGTCTATCATCCCAGCTACTTGGGAGGCTGAAGCACGAGAATTGCTTGAACTCAGGAGGCAGAGGTTGCGGTGAGCTAAGATCATGCCACTGTACTTCAGCCTGGACAACAGAGCAAGACTCCGTCTCAAAAAAAAAAAAGTTAAATTGTGAATTGTATGTTCTGTTCCCCGCCCCCCGACCCCCACACACTCTGACAGTGTTTTATTTCAAACTCATCCCTGCCCTGTGATTACAAAGAGAATACTGCTGGTTATCTCCCACAGTCCCTGCTGTGGGAAAAACTGGTATCCTATGTTCTCTGAAACATACTGCCTTTCATTTATACTCAGAAGCTAGACATACAATTTTAAAAAGAAGAGGATCCGTGGCTGTGTTATACCTGCCACCTGCCTGGGGCCAGCCATCAGCCATGGTTGTTGATGGTGAGACTGCTGAAAAGACCCAAGCAGGATGAGAGAGAACAAAGGTAGTTCTTTCTATAGCATGATGGAGATGGAAGACTTCAAAGCTTCCAGCAGCCTCACCACCCAGGCTTCACCCCATAAGTTATTCTTGCCATCAGGCTAGCTGAGGTTTCTGGGCCTCTCCTTGTGCCTCTTCATATTCTTCCCCTGGTTTCAGCTGAGGGCCAGGGATCGTAACCGTCTTAAGGATGGTGCTTAGCAGGTGCCCATGGGAGAATGATCTTGCCATGCATTCTCCAGCTGCTATAGGGGTTTGTCAGATGCTTTTCAAATACAGCATACTCCAGGACATTCTTGGGTACATCTTCCCGTCCATACATTAGCCAGCCAAACTAGTCACAGATGGCCAGAGTCTGCTGGGTGTGCATGCCTACGGTGACCTGACCATATATGTTTCCTGGTTCATCAGACTTGAACAGTGAACTTGAACCACAAGGTAGGGCTCTAAAGATTCCACGAAGCTCCAGCGGATGGTCTTATATTTGATGTCTCAGATCATGTCTGGAAAACAGTGTTCAGGTACCAAGGTATGCAGTCAGTCATGTGTGAGTTGTTTAGACAAAGGTGAGGTTCAGTAAATATATCCTTAGCTTTTTCAGGGAAGTCCTTTGTTTTAAAATTGTCATCATACTCTTTTATCTTCTGGATTGACAATTGTGATGCCACATTCTTCTTCATTCGTTCAGTTCTCTGTTTCAGTCCTTCCTTTGAAAGAGATGGCATATGAGCATCACCTTCAGGAGGAACATAGGCATCAAAGATACCAGCTGTACAGGCCAGATGTATGGGACGATCCAAACGTTATGGAGGAATAACCAGTCCTGCTTTCCAGGCATGTTCCATGAACTCCTTTTCTGTTTTGTATTTAGGTTGATAAATAGGAGGTGTGAAACGTTTTTTAGTTCTTAATGGAACTGAGTCACCAGAACTGGCTGCCGAGACCACCAGCCCAAAACCCTTGATAAAAGAGACAACCCCTGAGATATGGGGGCTGCCGTTTTGTTCACGCAAAGGCTGCTGGGAAGGTTTTTTGTTTTTGTTTTCGTTTTTCTTTTTTGTTTTGTTTTTTATAGATGGAGTCTTGTTCTGTCGCCCAGTCTGCAGTGCAGTGGCGCGATCTCGGCTCACTGCAAGCTCCACCTCCCGGGTTTATACCATTCTCCTGCCTCAGCCTCCCAAGGAGCTGGGACTATAGGCACCCACCACTACGCCCAGGTAATTTTTTTTGTATATTTAATAGAGATGGGGTTTCGCCATGTTGGCCAGGTTGGGCCTCGAACTCATGATCTCAAATAATCCACCCCCACCTTGGCATCCAAAAGTGTTGGGATGACAGGCATGAGCCACCATGCCCAGCCAATGTTCTGTATATTTTATCACAATTTTTAAAAAGGAATGAAAGGCCAGGCATGGTGGTTCACACTTGTAATCCTAACACTTTGGGAGGCTGAGGTGGAAGGATCACTTGAACCCAGGAGTTTGCAAACAACCTGGGCAACATAGGGAGACCCTGTTTCTAAAAAAAAAAAAAAAAAAAAAAAAAAAATTAATTAGATGGGTGTGGTGGCACATGCTCCTGGTTCCAGCTACTTGGGAAGCTGAGGTGGGAGGATCACTTGAGCCCAGGAGATGGAGGCCGCAATGAGTTGTGAATATGCCACTGCACTCCAGCCTGGGCTACAAAGTGAGACTCTGTCTCAAAAAAGAAAAAAAAAAAAGAAAAAGGAAGAACTGATACATGCTACAATGCAGATGAACCTCTAAAACATGCTAAATGAAGGAAGCCAGACACAAAAGGTCACATATTACATGATTCTATTTATATGAAATATCCACAATAGGCAAACCCATGAAGTCAGACAGCAGATGAGTGGTTTACCAGGGCCTGAGCAGAAGGGAAGATAGTGACTGCTAATGGGAATGAAATCTCCTTTGCGGGTAATTCAAATATTTTGGAACTAGATAGAGGTGGTGGTTGTACAACATTATAAATATACCAAATGCCACTGAATCATACACTTTAAAATGGTTAATTTTATATTATGTGAATTTTATCTCAAGTTTAAAAAGAAAATCTTACTTGATGCTACACATTAGTTAGGATTGAAAAAGAAAAATAAAGAAATACTTGAGAATAAAGACAAAACATGGAGACTCGGTAACAACTAAAGAAATTGAATGACGGGCCAGGTGCAGTGGCTCACCCCTGCAATCCCAGGACTTTGGGAGGCCAAGGCGGGCGGATCACGAGGTCACGAAATCAAGACCGTCCTGGCTAACACGGTGAATCCCCATCTCTACTAAAAGTACAAAAAAATTAGCCGGGCGTGGTGGCGGGCACCTGTAGTCCCAGCTACTTGGGAGGCTGAGGCAGCAGAATGGCGTGAACCTGGGAGGCAGGGCTTGCAGTGAGCCGAGATCTCGCCATTGCACTCCAGCCTGGGGGACAGAGCGAGACTCCATCTCAAAAAGAAAGAAAGAAAGAAAGAAAGAAAGAAAGAAAGAAAGAAAGAAAGAAAGAAAGAAAGAAAGGAAGGAAGGAAGGAAGGAAGGAAGGAAGGAAGGAAGGAAGGAAGGAAGGAAGGAAGGAAGGAAGGAAGGAAGGAAGGAAGGAAGGAAGGAGGAAAGAAATTGAATGACTATTTGAGAATCTTTCTGCAAAGAATACACTAAACCCAAGTGGATTTACAAGTGAATTCTTCCAAATTTTCCAACACCCAAATGTGTAGTTGAGTGGAAATGTCAGAAAAACATTTAATGGCTGGAGAGCAGAGTGTGGGATGGGGTGGTGCTTGGTGAAAGGTAGGCTGGAGAAAATGGGCAAGAACCAGTCATGATAAGAGTCTATCAGGGGGTTTGGACTATCTTAAGCGACCTTGGGAAGATTTTGATGGGTCTGAGCAGGAGAGTGAAATACTGCCTTTGAACCTTTCTGCCTTATGTGGTGGGTTTGACTATAAATAATACTCTCAATAACCACTATGGGTATAACTTTTAATTTTTTAAATTTATTTAAAGAATATCTTTGGCCGGGTGCAGTGGCTCACGCCTATAATCCCAGCACTTTGGGAGGCTGAGGCGGGCAGATCACTTGAGGTTGGGAGTTCGAGACCAGCCTGACAAACATGGAGAAACCCCGTCTCTACTAAAAATACAAAATCAGCCAGGCGTGGTGGCGCGTGCCTATAATCCCAGCTCCTTGGGAGGCAGGAGAATCGCTTGAACCCGGGAGGCAGAGGTTGCAGTGAGCCAAGATCGCACCATTGCACTCCACTCTGGGCAACAAGAGTGAAACTCTGTCTCAGAAAACAAAACAAAAAAATCCTTGCACAGGGGCCATGCTAATATTCTTGGCATCATTCTAATTTTACTATATGTGCTGCTGAAGCGGATACCATATAACTTTTATAAGCTTTATTTACCAATGCTTTTTCTTTGTTTGCTCTTTTCATTTTTTCTTCTATTCTTTTATTTATTTATTTTTAAAATATTCTTTCTAGAGACAGGGTCTTGCTTTATCGCCCAGGCTGGAGTGCAGTGGTGTGGTCTTGGCTCAGCACAACCTCTGCTCCCGGTTCAAGTGATTCTTGGCTCACTACAGCCTTAAACTTTTAGGTTCAAGTGATTCTACCACCTTAGCCTCCCAAGTAGCTGGGACTGCAGGCACACACCACCATGCCTGGCTAATTTTTTTGTATATTTTGTAGACGGGGGCTTCCACCATGTTGCCCAGGCTGGTCTCAAACTCCTGGGCTCAAACAATCTGCCCACCTTGGCCTCCCAAAGTGCTGGGATTATAGGCATGAGCCATCACACCTGGCCTCTTCCATTCCTTTCAATGCAATCTAAGACACAATGACCAGAAGTTTTAAAAATGAGGTTTAGTTTATTAAGATTAATTCATCCTGTTAAACTGTTGATATGCTTATTAATTCTGTCCTAATCATGATTTTATTATTTTTTTTGAGACAGAGTCTCACTCTGTTGCCCAGGCTGGAATGCAGTGGTGCAATATTGGCTCACTGCAACCTCTGCCTCCCAAGGTTCAAGCTCCTGCCTCAGCCTTCTGAGTAGCTGGGACTCCAGGCATGTGCCACCACCCCTGGCTAATGTTTGTATTTTTAGCAGAGACAGGATTTTACCATATTAGTCTTGAACTCCTGACCTCAAGTGATCCACCTGCCTTAGTCTCCCAAAGTGCTGTAATTACAGGTGTAAGCCACTGCACCCAGCTTTTACCCGTAATTTTTTTTTTTTTTTTTTTTTTTTTTTTTTTTTTTTTTTTTTTTTTTTTTTGAGACAGAGTTTCACTGTTGTTGCCCAGGCTGGAGTGCAATTGCACGATCTCTGCTCACTGCAGCCTCCGCCTCCCAGATTCAAGTGATTCTCCTGCCTCAGCCTCTCAAGTAGCTGAGATTACAGGGATGCACCACCATGTCCAGCTAATTTTGTATTTTTAGTAGAGACGGGGTTTCTCCATGTTGGCCAGGCTGGTCTCGAACTCCCGACCTCAGGTGATCTGCCCGCCTCAGCCTCCCAAAGTGCTAGGATTACAGGCATGAGCCACCGCACCTGGCTTACCCATGATTTTAAACATAACTTGTTTTTTGTCTCTTTTTTCTAACTTTTGTTTTTGTATTTTTAATATTTATTTATTTATTATTTAGAGACAGGGTCTTACTTTGTAACCCAGGCTGGTGTGATCATAGCTCACTGCAGCCTTGAACTCCCTGGGCCAAAGTGATCCTCCTGCCTCAGCCTCTAGAGTAGCTAGGACCACAGGCACAGACTGTCACAACTGGCTAATTTTTTTTTTTTTTTTTTTTTTTTTTTTTTTTACTTTTTAGTAGAGATAAGGCTCACTATATTGCCCAGGTTAGTCTCAAACTCCTGAGCTCAAGTGATCCTCTCGCTTTGGCCTCCCAAAGTATTGAGATTACATGTGTGAGCCACCACACCTGGCCTTTTTATTTTGGAAAATTATAAATATTTTGGAAAATTATAAATATGCTCAGTTAGAAGGAATGGTGTAATGAAATATCATGTAACAACATCCAGCTTCAACAAATTTCAAGTAATGGACAATATTTTCATCTATACTGTCACCTACTTCTTTACTGTCATTATTTTGAAATAAAACCTAGACATTATATCAGTTTATTTGTAAATATTTTATTATTAAACATAATCATGTTCCGTTATAAAATAAAATTACTAAACTTCAATTCTCAGGTGTCCGTTATACATTTTTGTATATCATGCTCATTGAAGATATTCCAAAATTATCTTTAAAACTAAAATGTGGGCTGAGCACAGTGGCTCACACTTTTAATCCCAGCACTTTAGGAGGCCTAGGTGGGAGGGTCACTTGAAGTCAGGAGTTCAAGACTAGCCTGGACAACATAGCAATATGTCATCTCTATTCTCTTTTTAAGGTAATTAATTAATTAAAATAAAATAAAATGTGGCATGTATATTTGGAACTTTGTTCACAGATGTCGGGAAAAATTATAAAATGCACCATTACCGATTTGAAAATAGCTTTTAACCTGTTTTCATCAAAAAGGTGTCTCTAAGAGAAAGAGTAACAGATATAATTAAAAACTATTTGTTAACTTTGTAAAAGCCTTTTTGATATATGTCTTAGGAACTGAAAGAGGGAATAACACTAATAACTTGGTAACACTTTATTTTCTTCACTGAATGGTTTCTATTTCTTTGATTTTTTTTTTTTTTTTTTTTTTTTTTTTTTTTTTTTTTTTGAGATAGAGTCTCGCTCTGTCGCCCACGCAAGAGTGCAGTGGTGGGATCTCGGCTCACTGCAAGCTCCGCCTCCCGGGTTCATGCCATTCTCCTGCCTCAGCCTCCCGAGTAGCTGGGACTGCAGGTGCCCGCCACCACACCCAGCTAATTTTTTGTATTTTTTAGTAGAGATGGGGTTTTTACCGTGTTAGCCAGGATGGTCTCAATCTCCTGACCTCGTGATCTGCCCACCTTGATCTCCAAAAGTGCTGGTATTACAGGCATGAGCCACCGCGCCCAGCCCTTTTTTTGCTTTTCATATGTTGACTTGCTTTAATCCTCACAAACTACCCACAGGCTACCGAGAATCCCACTCCACCATGTTTCAGCATTGTGTAATTGGTATGGTTATCTCCCTGAGTTCTATCCCCGCCAACAAAGAGGTAGGATCCAAAATTGCCACCTATCTGGTCCAAGCCATGATGATCTCAAGCCTTCATTATTATAATAAACTTCTTTCTTTTTTTTTTTGACACAGGGTCTCACTCTGTCACACAGGCTGGAGTACAGTGGCATGGTCATAGCTCACGACAACCTTGACCTCTGGGGCTCAAGTGATCCTCCCACCTCAGCCCTCAGAGTAGTTGGGACTACAGGGGCATGCACCACCACATTCAGCTAATTTTTAAACTTCTTCATAGAGACAGGTCTCATCATGGTGCTCAGGCTAGTCTGGAACTCCTGGGCTCAAGCGATCCTCACCTCTTGGCCACCGAAAGTCCTGGGATGACAGGAATGAGCCATATGGCTGGTCAATAAAAGACTTTCAAGCAAAAATGTATTAGGATAAGATTCTGGAAGAAAAAAAGAAATATAAAATTTCCAACTTTACGAAGGTTGTTTATGTATTTTTCAGTAGCTGATAAATATAAAAGTCATTGTGGAATTTAGATTACATTGGATAAGTATAAATTGCCCAAACAATCATATTTTAAAATTATGTATGTATGTATATGTGTTTACATATTCAAAAATCACATTTTTCAAACTAAACAAATTAAAAAATTGTAATGTCTATTATATACAATAGTATATAGGTTTAAAAAATCCTATAACAGGGTACATGAGCCAAAAATGTTGGAAGCCATTCCTCTAGATGGCCTATCTTCAGGAAAGTATAGAATCTTGGGAACTCCTCTCCCCTAACATCTGCCTTGAAATATTTACTGATTTAAGAAATTCTTTTTTTCAAGATTTCCTACCACAATGAGCCATTTGATCCACCCCATCAACCTTAGGCCCTCTTCTCTTTCTGGTTCAACAGTGCACCTGTCCCTGCCTCCATCTCTCCTACCCTTCCCCAAACTCCCTTCCCATCATCCTAAAGTCTAAGTCCCTCTCAGCCTGGCTGGAGCTCTGAGCTGCCTGTAAACTTGAAAGGATTTATACCTTTATGACTAAAAATGAACTTTACTGCCATCATCTAAGTCACTTAATTGAAAAGTACATTTGTCCCTTGGTATCCAAGAGGGATTGGCTCCAGGAACTCCCTCAAATACCAAAATCTGTGGATGCTCAAGTCCCTTATATAAAATGGCATAGTATTTTGCATATAACCTACACACATCCTCCTGTATACTCTAAATCATCTTTAGATTTATTATTGTACCTAATACAATGTAAATGCTATGTAAACCGTTGTTGTACTGTATTGTTTAGGGAATAATGACAGGAAAAAAGTCTGTGTGTGTTCAGTACAGACTTTTTTTCTTTTTTTTGAGACAAGATCTGTCTCTGTCACCCAGGCTGGAGTGTAGTGGTCAATCTCAGCTCACTGCAACCTCCACCTCCCAGGCGCAAGCTATCCTCCCACTTCAGCCTCCCGAGTAGCTGGTAGCTGGGACTGCAGGTGCACACTACCATGCCCAGCTAATTTTTGTATTTTTTGGTAAAGATGGGTTTTGTCATGTTACCCAGCTGGTCTTAAACTCTCGTGAGTTCAAGCGGTCCTCCCGACTCCGTCTCCCAAAGTGCTGCGATTGCATGCGTGAGCCACCACACACGGACAGATGCAATTTTTTTTCTCCAATGTTTTTTTTCTTTTTTCTTTCTCCAGTGTCAGTGTTGATCCACATATTTCCAATCTGCAGTTGGTTGAATCCACCAATGCAGAACCCATGGAAACAGAGATCTGACTGTATTGGACCTTGAATCATTCAGGTTATATCCAGAACAATCCAGGCAGCCTCCTGTATCTTTCTCTATGAGTGACCTAAGGCTGAAGGCTGACTTTGACCTCAAGGTGAGTGCCTGAGGGCATCAGGTAATCACAGCCCTTCAGGGCCACTCTTGTTTAATACCTCTCAGTGGTGCCAAATACTGCGGAGGATAGAATGCAGTCTCGCAATTTCCCTCCTTGACTGAGCCAGCCTTATCTTACTAAACTCAGTTAAGGTCACTTTCCTCTTCTCCTTTCTCACTAAAGTCAATCATCCCACTGTCCTTCAGCCTCTAGTACAGGTCTAGCTCTCTTGTGCCCCTCTCCTCTGCCTTCACCTTCAAGGTCCTTTAGCCTGAAGTGTTTTCCAGACTCCTTCAGTGATTGACTGCCTCTTTCTCTTCGGGTTTGTTGCAATTAGACAGTAACTGTCAAGATGTAAGATGTCTACCTATGAGCCCATATGAAGAAATACTCATATAGTACCCCACAACATTAAAAGGATGCTTATTGCAACATTTTTTATTTTTATTTTTTTACACAGAGTCTCGCTGTGTCACCCAGGCTGGAGTGGAGTGGTGCACTCATAGCTTACTGCAGCCTTGAACTCTTGAACTCAAGTGATCCTTCCACCTTAGCCTCCCTGGTAGCTGGAACTATAGGCGTGCCACCACTCCTCACTAATTTTTTATTTATTTTTATTTTTTAGAGAGATGGGTCTAAGTTTGTTGCCCAGGCTGATCTTGAACACCTGGCCTCAAGAAATCCTTCCGCCTTGGCTTGCCAAAGCACTGGAATCACAGACATGAGTCACCACACCCAGCTCAGCATTTTTTTCTTTGTTTGTTTGAGACAGGGTCTTGCTCTGTTGCACAGGCTGAAGTGCAGTGACGCAATCATGGCTTGTTGCAGCCTTGATTTCCCCAGGCTCAAGCAATCCTCCTGTCTCAGCCTCCTGTGTAGCTGGGACTACAGTCATGTGCCACCATGCCGAGCTAATTTTTAAATTATTTTGTAGAGATGGGGGGTCTCACCATGTTGCTCAGGCTGATCTTGAACTCCTGGGCTTAAGCGATTCTCCTGCCTTGGCCTCCCAAAGTGCTGGGATTACAGGTGAAAGCCGCCACACCAGTCTTTTTTTTTTTTTCTTTTTTTTTTTTTTTTTCCTTTTTTAATAGATAAGGGCTTTCGCTATGTTGCCCAGGCTTTTCTCAAATTCCTAGGCTCAAGCAGTCCTCTTACCTCCACCTCCCAAAGTGCTGAGATTATAGGCATGAGCCACCATGCCCAGCCTGGCCATTTTTTAAGAGAAAAAAAATTGTTAAGAATTTAAATACCCTTCAAGAAAGGAATGGTAAAATGGTTGTACATATGCAGCCATTAAAAAGAGTGAAGTAGATCAGTAAGTCCCGGCATGGGTAGAGGTCCATGGTACTGAATATTGCATGTCAAAGAAGAAAATCACAGCACATATAGAGTGCGTATTCCCATTCATGTAAAAACAGCAAAGCCACCCGTCTGTGTGGATATAGAAAAAGGTCCAGAAAGCCTCACACCAAGCAGGAGTGGAAGAATAGGAAAAAGAACATTTTTCTTTTCCTCTACTTATTCCTATTTTGTGTGAGCACTTTACAGTAAACTGTGTGTTTATGTAATAATATAAATTTGAGGTAAATTTGAAGGCAAAGAGCTGTCTGCAAATTGGTGTCATGCTAGGGAAATATAACCTTCCAAAGAGATACCAGAAGTTTAAAGCAACCTCCCTGGCACCTGCCTTGAGCTGAGCAGGTAAGATGTGACTCACTGCCTTGGTGCTGGAATTGTCAGTTAGATGCTTACTGTCCATGGCCAGGCACGGTGGCTCATGCCTGTAAACCCAGCACCTTTGAAGGCCGAAGCGGGTGGATCACTTGAGGCCAGGAGTTTGAGACCTGCCTGGTCAACATGATGAAGCCCCATCTCTACTAAAAACACAAAAAATTAGCTGGACGTGGTCGTGGGCACCTGTAATCCCAGCTACTTGGGAGGCTGAAGGAGGCTGAGGCAGGGGAATTGCTTGAGCCCGGGAGGCGGGAGTTGCAGTGAGCTGGGATCGTGCCACTGCACTCCAGCCTGGGCGACAGAGCAAGACTGTCTCAAAATACATAAATAAATAAATAACGCTTATCGTCCAGAACAGGATCACATCTTTTAACATAAAGCTGTTGGATGGCACATGAGAAATCGTCCCCATGGTCCAATCACCTCCCACCAGACCCCACCTCCAACTTTGGGGATTACAATTCAACATGAGGTTTAGCAAGGACAACATCCAAACCCTACAGTTAGAAATGGTTCATTTCTTCTTGCCAGGGTTCCCAGCCAAGGCAAAGCTTGTTTTTCTTCCCTGGGGCAAGAAAGGGAAATGGGGAGAGTGGCAGGGGCCGGGAGATGAGAAAGTAGAAGTGGAAGAATAAATGAATCAAGAGAATAAAGAAGAGAGGAGAAGAACAAAGGGGAGCAGATGGGAGAAGAGAGAAGGGAACAGGATGGGACAGGCAAGGGCAGAGGAGAGGAGAAGAAGGTGGAGAGGAAATGTGAAGGAAATGGAAGGAAAAGGAAAGGAGGAAATATGAGGCGAGAGGAGGAAAGGAGAGGAATTCTTATCACTTTAATTTTAGGTCAAAGAGGGGCACTTGAGAAAGGATGGAAAGAAAGAAGGGAAGACAAAACAGAAGAGAGAATAGAGAACAGGAATAAAAACTCAACCTGATGGTGACTACCATTTTAATTTCTAAGCCAAGTAGGAGGAGAAGATAAATATACACTATAGGTTGTTTCTGAACAGCTGGTATTTGGGAATGCTTTGCTTTCTGACCTCGGCCAGTCTAAATAAACCAAGGTGTCTATTGCTGCATAACAAATTATCCCAAAACTTAGTAGCTTAAACAACAAACGTGTTATCTCACACAGTTTGTAAGAGTCAGGAATGCAAGGGTTGCTTAGCTGGGTAATTTGGGCTCAGAGTTTCTCATGAGGTTGAAGTCAAGATAGAGCCAGGGCTGCAGTCATCTGAAGGCTTGACTGGGGCTGGAGAATCAGATGCTTCATCTACACTGACTACAGGCCTCAGCTCCTTGCCAGATGGGCCTCTCCATAAGACTGCTTGAGGATCCTCATGACATGGCAGCAAGTTTCCTCCAGAAGGAGTGATCCAAGAGAGCAAGGTAGAAGTCACAAAGTCTTTTATGACTTAGCCTTGGAAGTCACAGACCATCACTTCTACCCTATTCAGTTGACTACACCCACCTTTTGTACAGTGTGGAAGGAAACTGCAGAACAACAGGAATATCAGAATGTGGGGATCATTCAAGGTCATCTTGGAGGCTGGTAATCACACAAGGCAGAAGAAAAATTTCTTTTTTTTTGAGACGGAGTCCCACTGCTCACTGTCACCTAGGCTGGAGTACAGTGGCACAATCATGGCTGACTGCAGCCTCAACCTCCTGGGCTCAAGTGATCTCCCCACCTTAGCCTCCCAGATAATTTGGACTATAGACACTCAACACCATGCCTAGCTAATTTTATTTTATTTTAGTAGAAACAAAATCTTGCTATGTTGCCCAGGCTGGTCTCGAACTGGGCTCAAGCAATTCTCCCTCCTCAGCCTTCCAAAGTGCTGGTATTACAAACATTAGCCACCTCACCTGGTCTAACAGATAAATTTCCAATGAGTGGTCTCTTCTCTAGCTCTTTACAGTGACTCAAGAATTAGTCTTGTCAAATCTCTCTGGGATGCTTATCACTCAGCAGTTTCTCTTCTAGCTGTATTTTCTGGAGATATGTGTACTAATGGACAAGAATATCCGTAAAAGCATTGTTCTTGGACAAAATATATTTGATAGCCCAAGCACCATTCAGCAATTAACCACATAGGTTGTGCTATATTTATATGACATAATACTCCAACTATAAACCCACTCTCATGATTACCCAACTATGGCCATATGCAACAACCTAGATGAATCTCACAATGTTGAACGAAAGAAGCCAGACCAATATACACTGTGTTAATTCCCATTTAGATAAAGCTTAAAACACTCAAATCTAAACTAAAATGTTCAGGGCTGCCTACTTAGGTGATAAAACTATAAAGAAAACAATGAGCTTATCAGCATAAAACTCAGGGGAGTGACTTCTTTTTTGGGGTGATGGAAGGTGTTACAATCAGGAAGGGGCAGGATGAAGCTTCTGACAAAGTTTTATTTCTGTGTCTGAGTGCTGGTTACAACTGTTTTCTTTTATATAATACCTTAAGCCATAGATTTACGTGTTGGGCACTTTTCTGTATATGTATCATTTCACAATAAAAGGGCTTTTAAAAAAAATCTTAATGCTCCGAGATCCTGTCTTAGAAAATAATCAACAATGATGATAATACTAATCAGCCTATAATGTGCACATAGCCTCCATCCCTCTGCAGTGTGGGTGATGGGGATTTGCAGCGAATAGGGAAAAGCTTGTACCCTCAAATCAGTGACACGCAGTGAACCCTGACCCCTGGTGCCCACGACTGCAGAGCCTCACGTTTGGACGCTGGGAACTGAATCCCTATTGTGGTGACCTCTGAGCTTCTCCTTCCAGAAACCTTGGTCCTGGAAGAATTTCAGTCTGGTTCTGCCATCATGGGTCTCCCCCATCACCCGTCCTTCTTTGCCTGCTCCCTCCCACCCCTTCCAATCCTAGCCTTTCTGAATTTCTTTTGTTAAGCTGACAGAAGCCATAATTGAGCCCCCTGACAAGAGCTGGACTGTGCTTTTCTCTCTCTTTTCCTTTTTTGCAATCTACAATGAGCCTTCCAAGTTCATTACCGCAGATGGTCCTGGTCAGGACCCAGGGCCCGATGGCAGAAGCTTATTATCCAGCCTCGGGGACAGTGAGAACTGGCTGGCAGCCGCAGTCATTCTGAAGCAGTCATGTCCAATTAGAAGAAACATTAGACACTTTCCTTCTGGAGCCCCATTAACAAATTAGTCGTACCACAAACTGAGAGAGACTGGATGGGACCAAATACCTTTTGACCACTGGATAATTTGATAATTTGGAGAAGAAACAGTGCAGAACACTGCTGTGTGTGTGTGTGTGTGTGCATGCGTGTGTGTGTGTCTGTGTGTATGTGTTGGAGGGAGGAGATAGCAGGTGGTTTGGGAGGAGGATTTGACCCCATATGCCTGTGCCACCCAGGAATGAAATCTTTCTAATACTAAACTATGTCTGTTACTGGGTTAAAATGGTCAGGGATTTGGCAAGAATGGCTATCTTTTTGTGGTCAGTATTTCATCCATGCTGGACTTGCTGGGTTGTAGAAGCTGGCACTGTGTTACAAATTTTTGTTAAGTTTTAGTTCCAGGAAGTTTGTGGGAAGAGGGTTGGGGAATCCAAAGCCCCACGTACCTGCTGTGATAAAATAATCTTAATTCACTATTTTAAAATTATATTGGGTTTTTAAAATATTGGTTGTAAATGACTTGCTCAGGAAAAGTACTAATTAGACCTCTGAGATTTTTTAAATTCCAAAGTCTGAACCACAAATAAGTTTTTGTTGCTAAGGAAACCACTGCATTCAAATTACCATTGCAAATTTAAATTGCCATTTTAAGTTCATTTGCAATACAGCAAAAGATTGGAGCAACTCCTCTAAAAGGGAGAGAGAGAAAGGAAGATGAAGTAAAAAGGAAAGGATGTTACTGGTGAGAACACAATTCCTGTTTTTGATCGATAGCTGAAGAACTAAGAAAATCTAGAAGCAGGGGACTGCAGAGAAAGCCCACGTGGTCTCTCATTCCATGACAGGTTATCAATCCTGAAGTCTCCCATTAGAAAGATTCTTAGAGATTTTCTGCCAACTCCCATTCAGCACAGGATTGTCCTTTTTATTTACTATAGATCTTACACATATAAACAAATAATAAGAGAATCATAACAACTTCATGCCAATATGTTCAACAACCTAGATAAAATGGACAGGTTCCTTCGAAAACATAATTTATCTTATCTGTCATCAGATTAGAATTAAAAGAAGAAAAATTATTAAAAAATTAAAAGAAAAAAGTAACATCGAAATTAACCCAAGGAGAAATTTAAAAATCCAAATAGCTTCATATCTATTAAATATGTTGAATTGTTACTATTATTTTTTGAGACAGAGTCTTGCTTTGTCACCCAGACTGGAGTGAGTGCAGTGGCATGATCTTGGCTTACTGCAGCCTCTGCCTCCTGGGTTCAAGTGATTCTCCTGCCTCAGCCTCCTGAGTAGCTGGGATTACAGGCACCTGCCATCATGCCCAGTTAATTTTTGTATGTTTAGTAGAGATGGGGTTTCACCATGTTCGCCAGGCTGGTTTTGAACTCCTGACCTCAGAAGATCCACCCTCCTTAGCCTCCTAAAGTGCTAGGATTATAGGCATGAGCCACTGGGCCTGGCCAAGAAAGTTATTTTTAAAAAGCAGTGCTGAAACTGTGTATCTTTTAAGGAAAAAAATTTAATCCCAACCCAATCTCACTCTACATGTAAAATTAATTTGAATTTAGTCACAGACAAAACATGAAAACCAAAACCAGAAAGCTTCCAGAAACAAAACACAACAAAAAGCAATCTTGAAGTTATCAAAGATTTCTTGAACAGGGCACAAAAAAATGTTAAAGAAGAAATAAATAAATTTGACTTTATAGATACTTCTAGTCTCCAAAGATAATAAAAGGGCAAGCCAGGGACTGGGAGAAAATATTCACAATGTGCATATGTAGCAAATGTCTTGAATCCCAATAAGAAATAATTCAGGCCTGGTGTGCAGCCCACATCTGTAATCCCAGCACTTTGGGAGGCTGAGGCGGGAGGATCACCTGAGGTCAGGATTTTGAGACCAGCCTGACCAACATGGTGAAACTCTGTCTCTACTTAAAATACAAAAATTAGCCAGGTGTGGTGGTGGGCATCTGTAATCCCAGGTACTTGGGAGGCTGAGGCAGGTAAGTTGCTTAAACCTAGGAGGCAGAGGTTGTAGTGAGCAAAGACTGCACCATTGCCCTCCAGCCTGGGTGACAAGAACAAAACTCCGTCTCAAAACTAAATAAGTAAATTAATTAATAATAATAATTCATACAAATTAATAATAAGAAAACCAACCCTTTTTTTTTTTTTTTA
Source organism: Rhinopithecus roxellana (assembly GCF_007565055.1). Classification (NCBI taxonomy): domain Eukaryota; kingdom Metazoa; phylum Chordata; class Mammalia; order Primates; family Cercopithecidae; genus Rhinopithecus; species Rhinopithecus roxellana. The sequence continues at coordinate 8,207,607 of NC_044565.1, forward strand.
GATGAGGTCTTGCTATGTCGCCCAGGCTGTTTTTGAACTCCTGAGCTCAAGTGATCTTCTCACCTTGCAAGTGATCAGCTCAGGCTGCAGTGCAGTAGCTGTAGCCTCAACCTCCAGGGCTCAAGGGATCCTCCCACCTCAGCCTCCCAAGTAGCTGTGGAGGCCACAGGATCACTTCAGCTTGTGTGGAAATTATGTGTGTGATTTCCACGCATATAATCCCTTTAATATTCCCAACGATTCCGTGAGGTATCTGCTTGTATCCTCATCCTGGAGACAAAGAAAGTGAGATTCAAAAAGGTTCAGAGAATGTCTCAAGAATCCCTCCCAAAGTGCTGGGATTACAGGTGTGTGCCAACATGCCCAGCCCCCAACCCAGTTTTTTAAATGTTTAAAATTCTGAACAGAAACTACCAAAAAAGATATGCAAATGCCTCATAAGCACATGAAGTTATGTTCAACATCATGAGTCATCAAGGAAATGCATATGAAAACCACAATAATAGCTAAGTGTTAAAAGACTGATAATTGCAAGAGTTGACAAGGATGTGGAACAATGAGAACTTCATACACAGATCATGGGAGGGTAAAATGGTACAACCACCTTTGAACACCGATTTTAAGTTTCATATAAAAATGACACAGCCGGGTGCTGTGGCTCATGCCTGGAATCCCAGGACTTTGGGAGGCCGAGGTGGGTGGATCACAAGGTCAGGAGTTCAAGACCAGCCTGGCCAAAATGGTGAAACCCCCTCTCTACTAAAAGTGCAAAAATTAGCAGGGCATGGTAGCAGGTGCCTGTAATCCCAGCTACTCTGGAGGCTGAGGCAGAGAATTGCTCATAGAGAATTGCTCGAATCCAGGAGGCAGAGGTTGCAGTGGGCCGAGATCGTGCCGCTGCACTACAGCCTGGGTGACACAGCGAGATTCTGTCTCAAAAAAAAAAAAAAAAAAAAAAAAAGGCAAAAACACCTATATTATGATCCAGCAAATTCCACTTCCAGGTAGCAGCAGATGTCCACAAAATCGCTTCCATTTAAATGTTTATATAATAGTAGCTGCCATATTCTGAATGTGTCCCTCCAAAATTCATGTATTGGAAACTTATTTTATTATTATTTTTTAAAGACAGGGTCTTGCTCTGTTGCCCAAGCTGGAGTGCAGTGGTGCGATCATGGCTGAGTGTAGCCTTCACCTCTGGAGCTCAAGCAACTTTCCTGCCTCAGGCTCCTGAGTAGCTGAGACCACAAGTGCACACCACTATGCCTGGCTGGTTGTTTATTTTTTGTAAAGATAGGTTCTCACTATATTGCTCGGGCTGGTCTTGAGTTCCTGGGCTCAAGCCATCCTCCTGCCTAGGCCCCCCAAAGTGCTGGGATTACAGGTGCAAGCCACCATGCCTGGCCATGTTTTGGAAACTTAAGCCCTAATGCAACAGTGCTGAGAGGTAGGGCCTTTGGGGAGGTGTTTAGACCAGGAGAGCTCTGCTTTCATGAATGGATTAATGCTGTTATAAATGGGCTTGATGGAGGAAATTAGACCCTTTTTTTCCCTTCCACTTGCCACCATGTGAGGACACAGTGTTTCTCCCCTCTGGAAGATGCAGTGTTCAAGGCTCCATCTTGGAAGCAGAGAGCAGCCCTCACCAGATGCTGATGCCTTGATCATGGACTTTCTAGCCTCCAGAGCCCTGAGAAATAAACTTCTGTTCTTTACAAGTTACCCAGTCTAGAATTCTAATATTATAGAAGCAAAAACAGACTAAAACAGTAACTTTATTCATAATAGCCAAAAACTGGAAATCAACCAAATGTCCATCAGTGGGGGACTAGATAAATAATCTGAAGTACATCTACACAGCAGAATATTACTCAACAAGAAAAAAATGAATTATTGATACATGCGATAACACAGATTAATCTCACAATTATCATGCTGAGTGAAAGAAGCCAGACAAAAAGACTACACTGTGTATTTCATTTATATAAAGTTCTATAGCAAGCAAAACTGATCTATGGTGACAGAAATAAGATCTGCCATGAGCTGGGTGAGCAGTCACCACAAAGGGGCAGAAGGGAGCTCTGTGAGGTGAAGGAAGTGTTCTACATCTTGACTGGGTGGTGGGTAAATGGCTTTATAAGTACCAAAACAAAGCCAACTGACTACCAAAATGGGTCCCTCTCCTGTACATAACTATACCTCAATCAAGGGGTTTTTTTTGTTGGTGGGTTGTTTTTTTGTTTGTTTGTTTGTTGAGATGGAGTCTTGCTCTGTTGCTCAGGCTGGAGTGTAATGGCGTGATCTCGGCTTCCTGCAACCTCTGCCTCCCGGGTTCAAGCAATTCTCCTGCTTCAGCCTCCCAAGTAGCTGGGATTACAGGCGTGTGCCATCACACCTGACTGATTTTTATATTTTTAGTAGAGACAGAATTTCACCATGTTGGTCAGGCTGGTCTCAGGTGATCCACACACCTCAGCCTCCCAAAGTGCTGGGATTATAGGCGTGAGCCACTGCACCTGGCCTTCAAGTTTTATTTATTTATTTTTACATGGGTGGGACCAAATTAGAAAGAGGTATGAAGATTGAAGAGGAGCTTGTGCTGTATCCTGCAGCCAATAAGAAACCACCATAGTTGCTTACCAGAGAGTGATAGGATGAAATTAATCAGAATCATTTTAATTCACCAAATAGCTGTTGGGGCAAGGCATTGTGCTAGATAGTGCAGCAATTCTGATAGAAATAATACAAATAAAAGTCATTTATTCTTGTTACATTTTACCTGTTCCACAACCAATGCACTTCCAAGTACACTGAGTAGACTGGGCATCACCTCCAAACAACCTGCTAAGGTAGAGGAGGAAGGTTTCTAAATCCCTTTTTTATAGGAGATAACTGATGCTTAGATTGGCAAGTGAGGAAGTGAGAACTAGACATTCAGATTACAAATTCAGCTCTTTTATCATGTACACTTACACAGAGTTTAACAACCTACAGATGATTTTCACACATATAATCCCTTTAATATACCCAACCACCCTGCGAGGTATCTGCCTGGATCCTCATCCTGGGGACAAAGAAAGTGAGATTCAAACAAGTTCGGAGAATTTCTCAAGAACCCAGAGCTAGTCAAGTTCAGAGGCTAGTACTGGGACCTGGTTTTTGTGATTCCACATCTAACCTGGCACCACCTCACGGCCTCTCTGAGTCTTTGTTCTGCAGATCAGAAATTTGCCAGGCCCAGAGCCACAGCTTCTGTGTGAGCCATCCCTGTTGAAGCTCCTTACAGCCTACTCAGACCTAGGGATAGCCATTGTGGGCAGACTCGGGTCCCGTGATTCCTTCCACTATATATTTATTTATTTATTAAGAGACAGAGTCTTGCTCTGTCACCCAGGCTGGTGGAACCTCCGCCTCCCGGGTTCAAGCGATTCTCCTGCTTCAGCCTCCAGAGTAGCTGGAACTATAGGCACCCGCCACTACACCCGACTAATTGTTTTGTATTTTTAGTAGAGACAGGGTTTCACCATGTTGGCCAGGATGGTCTTGATCTCTTGACCTAGTGATCCACCCGCCTTGGCCTCCCAAAGTGCTGGGATTACAGGTGTGAACCACCACACCCAGCGAACTCCTTCCACTATTTTCTTTTCTTTCTTTCTTTTATTTTTTTTTTTTTGAGATAGGGTCTCACTCTGTTGCTCAGGCTGGAATGCAGTAGTAGCTGCAGCCTTGACCTCCAGGGCTCAAGGGATTCTCCCACTTCAGCTTCCCAAGTAACTGGGACCACAAACACATACCACAATGCCCAGCTAATTTTGTTTTTGTTTTTGTTTTTTTGTAGAGAGGGACACTCAATATGTTGGCCAGGCTGATCTTGACTCCTAAGCTCCAGTGATCCATCCACCTTGGACTCTCAAAGTGCTGGGATTACAGACAGGAGACACAGCACCTCACCCACTCCTTTCACTCTTAAAACTGTCACAAAAGACTTGGTGTGTTCTTACCACCAAAAACAACAAAAAAGTAAATATGAGTGGTGATGGATATGCTAATTAGCTTGATTATGGTGATCATTTCACAATGTATACGTATATAAAAACATCATATCGTATACCTAAAATATACACAATATTTATTTTTCAATTATACCTCAATAAAGCTGAAAAAAATCATTTAATATGAAAGGACTTTTCTGGCGGGGCATGGTGGCTCATGCCTGTAATTCCAGGACTTTGGGAGGCCGAGGCAGATGGATTGCCTGAGCCCAGGAGTTTGAGATCAGTCTGGGCAACATGGTAAAACGATGTCTCTACAAAAAGTACAAAAATTCCCTGGACATTGTGGCTTGAGTCTGTAGTCCCAGCTACTCAAGAGGCTGAAGTGGGAGTATCTCCTAAGACCAGGGAGTCAAGGCTGCAGTGAGCCGAGATGGTGCCACTGCACTCCAGCCTGGGTGACAGAGTGAGACCCTGTCTCAAAAAAAAAAAGAATAAAACAAAGAGAGAGACCAAGAGAGAGGCGGGGAAGGAGGGAGGGAGGGAAAGAAAAGAAAAAGAAGAAAAGAAAAAGAAAGGACTTTTCCTTTCTTGCTTAAACTAGGCTTTATTCATCTCAATTTCCCCATCTCTCTCTCTTATTACCCCAAATCTTTATCTATTTATTTTTTAATGGAATGATTCAGGAATTTGCATGCCATCCTGGTGCAGAGGCCATGCTAAGTTTCTCTGTATTGTTCTAATTTTTAGCATATGTGCTGTGGAAGCAAGCCTAAATCTTCATTAGTTTTTTAAAAAATTATTGTAAAAGTATACATTCTTATTGTAGAAACAAAACCAAACCAAAGAAATATAAACATTTCTGACTTAGATTTGGGGGGAGTGGTAAATGCCTCTAATTTCAACAGGGAGTCATTTACAGTGGAAACAAATTACATGACACTGCTGTAAAAAGTGTTGTGGTTGTTGAAAAAGTGACACCCTGGCCAGGTCTGGTGGCTCACTCCTGTAATCCCAGCACTTTGGGAGGCAGAGGCAGGTGGATCATGAGGTCAAGAGATTGAGACCATCCTGGCCAACATGGTGAAACCCCATCTCTACTAAAAATACAAAAATTAACTGGGTGTGTGGTACATGCCTGTAGTCCCAGCTACTCTGGAGGCTGAGGCAGGAGAATCACTTGAACCCGGGAGGCAAAGGTTGCCATGAGCCGAGATCGCACCACTGCACTCCAGCCTGGGTGACAGAGCGAGAGTCCACCTCAAAAAAAAAAAAAAAAGAAAGAAAGAAAAAGTGACATCCTGCCTGCTTAACTAGTCTCCATCATCACTGGGCCTCTGAAGCCATGTGAGTTTGCAACTCCTTCTGTACGCTCAGTCCTCATTGATGGACTGGTTACTCCTCTCATCGGGGTGGGGAAAATTCCAGCTAACGTGTACAGGTCCCTGCTATGAACTAAGTGCCTTTCCATGTATTACGTCATCAGATCCCAGGAACTAGCCTTAGAGGAAAGGCACTGCTCTCCTTATTTTTCAGATAAGGGCATGGGTCACGTAGCCTGTGCAAGGTCAACACTAGTGAATACAGGACTCTAGTCAAATGTAGAAATTTAATTCTGAACCCTGTGCATTTAACTCTAGACTGTACCGTCTCCCTAAAGAGACCCAAACCATGCCTTATAGTGACCTTGAAGGATAAAGGCAGGTCCAGCACAGGGTCTAACATCCAGGGAAACCTCCCTGGAGAGCTTGGGCTTCACTAGGCATTCTTGGCTCCAAATGGAATAAGTCCTGAATGGGTGCCTTTCGGGTTGGGTGACAAGCCAAGGGAAAGATATTCTGGGGGAAAGGGACGGGACAATAGGAAAGCAAAGTCTCTTTAGCACACTCCATGTTGATGATTTCTGTTTTTCGAATCATCAGGTTTCCTTTCCTTCCTCCCTCCCTCCCTCCCTTCCTTCCTTTCCTTCTTTTTTCTCAATCTCTCCTTTTTCATCCAACTGAAACCTGTGGGAAATGCTGGTATCTTCCTGAGCTGAAACCTTTTAAAAAATTTTTAATCTGATTTCAGAGAGGCATGTGTTGATCCCTCCATTGTCTATGATGGAACAAAATCTCAGACCCGTAATTATCTCTTCTCCTGGCAGGCCTTAAGATGAAACAGACAGGAAGACCTGAGCGGATTCTTCTCAGATGCCACCTCTTAGCACTGGGCTTTGCGAGCCTGTTATTTGGGGCGCTGCAGAAGGCAAGGCCCTATCCCGCCAAGGATCAATGGGAAAATAAGCAGTTGCTTGTGAATAGACTGCGGTCTCCTGCAGTTGTCAGGCCTCCTTGGTAATGGCTATTTATCCCCACTTAATTGCTACCTGGGTTCCCCTCATTCTGTGCTGGCTGGCACTTCCCACCACTGCCACCCTGGGCAAACTCAGGGCAGCCTGCAGAGGTGCAGCATGCCTGCCCGCCAGCCCCTTCACAGAAGCTGAAGATGCTGGTGACCTCAGCAAGCCTGCATCAGTGACAGCACCCTTTACTGCCTCTCTACTGGGTGATGTTACCCTGATCATCAATGCCTCGTGCCAGCTGTACTGGCTCAGCCCTGGGATCTACTTGCCAGCCATGCTTAGTGTCCAGGTGCTTCGTTGGTAGACCTGAGTGATAGTACTTCTATTTGACAACAAACAGTCTGAAGCTTGAAAAAAAAAAAAAAAAAAAAAAAAAAAAAGGAAAGAAAAAAAAGTGTGTTCCTGGAAAGTGGAAGAGTTCAGAGAACTTCAGAGAAAGGGCATCTAAGCCCATCCATGTCTGGATCTCATTATGTGATATGATAAATGGATACCTTTAAAATAAGAGAGAAAAACACATTAGTACCTAAGTAAAAATCCCACACAAAATATGATAAACCAAACCACACATTATAGCATGAGTAAATTTGACAAATATAAACTAGCTTGAACTTGGAAAATCAAATCCTATAATTTATAATCATCAAGAAGAGACAACTCACAGAATGGGAGAAAATATTTGTACATTATCTCCTAGACAGTGGCCTAGTATCGAAAATGTATAAAGAACAATGACAGCTTAATGATAGAAAAAAACAATGCTAGCCTGACAAAGGCAAGGCAAAAAAAAAAAAAAAGATAATCCAATTGAAAAAGATTTGAACAGACATTTCTACAAAGAAAATATACAAATTGGGCGGGGCGTAGTGGCTCATATCTGTAATCCCATTACTTTCGGAGGCTGAGGGAGGAACCCTTGAGGCCAGGAGTTTGAGACCAGACTGAGCAACATAGCGAGACCTCATCTTTACTAAAAGAAAAAAATTAGCTGGGCATGGTGGCTTGTGCCAGTAGTTCCCACTACTTAGGAGGCTGAGGTAGAATGATGACTTGGGCTTAGGAATTTGAGGCTGCAGTGGGCTGAGACTGAGCCACTGTACTCCAAACTGGGCAACAGAACAAGTCCCTGTCTCAAAAAATAAATTAAATAAATAAATAATGCAAATGGCCAATAAGCACATGAAACAATGTTCAACACAATCATTCGGAAAATGCAAACCAAAATTACAATGGGCTATCATTTCACATCCACCAGGATGGCTATAATCAGACATATAGACGATAATAAGTGTAGACAAGGAAAAATCAGAACCTCAAACAATCCTACTGAGAATGTAAAATGGTGCAGCCACTTACATGCTGGAAAAAGTATGGCAGTGACTCAAAAGTCAAACATGGAATCCTATGAATAAAATTGACCAGCACTTCTACTCTTAGTTCACAAGAACTGAAAACGTTATGTCCATGCAAAAGCTTAAACATGAATATTCATAGCAGCATTATTTACAATATCCAGCAAGTAGAAACAACCCAAATGTCTATCATCAGATAAATGGATAAATAAAATGTTGTACAGGTTGAGTATTCCAAATCTGATAATTTGAAATACAAAATCTGAAGCTTTTTGAGCACTGACATGATGCTCAAAAGAAATGTTGATTGGAACATTTAGAATTTGGGACTTTTGGATTTGGGATGCTCAACCAGTAAGTATAATGCAAATATTCCCAAATTTTTTAAAAATCCAAAATTTGAAACATTTCTGGTCCCAAGCATTTTGAATAAAGGCTATTCAACCTGTATATTCATATAATGGAATATTACAGAATAATGAAAACAAATTTGGTATGATACATACTACAATGTAGATAAGCCTGAAAAACATTATACTACAGGTGGATGTGGTAGCTCAAGCCTGTCATACCAGTACTTTGGGAGGCCAAAGCAGGAGTTTGAGACCAGCCTGACCAACATAGTGAAACCCCATCTCTACTGAAAATGCAAAAATTAGCCAGGCATGGTGGTGCATGCCTGTAATCCCAGCTACTTGGGAGGCTGGAGCACCAGAATCTCTTGAACCTGGGAGGTGAAGGTTACAGTGAGCCAAGATTGCCTGAGCACTCTGTCTCAACAAAACAAAACAAAACAAATTATGCTGAGTGAAAGAAGCCAGTTGCAAAAGGCCAACTGTGTATGACTCCATTTACATTCACGTGAAATGAACAGAATAGGCAAATCCATGGAGACAGAAAGTACATTAGTGATTGCCAGGGGCTAGAGGAGGAGGAAATGGGGAGTGATTGCTAAGGAGTATGAGGATTTCTTTTTGTTTGAGAGAGAGAGTTTCGCTCTGTCACCCAGGCTGGAGTGCACTGGCACGATCTCGGCTCACTGCAACCTCTGCCTCCTGGGTTCAAGAGTATGAGAGTTTTGGGGGGCTTGATGAAAAGTTCTCAAATTAGACAGTGGTAATGATTGCACAACTTTATGAATACCCTAAAGGCCACCAAGTAGTACACTTCTAAAGCATGACTTTTATGGCATGCAAATTATATATCAATTTTTAAAAAAAAAAATTAGCCTGGAGTGGTGGTGCACCTGTAGTCCTAGCTACTGGGGAAGCTGAGATGGGAGGATCCTTGAGCCCAGGAATCTGAGGCTGCAGCCAACTATGATGACACCACTGCACTCTAGACTGGGTGGCAGAGCAAGAGCCTGTCTTAAGAAAAACAAATAAATAAAAATTAAAGTTTTTTTTTTTTTTGAGACAGAGTCTCGCTCTGTCGCCCAGGCTGGAGTGCAGTGGCACGATCTTGGCTCACTGCAAGCTCCACCTCCCGGGTTCACGCCATTCTCCTGCCTCAGCCTCCTGAGTAGCTGGGACTACAGGCGCCCACCACCACACCCGGCTAATTTTTTGTATTTTTTAGTAGAGACGGGGTTTCACCATGTTAGCCAGGATGGTCTCGATCTTCAGACCTCATGATGCGCCCGCCTCGGCCTCCCAAAGTGCTGGGATTATAGGCATGAGCCACCGTGCCCAGCCAAAATTAAAGTTTTAAACAAATTGGCAACATATAAAAAATAGTGGCCAGGCACAGTGGCTCAAGCCTGTAACCCCAGGAACTCGGGAGGCCAATGTGGGAGAATCGCTTGAGACCAGGAGTTCGAGATCAGTCTCGGCAACATAGCAAGACCCTGTTCTCTACAAAAAAAAAAAAAAAAAATAGTTTATAAAAATAAATAAATAAATGTGTAATAACAATTAAAAGGTTTTAAATAAAAATCAAAATGTCTAGTTTCTTTTAAAAATCTGGGCTGGGCTGGGTGCCGTGACTCATGCCTGTAATCCCAGCACTTTGGGAGGCTGAGGCAGGCGGATAACTTGAGGTCAGGAGTTCAAGACCAGCCTAGCTGACAGGGTGAAACCCCATCTCTACTAAAATACAAAAAACTGGCCAGGCGTGGTGGCACACTTCTATAATCCCAGCTACTTGGGAGGCTTGAACCCGGGAGGCGGTGGTTGCAGTGAGCAGAGATCATGCCACTGCACTCCAGCCTGGGTGACAGGGCAAGACTCTGTCTCAAAAACAAACAAACAAACAAACAAACAAAAAACAAAAAAAACCTGGGCTGGAGTGTGGTGGCTTACTCCTATAATCCAAGCACTTTGGGAGGTGGATTGCTTGAACCCCAGGAGTTCAAGACCAGCCTGGGCAACATACAAAACCCCGTCTCCACAAAAATACAAAAATCAGGTGGGAATGGTGGCGTGTGCCTATAGTCCCAGCTAATTGAAAGGCTCAGGAGGGAGGACCACTTGAGCTCAGGAGTTCAAAGCTGTAGTGAGTTATGATCATGCCACTGCACTCCAGTCTGGGTGACACAGCAATATACTGTGTCTAAAATAAACAAATAAATAAAATATATTTTTTTAAAACCTGGCAGTGCTGGACCTCTCTACTGGCATATAACTCCAAGCTAGCATAGAATAGTAGCTGTTTCCACTCATCAGATACACAAATGGACCAAGACTTAACCTGCCTAGGATTGATAAACTGGGTGTTGGGTTCAAGGGGCTGCATTATGCTGTCATCTCTTCTTCCCATGTATTTTTAGATGTCTATAATAATAGGTTTAAAGCAAACAAAAAAGTCAGGGTATGCATTCTTCAATTGGCCACAGTCCCCACCTTGTGCTACATAATTGAGGCAGAGTGTTGGTTACCATTCACTGGAATTGAGCTACTATTTGTCTTAGTAGTATTAAAACTCTACTGATGGCCGGGTGTGATGGCTCACACCTCTATCCCAGCACTTTGGGAGGCCGAGACAGGTGGATCACTTGAGGCCAAGAGTTCGAGACCATCCTGGCCAACATGGTGAAAGCCCCATCTCTACTAAAATACAAAAGATTAGCCAGTCATGGTGGTGCGCACCTGTAGTCCCAGCTACTAGGGAGGCTGAGGCAGGGGAATCGCTTGAACCCAGGAGGCAGAGATTGCAGTGAGCTGAGATCGTACCATTGCACTCCAGCCTGGCGACAGAGCAAGACTTTGTCTCACAAAAAACAAAAAAAAAGATAGTTTACTGACATGTTTTTCATACCTCTCCTGTTTGCCCTATTTTCTTTTCCTGTGTGTGGCTCCTGTACACTCCTTCAAGTACACTGTCTCTAAAAGAAGTCTTGGCCAATGGCCAAACTCTGCCCACAGATGTGTGTTGCTTGGCCCAAAGAATGTTTTCCTTAATAAGAATGCCACCGGTGGGCATCACTTGCTAGTTTTCCTAGTCCTCACCTCCCACTGCCTTGTGATCCTCTGGCCCAGTACACATTTATGTTCCTTACCTTGTCCCTGTAGGCATCTGAATTTTAGAATCTAAGACAAGAAAGACAGTGATTGTATTCAGGATTTCTACTGGTATATGGATGGACTCTGCTAATCTTCAAGAGTCGTGGAAGTCCTGTCTGCCATTAATCCCTTCCATTTAGAGATTGTTGTAAATATCTTCTATTTGGGGGGTTTAAAACAGCTCTTTATCTTTCTTAATCTTTGACTAAATGAGCAGCTATGTTCTGTCCAATATTGGTCAATATCATCACCTCTATCTCTGACTATGTCTCATTATTATTAAATGTTCAACAGAACCGGGTGAAAAGTGAGTAACTAACTCAATGTGACCAAATATAGTTTATACTCAAGAAAATGCAGACAGTCTATGATCACTTCAAAAACTTATAACTTTCCCAGTAGAGGGGAAAAAAATGCAACACCAAACAGGTTTAAGATATTATTATATCTTTACTGAGTTGATTTCAAAAATGAAAAGGGTAACATTCTGTGATTACGAGAAACAGGTTCGCTTACACATCACTTGGTAGCTGCAAATTGTTGGATCAGGTAAGTAACTTGCAAATATTATAATAGGTATGGTTAGGTAATTTCATTGGAAGATAAACCCCCTCAAAAAATAACCAAAAATGAAGTGGACAAAGATATTTCTACTAGTGCCATTTATAAGACAAAAAAAAAAAGAGTAAGCAAATCCCGTTGCCAAAAATAAGTGATAGACTAAGAAAACTTTCATTTATTATCATTATTATTAGAGATGAGGTCTTGCTCTGTCTCCCAGGCTGGAGTGCAGTGGAGCCATCATAGCTCACTGCAGCCTTGAACTCCAGGGCTCAAGTGATCCTCTCACTTCAGCCTCCTGAGTAGTTGGGACTACAGATGCACACCATCATGCCTGGCTAATTGTTTATGTTTTGTAGAGATGGGGTTTCACCATATTTCCCAGGCTGGTCTTGAACTCCTGGCCTCAAGCCATCTTCCTACCTCAGCCTCCCAAAGTGTTGGGATCACAGATATAGTATAGTTTTGATGTTTGTCCCTTCCATATCTCATGTTGAAATGCGATTCCAAATGTTGGATGTGAGGCTTAGTAGGATGTTTGGGTCATAAGGGTGGATCCTTCATGAATGACATCCTTCTCCTCCCAGTGGTAATGAGATCTGGCTGTTTAAAAGATTCTAGGACCTCCCCCTTCTCTCTCTTGCTTTTTCTCTCACCGTATGACACCCCTGCACTTGTTCACCCTTTGTCTTCCACCATGATTGTAAGTTTCTTTTTTTTCTTTCTTCCTTTCTTTTCTTTTCTTTCTTTTTTTTTCTTTGTCTTTTTGAGATGGAGTCTCATTCTATCACCCAGGCTAGAGTGCAGCGACATGATCTCAACTGACTGCAACTTCCACCTTCAAGGTTCAAGTGATTCTCCTGCTTCAGCCTCCCAAGTAGCTGCAACTACAGGTGCATGCCACCATGCTCAGCTAGTTTTTGTATTTTTAGTAGAGACAGGGTTTGGCCATGTTGGCAAGGCTGGTCTTGAACTCCTGACCTCAGGTGATCCGCCTGCCTTGGTCTCCCAGAGTGCTGAGATTACAGATGTGAGCCACTACATCTAGCACCCATTATCATAAGTGTCTTTAGCCTTTACCAAAAGTTGACCAGATACTGGTGCCATGCTTGCATAGCCTGCAGAACTATGATCCAAATAAACCTCTTTTTAAATAAATTACCCAGTCTCAGGCTTTCCTTTAGAACAATACAAATGAACTGACACAGAAAATTGGTACTGAGGAGTGGGGTGCTGCTATAAAGCTATCTGAATACATGGAAGCAGCTTTGGAACTGTGTATTGGGCAGAGATTGGAAGAGTTTGGAGGTTACAGAAGAAAACAAGAAGATGAGGGAAAGTTTGGAATGTCTTGGAGACTGGGTAAGTAGTTGTGACACAAATGCTGATGAAATGTCAACAGTAAAGACCAGTCTGAGGAAGTCTCAGATGGAAATGAGGAACCTCAAACCAAAAAAAAAAAAAAAAAAAAAAAACCTCGAATGTGTTATGCCTTAGCAAAGAGCTTGGCTGGATTGTGTCCATGATCTAGGAATTTGTGGAAGGTTTAACTTAAGAGTGGTGGAAGAAATCTTTTTTTTCTTTTTTTTTCGAGGCAGAGTCTCATTCTGTTGCTCAGGCTGGAGTACAATGGTGCGATCTCGGGTCACTGCAACCCCCACCTCCCCAGTTCAAGCTATTCTCCTGCCTCAGCCTCCCAAATAGCTGGGATTACAGGCGCCCACCGCCACGCCCAGGTAATTTTTTGTATTTTTAGTAGAGACAGGGTTTCACCATGTTGGCCAGGCTGTTCTCAAACTTCTGATGTCAGGTGATTCCCCCCGCCTTGGCCTTCCAAAGTGCTGGGATTACAGGCATGAGCCATCATACCTGGCCTGGTGGAAGAAATTTCTAAGCTGCAACATGTTCAAGATGAAGATGTGGCCTGGTCAAACAACATATGATCAGGTACAGAAGGAAAGCAATGACTTAAAGTTGGAACTTACAATTAAAAGGGAGACAGAGTACAAAAATTTGGAACATTTGCAACCTGCCCCCATGGCAGAGAAGGACAAAGCATTTTCAGGGCCGGGTGTGGTGGCTCATGGTGAAACCCCGTCTCTACTGAAAATACAAAAATTAGCCGGGTGTGGTGACGCATGCCTATAATCCCAGTTACTATGGAGGCCGAGGCAGGAGAATCGCTGGAAGCCAGGAGGCAGAGGCTGTAGTGAGCTGAGAATGCACCACTGCACTCTAGCCTGGGTGACAGAGTGAGACTCCATCTCAGGAAAAAAAAAAAAAAAGAATACAACAAAAAACATAAATGTGTGTGTGTGTGTATATATATATATATATATATATATATATATATATATATATCTCAAAGCTTGAACCACAGCACCCCCTGGCACATAAAAAAAACTGTAAATCTCTGATTGTTCTTTAATTATTTCTATGTATATGTCATATCAGCTCAGGTCAATTGTAAACACACGTTTTAGGAATAGTGAATGGCATCACCATAATTTATATAGTGTATAATCTACCCAACTGTTCCTGCCTGTCCTGATTACGGTTAGTTTTATATGTGGAGGTTAAAAGGTTTTGCTGTGATACTCTTTCTGTATTCTTTAAGTTTTCTGATCTTCCTGATCTTCGTAAGAAATACAGAGAACAATCCCACTCCTCAGAATGACCTGAAGCTATCCTGCCACCTTTTAAGTAGACTGCTATTGATTATTTAATTTATCAAATAATTCATTTAGCAAACATGATTTGGGTAACAACTACGGGCCAGGCTCTGTGCCCAAGCAATGAAAAGAATAAAATTCCCCAACTGCAAAAAAAAAACAACATAAAATTGTCCTCATGGGGATTAGAAAATTAAAATTCAAAAGTCAAAAATATCTCTCCTTTCTTTTTTCCTTAAAGAGAAAACAGTTGTCAAAAAGAAAATTTGTTTTGAGACAGAGTCTCGCTATATTGCCCAGGCCGAAGTGCAGTGGCTATTGACAGGTACAATAATTGCACACTATGGCCTCAAACTCCAGAGCTCAACTCCTCGATCCTCCTGCCTTAGCCTACTGAGTAGCTGGGACTACAGGTGTGTACCACTGTGCCCAACTGTCTCCTTTATGTTCTACTTAAAATAATACACAAACTTCCTACAGCTTTTTGAAACTACTCACTTTAGTTAGTATCTATTCCCCACTTTCTTTTATCTACAAAATGAGGGTAAAGATGTGAATAATCTGCATCCGATTAGCAACAAGCTACTTAACCAGAAAACACCAAAGAGGTGGTTGGGAGCAGTTCATGAGCAAATAAATCTGGAAAATGAGTCAAGTCGTATTCCATCTTGGGAATTTACATGCATATTCACTAATTAAAGGGCCTGAAAAATAATATTTTAACTTTGGCTAATCCAGAATTTCCGAAACATATCTGACAACAGAACCATTTTTTTTCCAGCACTAACTTTAGGGACTAGTGAAAATAGATTTTCCAGCACTAACTTTAGGGACTAGTGAAGTGTGAGTCATAGGCATTCTATATGAGATTCACCTGAGGGTAACTTTATCAAAATCTTACAAAAAGACTTTCAAGGGTTTAAGTTAACATTTAGATCATTAATACTTTCCAGGTAGTAGTGTGTTAATGGCCAGGAGGACTAGTAGCCAGAGAGCAGAAATGGGCAGGATGAGTATCAGGAATGTCCTAGGAAACTCCAGGCTGATGACGATAGGAATGAATTAGGACTCAAGCACCTAAATTTTAGTCCTGGTGTCCCCTCAAACTCATGTTTCATCTTGGGGAAGCCACTTTCCTCCCAGGACCATCTGTTAAGGGAGGGGTTGAATTAGACTGGTTGGCACTACCCCATAGGGTGTGGAAATGTATGAGGCCATTTTTACTTGTCAGTGACTGGGGGGATCACTACTGACATGGAGCAAGGAAAAGGACTATGGATGCTAGAGATTTGTGGCATGACAGATAGTTTCATACCTTGAAGGTTGCATGATCTTCTAATGTTCCTCTGGACATTCACACAGGAGGTTAAAAAAAACATAAACCTGATTATCTCGGATACCAATGATCCAAGACTACAACCTAATCTCAAACTGTATATAAATGGTTTAATATGCACTAAAATTTCCAGGAATGCAACTACATTGCAAATTGAGAGAGTTGTACTTGATATATTCTGAACTTTGCCAAGAACTTTGGAATATTGCATCACTACTCATAGGTTTTAATTAAATTACCAATATTTCAAGTCTGTATTAGTCTTCGCTTGTAGCTATAACATTCACCTTGACTCTATGTAGGGGTTTAAGCATCCGAATGTTACATCATCTAGAGCAGGCTAAAGTGTCAGTATGCTGATAAGGAGTCTGCACTGGAATGTTTCTGTTAACACCTTGCTTCTTTCATCAAGAAAGTCTTTGGCTGGGTGCGGTGGCTCACGCCTGTAATTCCAGCACTTTGGGAGGCCAAGGCCCATGGATAACTTGAGGTCAGGAGTTTGAGACCAGACTGGCCAACATGGTGAAACCCTATCTCTACTAAAAATACAAAAATTAGGCTGGGTGCGCGGTGGCTCATGCCTGTAATCCCGGCACTTTGGGAGGCCGAGGCAGGTGGATCACCTGAGGTCAGGAGTTTGAGACTAGCCTTGCCAACATGATGAAGCCCCATTTCTACTAAAAATACAAAAATTATCCCAGGTGTGGAGGTGCTACTTGGGAGGCTGAGGCAGGAGAATTGCTTGAATCTGGGAGGCAACGGTTGCAGTGACCAAGATCGGGCCATTGCACTCTAGCCTGGGTGACAAGAACGAAACTCCGTCCTCCCTCCGAAAATAAAAAAATTAGCTGGGTGTGGTGGCACATGCCTGTAATCCCAGCTGCTCAGGAGGCTGAGGATGGAAAATCACTTGAACCCAGGAGGCAGAGGTTGTAGTGAGCCGAGATCACAACACTGCACACCAGCCTGGAAGACAGAGGGAGACTCCGTTTCAAAAAAAACAAAAAACAAAAAAGTTGGCTGGGCACGGTGGCTTACACCTGTAATCCCAGCACTTTGGGAGTCCAAGGCGGGTGGTTCATGAGATCAGGAGATCAAGACCATCCTGGCTAACACGGTGAAGCTCTGTCTCTACTAAAAATACAAAAAAAAAAAAAAATTAGCCGGGCGTGGTGGCATGTGCCTGTTGTCCCAGCTACTCGGGAGACTGAGGCAGGAGAATCGCTTGAACCCGGGAGGTGGAAGTTGCAGTGAGCCAAGACTGCACCACTGCACTCCAGCCTGGGTGACAGGGTGAGACTCTGTCTCAAAAAAGAAAACAAACAAACAAAAAAGTCTTAAAAGGAAGGGTCTCACTATGTTGTCCAGGCTGGTCTTGAACTCCTGGGTTCAAACTAGCCTCCTGTCTTGGCATGAGCCACTGTGCCTGGTAAAGAAAGTCTTGCTTGGGCCGGGCGCGGTGGCTCAAGCCTGTAATCCCAGCACTTTGGGAGGCCGAGACGGGCGGATCACGAGGTCAGGAGATCGAGACCATCCTGGCTAACACGGTGAAACCCCGTCTCTACTAAAAATACAAAAACTAGCCGGGCGAGGTGGCGGGCGCCTGTAGTCCCAGCTACTCGGGAGGCTGAGGCAGGAGAATGGCGTAAACCCGGGAGGCGGAGCTTGCAGTGAGCTGAGATCTGGCCACTGCACTCCAGTCCGGGCGACAGAGCGAGACTCCGCCTCAAAAAAAAAAAAAAAAAAGAAAGTCTTGCTTGATGGAGACTAAAAACAATGTCAACAGAACTAGTGTGCTTAGTGATGTATTGGTTTTATTCTGGTGTAAGTTTTTACCTCATTGCAAACCAGTAACAATTTATTTTATGTTTACAGCAAATTGTTCTTTTATAGTCATGTATATAAACTTTATTATAGATGTATTTTATTTCAGAAAAGGAAAGAGGACATAACAAATATTTGTTATGAAAAAAGAAAACTGGGCACAATGGGATTAATATCATTGGATCTAAGGGTGGATTGCCAAGGGCAGGAGCAGGGCATGGCAGCGTTGGGTGAGTGGCTTTAGTTTGCCCATAGCATCATTAGCTACCCTACTCAGTTCTCTGATAAGGATAATTGAGAAATCTCAACTTGGCATAAAGAGAGTGCAGGTCAGTTGCCACCTTGGGACATCTCTTTCAAACAGAACACAGGCCATGAGCCCCATCTATGTAGAAAGTCTGGGGCACTCTGCTAGTGAAGTCTAAGTTCTTTTTCAGACTTTTTGTTCCCAGTTTATTTCTACATCTTTCAAAGATTTGCAGTTCTGTGTCTTGACCTATCAGTATAGCTACCCAAGTCACAGAAAGAATTGTGTTCTTCTCTATCTTCTCTATCAGGAGAGCAATTCAATGCTTTTCCCACCCCTAAAACAAGGATAATTACCTCCTTCATTTCCCTGTCCCCTGAATGTGTACTGGGAAATTGATGAGAGTAAATTTGCTTTAGATAATCAATGCAATTCAGCCCAGCAAGAGTTAAAGCTGGCTTCCCGTCTCTGCTGGGGAGCCAGGCTGGATGGGGCTCCTCCTGAACTGGGCGCAGATGCCGCCATGCTTTGTTGATTACAATCTCCCACACCAAGGAGGCTTTGACTAGGTTTGACATAATCAGCTCACAGCCTCTGCCTGCACTCTTTCACAAACAGGCCATTTTCACATCTTTTTCATGGAATCCGACAAGCGGAAAAATAATTAATGTTACCTCAGCCCAACAATGACCCTGGCTCTGATTCAAAAAGAAGGCATGTTGCATAAACTGCCCTTTAATTGAGGGTTGGGGGCAGACCCCACATACTCCTGTATCGGTTCTGCCTCCCTGGCCAAGGCTGATTAAGGCTTTCCTAAGATTGAGGACCCATGGTCACTGAGTACTACTCAGTTTCAGGTTCAAAGAGCTTCCGTGAAAGAATTATGTTCATGGTATTTAGCAAGCACAGACCTGTTGTGCTGGTCAGAGAATTCCAGATGGTTGGTTGTTCCCATTTTACTGATAAAAACAAAGTGACTTCCTCTTTGCAGAAAACACAAAATTAGAACCCATAACTATTTTTCAATGTTTCTTTTCTTTCTCTTGAAAAAGAAAATACAAATGTTTTTTGTTGTGGAAGTCTATGTGGTTACCTTCACTGCTGTGGTGAGTGTGAAATGGTGCAGCCACTTTGGAAAATAATCTGTAAGTTTCTCAAATGGTTAAATGTAGAGTTACTATTTGATCCAGCAATTCCACTTCTATATACATATCCAAGAGAAATGAAAACATACATTCACACAAAAAGCTGTACCTAAATATTCATGGCAGTATTATTCATAATAGCCAGGAAGTGAACACAACACAAATGTACATCAGCTGATAAACGGATAAATAAAATGTGGTATATCCATGCAATGGAATAGTATTTGATCATAAAAAGGAATGAAGTACTGATAGATGTTATAACATGGGTGAACCTTCAAAACATGCTAAGAAGTCTGTCACACATACACACAAAATGCATATTATTTTATTTATACGAAATATTCAGAATGGGCAGATATAGACAGACAGAAAGATTAGTGGTTGTTTCAGGCTAAGGAGCATAAAGGATTTAGGGGTAAATAGCTAAGGAATGTGACATTTATTTTTGAAGTGATGAAAATATTCAGTGGCTCATGCCTGTAATTCTAGCACTTTGGGAGGCCAAGGCCGGCGATCACCTGAGGTCAGTCAGGAGTTTGAGACCAGCCTGGCCAACATGGCAAAACCCTGTCTCTACTGAAAATACAAAAATTAGCTGGGTGTGGTGGCAGGCACCTGTAATCCCAGCTACTTGGTAGGCTGAGGCAGGAGAATTGCCTGAACCTGGGAGGCGAAAGTTGCAGTGAGCCGAGATCGCCCCACTGCACTCTAGCCTGGGTGACAGAGTGAGACAGTATCTCAAAAAAAAAGAAAAGATTCTAAAATTGATTATAGTATTTGTTACACAACTCTATGATATACTGAAAATTATTAAACTGTAAACTTAACAAAAAGTGTAAAGTGTACCCCCAAAATAATTACTCTAGAAAAATAATTGTCAAATTGTGGGCCAAGAACCCTGAAGATTCTGAAGGTTTTTTACCTTTTCAACTATATACTCATGTGAGGCTGGATTTCCTTTTTCAAAATCATTCAGCCCAAAATATCATGAATTTCTTTAATTTAGCAATAAAACATAGTACAATGGATTGAATAAAAAAGCAAAGATAAGAATCAAAGTGTCAATATTTTACCAAGCCATAAGAAATCTTCAGTAATTTAAAAAGAAATAGACTTAACATGGTCACCAGAGAAAATCTGTAAAATATGGAAAAGTGAAAAAAGACAGTAAATGTCTTTCAGGATCTGACCAACCACAGGGAACCACTGATGGCACGTGGGCATGCTTCCATCTGGTCTTTTTCTGCCTCCTTGAGTCCCACCCACATCTTGTGAAGTGGTGAAGCTGTGGCAAGGGACTCAGCTCTGTTGAGCAAGCCCCTTCCCTCTTTGTCTTTCCACCATTCTCTTACAAGTAGAATAGCCAATATCCGCCTTGCTTCAGGGTGGCAGGATCCCATTTATAACTACTTAAGACTATGTTTACTTACTGAATACAACAGTAGCACATGATCATTCAAAAAAAGTATTGTGTGTGTGCATCTGTGCATCATGAATGTATAAAGCAGAAAGCAGGCTGATATGGTGTGCACTGGATCCAGGTGGCAAGTGCAAACACATCTCTTAAACTCGCCAACCCCAAATCCCATAAAATGACAGAAAAGTGGCTTAACGGTAAGTTTATTATAGCAAATAAGAACAGATGTCACTAACAGACCAGAAATCACGAAGAATTCCCAGAAGACAGAATGTAGAATGGAAACAGATGAATGAGAGGAGAAACTCCAAACATACTCTGTCAAAAACTACAGATGAAGAAAAAGAAATCCAGAGAAACACCAAATTTCAAGTCAAATAATAGATTCACTGTCTCTTGTCTGCAATTCTTAAATCCAAAAGGTTCTCAAAACAGAAAGATTTTTTTCCCCTAAGTTTGGTACAAACTCATTTGCAGCAAAATCTGACCAGGACTGATGTAAAGCTATTTGTAGATTTTATTTATCTTACTTTGTGTGAATATTCATTTCTTTCTTTGCAAAAAAATTAATATGTCTGATTACAGGATGCTACCCTAGATCCGCTGGGAGCATTATGAAAAATCAGTAGATGCTAGGCTAGTTAACAGAGTGTCAACATGATTGGATTGAAGGATGCAAAGTATTGATTCTGGGTTTTTCTGTGAGGATGTTTCCAAAGGAGATTAATATTTGAGTCAGTGGGCTGGGGAAGGCAGACCCACCCTTAATCTGGTGGACACAACCTAATCAGCTGTCATCAAATATAAAGCAGGCAGAAAAATGTGAAAAGGCGAGATAGGCCTAGCCTCCCAGCCTACATGTTTCTCCCATGCTGGATGCTTCCTGCCCTCAAACATCTGATTCCAAGTTCTTCAGTTTTGAAACTCAGACTGGCTCTCCTTTACTCCTCAAGCTTGCAGACAGCCTATTGTGGGACTTTGTGATTTTGTAAGTTAATATTTAATAAACTCCCATATATATATATGGAATGCTATGAACATCCTTTCTCTCTCTCTCTCTTTCTTTTTTTTTTTTTTTTTTTTTTTTCGGAGAGTCTTACTCTGTCACCCAGGCTGGAGTGCAGTGGCATGATCATAGTTCACTGCATCCTCAAACTCCTGGGCTCAAGCAATCCTCCCATCTCAGCCTCCTGAGTAGCTGAGACCAGAGGCTCACACCATCACACCTGGTTAATTTTTTTTGAAACGATCTTCCTAAACTCAAAAAAGTAGGCAGAGTGTTGTGGCTCATGCCTGTAATCCCACACTTTGGGAGGCTGAGGTGAGTGGATCACCTGAGACCAGGAGTTCAAGACCAGCCTGGCTAATATGGTGAAACCTCATCTCTACTAAAAATACAAAAATTAGCCGGGCGTGGTGGCAGATGCCTGTAGTTCCAGCTACTCGGGAGGCTGAGGCAGGAGAATTGCTTGAACCCAGGAGGAGGAGGTTGCAGTAAGTCGAGATCACGCCACTGCACTCCAGTCTGGGCAACAGAGCAAGACTCTGTCTCAAAAATAAATAAATAAACAAGTCAATAATAAAATAAAATAAAATCCAAAAAGTTTAGAATTTCAATATACAACTGGATCCTAGAGATTTGGATGAAGAATGTGGGCTTACGATATCAGAAGAGGTACCTAGAACAAAATAAAAATTAGGTTTTCAACAATAGGAAAATGAATAATCAAGTGGGTGTATATGCCTATGAATTAAAAGGAAATTAAAGACATACATATTGGAAAGGAAGAAATAAACTGACCCTATTTGCAGAGGACACAATTGTCTAGAGAATCCCCAAGGAAGCCACCAAAAAAGAAAAATGCCAAGAACTAATAAGTGAATTTAGTAGGTTTTCAGGATTCAAAGTCAACACACAAAAAGGAATCATGCTAGAAAGCATATTTTAGTGATGAGCAATTGGAAACAGAAATTAAAAACACAATAACATTTATAATTGCTCAAAACTAGAGGAAATACTGTATATAAATCTAACAAAACATATACAGCATCTGTATGACAGAAACTGTGAAACACGGATGAAAAAGGTTTAAAAAAAGCCTAATAGTGAGACATACCAGGTTCATTAGTTTGAAGACTAACCATAAAAGTGTCAATTATATCCAAACTGATCTATCAAAGCTTCAACAGAATTCTTTGTAGATATAGACAAGCTGACTCTGAAATTTACGCAGAGAAGCAAAGGAACTAGAATAGCTAAAACAATTTTGAAAAAGAATAAAATGGGAGGAATCAAATTACCTGATTTTAAGACTTACTTATTACACGGTAACAGTAATTAAGACAGTGTGGTGTTGGCAGAGGAACAGATACTTGTGATCACTGAAACAGAACAAGAGTACAAAAATAGGCCCACAT
Organism: Rhinopithecus roxellana; assembly: GCF_007565055.1. Classification (NCBI taxonomy): domain Eukaryota; kingdom Metazoa; phylum Chordata; class Mammalia; order Primates; family Cercopithecidae; genus Rhinopithecus; species Rhinopithecus roxellana. The sequence continues at coordinate 8,230,418 of NC_044565.1, forward strand.
ATTCACCAACAGATGTTTGACAAAGGTGCAAAAGTGATTCAATGGAGGAAGGACAACCTTTATAATAAATCGTCTTGAAACAATTTGGATATTTATAGGTTAAAAAAAGAACGCTGGCCTGGCGCGGTGGCTCAAGCCTGTAATCCCAGCACTTTGGGAGGCCGAGATGGGCGGATCACGAGGTCAGGAGATCGAGACCATCCTGGCTAACACGTTGAAACCCTGTCTCTACTAAAAAAAATACAAAAAACTAGCTGGGCGAGGTGGTGGGCGCCTGTAGTCCCAGCTACTCGGGAGGCTGAGGCAGGAGAATGGCGTAAACCCGGGAGGCGGAGCTTGCAGTGAGCTGAGATCCGGCCACTGCACTCCAGCCTGGGCGACAGAGCCAGGCTCCGTCTCAAAAAAAAAAAAAAAAAGAACGCTGACCAGGTGCCGTGGCTCATAACTATAATCCCAGGATCCCAATGCTTTGGAAGGCTGAGGTGGGAGGATCATGTGAGTCCGGAAATTTGAGATCACCCTGGAAAACACGGCAAGACCCCGTCTCTATAAAATATAAAACACTGGGTGGGCGCAGTGGCTCATGCCTTGAATGGCTCATGCCTTGAATCCCAGCACTTTGGGAGGCCAAGGCGGGGAGATCACTTGAGGTCAGGAGTTCCAGACCAGCCTGGCCAACATGGTGAAACCCATCTCCACAAAAAATACAAAAATTAGCCAGGCGTGGTGGCGCATGCCTGTAATCCCAGCTCCTCGGGAGGCAGAGGCAGGAGAATCACTTGAACCTGGAAGGTGGAGGCTGCAATGAGCCTCCAGCCTGGGTGACAGAACAAGACTCCATCTAAAATAAGAATAAAAACTAAAAAATTAAATCAAAAATTAGCTGGGCATGGTGGTGGTGCATGCCTGCAGTCACAGCTACTCAGAAAGTGGGAGGATTGCTTCAGCCCAGGAGGTCAAGGCTGCCACGATCATGTCACTGCACTTAGCCCAGGCAATACAGTGAGACCCTGTCTAAAAAAATAAAAAATAAAAATAAAAAAATAACCTTGACCTACACCCCTCAGACTTCTTGCAAAAATTATCTCAAAATGGATCATATTCCCAAATGCCAAACAAAAAACCCTACAGCTCTTAGAAGAAAATCTTCATAACCTAGGATTAGGTGAAGAGTTCTCAGACATGATAGCAAAGGTATGATTTACAAGACAAAAATAAATAAATAAATAAATAGCTCTTCATCAAAATTAAAAACTTTGCTCTGTGAAAGATTCTGTTAAGAGAATAAAAAGACAAACAACAGACTGTAATAAAAGGTCTGCAAATCACACATCCAACAAAGGACTTGTATGTAGAATGTATAAAGAATTCTCCAAATTCAACAGAAAGGAAAAAAAACTCCAATCAGAAAACAGAAGAGAAACACTTTACCAAGGAGTATATATGTATGGCAAACATGCAGATAAAAAATGATATTTCACATCATTAGTCATTAGAGAAATGCAAATTTCCCTAATGATGAAATATTACTAAAAGCTATGATAAGATATTACTACACATCTATAAGAATGGTTAAAAGAAAAAAATATTAGCCAGGTGCAGTGGCTCACGCCTGTAATCCCAACACTTTGGGAGGCTGAGGTGGGAGGATCACGAGGTCAGGAGATCGAGACCATCCTGGTTAACACAGTGAAACCCCATTTCTACTAAAAATACAAAAAAATTAGCTGGGTGTAGTGGCGGGCACCTGTAGTCCCAGCTACTCGGGAGGCTGAGGCAGGAAAATGGCGTGAACCCAGGAGGCGGAGGTTGCAGGGAGCCAAGATTGCACCACTGCACTCCAGCCTGGGCGACAGTGCGACACTCTGTCTCAAAAAAAAAAAAAAGAAGGAAAGAAAGAAAAAAATATTAGTAATACCAAGTGCTGGTGAGATGTGGAGCAACTGGATCTTTCATACGTTGCTCATGGGAGTGTAAAACGATTTAGCTACTCAGCAGTTCAGCTGTTTATGATAAAGTTTAAATATACTCATTACTTACCCAGCAATGAAAGTCCTGGCTACTTATTCCAGAGAAATCAGAACTTACATTCATATACACAAAAGGAATGAAGCATTGCTACGTGCAGTAACTTGGATGCATCTCAAGGGCGGAATGCTGAATGAAAAAAAAAAACACAGGCAGGGTGTGGTGGCTCACACCTGTAATTCCAACACTTTGGGAGGCCGAGGTGGGTGGATCACTTGAGGTCAGGAATTTGAGACCATCCTGGCCAACATGGCAAAACCATGTCTCTACTAAAAATACAAAAATTAACCAGGCATGGTGCACATCTGTAATCGCAGCCACTCACGGAACTGAGGCACGAGAATCTCTTGAACCCGGGAGGCGGAGGTTGCAGTGAGCCCACATTGTGCCACTGCACTCCAGCCTGGGTGACAAAGCAAGACTCCATCTCAAAAAAACAAAACAAAACAAAAACAATAAAGTGACAAAATTATAGTGATGGAGAACACATCAGTGGTTACCAGGGTTGTAAGTAATGGACCAGTTCTGTATCCTGGTTTTGGTAATAGCTACTGGAATCTATGCATGATAAAATTTAATATAACTATACACACACACACACACACACACACACACACCAGAGTACATATAAACTGGCAAAATCCAATAAGATTTGTACTTGAATTAATATTATTACACCAACCTTAATTTTCTGGCTTTGATGATGTACTATGCTAACATGTATAAGATATTATTATTAGGGGATGCTAGGTAAATGGTATACTAGAACATTCTGTACTATTTTTGCACTTTCTCGTGAGCCTGAAACTTTTAAAATATCAAAAGTTGTTTTTAAAAAGCAATGGAATAATAACTGCAAAACTTCAAAAAGTAGTCACCAAGAGATTCAGGAAATGGAATAGATAAGAAATATACATATAGATGTAAGTTATTGGTTTTGTTGTAGTTCTAGGTTCACTGATGGGTTCATGGCTGCTCACTGTTTTATAATGTTTTATGTAGACATAGATGTAGATGTCAATGTGGATATTTCTAGAGATCTAGATGTAGATGTAGCTATAAATGTAGCCATAAGCTGGGGGCGGTGGCTCATGTCTATAATCCCAGCATTTTGGGAGGCTGAGATGGGTGGATCACCTGAGGTCAGGAGTTTGAGACCAGCCTGGCCAACATGGTGAGACTCCGTCTCTACTAAAAATAATAATAATAATAATAATAATAATAATTAGCCGGGACTGGTGGTGCATACCTGAAGTCCCAGCTACTCAGGAGGCAAGGCTGGAGAATATCTTGAACCCGGGAGGTGTAGGTTGCAGTGAGCTGAGATTGCACCAATGCACTCCAGCCTGGGCGACAAGAGGGAAACTCCATTTCAAAAATAAATAAATAAAAATAGCCATAGGCATAGAGACAGAGTTAGAGACAGAGATCTCACACATAATCTTCCCTGCACATCAAAACAATATTTTCAGACCTAATGAAGAAAAATAATTTTAATAAGAAGTTGTAAAACAGTATTATGATTGCAGCCTATTCTCCCTTTTTTTTTTTTTTGTTTTTTTTTAAAAAAAGGTCTATTCCTGTATGCACATATACGGGTGTAAATGTACAGGAAAAGGCAGAAAGAATACAAGCTGAAAGACTAGTCAAGAGTTCTGGGGAGAATACTGGGATTGTGCAAAATGGGGAAGGGGAGAAGTAATAGAGGAGAGTGAATTGGGATATTCCCCCTTTACTCTCTATATTTTATATTTTAAAAACATTTCCAAGATAATGTATTTGTATAAATTAGGCTTCACTGCACCACTGCTATTGTATGTTCTTGCTGAAATAGACATTTATTCTGCATAGAGATGTGCCTTTCTGCCCACAGTGCTTCTAATAAAACCATCACCTATGGACTTAAAGCGTGCCTTATTCACTTTTATTCACATAGCATTGCTGCTGCTGCTGCTTCCTTTCTTTTTTGTTTGTTTGTTTGTTTGTTTTTGAGACAGGGTCTCACTCTGTCACTCAGCCTGGAGTGCAGCGGTGAGATCTTGCCTCACTGCAACCTCCACCTCCCTGGTTCAAGTGATTATCCCACCTTAGCCTTCCCAGTAGTGAGATTACAGACATGCCACCACCACACTAGGCTAATTTTTGTATTTTTAGTAGAGATGAGGTTTCACTGCATTGGAAAGTCTGGTCTCAAACTCCTGACCTTAAGTGATCCAACCTCCTCGGCCTCCCAAAGTGCTGGGATTACAAGCATAAGCCACCGTGCCCGACCCACATAGCATTGCTTCTGACTAAGAAACTTACTTTACAGCAACAAGGACTGCACTGGGCTATGATCATAGAATTTGCTTGTCTTATCATGTTCCCATCATCCTGAAGTAAGGGCTTCATAGAGCAGTTATTAGCCTTTTGAAGACTCAGTTATGTCATCAACTGGGTGACAATACCTGGGCAGTGCTAGAGCAATGTGTACTATGGCACATTGATATAGCTCAATGTGTTATCCATTGTGATGGTTAATACTGAGTGTCAACTTGATTGGATTGAAGGATGCAAAGTATTGATCCTGGGTGTGTATTGCCAGAGGAGATTAACATTTGAGTCAGTGGGCTGGGAAAGGCAGACCCACCCCTAATCTGGGTGGGCATGATCTAATCAGCTGCCAGCAAGACCAGAATAAAAGCAGGTAGAAGAATGTGGAGAGATCAGACTGGCTTAGCCTCCCAGCCTACATCTTTTTCCTGTGCTGGATGCTTCCTGCCCTCAAACATCCGACTCCAAGTTCTTCAGCTTTAGGACTTGGACCGACTTCCTTGCTCTTCAGCTTGCAGACAGACTATTCTGGAACCTTGTGATTGTGTGAGCTAATACTCCTTAATCAATTCCCCTGTTTATATACTATCCTATTAGTTCTGTCCCTCTAAAGAACCCTGATAGCAAGGCAAGGTGCCTCATGCCTGCAATCTCAGCACTTTGGGAGGCCAATGCAGGTGGATCACCTGAGGTCAGGAGTTCGAGACCAGCCTTGCCAGCATGGTGAAACCCTGTCTCTACTAAAAACAGTCAGAGGTTGCAGTGAGCCCAGATCTCACCACTGCACTCTAGCCTGGGTGACAGAGCGAGACTCCATCTCAAAACAACAACAAAGCCAAAAAAAACAAAAAACAAAACAAAAGAGTAGCACCTCTAAATACGACTCCATAGACAACAATATAAAAGGTACCCCAAAGCTGTGAAATTCCTGAGTTCCTTAATTCAGTTCTCAGGAATTTGGTTTCTATTAGTAAAACACAAAAGTAGTTTAAAAAGTTAAATAGAAATAGTCCCTACCAGTATAGATACTTGCTTGTTTATCTTGCTTATCTGAGGTTAAAATCAAAGATATTAAAGCTTTAAATGGCCATCAAATTGCCTTTTTACCCAGGCAACTTGAGTGTCTTCTGAGGCTCACTTCTGCTTGAGAGAATGAGAAATCTCTGCTGTAGGTGTGCAGATTGAGATGTGATTAAGATAGACATGGCAGGAAATTCACTACTTCCAAGAACCGTGAAGTCATGATGATGTAGCCTATCAAGGCCCATAAGGGTGGGACCACATCCCTGGAGGCAAGAGGCTAGGGCTCTTTTGAAAGGTGGAATCATTTCTGGCACCAATAGGATGGTGAAAATGGTCCTTATATGCAAAGCATCATTACGCCAACGTTAGTGGACTTGGTTTGCTCAAGTCTTTATTTTAACAGTGGTAAGAAATTTGTGATCATTCATCATCAACTCCCCTACTGACCACTGTTGGCTTTTTAAATTAAATTAAATTTAATTTTGAGACAGGGTCTTACTCTGTCACCCAAGCTGGAGTGCAGTGGCGCGATCTTAGCTCACTGCAGCCTCTACCCCCCGAGCTCACTCGATCCTCCTACCTCTGCCTCCCCAGTAGCTGGGACTAGAGGCACACTACCATGCCTGGCTAATTTTTTGTAGAGACAGGGTTTCATACCATATTGCCAAGGCTGATCTTGAACTCCTGAGCTCTAGCAATCTGCCCAGCTCTGCCTCCCAAAGTGCTGGGATTACAGACGTGAGCCACTGCACCTGGTCTGTTGGCCTTTTAAAGAGACAAGACTTGTTAAGACTTGTGTCTCTGCAGAGTTGCTTTCCCGTTGGATGAGTTTTCACCTGCCAAAAACTTCCACTGTGTCTCCCATCTGGACCTGTTGTTCCTCACTCTGGAAAGCTTTCTCCATTTAATCAAAATGGAACCTACCAGCCAGGCATGGTGGCAGGCATCTGTAGTCCCAGTTACTCAGGAAGCTGGGGCTGGTGGATCATCAAAGCCCAGGAAGGAGGTAGAGGCTGCAGTGAGCCATTTTGGCACCACTGCACTCCAGCCTGGGTGACAGAGACCATTGACCTGTCCCCAGAGCCTGGCTCTCTACCATCCAAGGTGACTGGGTGTTTGGCTGATAATTCAACTCTATTTATGTGGTAGTAGATGGTAAATTAACAGCAACGATAATGCACAAAATGCAATAGTTCCTATGACATTAACACTAATCCTCACAGCAGCACTGTGAGGTGGGTTGAATTGTTTCCATTTCACTTATTTTTTTGTTTTTGAGACAGTGTTGCTCTGTCACGCAGGCTGGAGTGTAGTGACACAATGTCGGCTGACTGCAGCCTCTGCCTCCCAGGTTCAAGCGATTCTCCTGTCTCAGCCTCCCAAGTAGCTGGGATTACAGGTGTGCGCTACCACACCTGGCTAATTTTTCTATTTTAGTGAAGATGGGGTTTTGCTATGTTGGGCAGGCTGGTCTTGAACTCCTGACCTCAGTTGATCTGCCTGCCTTGGCCTCTCAATGTGCTGGAATTACAGGCGTGAGCCACTGCGCCCACCCTGTTTCCATTTTAAAGGAACTGCAAAATATGAGAACAGAAGAGAGGGTTAGAATGGAGGACTGTCTGCTCCCAAAGCCATACTTGCCTGAAAATCCCAGTGATGTTTTACAGCTTGCCATAATAACCAATGCCCCCAAATGGCTTTGTAGCAGGTATCTTTAGAAATCATAATCTTAAATCATGATTTCCCAAATCTGACTAAAGATAAGAATTTATCTGGCTGGGTGTGGGGCTCACACCTGTAATCCTAGCACTTTGGGAGCCTGAGGTGGAAGGATCACTTGAGCCTAGGAGTTTGAGATCAGTCTGAGCAACATAGTGAGATTCCATATTTATATAAACAAAAAATAAAGTAATTTATCTGTAAACCAAACTAAAAACACAGGCTCTGGGAAGGCTGGGTGCGGTGTCTCACGCCTGTAATCCCAGCACTTTGGGAGGCCGCGATAGGGGGATTTTCTGAGGTCAAGAGTTTGAGACCAACCTAGCCAACATGGTGAAACCCCATCTCTACCAAAAATATAAAAAATTAGCCAGGTGTGGTGGTGCGCACCTGTAATCCCAGCTACTCAGGAGACTGAGACAGGAGAATTGCTTGAACCTGGGAGGTGGAGGTTGCAGCGAGCCGAGATCACGCCATTGCACTCCAGCCTAGGCGACAGAGCGAGACTCTGTCTCAAAACAAAATGCAAAAACAGGCTCCAGGGGCACAGGCCAGGCCACTGAATTCAAGTCTTCAGCTCGAGGCCTTTAGTCTTGCATCCCCATGTGGGAACCACTGTCATAGTTGAAAGAGCACCTTATCAGTTGGATTTCTACCAGCTTGAGAGTTGGGTGAGGTTGATTATTGGAGAATGGTAGGGGGTCCTTAGGAATCTCAAAAATCTCATCAAATAGAATCCTGCAGCCACTGGGCAGGGAACACTGTGGAAGTAAAGTCAGGAAATGAGAGTGCAGAGGTACAGGTTTCCCACCCAGAGGTCTGATCTTGCCTAAAATTCTGCAGATGACTAAATCATGATCTTTTCTTTGAATGAAAATTGCGGAATCAGACCATCTGAATTTGTACCTGGTTCCCCCAGCTTCTAAACTTTGTGAGCTTGGGCAAATTACCTAACTTCTCTATGCCCTGGCTTTCCCATTTATTAAACAGAAATGATAATCGTTAATTACCACCTAAGGATGTCATTAGAATTTTAAAATACAATACTTAATACTGTGTCTGGCACACAGTAGGCATCCAACAAATATTATTAGTCATTATGGGGTTAGATAATAATATCAAACAATAATAAAACTCAGTTCTACACAATGCTTATAGCACAAGAGACTGAACTTCCAAAATATTTCTGGGCATTGCATCAGGTGCTTTACACATAATTTTAAAAACTTCTTATTCTAAATTATAGACTCATAGAAAGTTGCAAAACTATGGAATGGTAATTCTCATTAGAAACAAAGCAACAAAATAAAATGACAAAAAAAGTTGCCAAAAGAGTACAGAGAGGAAATGCCTGTGTCCTATTTTCCCAGCTTCTTCCAATGTACCATCTTACAAACGTACACATATTTATATTGATATATATGCTATATATATATATTATGTACATACACACATTGTTTGTTTTGTTTTGTTTTGTTTTGTTTTGTTTTTGAGATGGAGTTTCTCTCTTGTTGCCAGGCTGGAGTGCAATGGCGCAATCTTGACTCACTGCAACCTCTGCCTCCCGGGTTCAAGCAATTCTCCTGCCTTAGCCTCCCGAGTAGCTGGGATTACAGGCAAGCGCCACCACGCCTGGCTAATTTTTGTATTTTTAGTGGAGACAGGGTTTCGCCATATTGGCCATTCTGGTCTCAAACTCCTGACTTCAGGAGATCCACCCGCCTTGGCCTCCCAAAGTGCTGGGATTACAGGCGTGAGCCACTGTGCCCTGCCTATAATATATATATTTTTAGATGAAACTTTCCAGAAGAAGAAACTGAGACTGACAAGTGAAGCAACTTACCTAACGACAGACAAACTCAAGTTCTCCAACTAAAGAGAAAAACCGCATTTAACTTTTTGGCATAGGGGAGTAGCTGACAGGAAAGTGACAATCAGAGAAAGAAGCCTGCTTCCCCCACCCAAACCCATTATTGAGGTATGATTGACAAATAAAAATGCTGTATATCCAAGGCACACAAGGTGGTGTTTTGATATATATATACACTGTGAACTGATCACTACAATCATACTAACATATCCATCACTTTACCTAGTTAAATCGTCTTTTTTTTTCCTTTTTTTTTTATTTTTCTGATGTGAGGAGAGCACTGAACCCTACTGTCTCTGCAAATTTTCAGAATACAATACATTATTGGCCGGGAGCGGTGGCTCACGCCTGTAATCCCAGGACTTTGGGAGGCTGAGAAGGGCGGATCACGAGGTCAGGAGATCAAGACCATTCTGGCTAACACGGCGAAACCCTGTCTCTACTAAAAATATAAAAAAATTAGCCGGGCGTGTGGGCGGGCACTGTAGTCCCAGCTACTCAGGAGGCTGAGCCAGGAGAATGGGTGAACTCAGGAGGCGGGGCTTGCAGTGAGCAGAGATCGCGCCACTGCACCCCAGCCGGGGCGACAGAGCGAGACTCCGTCTCAAAAAAAAAAGAAAAAAAAAAGATACAATACATTATTAACTACCGTTGCTATGCCATACATTAGATCGCCAGAACTGAATCCTCTTACAACTGAAGATGCATACCCTGTGATCAACAGCTTCCTTTTCACTGCCTTCAAAAAGCCTCCTTTTGAAGAGGACTGAGTACTCTCACTTGCAAAGTGCTTCACCTTTTCAGAGATGGTTACATATTTTATCACATTTAATTCCTGAAAACAGCCCTGTGAGATAGCAGGGTAGATAATGTTATTATTTCAACTTGACATAGTCTAAGGTCACATGGCAGACTCAGATACAGCTGCCTTTAAAAATGTCCAGAAAAATGGTTACATTAACAGGTACTGAGTGTACCTTTTCATCCTATAATCTCAATACCACCAGAAAATAAACCAGCAAGTTATCATCTATAAATGAACATTTTGTGGGGAGAACAGAACACCTGGTGTGCTGAATATGTGGAAACCCTTACTCATTTCTTTCTAAACTCTTCTGAAATGATAGAAAAATCATGTAACGAATGAGGCAACAGACTCTTGTGAACTTATGGTTTCGGCCTGGAAGCCACAGCACAGGGACCACAGGGAAGAAAAATTGTTCTGGGCTTTTAGATGCCCAAACGCCTCCAAAGACACCTTCATACTGGAAATCATAAAAGTGAATTTGGCTCCCTCTTTAAAGCCCAAGGACCAAACTGGATTTACTGTTTGAGTGCAGGAAACTTTACCAAGATTATGGAAACAGAAAAGAATTCAAGATTAACACATACTGTACATTTCAGTACAGGTGGCAGGACAATTAGAAATGTAGTTAAGCTATAGAAAATCTTCATAAATCTGGGAAGGATTTAGGTCTTGGTGTGCTTTGGTGTAACCCATCATCAGATGCATGTTGTACTTGGTCTCCGTGCATCCAGACTCCCCAGGTGCCGGGGAGATGATGTAAAGGGAAGAATAAAGAAGCGATTTTCTCTGATCCGCCTTTTGTGTGGAGCAAACAATTAGGTGGCACTGGTGCCTGCAAGGGGGAACTGAGTAAGTCTCTGAATGCTGCCTTGCGTTAACGTTCTAAAAGTTTCATGTTTTCCTTTTAAAAGTAATTAAGAGTATTCTCATGAAATAAAAAAAATAGCTAAGGGAAAAGAAAAAAAATTCAAAAGCAAAGACACCCCTTGACCATGGCAGCTCCAGCCATCTCACTGACATATTCTCTAAAATAAAATAAAATATATATTTATTTATAAATAATATATATTATATACATATATATGTGTATACACACACATACACATATATATATATATGAATATAATATATATTAGAGACAAGGTCTCATTCTGTTGCCAGACTGGAGTGCAGCACGCTATCATGGCTCTCTGCAGCCTCAAATTCCTGGGCTCAAACGATCCTCCTGCCTCAGCTTCCTACTCAAAAGGGACTAAAGGCCGATCCGCGCACCTCGGCCTCCCAAAGTGTTGGGATTACAGGCGTGAGCCAACGCACCGGGCCATAATTTTCTTTTCCTTAATTAAGAAAAATATGTGGCTGGGCATGGTGGCTCACACCTGTAATCATAGCACTTTGGAAGGCCGAGACAGAGGGATCACTTGAGGTCAGGAGTTTGAAACCAGGCTGGCCAATATGGTGAAACCCTGTTTCTACTAAAAATACGAAAAAATTATCCAGGCATGGTGGCGCACACCTGTAATCCCAGCTATGGGGGAGGCTGAGGCAGGAGAATCACTTGAATCCAGGAAGCAGAGGTTGAAGTGAGCCAAAATCATGCCACTGCACTCCAGCCTGGGCAGCAGAGTGAGACTCCATCTCAAAAAATAAAAAATATGGAATGCTTCACGAATTTGCATGTCATGCTTGCGCAGGGGCCATACTAAACTTCTCCGTATCATTCCAATTTTAGTGTATGTGCTGCCGAAATGAGTACAAAATTTTACATAATTTTTATATGTCAATAAAGAGTACTCATCTGATTTCTTCCAACCATTTGACAATGTAAAAATCATTAACTCAGACTGTGCAAAAACAGGCAGTGGATTCCCTGGATCTGCTCCAAGTGCTGTGGTTTACTAACTCCTGATCTAGACCTACCCTGCCTTCTTAAATCTCTTCTGGAGGGATCCCATTAAGTTGGAGAAGATGGAGTTTCCCCAAGTTTGTGCGGTGGTCTGTTTTCCAACTTGCTAGGGCCTAGATCCTGTCTTCTAGATGTTTTGACTTTTTTTTTTTTTTTTTTTTTTTTTTTTTGAGACTGAATCTCACTCTGTTGCCCAGGCTGGAGTGCAGTGGCGTGATTTCAGCTCATTGCAGCCTCCACCTCCCAGGTTCAAGCAATTCTCATGTCTCAGCCTCCCAAGTAGCCAGGACTTCAGGCATGTGCCACTATGCCTGGCTAATTTTTGTATTTTTAGTGGAGACAGGGTTTCACTATGCTGGCCAGGCTGGTCTTGAACTCCTGACCTCAGGTGATTTGCCCACCTCAGCCTCCCAAAGTACTAGGATTACAGGCGTGAGCCACTGCGCCAGGCCAAGATGTTCTTTCTGTGTCACCTGTCGGGCTCTGACAATCAGCTACCCTGTTCCAGAGCAACTTGAACCCTTTTAATAGGATTCCTCTTCCATTCAACGATGCCTGTTCCAAAGCATGGATAAAAGATAACAGAATACACACTTAAATTAGTTGGTTGAATTTTTACGCCATGTAAAACTGACTGATTTTTTTTAAATAAACAAAAAAAGAAGAAAGAATATACACTTAAGAGTCGCTTGTAAAGAAGCTTTAAAATCCGGATCTTGAAATGATTTTCCAACCCCAGCTCTCAACAGGGCGCTAGTTGCTCTGCTCTGGGTACTTCCAGCTGCATTTTGCGGAGGGTGTGGATATGTTTGCCCAGAAACAGGCTTGCAGAGGCTAATTCTGGCCTCAAGAGTGCTTTCTCCTGACCAAGAAGATTGAGGAAAGAAAGCCCCCTGCCCTCTTTATCAGGGATTTCCTGTGGGTGGAATGAAAGACTGCTTTAGGGTACTTTGGGAATAGATTTTTATCTGCTTTGGCAGTCTCTCAAAAGAAAGACCAGAAAACACACCTTGAATGTCAGAAAAAGGAGTTTCCTGCAGAGAGCTTTGCAAATCTTTTGTAATTCCAGTGGAGTCCTGGGGATTGTGCCCAGTGCCTTAGAGCAGAAATTTCAAACCTGCCAGGTGTGGGTGAGCACCGGCCTTCCAGGTACCTCCCCAAGCCAAAAAGTCAATACCAGGAAAGGAAGAGATGGGTTTTGCCTTGTTTTTGACCTGTTTTGGGGTGAGCCCAACAGTGAGAGGAAAATCGGAGTACAGAGGCAAACAAAAGGGCCCACGACATCCTATAGCTCAGTCCTGGAGAGGGGACAAGCAAAAAGGCAAGACCCAAAATGCACTAGGAATAGGGCCTTCCTTGACCAAAGAGGATGCAGATTTACTGGGGGCTGCTGCCAGAATATGTACAAATTCCTGTGCCGTGGGGCGGAGCTCACGCTACACTCCCTCTCTCTTTGCAGGCGAAGGTACTTATGCCTCAGGTCCATACCAAAAGAGGACCGAGGCAGGGAGAAATGAAGGTCAAGGCAGGCCCTCCTCTTATTAAAGTGCACTGAAGTGTAGACCGAAGGTGTGAGCCTTACAGAGAAGCAGCTAAATGCAGGCACTGGTACTGGTCTGACCAGACCTGAGCCTTTCTCTGCAAGGTTTTGCCAGGAGTTAGGGGATTTTGTTTGTTTGGTTGGCTGGCTGGTTGTTGGTTAGTTGTTCCAGTAGTAGGAAATGTTTAGAGCCTCAAAAACAAGCCGAATTTCTTTTGCAGTCCTTTTTCCTTGCAAAAGCCCGGCAGGCAATCAGGTAGGAGTTCATTATTCTGACAGGAACCAATTATCAACAGTTAGCAGAGGACAGGCAAAAGCCCAGAGGGAAAAGGGTCCTTTCTCCCTTGAACACTGAAGAAATTGAATTCAAGAGATAGTTTAACCTAGTAAGTGTTCCTAAATCGTTGTTAGGATGCAAAGGTGAGTCCCCATGAGATAGCAAATAAATATGCTTTTCATTTTTCAGAAGATGAACATGTTGCCTAGAGTTCAAGAAGGATTTGCAACCATTGAGTGAGAGAGCTGCATTGGGATCAATAAGCAGAGAAACAGAAAAGAAAATACACTCCCTATAGTAAACTATAAACACGAAACACAGCAGAACAGCAAAGAAGAAGAAAAATAGTAAGCTGACAGAAGTTAGATCAAACCTATGTGTTGGGACAATAAATGTGGGTATAAAAAGCTTACCCATGGGCCAGGTGCGGTGGCTCACGCCTGTAATCCCAGTACTTTGGGAGGGTGAGGGGGGTGGATCATTTGAGGTCAGGAGTTCGAGGCCAGCTTGGCCACAATGGTGAAACCCCGTCTCTATTAAAAATACAAAAATTAGCCGAGCGTAGTAGTGCACACCGGTAATCTCAGCTACTTTGGAGGCTGAGGCAGGAGAATCGCTTGAGAAGAATTGCTTGAACCTGGGAGGGAGAGGTTGCAGTGAGCCAAAACTGTGCCACTGCACTCCAGCCTGGGTAACTCCATCTCAAAACAAACAAACAAGCAAACAAAAAAAAGCTTACCCATGAAAGAGAAAAATTCTTAGAATGTCTCAGACACAGTTTTTCAGCCTATGCTTTATGCTTTGTTTCCTTATTCTCTTACTAGATAGTCAATTACATTAATAGATTTTCTGATGTTGAATCATCCCTTAATAACTAGAACCAACTCTATTTTGCCATGATATGTGATCTTTTGATACATTACTAAATTCAACCTGATAATAATTTAAAACTGTTGAGAACCATGAAGGGTCAGAGATTTTTTAACCTGCTTGCAAGCTAAAAAGTTAGCCTGCTATAGTGGCATGCATATTGACAAAATACGAGACTCCTGGGTCAGAGGCAAAGGACTTCATTACTCACAGCATAGCAAGCAGTGTAAACATCATGTTCCCTTGGATTCCCTTGCCCCACAAGTACCACAGGAACAAAGTGAAGGGGCTGGAATGGATGCTATACACACAGCAGGCTTGTGCCATAGCTCAGCAACTCCAAGCTTAGGGAGACTGAATTTTTTATAAAGAGAAGTTAACAAAGTTACTAGAGGGAAACATTATTTGTATCACACTAGACAGTAAGCAAACCTGTGTTTTGCTCAGGATAGAGGTTCTATCACTATCTTCCAAAGTTGTTGATTCTACAAACATCTTTGAAAATATAGTCTGGGGCTGGGCGCGGTGTTTCACGCCTGTAATCCCAGCACTTTGGGAGGCTGAGGTGGGTGGATCACCTGAGGTCAGGAGTTTGAGACCAGCCTGCCCAACATGGTGAAACCCCGTCTCTACTAAAAAAATACAAAAATTAGCCGGGTACGGTGGTGGGTGCCTGTAGTCCCAGCTGCTTAGGAGGCTGAGGCAGGAGAATCGCTTGAACCCAGGAGGCGGAGGTTGCAGTGAACTGAGATCGCACCATCACACTCCAGCATGGAGGACAAGAGCGAGACTTTATCTCAAAAAAAAGAAAAGAAAGAAAGAAAAGAAAATACAGTCTGGAACAAAGAGCCATTAGTGCCTCTATTTGTAAGACATGCAGAAACCCAAGAGACCCACAGAGTATCTCCCAACAGACTTTTGTCTACATTGGCATGTATTTGTAAGTGAAATTTATCTATAGTTTTTCAGTTGTATAGCTATCCAGTATGATAGGAGTCAGTATTTTGCTAGCTCCATAGAAAATATTAATAAATTATCACACTTGTACACGTTTAAAGAAAACATTGGGATAATATGGTCTTCAAAGCATCGTAGAGCTTACTCATATAATTGTCTTGGTCTACTACCTTTCTCAGGTATACATTTTTGACCACCATTTGAATTTCTTCAATGGGTAGAGATCTTTCAGAACTCCTGCCTCATCAGTGTCCGTGGTTTTTTTTTGGTTTGTTTTGTTTTTTTGAGATGGAGTCCCGCTTTGTCACCCAGCCTGGGGTACAATGGACATGATCTTGGCTCACTACAACCTCCGGGTTCAAGCAATTCTACTGCCTTAGCCTCCCAAGTAACTGGGACTACAGGTGCCTGCCACCATGCCCACCACCACGCCCGGCTAATTTTTGTAGTTTTAGTAGAGATGCGGTTTCACCGTGTTGGCCAGGCTGGTCCTGAACTCCTGACCTCAGGTGATCTGTCCGCCTTGGCCTCCCAAAGGGCTGGGATTACAGGCATGAGCCGCCATGCCTGGCTGAGGCTCTAATAATTTACTAAGTAGACTCATGCAACCCTGGATCCAACTTTAGCCCACGCTAAATAATATTAAGATATCAGAAACATTTGGCATATAAAAGATGCAAGATGGATGCAAGATTCCTTTCATATCCACATTTAGCTTTTCAGTTAAGCAAGTGTAAAACAGTGACGAGCTTGAATCATAGTAATATGTTATAGACTTAATCTGGCAATAACTAGTAGCGATTCCCATTCTAGATGTGGTCTTCCTATTGGAGAAAATCAAAATAGCCTTTAGTATCTGATATGGAAGTATTTATGTGACAATGCTGTATTTTTCTTAATTTACTAAACAGAGGAAATCAGGTAGGACTAGCTATAGACCTTTACTGCTCTGCCTGGAGGGTATGCTAAATCTCCAAGCGCATGTCTAGGGTTTTATCTGCTGATAACTTTGCCATTTATTACCCCACAGATCATTACTAGTTCTCTCCAATAGTGACACAATAATAATGGAGAGCAAGAATTAGATATCCATATATGTCTTTATAAAACAGAATATGAGAAAGCAGAAAATAAATCTTCAAAACTTATAGGACTGCTTACCTAGTGAAGTTTCTGTAAATCACATAATCTGAAGTTTGACAAAATATGCTCTCTAATATGACAAATTCCAATAATCTGCCCCCCCTACAATGAAGAAAGAAGTACAGTGCTTGATGCGTCAACATATGCAGTAATCCCCCATCTGTGGTTTCACTTTCCATGGTTTCAGCTATTTCAGGTCAATTGAGGTCCAAAACTAGTTGAGTACAAACTGGCTGCAGGGCTCCCACCTATAATCCTAGGTACTTGGGAGGTAGAGGCAGAAGGATTGCTTGAGGCCAGGAGTTCAAGATAAACCTTGGCCAGTGAGATGGCCCATGCCTGTAATCCCAGCACTTTGGGAGGCACAGGTGGGCAAATCACCTGAGGTCAGGAGTTCGGGACCAGCCTGGCCAACATGGCAAAACCCCACCTCTACTAAAAAATACAAAAAAATTAGCTAGGCATGGTGGTGGACGACTGCAATTCCAGCTACTCAGGAGGCTGGGGCAGGAGAATCACTTGAATCTGAAAGGTGGAGGTTTCAGTGAGCCAAGATCGTGCCACTGCACTCTAGCCTGGGCAACAGAGTGAGATTCCATCTCAAAAAAAAAAAAAAAAAAAAAAAAAAAAGACCAGCCCGGACAACATATTTGAGATCTTGTTTCTAAAATAAACAAACAAACAAACAAATAAATAAACAATGTTTTTAAAAATAGGTGAGTACATGCTAGGCATGGTGGCTCATGCCTGTAATCCCAACACTTTGGGAGGCCAAGGCGGTCAGATGACTTGTGGCCAGGAGTTCGAGACCAGCCTGGCCAACATAGTGAAACCCTGTCTCTAATAAAAATACAAAAAAATAGCCAGGGGTGGTGGCGGGTGTCTGTAATCCCAGCTACTCGGGAGGCTGAGATGGGAGAATCACTTGAATGCAGGAGATGGTGGTTGCGGTGAGCCGGGCTCACACCACTGCACTCCAGCCTGGGCGGCTGAGTGAGACTCCGTCTCAAAACAAGAAAAGAAAAAACACAGTATATATAGGATTCAGAACTATCTGCGGTTTTAGGGATCCACTGGGGGTCTTGGAACATATCCCCTGTAGATAAGGGGAGATTACTGTAGTTCTTTGTTTGTCTTGCCCCAAGGACAAATCTATAATCTGACATTCTTGAGTGAAGTCCAGAGAAAGAGGAAACTTTCTAGCTTACCCCAAATTGTAAAATAAGTAGCTCTGCTGCCCTGTCTCAATACATACTTCCTGCTTTACGTGTCTAAGGCCGATAAGAAGGCCTTATGGAGTCTGTGACAAGCTTTAGCAGAATAATTGTGGATGTTATTAAAATTTTAGGATGAAAGTATGCCTCTTTCAGTATATAATTCTTCTCCTTTTAAGACGCAATTCTTTTTTTCTTTTTGAGACAGAGTCTTGCTCTGTGGCCCAGGCTGGAGTGCAGTGGTGTGATAGCTCACTGCAACCTCCACCTCCCAGGTTCAAGCAATTCTCCTGCCTCAGCCTCCCAAGTAGCTGGGATTACAGGCATGCACCACCATGCGCGGCTATTTTTTGTATTTTTAGTAGAGATGGGGTTTCGCCATGTTGGCCAGGCTGGTCTCGAACTCCTGACCTCAGGTTATCCCCCTGCCTCGGCCTCCCAAAGTGTTGGGATTACAGGCATTAGCCACTGTGCCCAGCCGCAGTTCTTACCTTAAGTATGAAATCTGACAGACACTAAATGCCCACTTGTGAGGTATCCGTTGACCATGGGACCTGAGCTACCCGTCATGGGTATTAGGTGCTATTAGATATACCTCACCTAACTCAGCAGCAACATTTCATCAAATTGAAGTGAAAGAAAAAAGTAAGCCTTTTGTAGTAGGCTTATTGTGAAGCAGTTTTCCCACTACATAGGTGGGAGCTCACACCTGTGACTGCAAAAAGTTGTCTGTAAAGGATGTTGATTTACGATTAAAAAAAAAAAAACTTAGCTCCGATTTATAGATATCTGACTTACCTCCCATTTATAGCTACCTGTGCACAGTATTACAGCATCAACCAGGAGTGTCTGACTTCAGCCTTACTTCACATAGAAGCAGCCCTGAAAGACAATAAAGAGGAGAAATTCTCCTAGAAGATAAAACTTCAAGCAATAGATCTCATTGTAGAAGAGAAGGTCCAACATGAAAATCTTACTGATTCCTGAGCAGCAGTTAATGGTCAATCATATATTCAGTCTGTAAATGCTTTTTAGGCACTCACTGTATACCAAACACAGATCTACACTAAGTACACTGAGTAAACAGATCAGACAACATCTTTATTCATGGAGTTTATATTCTCAAGAGAAGACCACCATCACCAAGCTCGTCTGACTACAGCCACTAAGCACCAAATTTTCCATTGGTATTGACAACCCTGAATCTTCAATATGATACCATGATACTTCAAGGGCACTTGGTTTCTAGTTGGTCACATGGTATCTTTTCCATAATAGGGGAAGGATACATTTGCCTTTGCAGAAATAACTTTTTCTAGATTTGGATTTTTTTTTAATAGGGATGTTTGTTTGTTTGAGACAGAGTCTCACTCTGTCGCCCAGGCTGGAGTGCAGTGGCCTGATCTCAGCTTACTGCAACCTCTGCCTCCCTGGTTCAAGTGATTCTCCTGCCTCAGCCTGCTGAGTAGCTGGGATTGCAGACATCCACCTAATTTTTGTGTTTTTAGTAGAGACGGCATTTCACCATGTTGGCCAGGCTGGTCTTGGACTCCTAACCTCAGGTGATCTGCCCGTCTCAGCCTCCCAAAGGGCTGGGATTACAGGCATGAGCCACCATGCCTAGCCTAGATTTGGATTTGTGTTCTGCATTTCATGCTGTACTAGGAATACCACCTATGTACTTTACTGAATGAATATCATACACTGTGACAGTAAACCATACAGCATACAACATTCTCTGCCACAAAGAAATTCACTTCATAATAAACAAAGAAAACAAATGAGATGACACCCAAAGGATTTATTGGTCCTCCCATGTTCCCCATCAGTCAGAAAGATCTGCTCTTGCAGAATGCTATTCAAAACTCAGTTTAAGAAACTAACCTGCTGGTGTAGAATGGAAGTATGTTTAAAAAAGAAAAGAAACGAAAAAGAAATTAACCTGGAGTCAATATCTTGAAGGTTGGAATATTATCCTACAAGATGCCCTGAACTAACAAAGTAATGGTGCTCTTTCTCACAGAGCAAAAATAAAATGACCAGGGAACCAAGGGGTGGAGCTTGGGGATCATACCTCTCATAATTATACCAAATGAGAGACTTAACAATGTTTGCTTCCCGTTCCAAAGCACTGGGCTCTGCTGATTTAGAATAACGAAGGATTGCTCAAATTAAAGACACAATAATGATTCAAACTGAATTGGGAGCTAAGACAGCCCCTTGTCCATTTTGAGGTCTCAAAGAAGAAAGGAAGGAAGGAAGAGAGGAATGGATGAAGAGAAAAGGAGCAAATGGAGAGTGAGAAAGATGGAGAGGAGTAGGAGAGGCAGGGAGATAAAGATTTTCTTATAGTTTGGGAGTTTTTTGTTGTTTTTGTTGTTATTGTTTCTTTGGGTTTTTGTTTGTTTGTTTGTTTTGTTTTGAGACGGAGTATCTCTCTGTCACCCAGGCTGGAGTACAGCGGCAGTGGCGCAATCTCAGCTCACTGCAACCTCTGCCTCCTGGGTTCAAGCGATTCTCCTGCCTCAGCCTCTGGAGTAGCTGGGATTACAGGCACTACCACCATGCCAGGCTAATTTTCGTATTTTTTAGAGATGGAGTTTCACCATGTTGGTCAGGTTGGTCTTGAACTCCTGACCTCAGATGATCAGCCCACCTCAGCCTCCCAAAGTGCTGGGATTGCAGGCGTGAGCCACAGCGCCTGGCCAAGTTCTGGAGGTTGGAAGTCTAAGACCAGGGTGCCCATATGGTTGGGTTCTAGTGAGGGCCCTTTTCCTGGCTTGCAAATAGCTGACATCTGGCTGCATCCTCAGACCACAGAGAGAGATAGAAAGAGCAAGAGTGTCTCTTTTTATAAGAACACTAATCCTGTCACGAGGTCCCCATCCTCATGATCTCATCTATAATTAATTATCTCCCAAAGACTCCATTTCCAAATCCCAACACAGTGAGGGTTAGGGCTTCAACATATTGGAAAGAAATCTGGCCCATACTACCATCTTAATTAAGTGATAAAATCCACCAATAACAGGACAAGTTGATATCACGTCTTCTAAGATGATGCAATAAGAACAGCATTACTTCTATGCTGTTCCTGCCAAAAATACATAACCTGAATCTGTTCATGAGAAAAATATGAAACACATCCAAATTGAAATACATTCTGCAAAAGAACTGACCTGCTCTCCTCAAAAATGTCACTCATGAAAGACATGGAAACTGAAGAATGGCCCCAAATTGATGAAGACTTAAGAGATGTGACAACGAAATATGTGTGATCCTGGGTTGGATCTTAGACCAGAAAGAAAATGGTGGTTATAAAGGACATTATTAAGAGAATTAGCAGTTGGGCGCAGTGGCTCATGCCTGTAATCCTAGCACCTTGTGAGGCTGAAGTGGGTGGGCGCCTTGAGCTTCAAGCTCCTTGAGTTCAGGAGTTTGAGACCAGCCTGCGCAACATGGTGAAATCCCCATCTCTACAAAAATTAGTGGGGCATGGTGGCGTGTATCGGTAGTCCCAGTTACTCGGGGGGGCTGAGGTGGGAGGATTGCTTGAGCCTGGGAGGTCGAGGCTGTAGTGAGCCTAGATTGCAACACTGCAGTCCAGCCTGGGTGACAGAGCAAAACCCTATCTCGAAAAAAGAAAAAAAAAAAAGAGAGAGAGAGAGAGAACTAGCAAAATTTGAAAAGGGTCTGTGGATTAGTTGTAGTACTTATCATTATGAATTTCCTGGTTTTGGTAGTCGTACTGTGATTATGCAGCAGAGTATCTTTCTTTGAGGAAAATAGACATACTGAAGTATTTACAGGTAATGAAGTGACACATCTGCAGTTATCTGAAATGATTCGGGGAGAGAGAGAGGTTAAATGTTAATGGGAAATCTGGGTGAAGAATATACAGGAATCTTTGTACTATTCCATGCAAGTTTTTTATACACATGAAATTATTTCAAAATAGATAGTTAAAAACAAATGTTGACCTATATCGTGTGTTGGGAAAAAAAGTAACTCCCCCAAAACAAACAAACAAACAAACAAACAAAAATACGAGTTTAAACTAGATTAGGGGATAGTAAGTAAGCTTGAATTTGACCAGAGGACAAACACTGCAATTGGTTTTGCATATTATGAAGGCGCTTAATCATAAGCCAACAGCAGACTGGGAATACTGGATGCAGGGTTCCTGCAGTAACCCGAGACCCTCAGAAAGGACCATCATTCTCACATCTTGATAGCACCCCCAGCTGACAGTAGAAGCACACATAAATTCTCTTTGGAGGAAAGCCAGGATTCTCACAGATTTAGATCAACCAAATATGAATTTACAATAAAGGAAATTGACACATAAAGAGACAAGTTATAATAAATGACAGGAAGCTGAAATTGGCCGGGCACAGTGGCTCATGCCTGTAATCCCAACACTTTGGGAGGCCGAGGTGGGCGGATCACCCGAGATCAGGAGTTCAAGACCAGCCTGAACAACATGGAGAAACCCTGTCCCTACTAAAAATACAGAAAAAATTAGCCAGGCATGGTGGCACATGCCTGTAATCCCAGCTACTCGGGATGCTGAGGCAGGAGAATTGCTTGAACCTGGGAGGCAGAGGTTGTGGTGAGCCGAGATCACGTCATTGCACTCCAGCCTGGGCAACAAGAGCAAAAGTCCATCTCAAAAAAAGAAAAAAAAACAGCTGAAATCATCAATAGATTTAGACTTCTAAAGACTTCAAATACTGGAATTATCAGATATAGAGTATAAAATATGTACAAAATGTTTATAAAATAAAAAATGGAATTGTAAGGCTAAGTGAACAATAAGAGACTATCCAAGATGCCAACGCCAAGTTGAAAAAGAAACAAATAGAAGTTTTGGAAATTAAAAATGGTATTGCTGAAATTTAAAAATCAAGGGAAGATAAGTTAGAGTCCAGGGATAAAAGAAGAGAGAAATAGTGACTTGGAAGGTGGAGATAAAAATATTATGGGTCATGTAGTTCAGAGAGACAGGATTTGAAACATATGATAGAATGGTTAAATATATGGAAAGAGAAATGTAACATACATGTAATCATAGTCTCAGAAGTGGTGAATGGAGGAGAGGTAATATGTAAATAAATTATGACTAAGAAGTTTTTAGAGCAGTTAAAAGGCATGAGTCCGCAAAGGAGGACAACATATACCAAGCAAGGTAAACAAAAAAAACCTCACATCTATATATATTTTAGTGAAACCTTAGAATACCAAAGGCAAAGATAACATCTTCAAAGCAGCCAGAAAGTGAAGCCCATTCCTCTCAAAGAGATGAGAGTTATTCAGACAGCTGATAACAAAGGCCAGAAGATATGGAATAACATCTCCAAATGGTTGAAAGAAATAAAAGTCAACCTAGATTTTTGTGTCCTGAAAATTTACCATTTTTCAGTATCAGGGCAAAATTAAGCATTTCTATGCTAATAAAATCTTAGGGAAGTTATGGCCAAGAGAACTTCACCAAAAGAACCGTTATTAAAAAAAAGAAGAGGCTGAGTGCAGTGGCTCACGTCTGCAACCCCAGCACTTTGGGAGGCCGAGGAAGGCGGATCACGAGGTCAGGAGATCCAGAGACCATCCTGGCTAACACGGTGAAACTCCATCTCTACTAAAAACACAAAAAATTAGCTGGGCATGGTGGCAGGCGCCTGTGGTCCCAGCTACTTGGGAGGTTGAGGCAGGAGAATGGCGTAAACCCAGGAGGCGGAGCTTGCAGTGAGCCGAGATCGCGCCACTGCACTCCAGCCTGGGCGACAGAGGGAGACTCTGTCTCAAAAAAAAAAAAAAAAGAAGAAGAAGAAGAAAAACCTTAGGGACGTTTTTCAAAATCAAGAACAAAGTTGTTGTTGTTTTTTTAATACAGCTGTATGGCCAGGAGAAGTGACTCATGCCTGTCACTTTGAGAGGCTGAGGCAGGAGTATTCTGTGAGGCCAGGAGTTGAAAACCAGCTGTGGTAACATAGTGAGACCCCATCTCTATTTAAAAAAAAAAGAAAAAATTAAAAGAAAAAAGGCCGGGTGCAGTGACTCACACCTGTAATTCCAGCACTTTGGGAGGCTGAGGTGGGCGGATCACGAGGTCAAGAGATCAATACCATCCTGGCCAACATGGTGAAACCCTGTCTCTACTAAAAATACAAAAATTAGCTGCGCATGGTGGCATGTGCCTGTAGTCCCATCTACTCGGGAGGCTGCGGCAGGAGAATCGCTTGAACCCAGCAGGAGGATGTTGCAGTGAGCTGAGATTGTGCCACTGCACTCCAGCCTGGCAACAGAGCAAGACTCTGTCACAAAAAAAAAAAAAAAAAAAAAAAAGACAGGGAAAAAAGTATAGCTATAAGATTTACTTCAGGAAGACGGGACTGATACCTGAAGAAATGCGAAAAGGGATAGAGAGCAGGCCGCGCACGGCGACTCATGCCTGTAATCTCAGCACTTTGGGAGGCTGAGGCAGGTGGATCATCTGAGGTCCGGAGTTCCAGAATAGCTTGGCTAACATGGCAAAATCCCATCTCTACTAAAAATACAAAAACTAGCTGGATGTGGTGGCACTCATCTGTGGTCCCAGCTACTTGGGAGGCAGAGACACAAGAATCACTTGAACCCAGAGGGGCAGAGGTTGCATTGAGCCAATAACAGACCACTGCACTCTAGTCTGGGTGACAGAGCAAAAAAAAAAAAAAAAAAAAAAAAAAAAAAAGCATCATGGAATAGTGAGCAAAGAAAGTAATGAACACTAAACAAATATTGCCCTCATAAAATAATAAAAATACTATTTAAGGACAAGGGCACTACTTGCTCTCCTCCCAACCCCAATACTCACAGCCTCACCACCAAAATCTGCCTTGGAAGCCACTAGGACTTATTCCATGTGCCCTTGCTCTATTTAGTTAATCATCAAGAAATCCAAGATTTCTCCATCATCCCAAATCACCTGGACTCACCCTTGTAAGCCTCTGTACTTCTTTTTATCTGACATTATCTCCTTAAACCTCCAACACTTCCTCCACCATTCTATTTTTGTTTGTTTGAGACAGGGTCTCTATTGTCCAGGCTGAGTGCAGTGGCACAATCTCAGCTAATCGGAGCCTCCACCTCCCAGGCTCAAGCTATCCTCCCACCTCAGCCTCCTGAATAGCTGGGACAACAGGCATGCACCACCAAGCCTGGCTAATTTTTTTTCTTTTTTTGTAGAGACAGGGTCTTGCTATGTTGCCCAGGCTGATCCTGAACTCCTAAGCTCAAGAGATCCTCCCATCTCGGCCTTCCAGGGTGCTGGGGTTTGTAATCCATAGCACCTGTTTTTCCACCATTCTTAAGCCCGGCTATTTTTTTTTTTTTTTTTTTTTTTGTAGAGACAGGGTCTTGCTTTGTTGCCCAGCCTGATCTTGAACTCCTAAGCTCAAGAGATCCTCTCGCCTCTGCCTTCCAGGGTGCTGGGGTTTGTAATCCACAGTGCCCGGCTTTTCCACCATTCTTACTTGTTTCCTACTTTCAGTTGATAACTTGGGGAGCCCTCTTTTCCTCTCACACCCCATATCCAATGCATCTGAAACTGATGTATCAACAATTATATCAGGTCTCTGGGGTGGTATTCGGCCAAGAGGAGTAATCTGGAGCAATCCATGACTGGGTGAAATTTGGGAACCCCAGGTGCCAGTCTGACCCGCTCCCTGCATGCCTTGTTGCCATGCCTCAGAAAATTGAGGAAATCAAGCACTTTCTGCTCACTGCCTAGCAAAAGGATGCCAAATCTGTCAAGATCAAGAAAAAGGACAGGCTGGGCATGGTGGCTCATGCCTGTAATCCGAGCACTTTGGGAGACTGACGAGGGTGGATCACGAGGTCAGGAGTTCAAGACCAGCCTGGCCAATATGGTGAAACCTCATCTCTGCTAAAAATACAAAAATTAGCGGGGCGTGGTGGCACGTGCCTGTAGTCCCAGCTACTCGGGAGGCTGAGGCAGGAGAATTGCTTGAACTCAGGAGGCGGAGTTTGCAGTAAGCCGAGATTGTGCCACTGTGCTCCAGCCCAGGGGCAGTGTGAGACTCTGTCTCAATAAATAAATAAATAAGAAAGAAAAAGAAGGACAATGCGAAATTTGAAGTTCAATGCAGCAGATACCTGTACACCATGGTCAGATGGCAAAAAGAGAAGGCAGAGAAACTGAAGCAGTCCCTGCCCCCTGATTTGGCAGTGAAGGAGCTGAAATGAACCACACACACTGATTTGAACTGTATTAAAATACTAATACACACACACAAAACCTAACAACTATATCAGTTCTTCCTTTAAAATACATCCTGGGCCAGGCGTGGTGACTCACGCCTGTAATCCCAGCACTTTAGGAGGCCGAGGCAAGTGAATCACTTGAGGTCAGGAGTTTGACCAGCCTAGCCAACATGGTGAAACCCTGTCTCCACTAAAAATACGAAAAATTAGCTGGGCATGGTGGCAGGTGCCTGTAGTCCCAGCTACTGGAGAAGAAGTGTGTGTGTGAGTGTGTGTGTTGTGTGTGTGTGTGTGTGTTGTGTGTGTGTGTCAGATCCTTCCTATCCATCTTTTTTTTTTTTTTCTTTGAGATGGACTCTCACTCTGTCGCCCAGGTTGGGACACAGTGGCGTGATCTCGGCTCGCTGCAACCTCTGCCTCCTGGGTTCAAGCAATTCTCCTGCCTCAGCCTCCTGAGTAGCTGGGACGGCTAATTTTTGGATTTTTAGTAGAGATGGGGTTTCACCACGTTAGCCAGGCTGGTCTCAAACTCCTGACCTCGTGATCTGCCCACTTCGGCCTCCCAAAGTGCTGGGATTACAGGCGTGAGCCATGGTGCCTTTTTACTTATTATATTTATTTATTTATTTTTGTTTTAGACGGAGTCTCGCTTTGTTGCCAGGTTGGAGTGCAGTGGCGTGATCTCCGTTCACTGCAACCTCTGTCTCCCGGATTCAAGTGATTCTCCTGCCTCAGCCTCCCGAGTAGCTGGGATTAGAGGTGCAGGCCACGCCCAGCTAATTTTTGTATCTTTTTTTAGTAGAGACGAGGTTTCACCATGTTGGCCAGGATGGTCTGGATCTCTTGACCTCGTGATCTGCCCACCTTGGCCTCCCAAAGTGCTGGGATTACAGGCATGAGCCACCGCGCCCGGTCTTTCCTCTCCCCACTTAAGAAACGTCCTGCTATTGCTTATCATCTCAGAGTAAAAGCCACAGTGCTCACAACAGCGATGAGGCGTTACACCTTCCGTCTTCCGGCATGCAGTCTTTGAGCTCATCTCTATCACGTGCTTGTCGTGCTCCACCCACCCAAGCATTCTAAACATGCTTCTATCTCAGGGAATTTGCATTTGCTCCACCCTCTGCCTTAAATGTTCTCCCTGAAAACCCAGCGGGAATTGTACATGAGCTGACATACTTACCCTGCATCAAGGTCACTGTCATCTTACCATATCAAACTGAAAATGTCGCTGCTATCTGTACATTTAGATATGCTTTATTGAGTAAATGATTTTTCTCTGTTTCTATGCTTCAGCACTAGTGGGTTTGTTCAGTAATAAATATGTGTGATCAGGCCGGGTGTGGTGGCTCACACCTGTAATCTTAGCATTTTGGGAGGCCGAGGCGGGCGGATTGCCTGAGCTCAGGAGTTCAAGACCACCCTGGGCAACACGGTGAAACCCTGTCTCTATTAATATACAATGAATTAGCCAGACGTGGAGGCATGTGCCTGTAGTCTCAGCTATGGGAGACTGAGGCAGAAGAATTGCTTGAACCCAGCAGGCGGAGGTTGCAGTAAGCTGAGATCCACCACTGCACTCCAGCCTGGGTGACAGAGTGAGACTCTGTCTCCAAAAAATAAAAATAAAAATAAATAAATATGTGTGACCTTTTATCTGACAAAATAAAAAAAAAAAAGGAAATAAATAAAAACTTGAGTCGTTGTTTTTCTGGCCTGTTCACTGCCCCTTCCTACTGCAGCACGCTGCCCTTGTTTGACCCATCTGGAAAGCCTTCTCCTTATCATTTGGGAGACTCAGGGAGGCCTTCCACAAAGCCCCAGACCTCAGGCCATTCCCTTGTTCTATCTATGACAACACTCTGAATATTTCCTTTATGGAATCATAGAGTTATTTTTACAGTTATTTGCTTAATGACTATCTCTCCTTTTGGAAATACTTTCATTAGTATTTTACAATTTTAAATTGTAGTAATTTATTTGTTTATGTATTTATTTATTTATTTTGAGACAGAGTCTCACTCTGTTGCCCAGGGTGGAGTGCAATGGTGCCATTTCGGCTCACCACAACCTCCACCTCCTAGGTTCAAGCGATTCTCCTGCCTCAGCCTCCTGAGTATCTGGGATTACAGGCGAGGACCACCACCACACCTGGTTAAGTTTTGTATTTTTAGTAGAGACGGCGTTTCACCATGTTGGCCAGGCTAGCCTTGAACTCCCGACCTCAGGTGATCTGCCGGCCTCAGCCTACCAAAGTACTGGGATTACAGGCGTGAGACACTGCTCCAGGTCAAATTGTAGTAATTTATTTTTGAATAGAATATATTTACATCATTCACACTGTGATGTACCAAAGGCTGTGCATTGAAGCCTCCTTCCCACTCTTCTCCCAGCCCCTCCACTCACCTCTCCAGGATGCCCATATAACAAGATTCTTGTGTTTCTACAAATAATATTTTTTGCATATGTAAACAAACATGCACCTATCCTTCCTCTTCCCCACCACTTTTTTTTTTTTTTTTTTTGCACAAATGGTACTAAATTATATACATTGGTCTTTTTGCTGTCTCCCCTCTCCTGTTGCCTCATGCTTTGTATTCATCTTACTCAGTTATTTAATTCATTTTAGCGACATCTCAAGGGAATAAAGATAAATCACCATTTCATTTGTCATGTTCAACTAGAAGTTAAATGGAATTTTTTTGTTCTCACTTTTTTTTTTTTTAACCTGCAGAACTCATTTCTTTTTGTAATTGTTTATGGGCAGTGTAAAGGAAGGATCTATGTGTTTATCTTCTACCCAACCTCTTAAGATTGGCAAATATGGCCAGGTGTGGTGGCTCACATCTGTAATCCCAACACTTTGGGAGGCCGATGTAGGTGAATCCTTTAAGCCCAGGAGTTTAGGACCAGTTTGGCCAACATGGTGAAACCTCATCTCTACTAAAAATAGAAAAAAATTCTGGGTGTGGTGGTACGCGCCTGTAGTCCTAGCTACCTAGGAGGCTGTGATGAGAAGATCAGCTGAACCTGGGAGGTTGAGCTGCAGTGATTGAGCCATGGTTGCGTCACTGCACTGCAGCCTGGGTGACAGAGAAAGGCCCTGTCTCAGCCAGGTTCGGTGGCTCATGCTTGTAATCTCAGCACTTTGGGAGGCAGGGGATCACTTGAGGTCAGGAGTTTGAGGCCACCCTGGCAAACTTGGTGAAACCCTGTCTCTCCTAAAACTACAAAAAAATTAGTCAGACTTGGTCATGCACGCCTGTAATCCCAGCACTTTGGGAGGCCCAGATGGGTGGATAGCCTGAGGTCAGGAGTTCAAAACCAGCCTGTTCAACGTGATGAAACCCCATCTCTACTAAAAATATAAAAATTAGCTGGGCATGGTGGTGAGTCCTGTAATTCCAGCTACTTGGGAGGCTGAGGCAGGAGAATTGCTTGAACCTGGGAGGTGGAGATTGCAGTGAGCCAAGACCATGCCATTGTACTCCAGCCTGGGTGACAGAGAGGCTCTGTCTCAAAAACAAGAGAGGGAAAAAAAAAAAAAAGATTTTGTTAATTTTGCAGTGATCTAGAAATTTTGAATTAAAAAGAGTCATTAATTTTTGGAAATTTCTCAGCCATTATTATGTCAAATATTTCTTCTGTTCCTTTCTCACTTTCTTCTCTTTCTGATATTCCTACTACATGTTAAGTTATACCTTTTGTAATTGTTCCACAGTTCTTGGATAGTCTGTTCGTTTTCATCATATCTTCCCTTTTCATTTCAGTTTTAGAAGTTCTATTGACATATCTTTTTTTTTTTTTTTGAGATAGAGTCTCACTCTGTCCCCCAGGCTGGAGTGCAGTGGCATGATCTCGGCTCACTGCAACCCCACCTCCTGGGTTCAAGCAATTCTTCTGCCTCAGCCTCCTGAGTAGCTGGGATTACAGGCACACCCCACCACACCCAGCTAATTTTTGTATTTTTAGTAGAAACGGGGTTTCACCATGTTGGCCAGGCTGGTCTCAAACTCCTGGCCTCAAGTGATCCACCCACCTCAGTCTCCCAAAGTGCTGGGGTTACAGATGTGAGCCACAGTGCCTGGCTATGTATCCCGTTTTCTTTGGGTTTCTCTAGTGACACCTTCTGAAACTAGAGTCTGAGCCTTGCAGTTCTTTTAATTATAATCCACTCTTGTACAGGAGGCCAATTAATGTGGTGGTAAGGTGTTGGGGGAGAGGAAGTATTCTACAATCCTATGAGTAGGTCTTAGTCTTCTGGCAAGCCTGTGCCTCTGGGCTGTGACCTTCATAAGTGTTTCTCAGCATTGTTTTCTTTTTATTTTTCTTTTCTTCTTTTTGTTTTTTTTTTTTTTTAGATGCAGTTTGACTCGATTCCCAGGCTGGAGTGCAATGGCATGATCTCAGCTCACCACAACCTCCGCTTCCCAGGTTCAAGCGATTCTCCTGCCTCGGCTTCCCGAGTAGCTGGGACTACAGGCATGCGGCACCACGCCCAGCTAATTTTGTATTTTTAGTAGAGACGGGGTTTCTCCATGTTGGTCAGGCTGGTCTCAAACTCCCAACCTCAGGTGATCCTCCTGCCTCAGCCTCCCAAAGTGCTGGGATTACAGGTGTGAGTTTTTAACTCTTTAAGTTTGTCCACAGGCTGAGCCTCCTGCAATTTGTCAGGTACAGTTTAAGTTTTTCTATCAGTACAGGCTTCAGCTTCTGGTAAGATGTCGTTCTCTGTGGTTCTCGGTAACCACCTCTTTCTCTGGTATTTGGGATGGCAGTTTGCCCTGTGACCTCAATTCTCTGATGGATCTAAGAAAAGTTGTTAGTTTGTTCAGTTTTTTCTTGTTGTAAGTACAAAAGTGATAACTTCCAAGCTTTTTCGCATGTCAGACGAGAAACTAGAAGCCCCTTAATTAATATTTCTACCTCAGGGATTCATAACTTAAATTTCTAGCCTAGGTTTTTCCTCTGAGCTCCTGATCTATTTACACTTCCACTGAAATATCTCAGAGGTAACTCAGCACAATGTGGCAAGACAAAATTTATGATCTCCTCCCCAAAACAACTGATTTTTCAATTTCCCCTCCTCAAAAATGGCATTCCTCCCAGCTGAATTCCCAGGCCACAGAATACATTTCTGATGGCTTCCTCACCATATCCAACGCCTCACCAAGCCTTGTTGATTTTAATTCCTTGATAGCTCTCAAAAGAATCCATGCCTCTTTCTGTTGTCACTATCCTGGTTCAAGTCACTTACCAACAACTGTAATAACTTCCTACATTCGTCCACCCCATCCCTGAAGACTCCCCTACCTCACCCACCCGTTCAAAATGCAAATCTGATGATGTGCCACTATGTTGCTGTCCCTGTGTCCTCCAGCCCTCTGTGACACAGACTGTATAAGAGCTGCTCCCTCTGTTTGGAAACACCCTTTCCCTTCCTGTCTCCTGATTCACCCATGACCACTTCTTCAGATCTCAATTCAAGTTGCCTGCCCTCAGGGAAACCTTTTCTGACTCCCCAGGCTAGATTCCTGTCCCTCCTTTTATACACTCACAGAAGCCTGCCTGGCCCCTTCATGGCACTTTTGCTGCTCTGTAATGACATATTCATTTGTCAATTTATTTAGTGGAGGTCTGTCTCCCCAACTAGAGTGTAAACTCCAAGAGAGAAGAAAACAAGTTTATCTTACTCACCATGTATCTCCAGCCCCTAACATAGGGCCTCGCACAAAGTAGCTGCTATGAAAGTTTTATTAAATGACTAAATTAAATCTGTCTTCCACATCCTGATACCTCCCAGATGTACGTAGCCAGCCTGGTCCCCTCCTCTAATCTCAATCTATAGATTTCATCTCCTGCTACAAAGTTCCTCCTGGTGATCCACAAAGAATCCTACCTCCTCTGCAGGGCCCGGACCTGGTGAACACCATCACCTTTTACCTGTTGCTTCAGGCAGAACCTGATGGTCATCTCAAACTCTTCCTTCTCCCTCAACTACCACGTTCGGAAACCACAAAGTCTGTTCCCTCCTATCTCCTCAATATCTCCCAAACCTGCCCAGTGTTTTCTTCCACAGTATCCCTACCCTACTTTAGACCACTGTCACCTCTTGCTTATATTTCTACAGTAGTTTCCAGAATGGTCTCTTTAGGAAATCTTGTCCCTCCAAAGGATTCTTGACAAAGAACTCTATTTGAAACACAAATTTCATCTTTTTTATTGTTTATTTTATTTTTTTTGAGACAGGGTCTCACTTTGTCACCCAGGTTGGACTGCAGTGGTGTGATCATGGCTCACTACAGCCTTGACCTCTCTGGCTAAAGCGATCCTCCCACCTCAGCCTCCCCAGTAGCTGGGACTACAGGTCTGTGCCACCAGGCTTGGCTAATTTTTTGTTTTCTGTTTTTGTATAGACGGGGTTTCGCCATGTTGCCCAGACAGGTCTCAAAGTCCTGGGCTCAAGCGATCTATCTGCCTCGGCCTCCCAAAGTGCTAGGGTTACAGGCTTGAGCCATCACACACAGTCCAAATTTCATTCTTAAAATGAATTTATTTCTTTTCTCTTCTTTTTCTGAGAAAGAGTCTTGTTCTGTTGCTGAGGCCGGAGTGCAGTAGAACAATCTCAGCTCACTGCAACCACCACCTCCTGGGTTCAACTGATTCTCCTGCCTCAGCCTCCTGAGTAGCTGGGACTACAGGCACGCATCACCACGCCCGGCTAATTTTTTTGTTCTTTTGGTAGAGACAGGTTTTCACCATGTTGTCCAGGCTGGTGTCGAACTCCTGACCTCAAGTGATCCACCCACCTCGGCTTCCCAAAGTGCTGGGATTACAGGCATGAGCCACCGTGCCCAGCCTAAAATAAATTTCATTCTTAAAATTGCATGGCTGGTTGTGGTGGCGGGGTGTGGTGGCCTGTAATCCCAGCACTTTGGGAGGCCAAGGCTGCTGGGTTGCTGCAGTTCAAGACCAGCCTGAGCAACATAGTGAGACCACCTCTCCCCTGTTTTTTGTTTGTTTGTATTTGTTTTCGTTTTTGTTTTTGAGACGGAGTCTCCCTCTGTCACCCAGGCTGGAGTGCAGTGGCGCGATCTCGGTTCACTGCAACCTCCGCTTCCTGGGTTCAAGCAATTCTCCTGCCTCAACCTCCCGAGTAGACGGCACTACAGACATGCGCCACCATGCCCGGCTAATTTTTGTATTTTTGGTAGAGATGGGGTTTCACCATATTGGCTAGGCTGGCCTTGAACTCCTGACCTCAGGTGATCTGCCCACCTCGGCCTCCCAAAGTGCTAGGATTATAGGCGTGAGTCACCACGTGCCAGCCCTACCTCCCCTTTAAAAAAAATTTTTTTTTTTGAGACAGAGTCTTGCTGTCGCCAGACTGGAATGCAGTGGTACTATCTTGGCTCACTGCAACCTCCTACTCCCTAGTTCAAGCGATTATCCTGCCTCAGCCTCCTGAGTAGCTGGGATTACAGGCATATGCCACACACCCAGCTAATTTTTGTATTTTTAGTAGAGATGCGGTTTCACCACGTTGGCCAGGATAGTCTCGATCTCCTGACCTCATGATCCACCCACTTCGACCTCCCAGAGTGCTGGGATTACAGATGTGAGCTACCACACGTAGCCGAAAAAAAATTAGATTCTCACTCCCATTCGATTCTGTTCTATCTCATTCTATTTACTTAATGGGCCTTGCAGGCCATAGAGCCACCTCCCAGCCTCCACTTCCCTTCCCTGCCTGAGACTCTGCTGTGGGCTGGCCTGCCTCCCTGGGCAGCTTCTTCCAGTTCCCCACAGGAGCTATGTTCTTTCATGTCCCGGCCTCTGCATGGCTTCCTCCACCCACACTTAGTCCCTCCCCTTAGCACCCTTTGTCTGGCTAACCCCTACTCAGGTCAGGGTGTGGGGGCTTTCCCAGAGAGTCCCACTGCCCCCCACACTTCCCTGATCAAGGCACTTGTCACTCTGCTGCCAGTCCCTCTTTGCTTCTTTGCTCTCACTGAAATATAAGTACCATCCTTACTGGGGCATTGCTTTTGGCTGTGTCTCCCAGTAGTTATAGTAAGCATTTAGTAAAAATCGCTGAGCAAATGAAGGAACACTAAATTCAGAAACATCAGAATGAATCGTGATGCTGCCTCTCTAGGGAAATCCTGGCATGTGAGACGTTAAAAAGGAGGATTACTGCCACACAAGTTCTATCCCCATTACTGCTTCAGTAATGGCAAAACCCTGTCAGGATAGGACACATGTGTTCTCACTGGTTCCTGAATCAAGAAAGGTAGATCTAGCGGAACATCAGCACAAAATCTGAGTAGGCTATGGAAGAGCCCATGGCTGACTTTACTATGATGTGTGGCTGGCATCGTTGGCTGCATGGCAGTTAATCCCATCGTAGGAAAGGTTTTTAAAAGCTTTACTTCAGTGGCAATCTTTTGGCTCTTACCAGCAGTCTGTGGGAAAAGGTGCACTGTAACAGCTCCTGTGAATGTTTTCTTACTTTCCCAAAACCTAGTAGAGGGGGAGAGGAGAACTTGAAAGTCTTCTACCTAAGCAAATGCTGGGGGGCAACTGAAGGGTTGATGATCAAAGACTCCAGGTGTTTGGCGGAGGCTCTCAAGTAGAGGAGGACACAGGGTAGGTATGAAAATGGGAAGGGGGAAGTAGTGTGTGGGGAAATGGAGATGGCTGAGTTCTAAATCCAGGCTAAACACAGCAAAAATTCTTGAGATT
This sequence comes from Rhinopithecus roxellana, assembly GCF_007565055.1. NCBI lineage: Eukaryota > Metazoa > Chordata > Mammalia > Primates > Cercopithecidae > Rhinopithecus > Rhinopithecus roxellana. The sequence goes on from NC_044565.1 coordinate 8,265,093, forward strand.
TTACCCATCTTATAAAACCAAAGGAGAAAGATAACTGTCTGTTTTCTCTACCCAAGAATGCCAGTCTGGCAAGTGGGGTGTATCATAAACAAAAGTCATGGGAACATGGATGCCCTGAACATCAGTTTCTCCAAAAGGGGAGGAGGAACTAAGTACTTCTCTCTTAGGATCAATACGACAGTGATCTCACTTAGAGGCTTTCTCACAAACTAGGATGATGGCTAGGCACAGTGGCTCATGCATGTAATCCCAGCATTTTTGGAAGCTGAGGCAGGCAGACCACTGAGGCTGGAAGTTTGAGACCAGACTGGCCAACATGGGGAAATCCTGTCTCTACTAAAAATACAAAAATTAGCCGGGCATGGTGGCAGGTGTCTGTAATCCCAGCTACTTGGGAGGCTGAGGCAAGAGAATCACTTGAACCCTGGAAGCAGAGGTTGCAGTGAGCCAAGATTGCGCCACTGCACTCCAGCCTAGGCGACAGAGCCAGACCCTGTCTCAAAAAAAAAAAAAAAAAAAGATGACACAGGCTAAGACACGCATGGATGGGATCGCCCTTGAGTGTGGCTGGGTGAATCACATCATGGCCCTCACAGGTCCCTCATGCCCTGCTGGCTCCTCACCTCCAGAAATCATCCTGTTTATAATATCTGTATTTAAATCAAAGGCTTAGTTAAAGGCAGAAAAAAAAAAATCTATAAAATGCAGCCTGAAGGGAGTTGGTGGGGGTGGGGAGGGCCTAGGATGTTCAGGGACAGCTGCTCTGGAAAAGGGGCCTTAGAGTTGAAGCCAGGTCAGGCACGGCGGCTCATGCCTATAATCCCGACACTTTGGGAGGCTGAGGTGGGTGAATTGCTTGAGCCAAGGAGTTCAAGACCAGCCCGGGTAACATAGTGAGACTCTGTCTCTATTAAAAAAAAAAAAAAGAAAGAAAGAAAAGAGTTGAAGCCAGAGAAGACATGCGGCATTGAGCTCTTGTGGCAGAAGGAAGAACAGCAAAGACCCTTAAAAAGACAAGTTTGGGATGTTTGAGGGGCTACAGACGGTGAGTGGTTGGGAGTGTGTAAGGCAGAGGCGGGAGAGGCAGAAGCTATGGTTCATACAGGGCCACAGAAGAAGCTTTCAAGCAGGAAAACAGTATAATTGTCTCTCTATATATAAATATCACACTGGCTTCCAAGTGGCGAGTGACCTTGGAATAGTAGCAAGGAACGAAACGTGAACATGAAGGAGCCAAGAGTTGTGGCTGGGAGCCCAGGGAGGAGGCTGCCATGGTCCTCCAGTCAACAGAGGTGGTGATGGTGGCTGAATCCCTGAGACGTCATGGAGCAGTTCTTGTTTCAGGCTTGAATGTAGGGTGTGAGACAGAAACAGAGGAAGCAAAATAAGAGTTAGTAGGTTTTTGGGACATTGATGAACTGACTCACCTGGTAACTGCAGTTGTTGATGAATGAGTGGATTTCCCTTTCCCATGAGATTTCTATCCTGGTGGCTATTTGCCAAGACTGCTGCTCTGTTCTTACCTTTCTGTAATACAAGGCTAACATACTCACTGCCCAGCATTGTTGGACAAACAAAATGGAAAATGGATAATACTGATGTCAAACTTTCTGAGAAGAGACAAGTGGAGTAGACACAGAGGCCCCTCTTGTTTTGGTTAGGCCAACACACAGATGAATGTTACCCCTCCCATCAAGCCTGTGGAGTAGATATTGCTATCATCATTTCACTGAAGGTAAGACTGAGGCCCAGGACTGAGTTTGTATAACTGGGCTATGGCTACAGTGCTTATGAGTGGGCTCAGGTGTGCACAGTTGAAGGTGAGCGGTGGTAGAGTAGGGTCAGTTGACATAATCCTTAGAGATGGGAGGGAAAAGAGGATACCATGCTTGTTAATGCCCTGCTTTCTAATCCCAGTACAGAACAGAGGGATCCCTGCATTGTGATTTACTAAATGAGTTTCAAGGAAGTAAAGGGGGGTGGGGGGAGTGGGGAGACTCCAACACACTCCAACAAAGGAGGTAGCCTTGAACCTCCTTTGAAGTGTAATGCAAAGAAGTCAGTCTCTCCACACAGGACTGGAGCTGAAAGCTGAGAGCCAGGAGTGTAGACACTGATACTGATGCTGATGCTGACTGGTTAGCTTGAATAGAATGTGCCTGGAGGCTGGAAGGGCTGAGGGAACTGACTCTAAGCATGTGCAAAGCCTGAGGCCGTGGAGCAAGTTCCGCATGACTTGACCCAGTCGCTTCTACAGAAGCACCGTGGCTTTGTACACCCGAAACCATCCTGGTCTGTCTCCTCCCTGCAGAAGTTGCAGCCTCTCCGCCCAGGCCTGGGGAGCTGTCCTCTTCTCTTCCAGGAGGTTAAACCATTCTGTCTCCCCATCAGAGCCTCATAGCTAGGTGGGGAAGCTCAGAGCAGCCCCAGGGATCCTCTCTGTCCTGGGCACATCTGTTACTGCCCTTCATCATGCTTGCTGAGGGTCTGTCTCTTTTTCTGGGTAGTGAGCAACTTAAGTCAGAGAATGGGTCTTAGTCATCTTAGTATCCTCAAAGCCCAGGCTGATGCATGGTGCCCAAAGGAGATTTGCTGAGTCAGTGGATACATTTCCTGTGAGGCTCAGGCTCCCTACCAGCATCCCCATCATCTGGCTTTCCTGGGCAGCTTCAGAGCATGAGACCTGAGTCACTGACCTGGCTGCTAGCTGATCCTGAGGAGGACCTGCCAAGAAACAGCAACTTCCCTTCCCGTCTTCACAAAAAGGAGCTCCTGACCCAAAACCCAACCTCAGGAAACACACAGAAAAAATGCCTGGAAGGAAACATTACTGAATGGGGGGCGGGGAGAAGAACCTGGGTTCCAGGCCCAAGTCTGGAACCAACAAACTGTATGGCTTTTGGCAAGTCACTTAACCTCTCTGTGCCTTTCCCTTCTCCACTTTGAAACAGAGAGGCACTACTGTAGGTTAAGGTCAGGAGGACTCTGACCTCACACAGCCTAATTTTGAATCCCTGTTACACCACTTACTGGCAGCAACCACTTAGATCTGTGACCACGGCCCAGTTATACAAACTCCCCAGACCTTAGTATTCTGTTGATGAGATGGATAATAACAGTATCCATTTCATAGAGTCGTTTGGATGGTAGTACAGCTAGTTTCTATTTAATATGTGTAGGGTAGTACCTGGCACCTGATAGGTGAGTTGTTATTATTGTAATGTTGTCTTTTTAAAAATGATGACCGCCGGGCGCGGTGGCTCAAGCCTGTAATCCCAGCACTTTGGGAGGCTGAGACGGGCGGATCACGAGGTCAGGAGATCGAGACCATCCTGGCTAACACGGTGAAACCCCGTCTCTACTAAAAATACAAAAAACTAGCCGGGCGAGGTGGCGGGCGCCTGTGGTCCCAGCTACTCGGAGGCTGAGGCAGGAGAATGGCGTAAACCCGGGAGGCGGAGCTTGCAGTGAGCTGAGATCCGGCCACTGCACTCCAGCCTGGGAGACAGAGCCAGACTCCGTCTCAAAAAAAAAAAAAAAAAAAAAAAAAAAAAAAAAAAAAAAAAAAAAAAAAAAAAATAAAAATGATGACTACTATTCATGCCTCCCAGGGTTTTGGTGATGATCTCCTGACATCATGAATAAAAAAGTAGGGAGGAATTCAGTAGGTATCTGGTCTTCTGTGGCCTTTTTTTGTTTTGAAATCTCACAAGAAATTCCTTCTTTTTTCAGTGGAGCCAGCACCCGGCACACACCCCAGCTGACAGCTTTCCATGACAAAGGCAAGACCACCAGGTCTCTAGCCCTGAAGCCAGCAAGTCTCCAGTCTCAGGAAAACAAGGGAAGGAGGGGAGGGTTCATTAACAACCTCAAGGTTTAACTGCTAGAGCAGCTAAAGAAAATAAAAACCCGTTAGACCCTGAGGATTTAGAATCTTTCCAAGTCTGGAAAGTCTCTGGAGGGAAGAGATGCAGCTTGGGACTTTGCTCTGAGGTTCAGAGCAAAGCTTGGCCCTTTATGTCCTGGGAGGGACTTGGGACTTGTGAGTGCCCTCAGGGGCTGGAGAGGGTGGTGGTGGAGGGGGGAGGGGTACAAAGACTCACAGCTCTGAAGCCTCTGGTCTCCCGGGCTGCTGTTTTTCCAGTAAGTTCAAGAATGGGATGAAGAATCTAAAAGTGTCAAGAAAGAAATCTGAAACCTGCTTATTAATTCCTCACCTTCTCCTTTGCCATCTTACTCTGAATGGTTCACTAGGGCCTAAAGGCTGGAAGGCAGCTACTCAAACTTATAAATGTGCTGCTAAATATCCTGTTATACACAGAACAACCTCTACAATAGAGAATTATCCAGCCCCAAATATCAGTACCGCTGATGACTGAGAAACCCTGGTCTAGTTAGAGGCAAGTTTCCAGCTATTTCCTTGGAAATGATGGGCTGCATGCAGTCCTCCTAAGGACCACACTCCAGGATGCAGAGCTCTCCTTGAGGCATGAGGCCTCAAAGCACCGTTTTTCTGTAGTAGAGATTGTTTGCTGCACTGAAATTCAATTTAATCTAAGTAACAGAACCATTAATCTATTAGAAATAAACTGGCCGGGCGCGGTGGCTCACGCCTGTAATCTCAGCACTTTGGGAGACCGAGGCGTGTGAATCACCGGCAGTCAGTCAGGAGGAGTTCAAGACCACCCTGCTCAACATGGCAAAACCCCATCTCTACTAAAAATACAAAAATTAGCCAGGCGTGACGGCATGTGCCTGTAGTCCCAGATACTCAGGATGCCAAGGGAGAATTGCTTGAACCCACAAGGCGGAGGTTGCAGTGATGCAGTGAGCCAAGATTGCACCACTGCACTCCAGCCTGGGCAACAGAGTGAGACTCAAACAACAACAACAACAACAACAACAAACCCCAAAATGCTCATAAGCCTAAAGATCCTCCTGAAGAGTAATTGTCTCATTCCAGCCTTTTCAGATGTGGGTAGGTGGAATGAGAAAACCAATCGTTTGCTCTTCCCACAGTGGTTTGTTGCCACGCTGCTCACATCTCTAGTTCTTTAGGACAAAGAAGCTGAAGACAGGAAAGCAGTAATGCCCAGAAAGCCAGAAGTGATCCCACTTTAAGTTTATTTCATGTGATTCTTCTTCTCAGCATGCAGTGAACTTTCTTGGGAAAAACTTTTCTTTGCTGCCCCAGTTTACATTATAAATTAATTTACAAATATAGAGTTGTGCTAGAAACAATATTTATATAAGTCCATGATATTTTCATATACAAAAATATCCATAGAAACCGTTTTTTTTTGTACACATACTATGGGAGTAGGTAGTCTTTGGTTGTCCTTCTGCATAATGTTTAAGTAGTGGTGATGTCATTTGTACCTCAATAAGCTGTTTAAAAAAATAATTTTCTGTATGTATATTTCAAAATAAAACATTTTTAAAGTAATGCTGTGAGAGTCTCAGGGTGAAAAAACACACAGGGAATTTTAATTTTTTTTTACAATGTGCTTCTGTTTCTGTTTCTAAAAAAGTTAAAACCCCAAACTAGCCACGCTCACATCCAAAAACATGGTACAAAGGCAACTCACAGGATGATAAATTCATTTTTGTGAAACACCATTCTCATAAATTTGACAACTATCTCCATTTTAATGAACACTTTTTGAATAAAAAATTTGTTTTTTTTTTTGAGACAGAGTCTCACTTTGTCACCCAGGCTGTCCAGGCTGTCATACAGTAGCATGATCTCAGCTCACTGCAGCCTTGACCTCCCAGGTTCAAGTGATCCTCCCACCTCAGCCCCCCAAGTAGCTGGGACTACAGGTGTATGCCACCACACCTAGCTAATTTTTGTTATTTTTTGTAGAGATGGGGTTTCACCATGTTGCCCAGGATGGTCTCAAACTCCTGGGCTCAAGCGCTCTGCCCGCTTAGGCCTCCCAAAGTGTTGAGGTTACAGGCTTGAGCCACTGCGCCGGCCCTGAATAAATTCTGTCATTCGGCAACTAGTGGATGAGTGTACCAGGCACTCTACTGGGCACTAGAAGGTTGACTTTAAAAATTATTCAAATGATACCTCTGAGAAGTAACAGAGTGCTAAAATAGATAAGATTAAATATATCTTTTTAAAAAACTGACCACAAATGGTTTACTGTATCAAAAACTATAAAATCCCAATTCTTCATTATTTAAAAAATATTTTGTAGACACAGTCTTGCTGTGTTGCTCAGGCTGGTCTCAAACTCTTGGACTCAAGTGATCCTCCCACCTCAGTCTCCTAAAGTGTTGGGATTACAGGTGTGGACCATTCATTGCACCTGGCCTAAAATTCCATTTAAGAGTTTTTATTTTGGCTGAGCGTGGTGGCTCACACCTTTAATTCCAGTGCTTTGGGAGGCAGAAGTGGGCAGATCGCTTGAGCCCAGGAGTTCAAGACCAGCCTGGACAACATAATGAAACCCCATCTCTATACAAAATACAAAAAACCTAGCTAGGTGTGGTGGCATGCACCTGCAGTCCAAGCTACTCAGGAGGCTGAGGCAGGAGGATGGCTTGAACCCGGGAGATTGAGGATGCAGTGAGCTGCATTTTTTTTTTTTTTTGAGACTCCCATCAAAAAAAATTTTTAATTAAAAAATTATTTTAAAATAAAAAAACTTAAATTAAAAATTTTAGAAATTAAAAAGTTAAAATATTAATTCAAAAGTTTAAAAAATTAGCTGCATACCTGTGAGCCCAGCTACTGGGGTGGGTTGGGGGAGCTAAGAAAGGACCACTGTTTGAACCTGTGAAGGTTGAGGCATTTCAGCCTGGTTAAGAGAGGGAGACCATCTCAAAAAACAAAACAAAACAAAACAACAACAAAAACACACACACACACACAAAAGCTATTTTTAATAAAATTCTAATAATACTTTGTTAGAAAAGGAAACACCCAGGATACAAGCTAAAAGGGAGAGGATGCCAGGCTAACCATTACAAAATAGGACAATGGTCACCCCAGATCTTGGACTATGACAGCAGGATTCAGAGGTGCTGCCCAGGGGGAACGCACCAGATGACTTTTATTTTCAACTAGAATCTTTGGTCAAATGACATCTAGCTCCATTCTTTCCTTCTACATACTTATAACTGGCTATGGAGGCTAGTTTCTCGGTTTTGTAGGAAGTAGAACACAGAAGTTACAAGTACCAGCTCTGGAACCAGACTGTCTGGGTCTGATCCTGGCTCTAGTTTACTATCAGTCTCACCTTGGAAAGTGGTCACAACTTTTTTTTTTGGCCACCTGTGCACATTTGAGCTTGCAATCCTGGTATACAGTGATGATCAAAATAGACAAAATGACCTAACATCCTGGAATTTCACTTCCCTTACTTGGAAAATGGGGGGTAGTAATAATACCCACCACCCAAGGTTGCTGAGAGGATTGAATGAATACATGACAAGTGCCTAGAACAGTGCCTGGCACACGGGGCTGCCTGTGCCATTTTATTGCCATTAGAATATACCATGTACCAACAGAGGTGATTTGTGAGCTGCCTATGCATAGCTCAAGGATTTGTGGTGTTGCCTAGGGCAGTATGATAAACAATCGAAAAAAAAAAATCTTTAGAGGCAAAGGACACAAAGTTGGAGGTTTCCTATAAAAATTGAGATATCTGGCTCGTCTATAAAAATCAGAATGTTGGCTGGGTGCAGTGGCTCACCCCTGTAATCCCAGCACTTTGGGAGGCCGAGGCGGGTGGATCACCTGAGGTCAGGAGTTTGAGATCAGCCTGGTCAATAAGGCGAAACCCTATCTCTACTAAAAATACAAAATATTAGCTGGGTGTGGCGGCGGGCGCCTGTAATCCCAGCTACTCGGGAGACTGAGGCAGGAGAACTGCTTGAACCCAGGAGGCGCAGGTTCAGCGCCACTGCACTCCAGTCTGGGCAAGAGAGCGAGACTCTTGTCAAAAAAAAAAAAAAAAAAAAAAAAAAAAATCAGAATGCTGCTATGGGAGAGAGAAAGAACCAGCTGTTCCCAGCAGCCTTCCGTTAGTCAGTCCCAACTACCCTCTACTGCTTCAGTTGCCCACTGATGTTAGTTTTCTCACCCAGTAACTTCGTTGGCTTATGTTTTTTTAGCCGTCTGTACACACTTGAGCTTGCAATCCTGGCATAAGTGATAAGCAAAATAGACATGGTCCCCGCCCTTACGGGGCTCACAGGCTACCTATCACAGAAGAGAGTGAAACGGATTTCTCTCTGGAGAGGCCCACATGCAGAGAAAACTGTAAAAGCTCGCTGGGTTGTAGAAAGAGTTATCTACTACACCCTTGTTACTCCAAGTGTGGTCAAAGGACCAGGACCACAAGATCACCCAGGAACTTGACAGAAACGTACAAGTCAGGTCCTCCCCCAGACCTACCGACTTGGAATCTGCATTCTAATCAGCATGTGTGCACGCCTCAGGTGTGCATACTCAAGTCTGAGAGCCTGGCTCTACACCTCAGAGCCCTCTCGGGGGTAGATGAGGCTGTTGACCATGCTAAAGTTGTGGAAAGGGCTGCTGAAGGGGCTGCTTTGGCCCCCGCTGGTGCTGGCAGGGAAAGGGCTGTAATAGGAAGATCTCTGGCCGGTGCTATTGCTGGTGCTATTGCTCAGTTGCAAGGTGTCTGCTGAGGCCTCTGAGATGGAGGTCGGGGAGAACATGCTGCTGGAGGGCAGCTGGGCCCCCTGGATCCCTAGGTGGCGGCTGCCAGGGAGAGCCCGCTGGGTACTCACACTGCTGCTGACACTCAAGGAGCTGAGGCTGCTGAAGAAAGTGTTGAGACAAGGGGTGGAGGTGAGCATGGGTCCTCCAGGAGATGAGGCAGTACTCTTGGTGCCCTCCGGAGGCTCTGGGGAGTGGGAAGGCCTCAGCAGAGTGGAGGGGCTCTCTTCTTCTGGCTTCCCACCCACTCCAGACCCCAATCCTGAGGAGAGCCCTTCTTCGGACTTTGATGTCCCGGCAGCCACTGTGGAGCCATTGCTGGCCTCGGAGCGGCGCTTTCGCTTCCGACGGAAGTTCCCGTTGTCAAACATTTTCTCACAGTTCGGATCCAGAGTCCAGTAATTACCCTTTCCTGAGAAGATGAGAAAAACCAAGTGAGAGAAGGACCTATTTTATGCTTGTTTACTCAGCTTCATTTCTGGGAGGAGGAGAGCAGACTCTCATTAGATGCTGACAAAGATGCTCAATTCACTCTAATATTCAAACCAATCCTCTTTTGGGGAAAATGTTACTCTGCTTCAGAGAGAAATCCAGAACAAAGATGTTCTGGCCACCTCTACCTCCTCCTGGTGGTGTCTACTACTTAAATCTGAAGACCTAATTTCATTTCTGAGACACTTATAATTAAATCATGTAACACCTTCACTAATTCTAGATCCAAATTGTATGACCGTGCAAAGTCATGGAATCCTGATGCTACTTAAAGTTGAGCCTTAGACTGGGCCAACGTAGTGAGATGTCTACAAAAAAAAAAAAAAAAAAATTGAGCCTCCCTTTCTTTATTTATAAAATAGAGATAAGGATAGTACTAATTTAGTGGATTGACTGTGAGGATTAACTATATTAGCATAGTAGCTGGCACGCAGTAAGCAGTGCAAAAACAGCACTTATAATTATTATTCGTTGAAAGTGCATATTTCTTCACCTCTGAGAAAAATGCCCCACTGGAAAAAGGCAATCTCAAAATGACAAAAAAATTATTACTGAGCAATTGTTTTAACTATGCATTGGATGGCATAAATTTTGAGTATGAGGAAGCTCCTGGAATCTACATCCCCTCCTCATTTTGGGCAGGACCTGCCCCTACAAATCCTGCAAATGTTTTACCCATTGGGTAAATAAATTTCAGACACCAGGGCCTCATTTTTCTGCATGTAATGCTAGTTTTGTTCTATTTACCAAAAGTGAGGTAGAAAAGATCTATCATCTTGGAGGATTTTATCTCCCAAAAGCTTTTTTTCACTTCTGGCAACAAGAATCCGATGTTTGAGAGTGCTGTAGAACGCTTATCTTGTGGTAAGTGCCTCACACGGATAACCTCAGCTATTCCTCACAGCTTTACGGCGATAGAACAGTATTATTGCTTCCACTTTTCAGATGGGAGAACTGGGGTGCAAACTGGTAAGTAACTTGTCATATTCCTAGTTAGTCATGATAGTCAGGATGTAAACAGGCTGGCTCCAGACTCAGCATTTTTAAAAAAAATTATTATTTATTTATTTATTTATATTCTCTGAGACAGGGTCTCCCTCTGTCACCCAGGCTGGAGTACAGTGGCATAACCTTGGTTCACTGCAGTCTTGACCTCCTGGCCTGAAGCCATCCTCCCACCTCAGCCTCCCAGTGTAGCTGTTATGACAGGGAGTATACCACTATGAATGGCTAAAAGACTCAGCATTCTTGCTGGGCACAGCGGCTCACGCCTATAATCCTAGCAGTTTGGGAGGCCGAAACGGGTGGGTCACTTGAGCTCAGGAGTTCAAGACCAACCTGGATAACACAGGGAAAGCCCATCTCTCCATAAAATACAAATTAGCCGGGCACTGTTGGCATGCGCCCATAGTCCCAGCTACTTGGGAGGCTAAGGCAGCAAAATTGTTTGAGCTGGTGAGGCAGAGGTTGCAGTGAGATCGTGCCACTGAACTCTAGCCTGGATGACAGGAATGAAACTGTCTCAAAAAAAAAAAAACCCCTCAGCATTCTTAAGTAACCACTGGGCTAGGCTGCCTCCACTGAACCATGTTCTGCAAATAGTTACAGGAAAAAAATATATATATAACTACAATTTCAATAATATCTCCACCTATCTGGATATGTATTTTGTACCACATTGGTATCAACTTTTTTGACAAAAAAACTAGCCATAGACCCTTGAACTTTTAGGATAAAGTCCAGAAAAGTTTACATGACAATTTACATGATAATCTTGGGTGGTACAAAAGCCAAATCAAGAGGATGCATCTTCTAGAACTGCATACCCTGCCCAATACGGTAGTCACTAGCCACACACGATTATTGGGCACCTCAAGTATGGCTAGTCCAAATTAAGATGTAGTGTAAAATACACATGGGATTTTGAAGACTTAGTACCGAGAAAATAACAAAGAATCTCATTAGTAATTTTCATATTTGTTATATGTTGAAACAATATTTTGGATTATTTAGTTTGCATTGTATTTCCCTTGGACAGTGGTGCTCTACAGTGACTTCAGGGATGAGCTCATTCTGAGCTCCAGAATATTCACATAATTTACACAAAATCCTGGATGTCTGTAATGTGCAACTAAAATGGTTTCATCTCTCTTCTCTTTTTTCTATCACAACCCCCTTCCCCTTTCCTTGTTCTGGGTTCCTTCTGAAAACCTCAAGTAGGATTCCGTTTCTCTCTTCTTGTTAATCATTTCTCCACCTCCACCGCTCAGAGCAGGCAACACTCACTCCACTGTAACACAGACCTCCTCACTCCAGGAGCAACTGGGCTTAGACCAAAACCGCAGCAAATTTGGGATCTTCATTTCTAAATTTCTAACTAGTTAAGGTACCCAAACTGCAATTTGCAGGACCTCCCTGCTAAAGTTGTCCCATTCGAGACCCCCGTCTCATGATGCCCATGCCACTATCTCTAGAGATAGGCACCGTACTTGCTCTATTCAGGACACAGTGAGCCTCTCTGGAACCCGATGAGGAGGAAGTGCACCTAGGGACAGCCGAGCTGGCCCCCAGTTCTACCATCGCGTCTTCTGCGAAACGTGATGGAAATCCCAGCTCACGTGGATCCCTTTATAACAATCCCTTATTTGAGAGCTTACTTGTAAGTAGACCCTCCCTTCAAAAGGCCTGATAAACACCACCCAGGGGTAGCCTCCTGTTCTGGGATACAGATTTTTTTCGTTTCTCTAATTGGCTGGCCTCTGCGAGTGGATGTAAAGGTCAAGCTCCTTTCTCACTGAGTCTTCCTCGCGAAGATCCCCTGCTCCTTCCCTTTGTCCTCCGGGTTGGGTGGTTATTTCTCCACCCGCTCCCACCCGCAGCCTGGACAAGAAGACTCCTGGCAGATCTTCCAGCCGCACACCGACCTCGGCGCCGGCCCTCGCGCCCCGCGTCCGCCCTCCCCGGCTGGAAAGCACCTGCCGGCGGCCCTCACCTGGGTCGTCCTCGTCGCGGGGCACCTTCTTGAAGCAGTCGTTGAGCGACAGGTTGTGGCGGATGGAGTTCTGCCAGCCGGCCTTGCTGCGCTGGTAGAAGGGGAAGCTGTCGGCGACGAACTGGTAAATGTGGCTGAGCGTGAGCTTGCGCTCGGGCGCGCTCTGAATGGCCATGGCGATAAGCGCCGAATACGAGTAGGGCGGCCGCACCATCTTCATCAGGTCCTCGCGGCTGGCCATGGACAGCCAGCCCAGTTCCCCGGGTCCCGCGGGCGCGGCGGGCGAGGCGGGCGCGGCGGGCGCGGGCTGCGCGAAGGGCCGCTGAGCGCAGCCGAAGGTGCCGGCGGCGGGTGGCGGCTGCAGGAAGGGCCCGGCCGCGGCCCCGGGGGGCGGCGGAGGCGGCGGCGGGGCGCCCAGGTACGCGGCGGCGGCTGCGGCGGCGGCGGAGGGCGGGCCTCCCACGCCGGGCCCGTTGAGCCACAGGTAGGGGTTGGCGGCGGCGGCCGGCGGCGCGGCGTAGTCCGCCAGCCCGTAAGGCGCCCTGGCGGCCGGGGGGGCGCCCGGGGCGGCGGCGGTGGCGGCGGGCGGGGGCAGGCCGGGCTGCGAATACACTCCGAAGTTGTCGCCGCAGTAGAGGGCCATGTCGGCTGCCGTGGGCGGCCGCGGCGCGGCCGCGGCGATGGGCGAGCGGGGCTGGTCTCGCCGCTCGGGCGAGAGCATCCCTTTGGGGGCCAAACCTGCGGCTCCGCCTCCACCCGCGCTGGGCGCCCGGTGCTCCGGGCCGAGGTCGGGCGGGTGCTCGCGGAGCGCCTGCGAGCTGGCCTCTTATAACCGAGCCCGGCGCGGCGGCTCCTGGGCTGGCCCGGAGCGGGGCGGTGGCCGCGGGCCTGGGCTCTCCACGCCCCCGCCACGCCCCACCTGCCCGCGCGCCCAAACCCGAAGCCAGCCCGCCCCGCCCCTACCACCCCTCTACCCGGGCCCGGGAGCCTCCGGGAGGCCGGCGCCTCCAGGTTTCGGGCGAAAAGCAGCACCCCGTTCCTAGCCCACGTTTCTTAACACCATAATAAGTAAAGCCATGAATATTAAAGAGAAGATAACCTGAAAACAGTACGAATGATTTCCAAAAAGTTAAGTTGGAGTGGCCGCTCGGGCCACCTGCCTAGTCGCCCTTTGCCTTTTCTACCTCTTTCCTCCTAACCTTTTGTCATCGAGTTGCAGTATTCACGTCTAGTCTCAACCGATCGGCTTCCAGTCGAAAATAGTCGATGTGATTTATAGTGCTTTGGGGTATACGGTAGAGGTTTACGGGCCCCTTTGGCGTGTCCCCTTCTTGGGGATTTTGTGATGGGAGGAACGGAAATCAGTGTTGAGTTTTTCTAGCCAAACTGTAGGTTCGCTCACATTCGGGAAACATTTGTTCGTTTTCTGTGCGGTTTGTACGGGCTTTCCTTGTGATTTGTTATCTTAAAAGACATAAAGGTGAATGTTTTCAAAGACATTTAAATAAGTAGCTTCGGAATTAGCATTTTAAACCCGAAAGTTTCCAAGTTTTAAGTAGTATAAACTGTGCAAGAAGCGCTCATTTATAAAAACAGTCTCATCTAACGGGGAAATCTATGACTTGCCCTCTACTTTTGCTAATTTTTTTTAATGCATCTCCCTGCCAGGGAAAACAAATAAAACTTGTAAAATACTGTGGCGACCTCCCGTTCCACGTAATCATCCTCGATTGGCTCAGAACAACAGTAAGAAAATTGTTTCTTTTACTGTTAAAAGTATTCCTATATGTGTTCTTAATACATGACAGGTCCGAGGTTTTCATTTAAACGAGAGGGAGAAGGAAAACGTTTTTTTCTATTTGCCAATTGCCGACTGGCAGTTCAGAATATTTAATCATTCGGAAACTTCCCTTCTCCAAGGCATTTATTTTCATGATGAAACTAGTTATGTATTTTGGAGGAATTTTTTTTCTTCTGGTGTCTCACCTCTTAAACATGAAATCCAAAAATATTTAATCAGCAAATTTGGATACCTAAAATGCAAATCACACTTCACATGTCACTATTTAGTCGCCTTTTCTGGGACCAGAAAGAAATTATTGTCAACCCTTTAAAGCACTGTTTCTTTTCAATCTTCAGGCAAATGCTGTAGAAAAGAATAGTGTTTGTCTTAATTGTATTTTGGTTCAAGGATCTAAAATGTTTTCATAATTTAGATAAGCCCAGTGTTGTTTTTTTCTTCCTAAATGGCCTAAAATGAAATGATTTTTTTTTTTTTTAAATAAGGATGACAACTATGACAGGAAATTGGAAATTGGAAAACTTTTTTTGTTGTTGTTTTTTTGAGATGAAGTCTTGGTCTGTTGTCCAGGGTGCAATGGCGTGATCTCCGGCTCACCGCAACTTCCGCCTGCGGGGTTCAAGTGATTCTCCTGCCTCAGCCTCCAGAGTAGCTGGGATTACAGGCGCCCACCGCCACACCAAGCTAATTTTTGTATTTTTAGCAGAGACAGGGTTTCACTATGTTGGCCAGGCTGGTCTCGGAACTTCTGACCTCCGATGATCCACCCGCTTCGGTTTCCCAAAGTACTGGGATTACAGGCGTGAGCCACCGTGCCTGGCTTGGAAAACAGTTTAAAATAAGTTATGATACTGAACTTTAATATTTGTTCTTAAATGTAAAGTTCTAAACTAAAAAGAGAAATTCCAAAAGAAAAGCTGGGAACCTAGATGGCAATAAATTACGCAAAATTTGAAACCATCTCCCTGTAGTAATTTATGTCCTTAAAAATATAATAATTTATCTTTTAGCAGATTGCTTGCCCATACATACTTTGCAGTTTTTCTTTAGAGTCAAATTCTTAGCCCAATAGCTCCAAATTATTCTGAATGAGACCACGATGTCACATTATTCTTTCTTGTTTTGATTAAAGGTTCTACCTGCGTGGGTTATTTTGTTTCTTAACTGTAGGTTAGTGTGTGTGTGTGTGTGTGTGTGTGTGTGTGTGTGTGTACCTTAGTTTTATTTAAAAATGATAGAGCCACCTAGCGACTCTTCACTTCTGTTACAGCATACATCTCTGTAGGGATCTGTGGGGTGGACGCCCCCTCTAGGGGTTTGGAAGTTACATTTTCATATCTATTTTCAGTTACGTATTAGATATAATTTTTATTGTTCATGGCCTAAATTATTGAATGTCAAAATCAAAATAAAGTTTTTGGTCTCTGTTTTTTTAATTAAACAAAAAAAGCATTTGATGAACTTAAATAAACAGATAAAAACTGTGTTTAAAATGCAAGTTCTCTGTAATAATGTTTTGTTAAATTGCCTTTTACAATATAATCAAGGCAATTGATTAAGACACCTATGCCAATGTAAAATAAGAATAGCCTTACCAACAAGGTGCAACCCCGTCTCTACTAAAAATACAAAAATTAGCTGGGTGTGGTGGCAGGCACCTGTAGTCCCAGCTACTCGGGAGGCTGAGACAGGAGAATTGCTTGAACCCAGGAGGCAGAGGTTGCAGTGAGCCGAGATCGCGCCATTGCACTCCAGCCTGGGCAACCGAGTGAGATTCCGTCTCAGAAGAAAAAAAAAAAGGTAGGCAGTTGCAGACCGGGCGCGGGGGCTCACGGCTGTAATACCAGCACTTTGGGAGGCTGAGGTGGACGGATCACTTGAGGTCAGGAGTTAGAGACCAGCCTGGTCAACATGGTGAAACCCATCTCTACTAAAATACAAAAATTAGCCGGGTATGGTGGTGGGCGTCTGTAATTCTAGCTACTGGAGAGGCTGAGGCAGGAGAATCGCTTGAACCTGGAAGGCTGAGGTTGCAGTGAGCCGAGGTCGCGCCATTGCACTCCAGCCTGGGCGACGGAGCGAGACTCCGTCGCAAAAAAAAAAAAAAAAAAAAAAGAGAATAGTAGACAGTTGCATGTTTTCATCACTGGAAAATGAAACATTTTGGGAAATTATTCAACCCAAAGAAAACATCTCATTTATTTTCCACTGCTGTTTGGTAACATTCTTGTTGCTTCTTTGAAATGGCAGAGCAGCAATAGTGAATTATAATGGAATGTAGTCATTTTTAATAAATACTGTAATGGAATGTAAAATGTATTACACTCATTAATTTCCAGCATCCTAGAAATATTGGCACATTAGTGTTTGTTAACATTTTTACATATTTCCAAAGGAAGAAAACAGTAATATAAATTGAGAATAGCCTCAGTGCTCTTAACTTTGAATGGCTGCCAACTTAGACCAACATCATGCTGGGTGCAGAATCAGTCCTTCCCGTCTCAGCACCGTGATTTACTCATATCGGTGAAAAAAAACACAAATAGCTATCTACCCGTGTCTCCTATCTAGCTTTCTACTTTGCACTAGTTAGTATACCTCTCCGACAGCTTCAAGTATGTAAATCAGAAGCTCTTTGAAGATGAATCTTTGTAATTATTATTATTATTATATTTTTTGAGACGGAGTCTCACTCTGTCGCCCAGGCGTGGAGTGCAGCTCGGCTCACTGCAAGCTCCGCCTCTCGGGTTCAAGTGATTCTCTTACTTCAGCCTCGCGAGTAGCTGGCATTACAGGCGCCCGCCACCACAACCGGCTAATTTTTTGTATTGTTTTTAGTAGAGACGGGGTTTTACCACATTGCCCGGGCAGGTCTCAAACTCTGGACCTCAAGCGATCCGCCTACCTGGGCCTCCCAAAGTGCTAGGATTACAGGCATGAGCCACTGCACCCGGCCTTATAATTTACTCTTTAAAAACAACTTGCACACTTTAGAATAAGTGAATATCAATTTTTGAAATATCAATATCTGTTGAATTAATAAGTGGCTACTTACGAACGCCTCGTTGGAACAGAAATGAGCCTATTCAAGGAAGTGTAAAAGTACACACCCACAAAACAAACAAATCCCAAAATGGGACCTGGGAAAAATTTCTGTAGCAAAAAAGAGTAGAAGCATTATCCAATTTTGGAGAAAATGCCCCACTCTGAAAATAATTTACTAGAGTGGTGGGAAGATTTTAGAAAGTGTCTGCTTTTGTTTTCAGTACAATGTAAGAAAGTTTGGCCTTGATGAAACAAGACGTTAGGATAAGATGAAAAACAAGCAAGCTTTGGTACAAGTAGAGATGAAAAAGGTGGTGAGAAAATAATGCAAGAAAACTTGTGATAGGAGAATACAGCTTTTAGAGTAAGAGACCAAAATATGTAAAGTTAATTAGTGCATTTATTGTTTTGATGAGGAAAGGATGCTTTATTTAAGGAAAGATATTGAGATAACTGAAGCTGGATCCACTACCTGATTCCTTATTTGGTGTCTTTTTTTTTTTTTTTTTTTGAGGTAGAGTCTTGTCCCGTCACTCAAGCTGGAGTACAGTGGCACAGTCTTGACTCACTGCAACTTCCGCCTCCCAGGTTCAAGCGATTCTCCTGCCTCAGCCTCCCGAGTAGCTGGAATTACAGGCGCCCACCACCATGACCAGCTAAGTTTTGTATTATTAGTAGAGATAGGGCTACACCATGTTGGCCAGGCTGGTCTCTAACTCCTGACCGCAGGTGATCTGCTTGCCTCAGCCTCCCAAAGTGCTGGGATTATAGATAGGCGTAAGCCTCTGCACCTGGCCTCGTGTCATTTTTTTCCAACTTCTTTTTTTTCTTTTGAAATTAGGTTTTGCTCTTGTTGCCCAAGCTGGAGTGCAATGGCGCGATGTCAGGTCACCACAATCTCTGCCTCCCCGGGCTCAAGCCATTCTCCTGCCTCAGCCTCTTGAGTAACTAGGATTGCACCATGCCCGGCTAATTTTTTGTATTTTTAGTAAAGACTGGGTGTCACTATGTTGGTCAGGCTTGTGTTGAACTCCTGACCTCATGATCCACCTGCCTTGGCCTCCCAAAGTGTTGGGACTACAGGTGTGAGCCACCGTGCCCAGCCTATTTTTTTCCAACTTCTGACCACTTGGTTCTCATTTTAAAGTTGGTAGTGTCATTAGAGAGGGGCAAACTGAACAACCTCTCTCCCATTGCTTTGATACCTCAAAGGCTATGACTTACAGACTGAAACAGAACTCAGAAGGACTATTCATTTGCTCTTTTAACAAATATTTACATTTTACTTACTGAGTCTAGTGTTGGTGGGAAACTGAAGCAGTCCTTTCCATCCATGAAAGCAAGCTTTCCACTAAGGTGACATTTATTTTCTGTTCCATGAGTCCATTTCCCTTCCAAGCTTTTTATGTTGACATTAACCAAACTACCGCTGCCTGTCACCCCACTCATCCACCTGGGAGTTGGGGAAGACTGGAGTGAGCTACAAATACAGAGTGAACCAAAATGAAACCCAGGGCACGCAGAAGCAGGGGTATGGCCCAGGAACCACTCAGCCATATACCAGCCGACACCAGAGACCCATGGCCCTCTTCTCACTGCAAACATTAGGCATATGAAGACTAGCAAAAAGGATGAATCCTGAGCATTCTAGAAGCCTAAGCATCTGAGGATCCCACAGAAGTTCCATATACTTAGTCCAGAAAAATAAGAGAAAAAATGGTCAGCCAAAATATTGATGCTCCAGCAATTCCTGTGCCTGAGCAAAGGTTGTTCATCTGCCCTTCCTCTGCTTGAACCTGAAGCCCCTTCCCCTTGTGAGTCTCGCTCCTCCCATGTCTCTGGAATGCTTCCTGGCCCCTGGCTCCAGCTGGTTAACCCCATTCTTGAGCTTCCTCAGCTAACTTCTCACACTCTTCCTTCTGCTTTTGCCCCAGCCTCCCAGTGAGTCTTCAGCTTTCCTCCAAGATCGGAGATCTGAGATCTTTTCTGGCAGCGCTTCCCTGCCCAGATTGAATCATGGTTCCCCTAGAATCCTCCCATGGTGTCCTCCCCTGCAGTGATCTCCACAGCACAGAAGGCCGCATTACTCTCCACTCCTCCCACCTCAGGGTCAGAAGGCAGATTGGTATCATCCTTGCTCACTATTGCCCCTGCCTGAACATTCTTTCTCCTCTCTCTTACCAAAAACTCCTTCAAGTCTTTTAGCTGTTCTGCCTTCTCTCCCTCCTTCTTCTTCATTAGACTTCACTCTCTGGCCACACTCTTCCAGTCTCCCCCAAGCCCTCCATCATGATGGGGTGGCCCAGCATTCTCCCGATGACTCATCGATTTCCCTGGCCCCCCATTTTCAATAACCAACACTTCTGCCATTAGCCACCCGCTATCCCAGATGTTCTCCGAGAATGGGGACTGCTTCTTTTTGCTCATATATTTTTAGAGCTAACAGTTATGACACATGTACTAAAAAGCTGGCACTGTGCTCGGCACCCCGCGTCCCATTTAATTCTCATGGCAATCCTATGGGATAAGAACTGTTATTCCACATTTTACAGAAAAAGCAACAGACACAAAGAGATTAAGTAACTTCACTGGGGTCCCCCAACTTATAAGTATGCAGCTGAGGTTCAAACCTAGGCAGTCTGTCTGGGGAACACATGCTATTAGAACATAGCTTGATCTGCCTCCCCCATAATTTCCCCAGGCTCAGTCCACTGCTTGACTTGAATGCATCTTCAACTGTTGTTTGTTGCTTGAATAAATTAGAAAGCATTACATGGTATTTTTTAAAACAATATAAAAAATTTTTTGCACGCAGACATGTGCAGGGTGAAGAACATGTGGAGATACAGGAAGACAACCCTCTGCAAGCCAAGGGAGAGGCCCTCAGGGAAAATCAATCTGCCAACACCTTGATCTTGAACTTCTAGCCCCAAGAACTATGAGGAAATGCATTTCTGTTTTTGTTTTTTTGTTTTTTGAGATAGAGTCTGGCTCTGTCACCCAGGCTGGAATGCAATGGCGTGATCTCGGCTCACTGCAACCTCTGCCTCCTGGGTTTTCAAGCAATTCTCCTGCCTCAGCCTCCCAAGTAGCAGGGATTATAGGCATCCGCCACAACACCCAGCTAATTTTTGTATTTTCTTTTTTTTTTTTTTTTTTTTTTTGAGAAGGAGTCTCGCTCTGTCACCCAGGCTGGAGTGCAGTGGCCAGATCTCAGCTCACTGCAAACTCCGCCTCCCGGGTTTACGCCATTCTCCTGCCTCAGCCTCCCGAGTAGCTGGGACTACAGGCGCCCGCCACCTCGCCCGGCTAGTTTTTTGTATTTTTTTAGTACAGACGGGGTTTCACCGTGTTAGCCAGGATGGTCTCGATCTCCTGACCTCGTGATCCGCCCGCCTCGGCCTCCCAAAGTGCTGGGATTACAGGCTTGAGCCACCGTGCCCGGCCTAATTTTTGTATTTTCAACAGAGACAGGGTTTTGTCATGTTGGCCAGGCTGGTCCTGAACTCCTGACCTCATGACCTCTGGTGATCCTCCCACCTCGGCCTCCCAAAGTGCTGGTATTACAGGCGTGAGCCACCATGCCTGGCCACATTTCTGTTCTTTAAGCCATCCAGTCTATATGATACTTTGTTGTGGCAGCCCTAGCAAACTATTATATAGGTGGGTTTCCATTCCTTCCTCTGTTTTAAAAATTTTAATTACTGTTTTTTTTTTTTTTTTTTCTTTAGAGATGGAGTCTTGCTCTGTTGCCCAGGCTGGAGTACAGTGGTAAGATATAGCTCACTGTACTCTCAGACTCCTGGGCTCAAGCCATCCTCCCACCTAAGCCTCTCAAGTAGCTAGGACTACAGGCACATACCACCATGCCTGGCAAATTTTTAATTTTTATTTTTTGTAGAGCTGGAGTCTCACTATGTTGCCCAGGCTGGTCTCAAACTCCTGGCCTCAATATACTGAGCCTCCTTCCTTGGGCTCCCAAAGTGCTGGGATTATAGAAGTGAGCCACCTTGCCTGGCCATCTGCAGAATTCTCTGAAAACCTGCTTCTCCTCCTTTGTTCCTGATCTCTGTGGAGGGTCTCTTGTTGATCTAGTTATCTAAGCCAGAGAATTAACGATCTTCTACCTCAGTGACCAAGTCGTGCTATGATAGCACTTTACTCTCTGTCCCACTGGCAGCATTGAGGTTCACCCACCTTCATTCCCTCCTGGATTACTGCTGTCGGTCCCTTGCTGGCCTCCCTGCCTCCTCTTGTGCCTTCCAGTCCTCTCTCTACACCACCCTCATAATGATCTGCTAAGAGGGCAGATCCAGTCATGAGCCTCCCGTGCTTCCAACTCTCAGTGGCTCCCATTGCACGACACTTGTGAACCTAGCAGAGGCAGCTCATTTAGCCAGCCTTGTCTGCACTCTGTGATGGCTTCACACTCTTCTAAAGCTCAGTTTTGCCAAATCTGGTCATTCTGATGTCCTCTTCATGAGTTTTGCTGATTCTCTATGCCACTTATGCTATTAATTACTTAATGTTTTTCTTTTAATAGATTCAATTTTTAAACTTAAATTCCATTTCCTCCCCACCCCCACCCCCCCTTTTTCTTTTGGAGATGAGGTTTCTTGTCACCCAGGCTGGAGTGCAGTGGCACGATCTTGGCTCACTGCAACCTCCACCTCCTGAGTTTGAGCAATCCTCCCACCTCAGCTTCCAGAGTAGCTGGGACCACAGGTGCGTACCACTACACCTGGCTAAGTTTTGGTATTTTTGGTAGAGACAGAGTTTTGCTGTGTTGCCCAGGATGGTCTTGAACTCCCGAGCACAAGCGATCTGCCCACCACAGCCCCCCAAAGTGCTGGGATTACAGGCGTGAGCCACCACACTTGGCCCTATTTTTTGAAAAAGAAACCATACAGCATTACTGTAAATTAAAAATTTGAAAGATCACTTGCTATAAACAGAAGGTAAACAATATAAATAGATCATTAATTGTACTGATAAAATTGTTTCCTGGCTGGGCACTGTGGCTCACTGCCTGTAATCCCAGCACTTTGGGAGGTGGAGGTGGGCAGATCACTTGAGGTAAGGAGTTCGAGACCAGCCTGGCCAGCATGGTGAAACCTTGGCTCTACTCAAAATACAAAAATTAGCTGGGTGTAGTGGTGCATGCCTGTAATCCCAGCTACTCGGGAGGCTGAGGCATGAGAATCGCTTGAACCCAGGAGGCAGAGCTTGCAGTGAGCCGAGATCGCGCCACTGCACTCCAGCCTGGGCGACAGAGCGAGACTCTGTCTCAAAAAAAAAAAAAATTGTTTTCTTATGTAATGTTTCAAATGTTTTAAAATATAAGCATAAATACTGTAATACAAGTTAATTTCATTGATTACCAAAGATCCAAACCTAAAAATAGATCTTCAATAAGGATAGAACTATTATGATCAGTATAGAAGCAAAGTGATATTAAATTTAATGAGGATTATTTTCAAAATATGTTCTAAATTAGTAAAACAAATTCCGTTTCATGAACTTTTTAAAACCAGCATGCCAGGCATCGTGGCTCACACCTGTGATCCTAATCCTTAGGGAGGCCAAAGCAGGCAGATTGCCTGAGCTCAGGAGTTTGAGACCAGCCTGGGCAACACGCTGAAACCCCGTCTCTACTAAAATACAAAACAATTAGCCGGGTGTGGTGGCATGTGCCTGTAGTCCCAGCTACTCGAGAGGCTGAGGCACAAGAATTGCTTGAACCCGGGAGGCGGAGGTTGCAATGAGCTGAGATCACGCCCCTGCACTCTAGCTTGGGGGACAGAGCAAGACTTTGTCTCAAAAAACAAACAAATAAAAAAACCAGCATGAAGAATTGCAGCTCTCATGTGTCTATATGGGAATGGAAAAGGGTATTTAATTGCCCCATTTGATAGGTTTGGCTGACTTTTTATTTTATTTTTATTTTTTATTTTGAGACAGAGTCTCCCTCTGTCACTCAGGCTGGAGTGCAGTGGTGCCATCTTGGCTCACTGCGGCCTCGAACTCCCTGGCTCAAGTGATCCTCCCACTTCAGCCTCCCAAGTAGCTGGGACCATAGGCACATGCCACCACTCCCGGCTAATCTTTTAATTTCTTTGTATTTGAGTAGAGGCAGGGTCTCACTATGTTGCCCAAGCTAATCTCGAACCCCTGGGCTCAAGCGATACTCCCACTTTGGCCTCCCAAAGTGCTGGGAGTATAGGCATGAGCCACTGTGCCTGGCCTTGCTACCTTTTATTCAATAAATATTGGCTTCCAAAAGCCATCTTAAGTAATCCTAGGATCTGTTGTGAATTTATGCAGACATTAGGTTGGCGTAAAAGTAATTGCAGTTTTTGCCATTAAAACTTTTTTGCCATTACTGTTCATGGCAAAAACCGCAATTACTTTTGCACCAACCTAAGTATAATCCCAGATAATATCAAAAAGGAATAGAGAAAGGATTTCATGTCCCTGACTACCGTTACTGGACAATAATTATGAAAATCTTTTGTCTTGGCTGGGTGCGGTGGCTCACGCCTGTAATCCCAGCACTTTGGGAGGCTGAGGTGGGCGGATTACTTACCAGCCTGGCCAGTATGGTGAAATCCTGTCTCTACTAAAAATACAAAAATTAGCCGGGCGTGATGGCGCATGTCTGTAATCCCAGCTACTCAAGAGGGCTGAGGCAGGAGCTTAAACTGGGAGGTGGAGGTTGCAGTGAGCTGAGGTCATTGTACTGCACTCCAGCCTCGACCACAGAGTGAGACTGCCTCACAAAAGAAAAGAAAGAAAGAAAAGAAGGAAGGAAGGAAGGAGGGAGGGAGGGAGGGAACGAAAGGAAGGAAGGAAGGAAGGAAGGAAGGAAGGAAGGAAGGAAGGAAGGAAGGAAGGAAGGAAGGAAGGAAGGAAGGAAGGAAGGAAAGAGAGAGGAAAGAAGGGAGGGAAGGAGGGAGGACGGAAGGAAGGAAGCAATGAAGAGACTATCTCACAAAAGAAGGAAGGAAGGAAAGAAAAAGAAAGAAAAGAAGCTGTCTCACGAAAGAAAGAAAAAGAAAGAAAGAAGAACAAAAGAAAGAAAAGAAAGAGACTGTCTCATGAAAGAAAGAACGAAAGAAAGAAAGAGAAGGGAAAAAGAAAGAAGGAAAGGAAGTAAACCTTTTTCCAGCTGTGTCAAACGATTTTCCTGCCCTGCAAAATGTTTTCAGTAAGCATTTCAGGTGAGTTTATGACCAGGTTCATTTATGAATACAAGAAATATCTATTGAGCATGCCAGACCCTGGCTCTAGCTGTAGGTATAAGTGATAAACAATGAATCCTGGCCGGGCGTGGTAGCTCACACCTGTAATCCTAGCACTTTGGGAGGTCAAGGTGGGTGGATCACGAGGTCAGGAGTTCAAGACCAGCCAGGCCAAGATGGTCTCTATTAAAAATACAAAACTTAGCAGGGCGTGGTGGTGGGTGCCTGTAATCCCAGCGACTCAGAGGCTGAGGCAGAGAGTTGCTTGAACCCAGGAGGCGGAAGTTGCAGTGAGCCGAGATTGCACCCCTGCACTCTAGCCTGGGAGACAGAACGAGACTCCATCTTAAAAAAAAAAAAAAAAGGTAAACAATGAATCCCTGCTCCCACAGAGCTTCAGACAAGATTCCCAGTCTGCATGACCCAGGGGACCAAGGGACTCTGTGGCCCCGGCCACCCCCTGCCCAGGCTTCACAATTTCGAAGGTCACTTTATCATGCCTGGGAAAACTGAAATAAGCTTGTCTTTTAAGACCAAATTAGACTTTCAAATGAGTAAAACTTATCTACAAGATATGCTAATTTGCAAATCCTCACCCAGTCATGCACATGATCTTTATGAAGATAGAAGTTTTCTTCTGGAAAGACTGAATTCTTCTCTCTTACAGCAAGGCATGGGCTGGGTGTGGTGGCTCACGTCTGTAATCTCAGCACTTTGGGATGCCAAGGTGGGAGGATCACTTGAGCCTTGGAGGTGGAAGCTACGGTGAGCTATGATTGTGACATTGCACACCAGCATAGGTGATAGAGCAAGACCCTGTCTCAAAAAAATCAAATCAAATCAGCGGCTTCATCAGTTTGCTGGCCTACATTATATATAAAATATCTTTGTATAAGTGACAGATGTATTTTACTGACTTACCATACCTCTTCTTAACCAACTTCCAATTGAATCCAGACCCATTCTTCTAGTCCCAGCTGTCACAGCCTTTATATCCTACAGCCCTCTGCTTCATTTCTGCTTTTTAAAGTTAGTGACTGCCTTTCATATAATAGGAACCCATAGATGTTTTTGATGATGATGACGATCATGATGACTATGACAACAACTAAGATACTGCTGCTGCTGCTGCTGCTGTTGTCGACCGTGATAATATTGGTGACAACCTTGATTGTATGGCTGCTTCCTGATTCTAGATCTACATGGATCAAACCCACTAGCCAGGGTTGAGATTGGAGAAGCTGAACTGACCTAATTTTCCAACCAGTGCCTCCCAGTCCTAGTGTGGAGTCTTTCAGGGAGTTTGTTAAAATGCAGATTCCTTGGCACTGCCCAAGATGCCAAGTCTCCAAGAGAGTCTGTATCTCTAGGGTGGGATGCCTGCAGGCTATGTACTTTTTAACCTCCTCCTTCCTCCCCCCAGTGATTCTGACACTGTCGAGTTTGGGAGCGTAATTAACTATTTAAAACCTTTAAAATGAAAAGAAATGTTGCTTTATCGAGGTAAATGATAAACTAGTAATTCCCAAGTTGGGGAGATCTGAGAGGAACCTCAGAATCAAAGTCTTTTTTTGTGTGTCTGAGATAGGTTCTTTCTGTGTTGCCCAGGCTGGAGTGCAGTGGCACAAGCATGGCTCACTGCAGCCTCGACCTCCGTGACCCAAGCGATCCTCCCACCTCATTCTCCCAAGTAGCTGGGACCACAGGTATGTGCTACCACACCGGGCTCATTTTAAAATTTTTTGTAGTGACAAGGACTCCCTATGTTGCCCAGGCTGGCCTCAAACTTCTGGGTTCAAGCGATCCTCTTGCCTCAGCCTCCCAAAGTGTGGGGATTACAGGCATGAGCCACCATGGGCAGCACACACTTTTTCAATATTGAGTATAATCAAAGTTAACTAAACTTATAGGTGAAAAACATTTTATTGTTTTAACTTCCTCTTGTTTAATTATGAGTAAGTTTCTGTATCTCCTCATATATTTATTCTTTTTCTGTGATCAATGTCCTTTGCATGTTCTTGTTGGGTTGTTTGAATTTTTTATTTTTATTTTTTTGGGGAACAGAGTCTCACTGTCGCCTAGGCTGGAGTGCAGCGGTATGATCTCGGCTCACTGCAACCTCCGCTTCCCAGGTTCAAGCAATCCTCCTGCCTCAGGCTCCTGAGTAGCTGAGATTACAGGTGCCTGCCATCATGCCCCGCTAATTTTTGTATTTTTTTAGTAGAGGTGGTGTTTCACCATATTGGCCAGGCTGGTCTTGACCTCCTGACCTTGTGATCCACTCGCCTCGGCCTCCCAAAGTGCTGGGATTACAGGTGTGAACCACCGCGCCCAGCCAGGGTTGTTTGAATTTTTGTTATGCATTGACAAGAATCTTTCCATTAGCCCTGTGATGGGCAAACTACATGCCTTCTGTAAGCTTTGGTTTTCTCATCTGGAGAATAAGAACAATAATGCTAATAGTAATTGTAACTTACATGGGCCACTTACAGCAGGTACTTTTCTAAGCAATTCTCTCCTGTCAGGGCTGCTAGTTCATACGGTGCCTTGGAGCAAATAAAAAAGAGGTACGTTTTCCTTGGGCTGGTACCACCCTCTGGTGGGGCACAGGGCTCGAGAACAAGCACTGGATTTCAGCCTTACTTATTCTCTTAGTAGTTTGCCTTCCTTCAGGCACAACCTGCCTAACCATTCACAGCAGTCCTGTCTCTTTTAATTTTTATAAACAATCCCATAAAGAATGGACTATTATCCTTATTTTAGTTCACTTCTCCAGGACCACATAGTAAATTAGTGGCAAATTCAGAGCCTATGATTAATTGTTGTGCTGTATGGCACCTACACACAGGGTGAAGTTTGAAGTCAGTCTCAATCAGGACAGTCCTCATGAAGCACTCAGCACAGTGCCTGATGGGTAGTAAATGCTTAATAAAATGTATGGGATATTAGCCTTTAGTCTGTCATGCATTGCAAATATTGTTTTCCAGTTTCATCATTTGGCATTTGATTTTGCTTGTGGTGTTTGCTAACCTACACAACTTTTTTTTCTTCGAAACGGAGTCTCGCTGTATCACCCAGGCTGGAGTGAAGTGGCGCAGTCTTGGCTCACTGCAACCTCCGCCTCCTGAATTCAAGCGATTATCCTGCCTCAGCGTCCCAAGTAGCTGGGATTACAGATGCGTGCCACCATGCCCGGCTAATTTTTTGTATTTTTAGTACAGACGAGGTTGCACCAGGCCGGTCTCGAACTCCTGACCTCGTGATCTGCCTGCCTTGGCCTCCCAAAGTGCTGGGATTACAGGCATGAGCCACAGCACCCAGCCCTACACAATTTTTATGTAATCAAATTTCTTTATCTTTTCCATTATGACTTTTGTTACGACTTTTGTTTTGGTTGGCATTGTAAAGACAAAATAATTGAATAAGATAACCTCTCTTGTGTTAATTGAGGAACAGGCAAACTTAGACCCCAAAATACGAGATGACAGTGGGCTTCTCTCATGGAACTGTCTAGACTAGGGAGGAAGTTCTGCTCCTCTGGGCTCCTAGGAACCCAGGCACCTTCTCTGTTAAGATTATCTCATCTCTTGTCCTTAACCCCACCACAGCAGCTGGCTTCCTAGTACCACATGTATGCTCCTACCCCTGGGAAAGCGAAGGGATGGGCTGGGCACAGTGGCTCATGTCTGTAATCCCAGCAATGTGGGAGGCTGAGGTGGATGAGCCACTTGAGGTCAGGAGTTTGAGACCAACCTAGCCAACATGGTGAAACCTATCTCTATTAAAAATACAAAAATTAGCTGGACGTGGTCGTGGGCGCGTAATCGCAGCTACTCAGGAGGCTGGAGCAGGAGAATTGCTTGAACCGGGAGGCAGAGGTTGCAGTGAATGGAGATTGCACCACTGCACTCTATCCTGGGCAACAGAGCAAGACTCCTTCTCAAAAACAAAAACAAAAACAAAAACAGAAAAAAGTGGAAGATTAGGAAGTGGAAAATAAGCATTAATAACTTCCCTCAAAGAAAGTGACGAGGATTTCTCCTTAAATTCATCGGAGCTTAGTCACGTGGCCCCACCTGGTTGCAAAGGACACTGGGAAGTGCAGTCTTAAGCTGGGCGTGCTGTGCCCTGCTGAAAGGCATACCACAGCAGCCATGCCAGGGAAACAGAGAATACCAGGCCACAACTGACCGTCAGTACCACACCTCTCCAAATCCTGTGTATGTGAAATTACTCCCTGCCTGAACTTCTGGATCTTTTCCTCAGCTACAAGAATTACAGTTCTTGTAGATGCAGATTCTGCTTTTTGTTGTTGTTTTATTTTCCCCAAGCTTTTTTGTTGGGGATAATTATAAGAGACAATTCAGAATTAGAAAAGAGAGACCAGGTGTGGTAGCTCACACCTGTAATCCCAGCACTTTGGGAGGCCCAGGCAGGTGGATCACCTGAAGTCAGGAGTTTGAGACCAGCCTGGCCAACATGGTGAAACCCCCATCTCTACTGAAAATACAAAATTAGCCGGGTGTGGTGATGCATGCCTGTAGTCCCAGCTACTTGGGAGGCTGAGCCAGGGGAATCGCTTGAACCCAGGAGGCTGAGGCTGCTGAAGTGAACTGAGATTGCACCACTGCATTCCAGCCTGGGCAAGACAGAGCAAGACTCCGTCTCAATGAAAAAAGAAAGAAAAGAGAGAGAAAGAATACTCTTTTCCTACTGAGGGTCTTGGGACATTCTCCTTCTTTGGTCTGACCACCTTTCCAGCCTTTTAGCCAGTTAGTTGCTGCTGCTCCTCAGAGGCTCACAGCCTCATCCTCAGGCAGCCCTGGCTCTTCCTCACCTCCCCAAAGTAGCTGAGGGATCCTTGATAATAGTCTCATGTTAATCTTTATTCATAGCTCATTCACAGTAGGTAATTAGGATGTGTTTCTGTGACTATTTGGTTGAGGCTTGCCTGACAGGGCTGCGGACTGTGGATTTCCAGGGCAGAGGCTGTGTCTGTTTTGCTCACTTCTAGGAATAGAACGTAGTCCTGGGCACAGAGTATGTACTCAATAAATATTTCCTCCACAAATGAACAAATTGTGAGAGAGGAAGGCAGAGAGCCGTGAGAGAATGAAGGAGGCTACCACAAAATTAGCTGATGTCTTGGGATGCCATGGGTACCCTGTCAGGGCTGAGAGTGGGGGGCTGAGAAGTGGTAGTGAGATGGGTATAGCCTGGACAGATCTGGTGGAAACCGATGTACTGAATACTACAGTCTGCAGCCATCCATAGACAGGGCAAAACCTCTTCAGGGCAGAGCAGTGTTGGTAAGAAATGCCCATTCTACTGTATTCCACTCTACTCTGTTCTACTCTACTGCACTCTATTCCATTCTACCCTACTCTACTCCATTCAACTTTACTGTACTCCACTCTACTCTATTCCAGTCTACTGTGTTCCACTCTACCCTACTCTACTGTCCCCTACTCTACTGTCCTCTCCTCTCCTCTACTGTACTCCCCTCTGCTCTACTGCATTCTACTGTACTTTACTGTAATCTGTCTTCTACTCTACTGCACCCCCACTCTACTGTACTGTACTCTACTCCACTATACTGTATTATATTATATTCTACTGTACTAGACTATACTTCAGTCTGCTGTACTTTACTCCACTCTGTTCTACTGTACTTTACTGTACTTTACTCTACTATCCTCTACTCCACCCTACTCTACTCCACTCTACTCTGCTGTACTCCACTCCACTCCACTCTACTCTACTGTACTATAATCCACTCTACTGTATTCTACTCTACCCTACCACCTTCTACTGTTTTCTACTCTACTTACTCCACTGTACTCTACTGTACTCCACTCTACCCTATTCTACTGTACTGTACTCTAGTCTACTCAACTCTACTGTACTTTTCCCAACTCTACTGTACTTCACTGTACTGTACTTCACTCTGTACTGTACTATACTCTATCCTACTCTACCCTACTCTATTATACTCTACTGTAGTCTACTCTACTGTGATCTACTGTACTATAGTTTACTGTACTCCACTCTACTCTGTGTGGGTAGAGGCCTCTGTCCCTTTAGAAGATGCATGGATGCTTAATAAATAATTGTTGAATTAATGAAATGTTACATGTTAGACTTTTCCTAGCCTTTCTGTGAAATAAAATTACTGGTTCCATGACTTCATTCGTTTTTCTGGAACAAAGCTAAATCTTCTGTCAGAGATTTATTTCGAGAATTTACTATTAATTAATCTAAAAGTGACACTAACGTTTAAGGAAAATATAAGTTAGAAGTACTGGTAAAACAAAAGTAATTAAGATGCCATGATTTCCCTATTATCGTTACACTTTGACATTGTTATCGAGTGTTGTCAGGTGTCCTAGTCAATAAAGTATAGCATATTGACTATCAAAATTAAACTGCTGAGGCACTGTTTCATTTTGGACAGGTATGAGCTATATGATTTCTAATGTGTCCATTTATATCTATTGCTGACCAATAAAGAATTTTTGCATTTGATCAACTTGAGACATTTAAGCACTTTATAATAGACCATCTTCCTGTTTGCTGTTTAGGTTTTCTCCTGTTAAATAATTTCAAGAAAGTGAAAGAAAAAAAAAAAAAACAGAGTGGATGAGCTAGCAGTTCTTCCTTCCAATCCTCAGTCTAGTCCTTTGCGTAACCAACGCACTGTTGACTTTTGCAAAAATTAATAGGAGAGCAAGGTTTGGTTCTAACTTTCCCATATTAATGCACCTATTAGTTTTTTTTATTTTTGAGACGGGGTCTCACTCTGTTGCCCAGGCTGGAGTACAGTGGTACAATCTTGGCTCACTGCAACCTCTGCCTCCCAGGTTCAAGTGATTCTCCTGCTTCAGCCTCCCAAGTAACTGCGATTACAGGCATGTGCCACCACACCTGGATAATTTTTGTATTTTAGTAAAGACAGTGTTTCATCATGTTGGCCAGTCTGGTCTCGAACTCCTGGCCTCAAGTGATCTACCTGTCTCGGCCTCCCAAAGTGCTGAGATTACAGGTGTAAGTCACCGTGCCTGGCCTACCTGCTAAATTTTATTGCTTGAAATTAGTTCACTTTTATTGTTGACACTCTTTACAAAGAATACTTGGAGGAAAGTCTTTTGAAAAGAAGACTTATAATATTTGTTGTACCTGATGACGCTTTTGTACTATTTGTTCAGTAGTAAGTCTCTGGCAGAATATTTGAATGGCAGCCACTTCAAAATAGGCAAATTGTTCCCCCTACTGAGCACGTGAAAATGCATCTCAGTGTCTCTGTATTTTCAAATCTTGTCTGGCAAAAACATTAGATCTGAAAAGAGGAGTAACTTCCAGATTAAAGAAAGCATTGGGCAAAGACCAGGAGGACCAAGGCTAGTAGCGCCAGCCTTAGATGATTTGCACATGAAAGCCGCCTTTCCGTCTGTAGCTTTATGCATTTCCAAAAGACACTCAAATCAGGGGCTCAGCTTGATCTTTTGCCTCCCGCTCAGCTCTTCAGAAAGAGACCAGGAGCTGTGGCATTAGCCCAACACCTTTGTCAGGTGCGTTTTCTCTATTGTTCGCCAAATGGCAAGGGGATTAAGATGAGGGGGTCAGGGTGGCAATTTTTTTATGATTCTTCCTAAGCCAGAAGAGATACTTTTCTTAGAGAGTTGTGGAAAGGAATGCAGACTGCTGAGTGCTTTGGGAAACTTATTTCAAAACACCTAGAATGTGTGTGTCTAATCCATACAGTAAAACAGCTGACTTCTGCTTCCTCAAAGCCAACTCCCCTGTCCACCCCAGCCCCTTCCCTTCCACAAGGTTATTCCTCTGCCCCCTACAGTCTGCTCTTTTAATCTTAGAAATAAAAGGAGTTCCACCACCCACAGCTATGAGGGGGATGCAGTCACCTTTATTTACATAAATGAGAGAGCTCTGCCACTTCCTACCCCCACCACTGAGGTGCCCATCAAGGGGCAGTTAGATTTTGGAAATGCCTACCCTGTCAAACTGACAAGGTCTGCAATAGAGACAGTTTTTTTTTTTTTTCATTTCTTTCTTTCTTTTTTGTTTTTTTTTTTTTGAGACAGAGTCTTGCTCTGTTGGCAGGCTGGGGTGCAGTGGCGCTATCTCGGCTCACTGCAACCTCCACCTCCCGGGTTCAAGCGATTCTCCTGCCTCAACCTCCCAAGTAGCTGTGACTGCAGGTGCATGCCATCACACCAGGCTAATTCTTGTATTTCTAGTAGAGACAGGGTTTCACCATTTGGCCAGGATGGTCTCGATCTCTTGACCTTGTGATCCACCTGCCTTGACCTCCCAAAGTGCTGGGATTACAGGCATGAGCCACAATGCCTGGCCTGCAATAGAGACAGTTGATGTGAATATGGACCCCAGGCTTCTGGGGAATTCAATGCCTATGATCTCTTTGGTACAGTTATTCTTCAGAAGCACCTTTGGGAAAGGTTCTGTAGAAATACAAGTAATTGAAACTTGCTTCTCCAATTGTACCTAGCCATCATTTATTGATATTGATCAATTTAGTATCTCAGAAGTCCTGCAAGCCACAGAGAGGTGACTGTATTACACAACACAATGCATAATTTTACATTTTAAAAGTGAGTAAGGGCGGGTGCGGTGGCTCACGCCTGTAATCCCAGCACTTTGGGAGGCCAAAGCAGGTGGATCACGAGGTCAGGAATTCAAGACCAGCCTAGCCAAGATGGTGAAACCCCGTCTCTACTAAAAATACAAAAAGTAGCCGGGTGTGGTGGCAGCCACCTGTAATCCCAGCTACTTGGGAGGCTGAGGCAGGAGAATCGCTTAAACCCGGGGGGCAGAGGTTGCGGTGAACTGAGATCATGCCACTGCCCTCCAGTCTGGGCAACAGAGCAAGACTCCGTCTAAAATAAATAAATAATTTAAATAAATAAATAAATAAAAGTGAGTAGGATCTTGTGAATTTTTTCCTCAATTTGGGGTTGTTGGGAGAGGCACTCAAATTCCTTGTGCATCGGGCTTCTCTGTTAACCCTGAGAAATGGTAGCTGCCCACAGGCTGCTCAGAGATTAAAACTTTTAAAAATGTCCACATATAGCATTGAATGCCCAGAGATTTAAGGCTGAATAAAGGGGTTTTTGAACATCTCAAAAACAAAACTATTTCTGTAAGTAGTGTGTAAAGGCTTAGAATCAGTCATGCTTCAGAGAGGAAGAAAAGGCAGCAAGATGACATTGGATGGTCATCTCTGCTCTGTCTACGATGTGCAGAGACATTGGTGCTTGGGGCCTCATTTTAGAGGCCTTGGAAAACTGTGTGCCAAGAGATGTCCAGGGCACCAACAAGGCCTGGGTGATGACCTGTTTGCCCATAGGCAGCCTTTCTTCCATGATTGTCATGCTAACTGCCACACCGGGGTCAAGTCTTGGAGCTCCAGGGCTATTACACGGTTGGTTACTGCCATGTTCCCTAGTCTAACACTGCACCTAACACCTAATTGGCCAGTGGGGATTGCTTGCTGTGAAATCCTTGCTGCCGTGTCCTATTGTTCATCAATCAGAGGGTCTGATGATGGTGTACCTCTTCAGATGTTCATTTAGCTTCCTAAAAATCTGTTTCTGTAAAAGGTAAGGAGTATTTATTTTTAATCTCAAGCTTATCCTTGAAGGAGCCTATAATTGATGATGGCACTGAAGGTTGCAGTTTGCTTTTATTCAACTGTTTTCACCTACAAAATATACATTATGGCTTATTTGATGATGCACCCTTCT
Source organism: Rhinopithecus roxellana (assembly GCF_007565055.1). Taxonomy (NCBI): domain Eukaryota; kingdom Metazoa; phylum Chordata; class Mammalia; order Primates; family Cercopithecidae; genus Rhinopithecus; species Rhinopithecus roxellana. The sequence continues at coordinate 8,299,138 of NC_044565.1, forward strand.
TTGGCAGATCGTGGGCTTTCTGCAGGAAATAGACAAGTTCAGATGTGAGAAAACTGCATATTCTTGACCTGTTCGCCACTCTTGATCCTCCCATGTAAATCCTACATCAGTTTACTGTAAAGATTTTAAGTAAAGATTACTGACAAGATTTTAAGTATGTAAAATATGTAATCTTACTATATTTTAAGTATGTGCGCAGTGGCTCACGCCTGTAATTCCAGCACTTTGGGAGTCCAAGGTGGGCGGATCACCAGGTCAGGAGTTCCAGACCAGAGTGGCCAACGTAATGAAATCCCATCTCTACTAAAAGTACAAAAATTAGCCAGGCATTGTGGTACACGCCTGTAGTCCCAGCTACTGAGGAGGCTGAGGCAGGAGAATCGCTTGAACCTGGGAGGCGGAGGTTGTGGTGAGCCAAGATCACGCCACTGCACTCAATCCTGGGCAACAGAGCGAGACTGTTTCAAAAAATAAAATAAAATAAAATAAATAAAAAGACTTTATATAAAAGGGGGAATATTGAAGCTGTTTTCCTGCTGAAGTCTTTCCAGATTTAAATTTAAAATAATTTTCTTCCTTTTCTTTTTCAGAGACAGGGTCTCACTCTGTTGCCTAGGCTGGAGAGTGGTGGCATGATCATACCTCACTGTAGCCTCGAATGTCTAGGCTCAAATAATCCTCCCTACTCATCCTCCCGAATAGCTAGGACTACAAATGAGTATCACCACACCCAGCTAATTTTTAATTTTTTGGAAGAGATGGAGTCTCATTATGTTGCCAAGGTTGGTCTCAAAATCCTGACCTCAAGCAATCCTCCTGCCTTGGCTTCCCAAAGTGCCGAGATTATAGGTGTGAGCTACCGTGCCTGGCTCTAAATTTAAGATAATTTCCTAAATAAACACTTTCAACAAAATGAATAAGCAGTATTCTGTTAAGTCAGTACTTTAACATTCCAGTGAATAAATAAGATCAATCCCAGATAGGCCGGGTACGATGGCTTACACCTGTAATCCTAGCATTTTGGGAGGCCAAGGTGGGCAGATCACCTGAGGTCAGGAGTTGGAGACCAGCCTGGCCAACATGGCGAAACCGCATCTCTACTAAAAACACAAAAATTAGCCAACTGTGATGGCGTAGGCCTGTAATCCCAGCTACTCAGGAGGCTGAGGCAGGAAAATCACTTGAACCCAGGAGGCAGAGGTTGCAGTGACTGGAGATCATGCCATTACACTCTAGCCTGGGCTACAGAGTGAGACTCCATTTGAAAAAAAAAAAAAAGATAAATCTCAGATAATACATTTTAAAATGCATAGCTGTATAAGTCTAAGTACCGCATGGCTTTGCCCTAGTTTAGGTTTGGAGTTTCTAGAATCCTACGAGCTGGATGCAGTTGGATTGAAGAATGAAATCTAATTATGAATTGAATTGGAGAAACCGCTACTTGAATCCCTCTGTGGAAAAGGGAAGATACCATTGCTAGAAAGAATAGCATCTAGAAACTAGGAACACGCAATGCAATGAATCCCTCCTACCAAGAAGATCAATTGAGAGCATGTCTCAACTGATCCAGGATCTCCAGACTGCAGAGAAATTCAGGGAGGAGTTATCACAGATAATAGCTAATTCACTATTTATGCCAAGCCCAAGCAATAACTCTAGCTTGGGCCTGCTGCTGAGCATTGGGCATTTCTAACTGTGCACCACCCAAGGAAGAAGTAGTGGGGAAAGTGAGCTGGCTTTCTCTGTAAAAAGATGACATGATTTGGCTGTTTCCCTACCTAGATCTCACCTTGAATTGTAATAATCCCCATATGTCAAGGGTGGGGCCAGGTGGAGATAATGGAATCATGGGAGCAGTTTACCCTACGCTGTTCTCCTGGTAATGAATAAGTCTCATGAGATCTGATGGTTTTGGAAACTGGAGGTTCTCCTGCACAAGCTCTCTTGCCTGCCACTATGTAAGACGTGCTTTGCATCTCCTTTGCCTTCCACCATGATTGTGAGGCCTCCCCAGCCACGTGGAACTGTGAGTCCATTAAACCTCTTTCCTTTATAAATTACCCAGTCTTGGGTATGCCTTTATTAGCAGTGTGAGAACAGACTAATATAGGAGAAGAGCATTTCTTTAGAGGCATCTTAAAAAGCAACTGACTTTATGAAGTACCATCTCTATATTCCAAAAAGAGATTAACGGCATTTGACTAGCTAAGATGTGATGATATCTAAGAGGCTACCTCAGCAGGAAAATGTTAAAAAAAATTCAAAATAATGCAGAAACAGTTGTAGGTGCCATTATCCTTAGGTAGAAATATTCATCTCTTACATATGCTGATGAGAAGTCTCTTATAAGGGTCACAGGGATATTTTCTGCAGCAGGCTATAGGAATTATGCAGCCAATATTTGAGTATGGTGTTTTCATGGGCTGTGTTAATAGACAGGGAGGAGACTCAAGCTTGATGAAGGGCTTGTCTTTTATTATGAAGTTACAGATAATAATGACAGAAAGTAAACCAAACTAGCAGGGTTACAGGCAAAATTCAGAACATGAAAAAATATAACTGGTACTTTTGTGCTGATTTCATCTCAGGAGTGGGGGATGTCAAATACTAAAACATATTTTACTTAATTCTTTTTTTTCCACCCATGAGACCTTGTGGCAAAAGGGTATCATGTAGTCTCCTGAAATGATAGTAGATCCACTTCCATGTGGTGCCAGCTAAAACATGGCTTGATTCTTATTTATTTATTTATTTATTTATTTATTTATTTAGAGATAGAGTCTTGCTCTGTCACCCAGGCTGGAGTGCAGTGGCCTGATCTCAGCTCACTGCAACCTCCACCTCCTGGGTTCAAGTGATTCTCCTGCCTCAGCTTCCTGAGTAGCTGGGATTACAGGCGACTGCCACAATGCCAACTAGTTTTTGTATTTTTAGTAGAGACGGGGTTTCACCATGTTGGCCAGGCTGGTCTCGAACGCCTGACCTCAGGTGATCTGCCTGCCTTGGACTCCCAAAGTGCTGGGATTATAGGCATGAGCCACTGCACCTGGCCAAACATGACTTGATTCTTATTGCAGCAGTGCAGGTCTGAGAAAGTGGAAATAGTTTGTTTTCTGCAAAGTGCCCATGCAGGATCTCCATGGAGATGGTGACAGGGACTCTAGGTGACACCCATCCTCAGTCATCACAAAGCTCTGTGGGGAAAGCTTGAATCCACTGATGAGCATAATTGTAATATCAACAACAGTAAAATGTCAACAGTATCCACTGCTGTTCTTATTGCTGCTGCAAACATTTGTATGGGGTTTCATGGAAGAGGAAAATTCATCCCATTTGAACCTCTGAAGAGATTTGCCTAAAAAATCAGAGCCAGTGACTGGCAGAGCTGAGCCTTACAATGACATCTTCCAATGCCAGGACCGGTGGGATTGTGCCTGGAGGATACTCTAGATTTTATTTATTTATTTATTTCAAAAAAAAAAATTGCATTTATTTTTATTTATTTTTTAAAAGATACTTTTTTTTCTGGCTGGGTGTAGTGGCTCATACCTGTAGTCCCAGCACTTTGGGAGGCTGAGGTGTGCAGATTGCTTAAGTCCAGGACTTCGAGACCAGCCTGGGCAACATGGTGAAACCCCATCTCTACTAAAAATACAAAAAATTAGTCGGGTGTGGTGGCACATGCCTGTAGTCCTAGCTACTCAGGGGGCTGAGGCAGGACAATCGCCTCAGCCCAGGAATTCGAGGCTACAGTGAGCCCTGATCATGCCACACTGCACTCTAGCCTGGGCTACAATGAGACCCTGTCTCAAAAAAAAAAAAAAAAAAAAAAAAAATTTTTTCTACTTTTATTTTAGATTCAGGGGAATTGTGCAGATTTGTTACTGGGTATATTGTGTGACGCTGAGGTTTGGGGTACAAATGATCCCCTCACCCAGGTACTGAGTATAGTACCCAACAGTTGCTAAACCGTTGCCCCTCTCCCTCCCTTCCTCCTCTAGTACTCCCCAGAGTCTGTTGTTCCCATGTGTACTCATGTTTAGCTCCCATTTGTAAGAGATAACTTGCAGTATTTGGTTTTCGGTTCCTGTATTAATTCTCTTAGGATAATGGCTTCCAGCTGCATCCATGTTTCTGGAAAGGATGTGATTTTATTCTTGTTTTATGGCTAGACTCTAGATTTTCGATGTCTCGAGGTTTATGCTGCGTCTGCTTTTTTTTTCTTGCTTCTGGTGCATTGCCCTCCATTGTTCCTCTCTATCCTTTGACTCTTTCCTCTTTCTTCCTTCCTTCCTTTTTTTCTTTTTTTCTTCCTTTCTTTCTCTCTCTCTCTTTCTTTCTTTTTCTTTCTTTCGTTCTTTCTTTCTTCTTTCTCCTTCCTTCCTTCCTTCCTTCCTTCCTTCCTTCCTTCCTTCCTTCCTTCCTTCCTTCCTTCTTTCCTGTTTTCTTTCTTTCCTTTTCTGAGGAGTCTCACTCTGTTGCCTGGGCTGGAGTACAATGGCACAATCTCAGCTCACTGCAACCTCTCTGCCTCCCGGGTTCAAGCGATTCTCCTGCCTCAGCCTCCCGAGTAGCTGGGATTACAGGCATGAACAAACACACCCGACTAATTTTTGTATTTTTAGTAGAGATGGGGTTTCACCATGTTGGCCAGGCTGGTCTCAAACTCCTGACCTCAGGTAATCCACCTGCCTCGGCCTCCCAAAGTGGGAGCCACCATGCCTGGCATCTTTTATTCTTTCCTTAACATATAATTGACATAAAATCAACTGCACATATTTAAAAGTGCACAATTTGATACATATATATAAATAATATATAAATATACATAAATAATATATAAATATGTATATATTTGTGTGTATATATATACAAATGTACATGTAGAACTATTGCCACAATCAAGATAGCGAACATTTCCATCAGCCCCCAAAATGTCATCATGTCCCTCTGTAATCCCTCCCATCCCTAATGCCAACACCTTAGAGGCTCCTACTGATCTGCTTTTAGATTAGTGTGCATTTTCTAAAACTTTATATAAATTATATAAGATTATATAAATTTTCTAAAACTATATATACATTTAAAAGTCTGACTCCTTTTGTTCAGCACAATTATTTAGATTCATCCTTGCTGTTGTGTGAGTCAATAACTTCATAGTCCATTCCTCTTTATTATTTTATTGTTGAGTATCCCCCACTGTACAGATATACTCCAGTTTGTTTATCCAGTCACCTGTTGATGGACATTTATGCCATTTCCAGTTTGGGGCTATTACAGGTTGAACATCCTTCTTTTTTTTTGAGACAGAGTTTTCTATCTTGTTACCTAGGCTGGAGTGCAATGGCACAATCTCGGCTCACTGCAACCTCCGCCTCCCGGGTTCAAGTGATTCTCCTGCCTCAGCCTCCTGAGCAGCTGGGATTACAGGCGCCTGCCACCATGCCCAGCTAATTTTTGTATTTTTAGTTGAGACGGGGTTTCTCCATGTATGTCAGGCTAGTCTCGAACTCCTGACCTCAGGTGATCCACCCGCCTCGGCCTCCCCAAGTGCTGGGATTACAGGTGTGAGCCACCATACCTGGCCAGGCTGAACATCCTTAATCCAAAAATCTGAAATGCAAAATGCTCTAAAATTCAAAACTTTTTGAGCACTGAGATGATGCTACAAACAGAAAATTTTGCACCTGACATCTTCGCTTTCTGATGGTTCAATTTATACAAACTTTGTTTCATGCACAAATTTTTTTTTTTTTTTTTTTTTGAGACAGAGACTTGCTCAATCACCCAGGCTGGAGTGCAGTGGTGCAATCTCGGCTCACTGCCACCTTCGCCTTCCGTGTTCAAGCAATCCTCATGCCTCGGCCTCCCGAGAAGCTGGGATTACAGGCATGTGCCACCATGTCTTGCTAATTTTTGTATTTCTAGTAGAGATGGGATTTCACCACGTTGGCTAGGCTGGTCTTGAACTCTTGGTCTCAACTGATCCGCCCACCTCAGCCTCCCAAAGTGCTGGGATTACAGGCGTGAGCCACCACACCTGGCCTCATGCACAAAATTGCTAAAAAATATTTTATAAAATTACCTTCAGGCTATGTGTATAAGGTGTATATGAAATGGAAATCAATGTTTTAGACTTGGGTCCCATCCTCAAGATATCTCATTGTATATATGCAAATATTCCAAAATTAGAAACAGTCAAAATCTGAAACACTTTTTGTCCCAAGGATTTTGGATAAGCGATACTCAACCTGTGCATACAAAGCTGCCATGAGTATTTGCGTACGGGTGTTTGTATGGACATATGCTTTCCTTCCTCTTGGGTAAATGCCTAGGAATGGAATGGCAGGCATATGCTTAAATCTGAGACACTACCAGACTTTTTTCCAGAGTGATTGTGCCATCCACATTCCCAGCAGAGGTATTTGTGAGTTCTGGTTCTTCCACATCTTCACCAGTATTTGATGTGGACAGTCTTGTTAATTTTAACCATTGTAAATATATATGTAAGGATATCTCATTGTGGTTTTAATTTGCATTTCTCTGATGACTAATAATGTTGACTCCTGTTTTTTTGTTGATCACTTTTTTTTTTCTGTGCACATGCAAATTACATTTTAAAAGTTTAATGTAATTATGGTTGGGCATGGTGGCTCATGCCTGTGATCCCAGCACTTTGGGAGGCTGAGGTGGGCATATCACTTAAGCCTAGGAGTTTGAGACCAGCCTGGCCAACATAGTGAGATTCCATTTCTACAAAAATACAAAAATTAGCCAGAATCATGGACTATACCTGTGGTTCCAGCTACTCAGGAGGTAGAGGTGGGAGATGACTTCAGCCTGGGGGGTCCAGACTGCAGTGAGCTGAGATCACGCCACCACACTCAAGCCTGGGTGACAGAGTGAGACCCTGTCTGAAAAATAAATAAATAAATAAAAGTCACACATCAAAGACGACAGAAGACTAAAATAATAACCATGGATAGTAGGGAAAGAAACACAGAAGCATCTTTAAAGTTCAGAGGGATTGCTCAAAAGGAAAAATAACTCAAGTGTTCACTTATTTTTTGTTTTTAAATTTTATTTATTTATTTATTTTTTGAGACAGGTCTTTTTTTTTTTTTTTGAGACGGAGTCCGGCTCTGTCGCCCATGCTGGAGTGCAGTGGCACGATCTTGGCTCACTGCAAGCTCCGCCTCCCAGGTTCTCCTGCCTCAGCCTCCTGAGTAGCTGGGACTACAGGCATCCGCCACCACGCCCAGCTAATTTTTTTGTATTTCTAGTAGAGATGGCGTTTCACCGTGTTAGCCAGGATGATCTCGGTCTTCTGACCTCGTGATCCGCCCACTTTGGCCTCCCAAAGTGCTGGGATTACAGGCGTGAGCCACCGTGCCCGGCGAGACAGGTCTTAACTCCAATGCCCAGGCTGGAGTTCAGTGGGGCAGTCTTGGCTCACTGCAGCCTCAACTTCCTGGGCTCAAGCAGTCCTCCCACCTTAGGCTCCTGAGTAGCTGGGACTGTAGATGTGCACCGCCATGCCAGGCTGATTTTTGTATTTTTTAGAGACAGGTCTCAGTATGTTGGCCTGGCTGGTCTCAAACTCCTGGGCTCAAGCAGTCTGCCTGCCTCGGCCTCCCAAAGTGCTGGGATTACAGGTGTGAGACACCATGTCTGGCCAAGGAAAATAACCCAAGTATTCACTAACTGGTGATTGGATAAATAAAAGTGCCATAGCTATACAAAGGAATATTATTTGACAATAAATGGGAATGAAGTGCTGATACATGCTATAGCATGAATGAACCTTGAAAACATGATGCTGGCCGGATGCAGTGGCTCTGCCTGTAATCCCAGCACTTTGGGAGGCTGAGGCGGGTGAATCACGAGGTCAGGAGATCGAGACCATCCTGGTTAACATGTTGAAACCCCATCTCTACTAAAAATACAAAAAAAAAAAAAAAAAAAAAATTAGCTGGGCGTGGTGGCAGGTGCCTGTAGTCCCACCTATTCAGGAGGCTGAGGTAGGAGAATGGCGTGAACCCGGGAGGTGGAGGTTGCAGTGAGCCGAGATCAGGCCACTGCACTTCAGCCTGGGCGATGGAGTGAGTCTCTATCTTTAAAAAAAAAAAAAAAAAAGAAAGAAAAAGAAAACATGATGCTAAAGACCATATACTGTAGGATTCAACTTATATGTAACATTCAGGATAGGCAAATGCATAGAGACAGAAAATGGATTAGTTGTTGCAGGAAGGGATTAGTGATTAGTGGGCAGAGGAAGAAATGGCTAGTACTGCCAGTGGGCATGGAATTTCTTTTTGGTGTGATGACAATGTTTTTAACTGGATTCTAGCATCCATTTACTGTTCCAAAATATTACTTCGAATCATTTGGCCATTATAGCTTTGTTGTTTTGGATGCTAAAATCTCTTGTTTTCAGGAGTCATCTGACTCAATGGAAATGTCTTTTGGAATGTGTATACTTTATTGCTAACACATCAGTTATCAGAGAATCCCTTGCTAGGGATCAGCTGGCTGACAGTCTGTGAGACTCTCTCCAGCCAAGCTTGCCAGTCAATGATACAGCTTCCTCCTCACCTGTCCTTCAAAGGCCAACAACAGGTAGTGGAAACAAATCTTTTCAGGTGGCCAAGGACTAAGGACGCTTGGAAAACACATACCTCTCCCCATAAGAAAGGTAACAAAGGATGAGCTCTCATGTTTGCCTGCAAACATTAATGCACATGGATAAAAAGCTAGGTTTTCACAAAGCTCAGGGCCCTCCGTCTGTCATCAGCTGGGCCAGGAGATGGGGATCCCACCTGGACCATCCCTCTTCCTCATGACGCTTCACCAGCCGGGCCTCTGAGAACCATAAATAAAGACCACTGCGAATGGCTTCTCTGTCTGACCCTTTAACCTGAAATAAAAATAAAGCTTGGAGAATGTAATCCTAAGTCAAGGCTCCTTCTGGGCTTCTCCTTCCCTTACCTGTTGACAGGTGCCTGCCAGACCTCGCAGTTACCTTTGATTTAGCTGTAATGGCATCTCCACACTTAGCAGAGGTCTGCCCTGTAATCCTCTCTGAAGCTTAAGTCAATTTATACGGTAACCTGAGAGCCATTTCCTGCTTCCAGATGATGTCACTGTCTGTTAACACATACTGGAATGACCACTAAACTCACGCTTAGGGCGACAGAGCAGTAGATCACTCTCAAAGCCAGAGCTGGGTTAAAACAAATATCATATGCATTTTCAAAAGGAAAAGGAAGCTTGATTCCCATACACTTTTTTTTTTGGTAAAGCTCTAAGATACTTCAATACTTGTTTTCAGAGAACCAAGAGTGGATTTTCTGAATGAAAATCTGCACGTAAAAAGTCTAAGTATATTTATAGAGATAAGGGTGGCAAATTTGAAATTGGGTCAGAAATCGTGGACAAAATCATCCAAATTTCCAATTGAATTTTAAATCATGTATTTTTCTCAATTCAGTGCCTTCTCCCCTGAAATGTATTTGCATTAATAAAGTTACTCTCCTACCCTGCAGTTCATTAGTTTCAGCACAATTCTGTGTAAAAAAGAATTCTAAGTGTCTTTGTTCCCAATTTACTTGGGGTTCTGAAGTGTTAAACAGTATCTCCTAAACACAGCAAAATTATGACCATTTTGTCGTAGGATAGATGCGTGTGTGTGTGTGTGTGTGTGTGTGTGTGTGTACATTTTGCTTTGTTTTAAATGTGGGAAAATAATTAAAAGAATCTTTGGCTTTAACTTTTCTGAATGTACCTAATTCCATAGGGTCAATGTTTCTTCTTCCCTACTGTGTTGGTTTCCTATTTCTGTTGTAATAAGTTACCACAAATTTGGTAGCTTAAGCAACACAAATTTACTCTTTTACAGTGCTGGAGGCCAACAGTCTAAAATAAGGGTGTCAGTAGTGCTGCATTCCTTCCAGAAGTTTCAGGGGAGAATCAATTTCCTTGCCTCCATTTCCAGGTTTGTGGCCCCTCCCTCCATCTTCAAAGTGCACCACACCAACCTCTTCTGTCTTCAGCTTTTCCTAACTAACCCTCCTCCCTCCCTCTTAGAATGACCCTTGTGATTACATTGGACCCACCCGGATAATCCAGGATAATCTCCCATTGCAAGATCCTTAACTTTATCCCATCTACAAAATCCCCTTTACCATGGAGAGGTAGCATATTCATAGCTTCTGGAATTAGGAGGAAGGCATCTTTGAGGGATCATGGTTCAAACTACCACACCTACTAACACAAGTATTTAAAACCTGTAAACTGGAAGTGGGGCCGCCACCAGGCAATGGCTGAGATATAGAGGAAGTGTTTACACACCTGGAGCGTTTTCACTGTAGCTCTTTCCAGGAATTAGTTCTCCTGTTTGGCTCTGGGCCCAAAGCCTTCTCCCCAGTGGGCCATCCCTCAGCCAGGTCTTAGAAAATGCAGGCACTGCCCTGCTCCTTGGTGTGGGATGACCGAAAGAGCACTGGACGTGGAGTGACTTTACACAAGACTAATTAACCTCTCCGAGAAGCAGCTTCCTTACATGGTAAAGAGGAATAGCACACTCCTCACTGCCGCCAGGGGTGAATAAGGTTGGTGCTAAGAGTGCTTTATAAACTGTAAAGGACGGTGCGAATGTATATTCTAGTGAACTCATTTTAGGGTATAAATTATGTAACCAAGAGATGGCTCATAGTAGAAGGCTCTTGAGACCCCAACTTTCTTTCTTTTTTTTTTTTTGAGACAGAGTCTCACTCTGTCACCCCAGCTGGAGTGCAGTGGTGGAATCTTGGCTCACTGCAACTTCCACCTCCCAGGTTCAAGCGATTCTCCTGCCTCAGCCTCCCAAGTAGTTGAGATTACAGGTGTGTGCCACCACGCCTGGCTAATTTTTTTATTTTTAGTAGAGACGGGGTCTCACCATGTTGGCCAGGCTGGTCTTGAACTCCTGGCCTCAAGTGATCCACCCGCCTTGGCCTCCCAAAGTGCTGGGATTACAGGTGTGAGCCACCGCACCTTGCTGAGATTCCACCTTTCTAAACTCTCTGGTCAGATGTGGCCTCTGAGGCTCATCTGATTTCACAGGTCACACCGTTCGTCACTGACTGGGCTGTGCCTGGAACTCAGATATCCTGATTCCTGGTTCTGCATTCTTTCTGTCACACCCCTACATAAGGATAACACATTAGACACGGCACACAATGAGCCATTCACTGGGCTTCTCTCCTGAGGTCTGCCCTGGGTCCTCCACCATCACCACCAACCAAAGCACTCATTCTGTAATGCTGATCAATGAGCAATTCAGGCCCAGGTGTGGCAGCCCCTCAAGTCTGTGACTCTTTCCTGTTTCTCACAACCAGATGTTCGTCCAAATAGTCTCTTGCCGATTCCTTGTTTTCACCTTTTCTCAGCAGCTCCCTGGTTGTTTGTGCTTCCAAACGCAGCCACTGTCACTCCATTTGTCACCTATGGGATGATCAGTATCTAATAAACTTTGCATTTACACAGCTCTGGTATTTACATGTCTCACTTCTTTTTAAAAATTTTAATAAATTGGCTGGGCATGGTGGTGCACACCTGTAATCACACTTTGGGAGGCCGAGGCGGGTGTATCACCTGAGGTCAGGAGTTCAAGACCAGCCATGGTCAACATGGTGAAACACTTTCTCTACTAAAAATACAAAAAATTAGCTGGATGTGGTGGTAGGCACCTGTCATCCCAGCTACTCAGGAGGCTGAAGCAGGAGAATTGCTTGAGTGTGGGGGCAGAGGTTGCAGTAAGCCGACATTGCGCCACTGCACTCCAGCCTGATGACAAGAGTGAAGCTCCATCTCAAAAAAAAAAAAAAAAAATTTGGCCGGGCGCGGTGGCTCAAGCCTGTAATCCCAGCACTTTGGGAGGCTGAGATGGGTGGATCACGAGGTCAGGAGATCGAGACCATCCTGGCGAACACGGTGAAACCCCGTCTCTACTAAAAAATACAAAAAACTAGCCGGGCGAGATGGCGGGCGCCTATAGTCCCAGCTACTCGGGAGGCTGAGGCAGGAGAATGGCGGGAACCTGGGAGGCAGAGCTTGCAGTGAGCCGAGATCCGGCCACTGCACTCCAGCCCGGGCGACAGAGCGAGACTCCATCTCAAAAAAATAAAAAATAAATAAAAATAAAAAAATAAAAAATAAAATAAATAAAAAATAAAAAATTTAAATGTTATGTTAAGTTACATACATTAAATTCACCACTTTAATGTTCACTTCCATGAGTTTTTACAAACACATGTATAACCACTGTCATGGTTAAGATACGAAATAGGCTGGGTGCGGTGGCTCAAGCCTATAATCCCAGCACTTTGGGAGGCCCAGGCAGAAGGATTGCCTGAGCCCAGAAGTTCAAGACCAGCCTAGACAACATGGTGAGACTTCGTTTCTACAAACACTACAAAAATTAGCTGGGTGTGGTGGCATGTGCCTGCCGTCCCACCTACTTGGGAGGCTGAGGTGGGAGGATCACTTGAACCTGGGAAGTTGAAGCAGCAATGAGCTGTGATCGTTTCACTGCACTCCAGCCTCGGTGACAGAGCGAGACCCTGTTTCAAAAAAAAAAAAAATGCCCAGCATGGTGGCTCATGCCTGTAATCCCAGCACTTTGGGAGGCTGAGGTGGTTGGAACACTTGAGGTCAGGAGTTTCAGACCATCTTGGCCAACACGGTGAAGCACCATCTCTACTAAAAAAAATTAACTGGGCGTGGTGGCAGGTGCCTATAATCCCAACTACTCAAGAGGCATAAGAATCGCTTCAACCCGGGAGGTGGAGGTTGCAGTGAGCTGAGATTACGCCATTGCACTCTAGCCTGGGTGACAGAGTGAGACTCCGTCTCAAAAAAAAAAAAAAAAAATTATTTCAAGGAACATGCTTTTGTGTCATATCTAGGAAATCATTTTCTATTCCAAAGTCACAAACATTTTTTCCTACAACTTTTATAGTGTTAGATTTTATGATCCATGCTTAGTTAATTTTTGCATAGGATGTGAGGTATAAATTGAGATTAATTTCTCTCTCTCTTTTTTTTTTTTGCATTAAGATGTACAATTCTTTCAGCATCATTTGTTGGAATGTCTTTTCTTCATTAAATTGCTTTTGCAACTTTGTAGAAAATCAATGAGTTGTATATATGTATCTCTACTTTTCTACTTGCTATTTTGTTCTATTGATTTGTCTTGATTACTATAGCTTTATAATGAGACTCAAGTAGTGTGAGTCTTTCAATTTTGTTATTTTAAAAAATTGTTTTGATTATTTTAGTTTATTTGCCTTTCCATATAAATTTTAGAATCAGCGTATTGAGTTTTACAAAAACTCTTGCTGGAATTTTGATTGACATGGCAATAAAGCTGTAAGTCAATTTAGAGATAATTGGCATCTGAACAATATTGAGTTGGCACGCATGGTGGCTCACACCTGTAATCTCAGCACTTTGGGAGGCTGAGGCAGGTAGACTGCTTGAGCTCAGGAGTTTAAGACCACTGTGGATAACATGGCGAAACCCCAACTCTACAAAAAAATACAAAAATTAGCCTGATGTGTTGGAGGGGAGGGGCACACGCCTGTAGTCCCAGCTACTTGGGAGGCTGAGGTGGGAGGGTGGCTTGAGCCTGGGAGGCAGATGTTGCAGTAAGCCAAGAGTATGCCACTGTATTCAGCCTGGGTGACAGAGCGAGCCCCTGTCTCAAAAACAAACAATACCAAGTCTTCTAATGCATGAACACAGTGTTTATCTCCATTTATTTAGGTCTTTCTGGATTTCTTTCATCAGGGTTTTGTGGTTTTCAGCATGCAGACATTGCATGTATTTTGTTAAAACTTTTTTCTAAGTATTTGATTTTTTGTGTGTTTTATTTATTTATTTATTTATTTATTTATTTATTTATTTATTTTGAGATGAACTCTTGCTTTGTTGCCCAGGCTGGAGTGCAGTGGCGCGACCCTGGCTCACTGCAACCTCCGCCTCCTGGGTTCAAGCGATTCTCCTGCCTCAGCCTCCCTAGTAGCTGGGATTACAGGCTCATGCCACCATGCCTGGCTAATTTTTGTATTTTTAGTAGTTTAGGGTTTTGCCATGTTTGGCCAGGCTGATTTCGATGTCCTGACCCCAGGTGATCTGCCCGCCTTGGCCTCCCAAGTATGTGATGTTTTCTGATGCTATTCTGTTTTTTTTTTTTTTTTTTTTTTTTTTGAGACAGAGTCTCGTTCTGCTGCCCCGGCTGGAATGCAGTGGCGTGATCTTGGCTCACTGCAACCTCTGCCTCCCAGGTTCAAGTGATTCTCCTGCTTCAACCTGCTGAGTGGCTGGGATTACAGGCACATGCCATGACACCCAGCTAATTTTTGTATTTTTTTTAGTAGAGACAGGGTTTCACCATGTTGGCCAGGCTGGTCTTGAACTCCTGATCTCAGGTGATCCACCCACCTCGGCCTCCCAAAGTGCTGGAATTACAGGTGTGAGCCACTGTGCCCGGCCTTAAGTTTCTTTCCTTCCTTCCTTCCTTCCTTCCTTCCTTCCTTCCTTCCTTCCTTCCTTCCTTCCTTCCTTCCTTCCTTCCTTCCTTCTTCCTTCCTTCCTTCCTTCCTTCCTTCCTTCCTTCCTTCCTTCCTTCTTTCTTTCTTTCTTTCTTTTCTTTCTTTTTTTTTTTTTTTGAGACGGAGTCTCACTCTGTCGCCCAGGCTGGAGTGCAGTGGCCGGATCTCAGCTCACTGCAAGCTCCGCCTCCCGGGTTTACGCCATTCTCCTGCCTCAGCCTCCCGAGTAACTGGGACTACAGGCGCCCGCCATCTCGCCCGGCTAATTTTTTGTATTTTTTAGTAGAGACGGGGTTTCACGGTGTTCTCCAGGATGGTCTCGATCTCCTGACCTCGTGATCCGCCCGCCTCGGCCTCCCAAAGTGCTGGGATTACAGGCTTGAGCCACCGCGCCCGGCCTTAGGTTTCTTTAGATAGAAGGTACGATCACTGATGTAGATAAATTGATAGAGTATAGGATGCTTAGTTAAATTTTAATTTTAGATAAAACAATGATTTTTAGTATAAGTATATCCCAAATATTTCATGAGACATAATTTAAAAAATCATATTTTACCTGAAATTCAAATCCAGCTGGGTATCCTGTATTTTATTTATTTATTTTTTTTTTGAGATGGAGTCTCGCCATGTTGCCCAGGCTGGAGTGCAATGGCACGATCTCAGCTCACTGCAACCTCCGCCTCCCGGGTTCAAACAATCCTCCTGCCTCAGCCTCCTGTGTAGCTGGGATTACAGGCACACGCCACCATGCGCAGTTTTTATTTTAGTAGAGATGGGGTTTTTCCATGTTGGCCAGGCTGGTCTCAAACTCCTGACCTCATGATCCACCTACCTCAGCCTCCCAAAATGCTGGGATTACAGGCGAGTGCCACTGTGCCTGGCTGGTATCTTGTATTTTTATGTGAAGTCTAACAATTCTAATTTAAGACTTTTTTCTCTTTTTAGAGACATGATCTCACTCTGTTGCCCAGGCTGGAGTGCAGTGGCATGATCATGGCTCACTGCAGCCTTGAACTCCTGGGCTCAAGTGACCCTCCCGCCTTAGCCTCCCAAGTAGCTGGATCTCCAGGTGTGCTCATGGGTCTGGTTTTGGAACCTGTGTTTTTTTTTTTTTTTTTTTTTTTTTGAGACGGAGTCTCGCGCTGTCGCCCAGGCTGGAGTGCAGTGGCCGGATCTCAGCTCACTGCAAGCTCCGCCTCTCGGGTTTACACCATTCTCCTGCCTCAGCCTCCCAAGTAGCTGGGACTACAGGCGCCCGCCAACTCGCCCGGCTAGTTTTTTGTATTTTTTAGTAGAGACGGGGTTTCGCCGTGTTAGCTAGGTTGGTCTCGATCTCCTGACCTCGCGATCCACCCGTCTCGGCCTCCCAAAGTGCTGGGATTACAGGCTTGAGCCACCGCGCCCGGCCGGAACCTGTGTTTTGTGACACACACTACTCTTCCCTCCATCATCACCATGGTCACACCACTTATAGAAAGTTCTAAGATCATAGCAGCAGGAACACAGGGTGTTTCCTAACTGGTGGAAAGCGGCAGACCTACTGGATGTACTGTCATCTTTTCTTTTTTTAAAAAAACATTTTTAGGTTACCAAAATTACTGAACAAATATACTGGAGTTCGCCTTCCATTTGACATGCTTGACAGCATGAGTCAGTTTCCATTAAACTCAAGCCAATTTGCATTGACATAAATTGGGTACTTTAGGGAGGCAAATGTATTCTCCAGGGCTAGATCTCCATTCCTTTTTTTTTGGTGGGGAGATGGAATCTCACTCTGTCACCCACACTGGAGTGCAGTGGCATAGTCTCAGCTCATGGCAGCCTCCACCTCCTGGGTTCAAGCTATTCTCCTGCCTCAGCCTCCCAAGTAGCGGGGATTACAGGTGGGTGCCACCACACCTGGCTAATTTTTTATTTTTGGTAGAGATGGGGCTTCACCATGTTGACCAGGCTGGTCTTGAACTCCTGACCTCAGATGATCCGCCTGCCTTGGCCTCCCAAAGTGCTGGGATTACAGGCATGAGGCACAGCGCCTGGCCTAGATCCCCATTCTTTAGCAGAACCTATATTACCAAAAAGTGGGAGAAAGAAGGCAGCTACTCAACCAAAGTCTGAATCAAATGAAGACAAAATCTTCTCAAAATTTATACAATTGCAGCAGTAAGAGCATATGTAACTCCAGAAAAGGATCCTGTATTTGCAAATCATTTATTTTGAAACTACTTCTCTTTCTTTGGAGGGGGAGGTGTTAGAAATCTCAAGCAAAAGGAATTCTTTTTTGTTTGTTTGTTTGTTTTTTTACCATTGCTGGTTGTCTCTCCTGGAATGCCCCTTTCTGCCTCTCTCTTGTAAAAGCTCACCCAAATCCTGCCCATTCTTTGAGACTTAGCCTAAATATCCCCCTTTTCCACAGCCTACCTTTTCAGACTTATTATGGAGTTAGAGTTGATCCAGCAAATTGGTCATTTGGTGAATTGATTTTCAGCCCATTGGCCAGCTGGGTGCATGATACTACAACAAATCAACCATGGAAGCCAGATGTCAGTCAAATAAGGAGAAGAAATGATATCCTGGGACCATAAAGGGGAAAACCGTTCTCAAGTGTTGGTTCCCTGGCTGCTGGGTTGGGTGAGAAATCTCACCTACCAAAGCAGGTACTGAGAAAGTGAAGCAGGTATGAGGAAAGAGTACTGCCGATACAGAAGCACTGAAGATTTTCTTTTCAATTTCTTTGTGCTATTAAACATATATGTAAATAATTTCAATAAGCTTTTATAAAACATCGTAGCAGCAGGGAATCATTTAACATCTCCCATGCTAGCAGGTCTCTAACGTAGTCTCAGCCTATTTGGGGCACTAGTCAGTCCTGAATGCAGACTATGCATTGAAAATCTGGGACAATTGGAGAAGGTTTCTGGGGAAGATAGCATTTGAGCTGTGTGGCCTCTAAAGAAGGAAGGGTGGAAGTTTCCAACAGAATGAAGAGCATGGAGGTAAAAAGAGGTAACAGCCAGTGAGAAAAAAGAAATTTTTGTAGGGATGGGAGTGGTAGCTGAGACTGCAAAAGTGGGAGGTTGGGTTAGGAGTTTAGGAAGGCCTAAAAGTTGTAAGGAGCCAGGGTCTTTCTGGTTGGCGGTGGGACTCCGTCAACTCATCCAAGGTCTATGGGAGCCATACAGAGACACAGAGACAATATCTTCCATTGTACAGCAGTTCAATCAGCATCTGATTCATTTTTTTAAAGCCTGTTGAGGTTTCTTGGCCATTTCACCAAGGGAAGGCAGTGATCCGTGCGTAAATCAAGCAGTGTGAGAAGATGGATCATTAAGAGAAGGGGCTCTGTTTATCCACAAACACCTTGACAACTTGCAGTGATGGAAAAGGAGATGCAGGTAAAATGTCAGGTGGAACAGGCAACAGTCACATCACAATGCTTCTCTTAACTCTCTCAACCTGATCTGCTCTTTTCCTTGTGTTTCAGCAACTCTGGAACTGCTCGGTTTTCTGTGTGAATGACACAGATGCAGAGATCATTTCAAAGTATCACTTTGGGCAGATGTTTGGGCGCTACCAAATATAACCCAGGCCGTTTAAAATCCAGGAACAAACCCAGGAAGAGAAATAGGGATATCAGAGTTTCTGATGTGTGCCTCTATGTAGCATCTCTGCCTGTTGTTCAGAACTATGCGCAAGTCCTTATTTTGTCCTCTTGTAACTCAGTATATCTCACAAATAGAATAGACACTCAATGTTCAATAAAACCAGGCTTCTCATGGTGGTTATTTAAATCTATAGCTGATATTAGGATACTCCTCATGGAAATATAAAATGAAAAGACTATGGAAGAAAGAACTGGACAGAAGAGAAGCTTGGATTTTTTTTTTTTTTTTTTTTTTTTTTTTGAGAGTTTCGCTCTTTTTGCCCAGGCTGGAGTGCAATGGTGCGATCTCGGCTCACCACAGCCTCTGCGTCCCAGGTTCAAGCAATCCTCCTGCCTCAGCCTCTCAAGTAGCTGGGACTACAGTCATGTGTCGCCATACCCAGCTAATCATGTATTTTTAGTAGAGACGAGTTTTCTCCATGTTGGTCAGGCTGGTCTCGAACTCCCGACCTCAAGTGATCTGCCCATCTTGGCCTCCCAAAGTGCTGGGATTACAGGCGTGAGCCACCACGCCCAGGTTTTTTTTTTTTTTTTTTTTTTTTTTTTTAGAGAGTCACTTTTGCCCAGGCTGGAGTGCAGTGGCACTATCTTGGCTCACTACCACCTCTGCCTCCCAGGTTCAAGCGATTCTCCTGCCTCAGCCTCCTAAGTAGCTGGGATTATAGGCGTGTGCCACCATGCCAAGCTAATTTTTCTATTTTCAGTAGAGACAGGGTTTCACACTTTGGCTAGGCTGGTCTCAAACCCCTGACCTCAGGTGATCCACTGCCTTAGCCTCTCAAACTGCTGGGATTACAGATGTGAGCCACGGCATCTGGCTGAGGCTCGAATATTTTATATACTTAATTAACATTGATACAGATCATCAATGAAGTGTTTCTTTTAAAATCAAGTTTATACAATAAACTAGTATAAATGAATATATGTATATTGTAGAAATAACGTATATAGTTCCACCAATCTAATACAACTGTTAGCATTTCAGTGATTCCCTTTCAGGCTTTTTTTTTTTTTTTTTTCTACACATTGTTTTGAGATCTTTCTTAAATACGAAGAAAACAAATTCCTGTTAAAAGTATGAAGGAGGCTGTGCGTGGTGGCTCACACCTGTAATCTCAGCACTTTGGAAGGCTGATGGGGGCAGATCACTTGAGGCCAGGAGTTTGAGACCAGCCCGGCCAACACAGTAAGACCCTGTCTTTCTCTCTATATATTTTTTTTAAATAATTTAAAAAAAAAAGTATCAAGGAGCAGTTGGAATCTTGAGAATGACTCTTAAAATGAGTGAAAATCCTCTTGGCCTGATGTATACACCCATAGAAATTCTTTGATATCTGAAATCCTTAGAATAAAATGGATTTCAGCTTTTATTTCCTCAGCTAGCATTTACTGAGCCCTCCTCTGAGGCTTGCAAGTGTTAACTAAGCCCAAGGTAACTTAGCAGTCACCACATGCTCTAGGTCACTGAATGTGAAAATGAGAAAATACATGGAGTCAAGCTTGTAAGAGCTAGAATGCAGGGCGTTCATTAGGCAAAGCTACCAGTTAGCAGAGAATTCGAGTAAGGACAGGGACAATGACCAAGTCTGGAAGATAAATGGAAACCATGGAGAGAAATATTTTTTTTCAGTTTCCAGGGGGAAAAAAATGTATGGCTAATGCTCAAAGACATAACTGGATTACATGTTGTAAGGGCTTTGGGCATGACCAAACACAGCCCCTTCAGGTTGACTCCCTCCAGCTTCTGGCCCATGGGGGTTGGACAGCAGAGGCAGGCCTAACAGGGAGCCAGTTTCCTTCCCAGGAGCCCTGCTTCTCCTGAATAGGGAATAGTGTCCGTTGTCTACTGTTTTACCTCTTGCCACAGCTACCCTGGACATGAATACTATCCCCCTCATTTATTTAGGGCAGCTGTGGTCCAGAGAGGTCCACAAACCTCCGAAAGTCCCTGCAGCTCAGTAAGTATTGAAGCCAGGATTCAAATGTGTCCTCTCTACTCTTGAAAAGAGAAATGCCTCAACTCTCAGTAAACCACTGCGCTAATGGGAGGGCGTGAGAAAATATCAATCACATTATCAGATTCCTCAAAAACCATATCTGCAAATCAAAGGGCATGTTTCCATGTCGTAGTCAGCTAGATAGATCTACAATGAGTATCTAATCACTGGAACCAGTGTCACCTTCAAATCGTAATGACAAGTATTTGATTTATTTTATGGTTGTGCAAGGTGAGAAATAAAAGGCTTGAGTCTTTGAGAACCCATGCTGTTATGGGCTGCTGCTTTAAAAGGGATACTAGAGACATCTCTGTTCATTTCTAGGATTTCTGATTTAGGATAAGAGTACTTTTGACTTAACCAAGCCAACAAGGGTGGGGCAAGGATTCCTTGAATAGTGACTCCTGCTCCCAGTGGCTTATCTCCACTTTGAAATTAATGGGGCCTCAGGGCCTTGCAGTTAGGGGTGACACAAAAATGTACAAAGACAGAATTTCACATTTTAGTGCACAGCCAATGATATAAAGTCATGGAAGAGAAACAAGAGAAAAGATAATAAGGAAGCTTTAAGACTAAAAAAAGTAGTAGAAATTGTCTCCATCAGCCTTTCCTCTCAGCCTTCCAAGTCAGATAAAAGCCCTCTTTTTGTATACATGTAATCTGTACGATCTTTAATTTGTGATGACATTTGAGTAGGGAACTAAGGGGAAAATTGTGAAGGGTTAAACAAAATGCTGTGACTTTTAGTTAATATTGTTATGATTCTTATTTTCAGTAGTGTAGAGGTGTTGCGTTTAAATGCTGTTACCGAAAGATTAAAACTTTACTCCATTAAGAAAAAAAAAATCACAGGGAACTCCAAAAAGCCCACAGTGTACCTCAGAACTCCCACATTTCATGGTGTTTATTACCAGAAGCCTTTCAGAAAGCAATGACTTCGTTCTGAGCTTCTTGAAGTTTTGGGAAGGGCAGCCGAAGAATGCCAAGATAGTTTCATTAAGGAATATAGAGGGTAGATTTTCACTAGAGAGGAAGTGAGACGAGCTGTCTGGGGAAAAGCAAACACTTCACACTTCAAGGTGGACTGAAATTTCTCTCTTGCCCTGCTCCTCTTCTCCCATGACCCCTGAGGTTTGTGATGCACCTTAGCTGAAGTACAGATCAAAGGAGAGAGTGACTTTTGACACAAACTGAAACCGTCCAGTTGTTTAATTATCTCTTTATGTGAAAGGCCAGGTTTTACTTTGCCTGTCTGTCAGTATAGGCAGGTGGTTATTTTCTGGGACAGGTTTATGTTACCTAACAGAGCAAAAGTGAGCCAATGGCAGGACATCTTGTAATTAATTGCCCATTTTGGAATAATTTTTATGCACAAAAACTTTTCTTAGGCATATGGGTTGTAGGCCCAGCACTTTCAATTTAGGATCTGATGCTAACTGTATGCTTAGGTTTTAAAATAAAGTTCTACAATTAAATTGATAAATACCTTGCTTGCTCTAAAAGATTATGTGGCTGTGTTGCAGACATTAATCTAAAAAATTATCTGCTAGGGACAGGCATGGTGGCTCACGCCTGTAATCCCAGCACTTTGGGAGGCCGAGGCGGGTGGATCAAAAGGTCAGGAGATCAAGACCATCCTGGCTAACATGGTGAAACCCCGTCTCTACTAAAAATAAAAAAAAATAAAAAAAATTAGCTCGGTGTGGTGGTGGATGCCTGTAGTCTCAGTTACTTGGGAGGCTGAGGCCAGAGAATAGCGTGAACCTGGGAGGCAGAGCTTGCAGTGAGCTGAGATTGCACCGCTGCGCTCCAACCTAGGGACAGAGCAAGACTCCGTCTTAAAAAAAAAAAAAAAAAATTATCTGCTAGTTCTGCTTGATCATCCTCTTTATCAGGTTTTAATTTTTATTTTTACCTTTTTAGTTTTTAAAAAATGATTCAAGTAGAGATGGGTGTCTCATTATGTTGCCCAGGCTGGTCTCAAACTCCCGGCCTCAAGCAATTCTCCTGCCTTAGCTTCCCAAAGTGCTGGGATTACAGGCATGAGCCACTACACCTGGCCAGATTTAAGTTTTAAGGACATGAAGAGTTGTGGCAAATTCAGCCCTGTTCCCGGGTGATGTAAATGTTTCCATTTGCAGTGGGGACACTCTACAAATACTGATGTGAAGCCAAATTCAGGCCAAAGCCAGGAAGGCAACATCGTAGCTGAAAAAGTGTGGGTTTTTAAGCCAGACAAGTCATGGGCCACTTCCCAGCTGTGTGACCTTGGATAAGGTAGTTAAATTCTTTGATCCTCAGTTTCCTCATATGTAAAATTTGTGTTCTGATACATTGCAGGATTGTTGTGAGGATTATTGGTCATATACATGGAGCGGGAAGTGCATGAGCACTTTTTAAGTGGCCTTGTAACAATGGCAAATTCTCGGGACTATACTCTATCGTCGTTCATCACTGAGCACCCTAATTTGAAATGCAAGTCCGGCAAATTTTTGGGATCATAAGAGTTGTGACTTCTGGTCAAATTTTGACCCATCAATTAGATATTATGCTGTAAGTAAAGAGTGTGTGAAGCATTTTTAAATCCAAAATCTCCTGCAAAGAGTAACCAGAAGAGATAACCATATTGTCAACAATTTGTATTTTTCTTAGGTGAACTGCTTTTATAGCAAGGGTGTAACCTATCCCAACTGCTCCTTTAAGTGGACCTGTTTTTATGCCTCTAATACTATATGGATGCTGAGCATATTCTGTAGGAAATCTACAAATCAGTTCAAGGGCAAGTTTAGGCTTGAAAATTAAAGGTCTGTGCATTAGCTGAGGCATCAGTTTAGTGAAATGATGAAGCTAAAATTTTGTGTTTTATAAAACTTAAGGATTTGTTGTGGTGACATTAGTTTGAAACACAGAATATAAAAAAGGAAAATCTATTCTTATGATAAATATATGTGGTGATGACAGTACATGAGAGAATATATCATATTTGTGTCTATAGAAGTAGAAAGAGAGAAGGAGGGCACTCCTGCTCCAGGAGTTATACAATGCAAATTGAAGGAAAAACATTTGCTTCGCAAAGAATCTCACCAATTGTAAATCCATAGAACTTCTTATCACTGGGGTCAATGGATGGGCCTCAGGGACTCTGGGAACTCCTTGAAGGTACAGGTGTGATTTTTTTTCTTTTAATGTAAATATCCGCATTTCTGGAAAAACTCCATGACTTTCATAAGATTTTTGTTTTTTTAAGTATGGGGGTAGGCAGCAACTTTTGCTTTAAATATTTACCTTAAACATTTCAAGTGGGTTTGTGTTACCTGTTAATGAAAATCGCTAAAAATTGACTGTTAGTAGCCCTTGTATTATAGTTCATCAATGAGCACTGTGATTTTATTCATTGATTTATTTATTTAGAGACAGAGTTTTGCTTTTGTTGCTCAGGCTGGAGTACGGTGATGCCATCTCAGCTCACTGCAACCTCCGCCTCCCAGGTTCAAGCGATTCTCCTGCCTCAGCCTCGTAAGTTGCTGGAATTACATGGGCGCGCCACCACACCCAGCTAATGTTTTGTATTTTTAGTACAGACAGGGTTTCATCATATTGGCCAGGCTGGTCTCAAACTCCTGACCTCAGGTGATCCACCTACCTTGGCCTCCCAAAGTGCAGGGATTACAGATGTGAGCCACCACACCCGGCTGAGCGCTGTGATTTTAAATGCAAGTCCAGTGAATTTGGGAATCAGAAGAGTTGTGCCTTCTGGTCAAGTTTCAACCCACCGTTTGGATATAATGCTGTAAGTGAAGAGAGAAATAAGATAGTAACAGATTATATTGTTGCTGATGAGGCATAAGATGACATATGTGAAAAAATAAGAAAAGAATAAAAAGATGATATATGCAGAACAAACACTCTTTCTTCAGGTAATGGTGCAGTACAGAGGTTAAGTGCATGGCATTGAGCCTAGAGGGCCCGAGTTGAAGTCCTGCCTCTGTTACTGTTGTGTGGTTTTAGACACGAACTCACCCTTGTTAGGATGATAAGAGCTGGTTCTCATGTGAGAATACTGTGAGAATGGAATGGGACAGTGCATGTGGATTCTTAGAACAGCTTCTGGCTCAGAGGAAATGCTCACAGATGTCTGCTGTGGTCCTTGTAAGCCAGGAGAAGGGAAGAACCTGCTACAGGAAGTCTCCAAAAGAAACAGTGGGGCATTTTCCTTTTAGTACCTCCTGTGAGCTTCGGGGCCTGTTGAGCTGGACATTATCAGTTGTTTCTAGGTAGAACAAATAAAACTCATTAAGTATGGTCACCACCATCAACAGGCTTGGAAATGTGCCTCCCATTTGGTTTTGTTGCAGTACCTCCCACGGATTCTGACCAATTAGGGCAGAGCATTACCCTGGACCAGCACAAAAGTGGCTACTGACACCAGCTGTCAGAACCTAGTAACTGAACTGAATTCACTGAAGATGTTGGAGGTCACAAAGCAGAGTGGCTAAGTCAGCTGGGTTAGATGCTCAGCACAGCAGTTCACTAGCTGTGTAACTTAGGGCAAGTCACTTAACTCTCTGAGCATCTGCAGGATGGGGTTGATAATAAGAACCCCCTCTTTGCCCTCTCATGAGGATGAAAGGAGTTAATTCGTGTACCATGTTTTGCAGTGTCTGGCACCTAGTGTTAAATGATAGATGCTAAGTAGCATGAGTTAATAAGCTCTAACTGCCCTGTGCTGAGTTTTGTATATGAATAGCTCTTGTAAAGTAATTCTGAGGTAGGTGCGGGTATATCTGTCTTTTACCAAAGAGGAATCTGGGGCACAAAGACTTTGAGAAAGTTACCCAAGATCAGGCAGCTAGAGAGGGTCAGATTCATCTCTAGGGGTCCCCACTGTACCCACTGCATCCAGGGGCAGGTCCTTATTAGATCAGAAGAGTCCTATGTGCCCGCCACTGGCCTTGGGGGTCCCAAGTCTCTCTATATTCAAGTTGGAGGGAAGAGGAGGGAGTGAATCTCTTGGCTCCAGAAACTGTCCCTGGATCACTCAGATCTCATATATGCAAAATGGACACAAGACAGAGATATCTTAGGGTTTTCTAACACTTTCTGTGTGTGGGCACCTAGAAATATGTGCATAAGATATTTGTGCACATATGTCGTAATTAATAGGTGCAATAACAGAAGATTTAGTGTTTTGGCATCTAGTTACTGGGGGCCCTTGTATTATGAGGTTCAAGCCTGTGCACCAAGAGGCATCAATGTAGGGGACCCTGCATGCTGCAGTGTAACCCTGATGAAGGATTATAAACACAGAAGCGCATCCTGGAGGCGAACATGTTGGAGGAGCATGCAGAGGAATGATGCTTTCAACACTGTGCTAGGGAGAAGGCCAAAGCACTCCCTCAGGAAAACATCCACCTGCAGCATTCCGATGAGATGGTATGGTTTGCCTAAGGCACTGTTTAGGGGAAGTTTCAAAGGACTAGCCTGGGAATTGAAGAACTCCTCATCCTTTTTTTTTTTCAAGATAGAATCTCGCTGTGTCGCCCAGGCTGGAGTGCAGTGGCGTGATCTCGGCTCACTGCAAGCTCCGCCTCCCAGGTTCAAGCAGTTCTCCTGCCTCAGCCTCCCGAGTAGCTGGAGCTACATACAGGTGCATGCCACCACGCCTGGGTAATTTTTTATATTTTTAGTAGACACAGGGTTTCACCATGTTAGCCAGGATGGTCTCGATCTCCTGACCTCATGACTCCCCACCCTTCTTGCAGCCCCCTGTGGACTCGCTGATCTATTGAATAATGCTCAAAAGGTATTGTTCTGGAAATATGTGTAGAAATAAATTCGACATTCAAGACTTCACAAGTAACAATGGAGGAAAGGAAATAACAAGGCACAAGGACATCCTGCAGCAAGCCCTGAAACGCTGACCATCTTCTTCAAATGTTTACAACGTTGAAGTGTATGTGATGTTGTCATGGTTGTCACTGCTTCAGCCTCAAGAAGGGAATGGCCCACAGGACATGAAGAATTGGCAGTATTTGGAAACCTGACACTGGTATTGGATGGAAATTTAGAGCTCTTTGGATTGAAACATTCACTTGGAAGTCTTATGGCATCTCAAACTGAACATGGCCCATGAACAAACTAGGAAGAAAATCAAGGATGCAATTACTCTAAAAATCAGGGCAGTGGTTACCTCTATGGGATACCTTTGATCAGGAGGAACAATGAGGGTGAGTGATTTGCAGGGTTTTATTTCTTCACCTGGGTAGTGGTTAGATGCATGCAATGCATTAGAGTAATTCATTAAACTTGGCCTGGCATGTGCAGTGGCTCATAGCTGTAATCCCAGCACTTTGGGAGGCCAAGGTGGGAGGACCACTTGAGCCTAGGAGTTCGAGACCAGCCTGGGTGACATAGGGAGACCCCATCTGGACAAAAAATAAATAAATATGTTGTATTTGTACCTACATTATTTCCATTGCTCTGTTGGCTTCTGTATTTGCATATTTTAATACTTGCTTCTTTCTGTGAACTTTGTCACAATAAGCAACAATAAAAAGGTCTATTCATCCACATAAGCCTGGTCCTTTGCCATTCTTCGCCATTTCAGTAATTGGCACCACCATTCCCCCCAAGTGATTAAGGTCTAAAACCTGGGCCTCCCTTCTCCTTCCTTTCCCTAACCCTGCCTCTGGTGACATGGGTCCCTCCATTCATCACTTGTTTCCAAAACTCTCCCCTCCCTCTGGGCCTCCCTGTCTCCCCTGCTGCCACTCTGTCATCCTCTAAACTCCCTACATTCACCCTTCCTCCCCACACAGACAGTAAACTTTTATAAAAATGTTTTATTTGAAAATGATTATAGATTTACAGGAAGTTGCAAGAATAGAAGAGAGAGGTCTCACAGATCCTTCATCCAGCTTCCCCCAATGTCACTGTTTTACATAACTATATTATACTATCAGTACCAGGAAATGGACATGGGTACAATCCATGGAGCTTATTCAGATTTCAGTTGTACCTGCACTCATTTTTGTGTACTCTGTGTGTGTATCAGTCTGTGTAATTTTATCCTAAGTGTTGATTCATGTAACTACCACCACAATCAAGATACAGAATTGTTCTATCACCAGATACCTCCCTTGTGCTACCCTTTATAGTCATACCCAGTCTACTTCCCCTTCCCCCATCCCTAACCCCAGGCAACCACTAATCTCAATAATTTTGTCATTTTGAGAGTGTTGTATAAATGGAATCATGCACATGCAACACTTTGAAGTTGGCTTTTTTTTCTCAGCATAATGCCCTAGAGATCCATCCAAGTGGTCATATGTGTCAG
Source organism: Rhinopithecus roxellana (assembly GCF_007565055.1). Taxonomy (NCBI): domain Eukaryota; kingdom Metazoa; phylum Chordata; class Mammalia; order Primates; family Cercopithecidae; genus Rhinopithecus; species Rhinopithecus roxellana. Next base: position 8,326,726 of record NC_044565.1, read on the forward strand.
TAAGTGTTTCTTTTTATTGCTCTGTAATATTCTGTAGTATGAATATAGGATAATCTTTTTAAAGCAGATTGGTCCCAGCTACTTGGGAGGCTGAGGGAGGAGAATTGCTTGAACCCGGGAGATGGAAGTTGCATTGAGCTGAGATGGTACTACTGCACTCCAGCCTGTGTGAAAGAGTAAGACTCTGTTAAAAAAAAAAAAAAAAAAAAAAAAAAAAAAAAAAAAAAAAGCAGACAACAGCAGATTGGAAGCTGTCACTTCCAGGTTCAAATGGGGCTTTCCCATGGCATTAAGAACAAAACATATGCTCCTCACCTAGTGGGCCTCCCTATCTTCTCTCTCTCTCTCTTTTTTTTTTTTTTTTTTTTTTTTGAGATGGAGTCTCACTCTGTTGCCCAAGCTGGAGTGCAGTGGCACAATCTCAGCTCACTGCAACCTCTGCCTCCTGGGTTCAAGCAATTCTCCTGCCTCAGCCTCCTGAGTAGCTGGGATTATAGTCATGTACCACCACACCCAGCTAATTTTTATATTTTTAGTAGAGACGGTGTTTCGCCACGTTGGCCAGACTGGTCTCGAACTCCTGACCTCAAGTGATCTGCCCGCCTTGGCCTCCCAAAATGCTGGAATTACAGGCGTGAGCCACCATGCCCAACCCCTGTCTTCTCTTGATACCTGTCCCCGCCCCCATACACACGGGCCTCTGTAATTCCTAAAACCCAACCCAGCACAGTTTTTCTGTGCTGCTCACCAGGATGACTACCCCCACCTCTCCTTGTCTTCCAGTCCCTGCTGAAATGTCACCTCCTCAGAGAGGACTTTTCTGCACTTTCCTATACAAATGCTGACACCCACCCCATTTTTTCTGCTTATTTTCTCCCTTGCACTAATTGTACTTTGTCAGAATTTATTTTCTTGTCTGCTTGTTTAGTGTCTGACACTGACCCCTAGTACAGTGACCAGTGTGTAACAGACACTGAGAAAGGACTAAGTTGAATAAAGGAGTTGGTTTGTCTCTGAAAGAGGATGCTGATGTAACATCCACCTGTGTAACATCCACCCCTCTGGGTAATCAAGCATCGGAATCTAAGCTATTACAGGCATGGATTAATAATGTACTTGTGTATGCCTGGCCTTTTTCCAGAAAGGGATTCAAGGTGGTTTGCAAAACTGCAGATGATGCAACCAGATAAAAAATAATGAGTGAAAATAAGAATGGGAAAAGATGAAGCAAGCCCACACCCAGAAGAAAATAAGAGTAGGGAAAGATGAAGATGGCGCACGGCCTGCAGGTGGGATGCAGGGCTGGCAGGACCCCTGGTTGCCTGCTCTTTAGCAGCCAGCAACCTAGTGCCTGTGGCTGGACAAGCAAAGGAAGACACAAGCAAGGTGGCTTCAGGTCGTGGTAAAGAAAATATGAAGAAAATAAAAGTTAAACGTGGTCCATGAAATTAAAAGCAAGCCTTTTTATTATTTTTATTTTTATTTTTTATTTTTTTTCTGAAGAGGCAGTTATTCCTGATTCTGGGAATTGAAAGAAAGATTCACCATGAGCCTTAATTGTTTTTTTCATCACGACCTGAGTGGTGGTGTGATCCTAGCTCACTGCAGCCTCAGACTCCTGGGCTCAAGTGATTCTCCCGCTTCAGTCTCCCAAAGTGCTGGAATTATAGGTATAAGGCAGTGCCCCTGGCCAAGTCTTTTTTTGTTTTTTTTTTTTGAGACGGAGTCTCGCTCTGTTGCCCAGGCTGGAGTGCAGTGGCACAATCTCAACTCACAATCTCAGCAACTTCTTTTTTTTTTTGAGACGGAGTCTCGCTCTGTCGCCCAGGCTGGAGTGCAGTGGCTGGATCTCAGCTCACTGCAAGCTCCGCCTCCCGGGTTCACGCCATTCTCCTGCCTCAGCCTCCCGAGTAACTGGGACTACAGGCGCCCACCACCTCGCCTGGCTAGTTTTTTTGTATTTTTTAGTAGAGACGGGGTTTCACCGTGTTAGCCAGGATGGTCTTGATCTCCTGACCTCGTGATCGGCCCGTCTCGGCCTCCCAAAGTGCTGGGATTACAGGCTTGAGCCACCGCACCCGGCCAATCTCAGCAACTTCTACCTCCTGTGTTCAAGAGATTCTCCTGCCTCAGCCTCCTGAGTAGCTGGGATTACAGGCATACACCACCAAGCCTGGCTAATTTTTTTGTATTTTTAGTAGAGACAGGGTTTCACCATGTTGGCCAGGCTGGTCTTAAACTCCTGACCTCAGATGACCCACCCGCCTCAGCCTCCCAAAGTGCTGGGATTACAGGCATGAGCCACCGCGCCCGGCCCCCTGGTCAAGTCTTAATATTTTTATTTTTCTGTTAATTTTTTCGGAAGATCTATTGTGGTTGGACCCTCAGGAAATCATGAAGAAGAAAATGACAAGGCACCCTGCCCTCTGGAAATTTATGGGGAAAACAAATCTTGGCTACTGATGATCGCTCCACCCCCCAACCCCCCACTCCTCCTCATATCCGTAGGCCCTGTTGCTTTCACCTGTTTCTCGTCCTCTGATTAAATTAACTGCCTAGAGTAATACCAGGTTAGTAGCAAGCTGGGTCAAGAGAGTGAGTGTCTGGATGGTAGATCCACTTTCTTCCTATAACATCCACCCCTCTGGGTAACCAAGTGTTGGAATCTAGGCTGTTACAGACACTACCATAGGCCCCTAGTGGACCAGCAAACTTTGTTTATCAGTTGAATCCACTTGAAATGAATATACAAGGCAGTCTCCAATGAGGGAGGTGATTCAGCAAAGTGTAGCTTGTCTGCTAGGAGAGGTATGAGAGGGAAGACCCTGGTCTCTGATTCTGGCCCTCCGACTCCAGCCAGACTACTGTATTCTGCACCATGCCACCCCAACCCATCACCCTCCCAAACACTTATTCTGAGTTTTGAGTCCCTCCTCTGGTTCCCCTAGCATCCTGGGCTCAGCCCCATTCTCCTGCATTGCAAGTGCCTCTTGGAGATGACTCTTTGTTTATTTTTTTGGGATGGAGTCTCGCTCTGTTGCCGAGGCTGGAGTGCAATGGCATGATCTCAGCTCACTACAGGCTCCGCCTCCCGGGTTCAAGCGATTCTCCTGCTTCAGCCTCCTGAGTAACTGGGATTACAGGTGCCCACAACCATGCCTGGCTAATTTTTGTATTTTTAGTAGACATGGGGTTTCACCATGTTGGCCAGGCTGGTCTCGAACTCCTGGCCTCAAGTGATCCACCTGCCTCAGTTTCCCAAAGTGCTGGGATTACAGGCATGAGCCACCGCGCCCAGCCAGAGATGACTCTTTTATGTCATGGCTTCACTAGGTGCATTCTGGAAGCACCAGCAACAGAGTCATCCGGGTGCTTCAGCAGTGGCTGCCAGGTGGTGAGTGTCTCATGGTGTTGCTCACGGCAGGTGAGGAATGTGTTTTTGGTAAGGACCCTGACCTAAAGAGATGTGGTTAAATAGGGTCCTCTCCAAATTCATATCCAGTTGGAATCTCATGTCGTGAGCTTATTCGGAAATAGGGTCTTTGCAGATATAATTAAGGTAAGAATTGAGATGATATCATACCGGATTAGAGTGGGATATAAATCCAGTGAGTGTCCTTATAAGAGATGGAAAAGGGCCAGCTGTGGTGGCTCACGCCTGTAATCCCAGCACTTTGGGAAGCCAAGGCAGGAGGACTACTTGAGCCCAGGAGTTTGAGACCAGCCTGGGCAACATGGTGAAACCCCATCTCTACAAAAAATACAACAACAAAAAATTAGTCAGGCATGGGGTGCATGCCTGCAGTCCCAAGCTACTCAGGAGGTGGGAAGATTGCTTGAGCCCAAGGGGTGAAGGCTGTAGTGAGCCATGATCGTGCCACTGTACTCCAGCCTGGATAACAAAGCAAGACCCTGTCTTGGAAAAAATAAATGTATTGAAAAAATAGGAGAGAGACGGAAAAGAGCACACAGAGACTCACAGAGAAGACAGCTGTGAGAAGACTGAAGTAGGCAGAGACTGAAATCATGCTGCCACAAGCCAAAGAACATCTGAGGACACCAGAAGCTGAAAGGGGCAAGGAAGAGACAAGGCAGGCTCCCCAAGAGCCTTCAGAGGGAGCATGCCTTTGCTGATACATAGATTTTGGTCTTCTAGCCTCTCGAATTGTAAGTGAATACATTTTCTGTTATTTTAAGCCACTAAGTTAGTGGTAATTTGTTCTGGCAGCAACGGCTTCCCACTCCTGGGGGAAATGAATGCAAGGGACATGCCCTTCTAGAGGGTTTAACTGCTCAGGCCATCACCACCATGCACAGACAGCTGGTTATGATGGCAGAAGAAATAAATTTGATAGAGAGCCCCAAGATGGTGTGCCCAGTCTAGGTGAGGGACAGAGTATTACAGAATACATGCTCTCATCCATTAATCATTAAAGAAGGCAGACTCACTTTGCAAAGCTTATTGGAGGAAAGTGAAACTTTCAATGGGAATCAGATGGTCAAGACTCATTACTAGAAGTGAACTTCTATTTGGAAGAATGTAGCCTAAGATGGAGCAACTCAGGGCTTGAAACAAGCCAGGCACATTTTAACACAGGAGAGGTAGAGTGGGATGCAGGACAGAGACCAGGCAAGGAGTGGACCAGCTTTGAGACTTCTCCCTCACCCCCTGACTAAGGCTGTTACCAGCTGCTCTGTAAGAGAGTGGATATCCCTGGGTGGGTTGAAATTGATTGATTGATCGATTGATTGACAGGGTCTCACTCTGTTGCCCAGGCTGGAGTGCAGTAATGGGATCATAGCTCACTGCAACCTTGAACTCCTGGGCTCAAGTGATCCTCCTACCTCTGCCTCCTGAGTAGCTAGGACTACAAATACGTGCCACACACCCGGATAATTTTTGTATTTTTTGTAGAGATGGAGTCTCGCTATGTTGCCCAGGCTGGTCTTGAACTCTTGGCCTCATATGATTCTCCCAATATGGCCTCCCAAAGCTCTGAGATTATGGGTGTGAGCCACCATGTCGGCCCAAAATATGTTTATTGAGCACCCACTTTGTGTGCCAGACTCAGAACTAGCATGGAATATTGAAGGGCCAAATGCAGTTCTTACCCTCACAGAGCTGGTAATATTGTATCAGGAATATTTTGGTTGCAAGTAACAGAAAACTCAATAAAAACTGACTTAAACAATAAAAGGAACATATTATCCCCAGTAATTCACAAGGCATTTGTGCCTTCCAGCACCATTCAGCCAGGCTCCTACTTGGTTTCTTTGTGATTCTCTTGGGCCTTCTCTCTTCTGTGTGTCAGTTCCAGCCTAGGGTTGACTTCTTTTTTGTTCATGGTTTCAGGTTGGTTACCAGCAGTATCTGCAGCTGTTGCTTTACACTGGGGAGGTGGGAGGGGGCATTCTCCTGCAATCATACATCCATGTGATTGAATCCACAGATCCAAGCCCATCCCTGACTCAATCATAAGGCAAAGGAAATAAGATATCCTGATTGGTTTAGACCAGTGTTAGTCTAAGTGTGGCCTCCCGGCCAGCAGTTATCAGCATCCCCTGGGAATTTGCTAGAAGTGCAAATCCTTGGGATCAGAAATGGAATCAGCAACTTGTGCTCAGCAAGCCCTCCAGGTGATTCTAACGCACGCTGTAGTTTACTCTTGAACTAATCAGATCCCATCTGTGGAGCTGGTGGGGAAGGTTATTCTACCCAAATGTAATGGTGGAAGGATGGAATAGATATTGGGAAGGCAATCATAGCCCCTATCCTTAGTGATTAAGGCAAATATCATAATTTATTGCATTTTTTGTTGAATTCTTAATAGGTGCTAATCAATTTACATGCATGTTCTCATTTAATTCTTACCACAAACCTGTGAGGTAGGTACTGTTATTGTCTACAACAATTGAGAAAACTGAGGCCCAGTGTAGTTAAGTAACTTATTTAAGGCTTTGTCGCTAAGTGTCAAGGCTGGAAGTTGAACTCCCGCGAACTGACCCCAGAGGCTGTGTACTAATAAACAGCCAGCCACCAGGCATGTGATAAGCCCATGACTGACAGAGGAAGTCCAGGTGCCCTGGGAGTACCACAAAGGCACCTAGCATGCTCTAGTGGGCATCAAGGAGAGCTTCTTGGAAGAAGTGACAAGATGGTGAGGAGTTTGCTAGCCAGATGAAGAGGAGGAGGAAGAGTGTCTAAAGGCCTAGAGCCAAGAGATGGTTTAGAATGTCTGAGGGTGTGACTTGAATGTAATGCTGTTAGTGGGAGTAAAGAGGCATGACTGAGAGGTGAGCAGGGACCAGAACGAGAAGGACCATGAGGACTAAGTGAAGAGGTTCAACTTTATCCTTAGGGCAGCAGGGCACATCTAGGGTTCTGACTGGCATGAATACACTGGACTGGCCTTTAGAGAGATGACCCTGTTGTCAGGGTGGAAAATTGAGCCGAGGTAAAAAAAGCTAATTGGAAGCCCATTTGCAGGGGTCCATCTCACTAGAAATGATGGTGCCTGGGCAAAAGGCAGAGATATTGAGCATGGATACATACATCCTCTCTCTCTCTCTATGTGTGTGTGTGTGTGTGTACACATACATATAGAGTTGGGTTTTGGCTGAGGTGAGGGATATGGATGCCTACAATTTATTGAGCTGTACCAGGTGCTTTGTACGTACTATTTCTAATTCATTCAACTACTCTGCAAGGTTGGCATTTTTTTTTTTTTTTTTTTTTGAGATGGAGTCTCGCTCTGTCACCCAAGCTGGAGTGCAGTGGCGCGATCTCCACTCACTGCAAGCTCCGCCTCCCAGGTTCACGCCATTCTCCTGCCTCAGCCTCCCCTGCAGCTGGGACTACAGGCGCCTGCCACCGCGCCCGGCTAATTTTTGTATTTTTGGTAGAGACGGGGTTTCACCGTGTTAGCCAGGATGGTCTCAATCTCCTGACTTCATGATCCGCCCGTCTCGGCTTCCCAAAGTGCTGAGACTACAGGTGTGAGCCCCTGCACCCGGCTCAAGGTTGGCATTTTTATCTGCATTTTCTGAAAGGGGATGAGGATCTATGTTACCTGCCTGGGAATCACACTAACAAATTATAAAACACTGAGTTTAGGCTGGGCGCAGTGGCTCACGCCTATAATCCCAGCATTTTGGGAGGCTGAGGTGGTTGGATCACTTGAGGTCAGGAGTTTGAGACCATACTGGCTATCACGGTGAAACCCCATCTGTACTAAAAATATGAAACAATTAGCCGGGCGTGGTGGCGGGCGCCTGTAGTCCCAGCTACTCCGGAGGCTGAGTCAGGAGAATGGCGTGAACCTGGAGGCAGAGCATGCAGTGAGCCCATTGCGCCACTGCACTCCAGCCTGGGCGACAGAGTGAGACTCCGTCTCAAAAAAATAAAAATAAAAAACAAAAACTAGCCAGGCATGGTGGCGTGTGTCTGTAATCCCAGCTACTTGGGAGGCTGAGGCAGGAGAATCGCTTGAACCTAGAAAGTGGAGGTTGCAGTGAGCTAAGATTGTGCCACTGCACTCCAGCCTGGGTGACAGAGTGGGACTCTGTCTCAAAAACAAACAAACAAAGAACACTAAGTTTAAACCTAAGTCTGGGCTGGGTGCGGTGGCTCACGCCTGTAATCCCAGCACTTTGGGAGGCCGAGGCGGGCGGATCACAAGGTCAGGAGATCGAGACCACGGTGAAACCCCGTCTCTACCAAAAAAAATACAAAAAACTAGCCGGGCGCAGTGGTGGGCGCCTGTAGTCCCAGCTACTCGGGAGGCTGAGGCAGGAGAATGGCGTGAACCCGGGAGGTGGAGCTTGCAGTGAGCCAAGATCGCGCCACTGCACTCCAGCCAGGGGGACAGAGCTAGACTTCGTCTCAAAAAAAAAAAATAAAATAAAAAAAATAAACCTAAGTCTGTGTTTTCTGCATAGAGTCATCATTAGGAATGGCTGTGGATCAGGGTTTTGTGCATTATTTCTAATTCTTCATGAAGTTATATTTATGTAATTGTATATCCTACACATACATTATATGAATAGATAAACCTGTCCTTTGTTCTCTAATAAATTCCCAATGCTGGGTATGTAGCAGGTGCTCAATAAATATTGGAAGAAAGGAAAGAAGGGGCCTGGCGCAGGGGCTCAAGCCTATAATCCCAGCACTTTGGGAGGCCGAGGCGGGGGGATCACCTGAGGTCAGGAGTTCAAGACCAACCTGGCCAACATGGCGAAACCCCGTCTCTACAAAAATACAAAAATTAGCTGGGCATGATGGTGTATGCCTATAATCTCAGCTACTCGGGAGGCTGAGGTGGGAGAATTGCTTGAACCCAGGAGGTGGAGGTTGCAGTGAGCTGAGATCATGCCATTGCACTCCAGCCTGGGTAACAGACTGAGACTACATCTGAAAAAAAAAAAAAAAAAGAAAAGAAAGGAAGAAAATGATTAAAAAAAAAAGCTGTTACACATAGGTGGTTAAATGGTTTTAACCAATGACACAGTTACACTCAAGATTTTGCTGGCAAGAGTAGGGAAAAACAAAATTTTATCACTAAATACTACATATTACAAATGAATACAAATAGGAAATATCTGAGAGCTGAAGATAAACATATATATACATATATACATATTTGAGTTATTTAATAAATATTTAATAATAAAGTAATTGGTAAATGGCTTGTATCTATGTAATTTGTCTTGAAGTTTTCTTATTTCTTTTCTAAATGTTATTATTGTTGTGTTTGGGGTCGCCTTAGGTCTAATATTGCTGGAATATACACGGAGGAGCCCAGTGAAAATAAACCTTCATTTATTTCTAATTGTTTTCTAAACCAGGGTAATGGAATAGATATAGGGTCACTTGACTGCTTGCAAAAATGCTTCACACAAAGACATAATCAGACAAAATGGGATTCTGAAAGACTCGGCCATGGGCAAAATATCATCAAGGTCTTCCTCAGTTGTTTCCAAACTTTAGGGCACGAAATAATTCCCTTGAGAGCTTGTTTAAAATGCTGATTCCTGTGCCTCACTCCAGCCTCCCTCATCAAATTCTGACTTGGAAGATAGGAAGTGGGGACTTGATATTCTGTATTCTTAGCAATCGGCCCTGGAAATCCAAGGACCACACTTTAAGATCCATCAATTTACCTTGAAAGTGTTTGTGACCAGAAACATCAGGCTTTTTCTCAACCTCTTGCTGCCAGGTTTGCACTGAGATAGGAGGGAGCTGACCTCAAAGTGACTGACCGATCTGTCAACGCGATTTCTGGGGAAGGTGCTCCTCTCTGCACTTCAATTCCAATGTGATGGCATGAGGGAGATTCTCTCATAGATTACACCTCCCGTGCCAGGTCAGACAGGGAGAGAATGGGGGTGTGACTTACTGATCACCTTGCCCTTTCAACATCTAAATGGCCCGACCCAGCACTGACCCTGGACTCATGTCCCAAAAAGCATTTGAAAGAATTTGGAAAGCTGACAGAAGTATGAGAAGACAAAATAAGCTCTGCTAATATGTTGCAGAAACTGTTAGAATAAGATCTTTTAGGGGCAGTATCCTTCTTCCAGTTATTTTGGGCATAGATCACATTATCATCATAACCACCATCGTCATCATCCACAACAGCAATCAGTACTTACGGAGCAGTCAAAGGATGAGGGCTATTTTTCTTGTAAAGACAGGATCTCTGTTGCTCAGGCTGGTCTCAAACTCCTGGCATTAAGCAATCCTCCCGTCTCAGCCTCCCAAAGTGCTGGGATTATAGGCTTGAGCCCCTGTGCCTGGCCTAGGGCTGTTATTTTGTATTCCATTTCCAGGCCTTTGGGCCAAAGGATTTTATTCAGGTATCCCCAAGGCTACCAAAATTATTTTAAACATTTTCACAGAAATGGTTTCTCGCATGGACATGGACATCCTTCTGTTTCTGTTCATTTGAAAATAGACCTTATTTTCTTTAAAGACATGCTAGTATTTCATAGTATGCATGCACTCATATTCTTTTCTTTTTTCCTATTGTTTGCTGATAAATTCCCTGGCATGCACCCATATTTTAAAAATCAGTTTCTGGTGGTATAGATTTGGGTTGTTGCAGGTTTTTGCTAATTCAAGCAGTGCCATGACAAACCATGTCATGCCTGTCTTTGCACAAGTGAGTGATCATTAATGTAAGACCAACACCTAGAAGTGTAATTGCTAGGTTAAAGGGTAGAGTCATTTACATTTTTGGCAGGTACCTCCAATTGCCTTCAAAAAAGTTATGGCAGTTTATACTTGTATCGATAGTGATGAGCAAGGGCCTATTTCCTCATGTCAGTACTGGAAAATTACATTTTAAACATTCTTTTGGCACTTCGATAGGTAGAAAATTTAAATATTCTTTTGGCACTCCGATAGGTGGAAAATTGTATCATATGTTTATTTGCAATCCTTTTATTTACAATGATGCGTTTATGGGTCATTTGTGTATTTTTATTCTGTGAAATGCCTAATCCTTTGCTAAACATATAAAAAGATTAAAATTCTTTGAAACAGAAGTTAATTTAAATAATATGTTTAATTTTTAAAACAGTAAGCTTTCTTTATTAGGAAAATGTATGATATGAAGGTACCGAACACGTCAAGTCTCGTCTATGTCGCGTAATTTGATCCCACAGTCATAGAATAGAAAGAAGCTGATAATCAGGATGAAGTTTTAAAATGGTTTTTGAGTCTTGCAGAACAAATTGAAGCTTTTCTGAACAAGAAAATAAAACCAATTAAGAATTGCAGTCTCTCTACCAGTCACTGTGCTAGATGTGGCAACTGTTCTACCACTGGATCTTCTTAACAATTATTTGGTGCTGTTATGATTCTCACCCTCACTTTTTTTTTTTTTTGAGACAGTCTCACTCTGTTGCCCAGGCTGAAGTGCAATCGTGCAATCTAGGCTTACTGCAGCCTCCACCTCCCAAGTTCAAGTCATTCTCCTGCTTCAGCCTCCTGAGTAGCTGGGACTACAGGCACCCGCCACCACACTTGGCTAATTTTGTATTTTTAGTAGAGACGGGATTTCACCAGGTTGGCCAGGCTGGTCACAAACTCCTGATCTCAAGTGATCTGCCTGCCTTGGCCTCCCAAAGTGTTGGGATCACAGGCGTGAGTCACCATGCCTGGCCTCACTCTTACTTTTAAAGAGAATGCTTTCCCCTTTCTGCTGAGATCTGACAAACACAAAAATGAAGCAGGCAAAGATGATGCCAGTGACACTTTCTGGGTTCCCAACCACAGCATAGCCTTGACGATGCACTGTGTTTGTCAGAGCTCCTCAGCAGAAAGGGGAGAGCGTTCTCTTTAAAAGTGAGGGTGAGAATCGTAACAGCATCGAAGAGTAGTAGAGAAGATCCAGTGGTAGAGCAGTCGCCGTGTCTAGCACAGTGACTGGTGGAGACTGCAATTCTTAATTTGTTTCATTTTCTTATTCAGAAAGCTTCAGTTTTTTCCACAAGACTCAAAAACTGTTTCAAAAATTCATCCTGATTATCAGCTTCTTTCTATTCTAGGACTGTGGGATCAAATCATGTGACATAGATGAGATGTGACATGTTCAGTACCTTTATATCACACGTTTTCCTAATAAAGAAAGCTTACTATTTTAAAAATTAAGTATTTTTAAAACAATTAACCTCTGTCGTCACCCACAGCATTGTCAGGCTATGCTGTGGTTGGAACCACTTTCAATGACATTTCCTTCTTACTGGGAGAGGCAGTCTGAGAAACAGATTGGATACTGAAACACTCGGATGTTCAATAGGATATCAGTGACTTCCATCCAAAGATCATGAGGGACCCACCTGCAATTGAACAAATTTGAGTTTATTTCTAGTAGCAAATAACACATAAAATGGGAAGCTTTTGGAATGGGGTGTTAGAAAGTATCTATAATTGGGCCAGGCATGGTGGCTCATGCCTGTAATCCCAGCACTTTGGGAGGCCAAGGTGGGTGGATCATGAGGTCAGGAGTTCAAGACCAGCCTGGTCAACATGGTGAAATCCCATCTCTACTAAAAATACAAAAATTAGCCAGGTGTGGTGGCATACGCCTGTAATCCCAGCTACTCAGGAGGCTGAGGCAGAAGAATCGCTTGAACCCGGGAGGCAGAGGTTGCAGTGAGCTGAGATTGTGCACTATAGCCTGGGTGACAGAGCAAAACTCCGACTCAGGAAAAAAAAAAGTATCTATAATTGGCTGGGGACAGTGGCTAATGCCTATAATCCCAGCACTTTGGGAGGCTGGGACTGGTGAATTGCTTGAGCCCAGGAGTTAGAGACCAGCCTAGGCAACATGGCAAAACCCTGTCTCTACAGAAAATACAAAAATTAGCTGGGCATGGTGGCATACACACCTGTGGTCTCCCTTGGGAGGCTGAGGTGGGAGGATTGCCTGAGCCTAGGAGGTTGAGGCTGTAGTGAGCCATGATTGCATCACTGCACTCAGCCTGGCTGATAGAGTAAGACCCTGTGTCCAAAAAAAAATTAATAATAATAGTAATAATAAAAAAAATAAAAATCTATTCTAGGATTTGAGCTTGTGTCAGGTGATTTGGGGGAGGGTTTAAGAGAGTCAGGTTTTGCTCTAGATGCAGATGTAATTCTGTGATCTTATTTTTGAGATGGCATCTCGCCCTTTCGCCCAGGCTGGAGTGAAGTGGTGCAACTCGGCTCACTGCAACCTCTGCCCCCTGGGTTCAAGCGATTCTCCTGCCTCAGCCTCCCAAATAGCTGGGATTACAGACACCTGCTACCACTCCCAGCTAATTTTTGTATTTTTAGTAGAGATGGGGTTTCACCATGTTGGACAGGCTGGTCTCAAACTTCTGACCTCAGTTGATCCACCCGCCTGGGCCTTCCAGAGTGCTAGGATTACAGGCATGAGCCACCGTGCCTGGTCTAATAATTCTTACCTATCAGGCAGGAGGAAAAAATCAAGGCTAAAGCAGCAGCAGTTACCATTAGGCTGGATAGGAAGTTTTTGGTTATTTTTGTGTCTGTCTTGGACAATGTTCATGTTTTGTCTGTGTTGAGACATGGCTATGGAGGAGTCTTGTTTTTGTCTTCATCCATCATGGTCACAATGGTCTTGTTTGATGTTGATGCTCTGAATTCTTTATGCCCCATAGAACACCAGAGCTTCCAGATCAGGAGCCACTTTTCTCTTTGAATGTTTTAGAAATTGTTTAAAATAAAAACCATCCCCCAAATTCCAGCATATAGATTGCCCTCTTTAGACCTTTTACTCACCAGGTATGCAGAGGCCATAGACACTGTGGTTGAAAGTGTGAACTCTGACTCCTGGCAGCTGAGGCTGGAATCTTCCTTCTGTCACTTGACTGTGTGTGAACCTGAGCAAGTTATTTACTGTGATGGCTAATTTTATGTTTCAGCTTGCCTCTGATGACAGAGGTTAATTGTTTTAAAAATATCGGGCTAAGGGATGCCCAGATAGCTGGCAAAACACTATTTCTGGGTATGTCTCTGGGGGCATTTCCAGAAGAGATTAGCATTTCAATTGGTAGACCAAGTACAGATGAATACCCTTCTCAATGTGGACAGGTGTCACCCAATCCACTGGGGACCTAAATACAACAAAAAAGCAGAAAAAGGGCAAATTTGCTGTCTTGCTGTTCAGGCTGAGATATCTGTCTTCTCCGGCCCTTATGTACATGGGTGCTCCGGCCCTTATGTACATGGGTGCTTCTCTGGCCCTTATGTACATGGGTGCTCCTTATGTACATAGTGTCATTCAGTCTGAGTCAGACCTTCAGACTCAGACTGAATGACACTACCAGTTTACCTGGTTCTCTAGCTTACTGATGGCAAAGTGTGGGACTTCTTATCCTCCATATTCATGTGAGCCAATTCCTATAATAAATGTCTCTCTCTCCATGTATGTATGGAGATATATATATAAATACATATAAAAAATATACAAATATATATATAAAAATATATAAAAAATACATATAATATATATATAATAGAGTTAGAGTTTTTTTGTTGTTGTTGTTTGTGTGTTTGTTTTGTTTTGTTTTTGAGATGGAGTCTCGCTCTGTCTCTTAGGCTGAAGTGCAGCGGCACAATCTTGGCTCACTGCAGGTTCTGCCTCCCAGGTTCAAGGAATTCTTCTGCCTCAGCCTCTGGAGTAGCTGAGATTATAGGTGCGCACCACCATGCCCGGCTAATTTTTTTTTTTTTTTTTTTTTTTGAGACAGAGTTTCGCTCTTGTTGCCCAGGCTGGAGTGCAATGGCGCAATCTCAGCTCACTGCAACCTCTGCCTCCCGGATTCAAGCAATTCTTCTGCCTCAGCCTCCCAAGTAGCTGAGATTACAGGCATGCACCACCACACCTGATTAATTTTGTATTTTTAGTAGAGATGGCGTTTCTCCATGTAGGCCAGGCTGGTCTTAAACTCCTGACCTCAGATGATCCACCCACCTCAGCCTCCCAAAGTGCTGGGATTACAGGCGTGAGCCACCACGCCCGGCCTAGGGTGATGATTAAGTGAATTAAATCCACATAAAGCTGTCAGGACAGTACCCAGCACAGAGGATTGCCCTATTGTTACTGTTACTACCGAATGTTCAGTCAATTCTCAAGTGCCTGGGGAGTTGTAGGAGCCTCTGGCTGTTGTCATTTCTTGTTTTTGGAGATGGAGTCTCACTCTGTCACCCAGGCTGGAGTGCGGTGGCGTGATCTCAGCTCACTGCAACCTCTGCCTCCCGGGTTCAAGCAATTCTCCTGTCTCAGCCTCCCGAGTAGCTGGGACTACAAGCGCATGCCACCATGCCCAACTAATTTTTTGTATTTTTCAGTAGAGACAGGGTTTCACCATATCGGTCAGGCTGGTCTTGAACTCCTGACCTCAGGTGATCCACCTGCCTCAGCCTCCCAAAGTACTGGAATTATAGGTGTGAGCCACCATGCCTGGCCGTCATTTCTTCTGCATTCTCTTCTTTCCTGTCTGTGCCCCATACTTACCCCACAGGTCTTCTTGAAAAGTCCCTTGCGTCATATTACTGTTGAGTGACATGTTCCATGCTCACTCTCACTTATTGAGCATGTACTCTATATCAGGCACTGGGCTGGGCAGGGTATTCCCAGAGTTTTACTTTATTCTCCTGCACGGCAGGCATTTTTAGCCCTACTTTACCACTTCAGAAGGAAACTGAAGAGAGAATATAAGTAACTTACTTGAAGACACACAGTTTGTAAGTGGTAAGCTGAGTTCGAGTGCAAAATCATCTGACTCTAAAACTTTTTCCTCTCTGCCTTCAGCCTCCCCCATGAAAGTCCAGCACTGAAGGTCTTCATTGCACAGCCCCAGATGCCTTTCCAGCCTGACTTTTAAATATCCCCTATACAATCAAAGAGCATTATGAAGGGTCTAGCAGGCTCAGAGGAAGTCAAGAGGAAAAAGGCTGTTCAAAAATTTTTTTTTGTGGGGGAAGCAAAAAAAAAAAAAAAAAAACCACAACTAGACAAAGACATGGACATGGCATAAAGTAAGTGACAAATATCTGCTGAAGTGCCATGAATGTTAGAGAAAAGGGATGTGGGTGAGAATGAGCAATCAGGAAGTGGTTCCCACCAGAAGCCAGGCAGTGGCTGAGGCTTCAGGGATGAACCAAATTTGGACAAGAGAAGGATGCTCCTTATCTAACACTTGATTTCATCGCTACCTGTTCTCTGCCATTTCTTCAGTCTCCCTCAACTCCAGATGACCCTGGCCTGCCTCTGCACTTCCCTGCATGTGCTTTCTTTGGACACTTCCTGCTTCCTGTCCCTCCCAGTGTGTAAAGTGCTGGATGGCAGGAACACAGCGTTTCTCATCTTTTATCATCATCCACCAACACTTTCCTTCCTATGACCACACACACACACACACAGCACCTAGCACCATGCCTCACTCACCAAAGACAGTCAATACTTGTGTGTTGAACAAATGAAGCAAAAGGTCCCGAGTTCTTAGTTTAACAATTTCACAGGTTCTTTCGGCTATCATTTCTCAGGTACTGTGCACATTCACCACCCCGAAAGCATCCCAGACCGGACCTTGATTGGCTGTCTGCCTCTGTCCAACCCTGGAAGATTTTGGGCCTCAGCTCCCCCATCTATAAACAGTGGGGGTGGCCCAGCCATGGTCCTCTTACCCATGCGTAAGAATCACAGAATCTCCAATAAAGCTTGTTAAAAGTCCAGGGTTGGCTTCATTTCCCAAAGATTCTGACACAAGTGTGGCAGCAGAAATCTGGATTTTAATATGTATCCCATGGGACTCTGAAGAAGAGGGTCATTGGGCTGCCCTTAGAGAAACCCTGTGCTAGGTGACCCAGCTAGTTTCTATGAATCTAGAATGGAAAAGGATGACAGACCCTGTGTGTGGGGCTCCTGAAGGCATCCAGTTGAGGACAGACCTCTCCGAAGCACAATCACGTCTTAATTTTCAGAGCCATCCACTTGAAACCTAATGACCCAGTGTGTTTGCAGCGGTGGGACAATCAGCGTCCCGGATCCCTCCTGGAGATGTGCTGATTCCGCAGGGCCCCTTAACGAAATGGATTCCTCTCGCCTTCCCTGCTGTGCGGCAGGGGCTGATCCTGAATTAACTCAAGATCTGTTTTTTGTTTGTTTGTTCTTCAGGTGAAGGGGTTCCTATTTCTGATGAGGGCCCTCCTGGCTAAGACATCTCGTTTGGGAAAGGCAGTGTTTGCTAAGCTCTTGGAGGCTCCAGGCTCCTGGAGAAGGAGCAATATCCCCACTGCGCTAGGGAGGAGGCCTTTGTAGTGTCGACCTGCTGTTTGTGTTTCAGGCTTTAAGGGAAGAGTTGCTCCTAATTAAAGGCATAAATGCTTTAATCCCTGGCCTGAGGGCTTCCCATAGCGCATTAGCCGTATTAGGAAGGAAATGGATTGTAATCCCTTTAATATAAACCTGGAGGAACTTGAGGGCTTCTGATTGGGGAGAAGAATTTCCTCCTGTGATTTAACAATATTAACATACTGAATTTGCATAGGCAGAAATTTGGGCCCAGCTTTCTCCAGGCTATGGTAGGAGATGTGGGAGTCACTCTCAGATGACTTTTGGGGTGTTCTTGTTCCTATTTCCGTCGAATGAATGAAGGTTACAATAATTTAACTCCTACAGCATACCAGACTAGGTGTTAAGTAATTGATAATTTTCTTCTTTAGTTTTCACATCTAACCCTGTTGTATATGTATGGGGTTATTTTCTCAGTATAGATATTTAGATTTAGAGGTGAGTATCCTCACTGGAGGTAGCAGGGGAGAAGGAGGAATGATGCTTGTTGAGGGCCTTTGGTGTGCCCCTGCTTTGTATAACCTGTTTATTGGATCTTGTCCATACCCCTTTTTTTTGCATCCTTTAAAATAATGTTTATTTTAACATAACCGTGCTTCTAGAAATACACTCATATTTCTATATGAGTGTTTTTTTAAAATAATATAATTTGGTTTATCTTACCTTACACAATTTGAACCCAAAATTTGGATGTGATTTAAACTTTAAAAAAACAAGAGCTGGGCGCGGTGGCTCAAGCCTGTAATCCCAGCACTTTGGGAGGCCAAGATGGGCGGATCACAAGGTCAGCAGATCGAGACCATCCTGGCTAACACGGTGAAACTCCTTCTCTACTAAAAAATACAAAAAACTAGCCGGGCGAGGTGGCGGGCACCTGTAGCCCCAGCTACTCCGGAGGCTGAGGCAGGAGAATGGCGTAAACCCGGGAGGCGGAGCTTGCAGTGAGCTGAGATCTGGCCACTGCACTCCAGCCTGGGCGAGAGAGCGAGACTCCGTTTCAAAACAAAAACAAAAACAAAAGCAGGATTTGCTTTCTGGGTTATTTTTCATCTCCTATAAATGTAGGGAAAGATTCTCCCTTGCCTGCTGCTAAAGGAGAAAATGAGAACCGTGAAAACATTTACCCGTTTTGAACTTCAGAAAAAATCACATGTATTGCGTTGTAAAAACTTAAAAATTGGTACAACATGATGTTTTGCAGTGTTTCAGGGCAAGCTCACTCAAAGTTCAGTAACTATGTGGTAGTCTGGAGTGGAGGAAACCTGTGCAGGCATTGAGGATTTCAATCTCAGTGAAGAGGGCACCGAGCTCCTGGGAGTGAAGTGACTCGTCCACACTGCCATAACCAGTGGGTGGCTGAGCTGAGGGCCTTGCCACTCCTGCAGCTTGTTGCACTAATGTCGCTGCATTGGCACTGAAGCTAAGAGATTCTGCAGAAACATGCCGGGCGCAGTGGCTCAGGCCTGTAATCCCAGCACTTTGGGAGGCCGAGGCGGGCGAATCATGAGGTCAGGAGTTCGAGACCAGCCTGACCAACATGGTGAAATCCCGTCTCTACTAAAAATACAAAAACTAGCTGGGCGTGGTGGTGCATGCCTATAATCCCAGCTACTCAGGAGACTGAGGCAGGAGAATCGCTTGAACCCAGGAGGCAGAGGTTGCAGTGAGCCAAGATCGTGTCACTGCACTCCAGCCTGGGTGACAGAGTGAGACTATCTCAAAAAAAAAAAGGAAAAAAGAAAAAAAAAAAACCTGACTGCAGTGAAGGTAGTACACAAAGGGGGTTAAAAAGAGGCTCGAGTACATGGACCAGCAAGGCCTGAGCACAAGTGCCAATGACCTTATCATCCTTCTGGCCTGATTTCCCTTCTGCTGCCCTTGAATGCTCCATTTGGGAGGCACAGAATACCTTTTAGTGTCAGGGCAGTGTTGCTCTGCAGGGCTACTTGGGAGGCTACAGTACCTAAATTAGGGATATTGTCCATCCTCCCTGTTGGCTTCAAGTACCACCTATATCCAGCAATTCCAGAGTGTATAACATGTTTAGAACTTTCTTCTCTGAACTATAAACCCTTTTGCTCATGGTGTTTACTCGCCTCTTCTTAGAAACCACACAGGCTCCACAACTGGAATATGATCCCAACTGCACTCACAGATTTATTCCTGGTATTAGTTCATTTTCTGTTGCTTATAACAGAATATCTGAAACTGGGTAATTAAAAAAGAAAAGTAATTTATTTCTCACAGTTACAAAGGCTGAGATGTCCAAGGTCAAGGGGCCTTATCTGGTGACAGCCTTCTTGCTGGTGGGAACTCTTTAGAGTCCCAAAGCAGAGCAGAGCATCATCTGGTGGGGGGCTGAGCATGCTAACGTGCTAGCTCAGGTCTCTTTTCCTCTTATTCTAAAGACACCAGTTGCCCTCCCATGATAACCCATTAATCCATTAACTCATGAATTCATTAATTCATGAAGAGCCCTCATGACTCAGTCACCTTGTAAAGTCCCCACCTCTCAATCCTGCCACATAGAAGATTAAATTTCAACATGAGTTTTGGAGGGGACAAATATTCAAACCATAGCACTTCTCAAACTGATGCCTCCTTCTGCCCTTCCCACCTCAGCAAAGGACCATCAAGTTCCAATGGCTTATTTGAGAAATCTGGGAATCTTTTTGAACCTACTCTGTCTTGCCACTGCCTCTTCCTGATAATGATTAAATCCTATGTGGTCTACTTTCCTAACGTCTCTTGAACCTACTCACTTCTCTCCATATCTACTGCCATCTCATCCAACTGTCCCAGCCATCATCATCATCATCATCATCATCATCCAGTGGCCTACAATGGATAAAGTCAAAAGTTCTTCCCATACCTTGCTTGATGAGGTAACATCCCCTCTCCAGCCTCATCTGGAGCTGCCCTTGTCCCTCCTGGCTCTGCTCCAGCAGAGCAGCTTCTCTCCTACACTTGGGAAGTCTATTCCTGCCCTAGGGCAGTGAACAGAACTCTCCTTCCCCTTTAGAACTGAGTTAAAGTGTCATTGCTTGAGGCAAGTCTTCTCTGACCAGCTCCCAAGACTGGATCAGCCTCCGCTACTCCACATTTCTCCTTCATGGCACTTGTCAAAATTGTAATGAAAGACTCAGTTGTGTGATTATTTGAATATTTATCTGCCATCGTACTGTAACTTCATAAGGACAGAGACCATTTCTATTTTATTTCGTTACCATAATTCCAGGCCCTTGCACAATGCCTGAGATACAGCAGGAACTCAAAAAATATGGGGGCAAATATTGGTATGAAGAACACTAAGCACCTTCACAGACATATCTGTTGACTTCCTACGCTCTTTTCAGGTAGGTGATGTTACCTGAGGTAGATGTTACCTCTGTTTTACAGATGATCAAACTGCCTTTTATTAATCTTACATGATTTACTCAAAGACATGAGGATAGCAAGTATCAGAATTTGAATTCAGGACTCCAAAAGTGTACTTGGTAATATTTTTCTGAAAAAGACATACTTGGGTCACAAAAATCACTTGTTATGCCCCAGGGGTCCCCTCTACTCTTATCCCTATGGCCACTCTGTTCTTTGCCTTAGCCTTTGCCATCTCTTTTAGTTTTATTTAATTCACAAGCACTTCTTAAATCCCCACACTTAAGTGTCCATGCACTGAGTAATAAAAAGTAAGATCCAGCTCTTTCCCTCAAGAACCCCACAGTTAGGAGAAATAACTATGTGAGCTCTCCAACCTTGAATTTGTAGGTATTGTTTCAGCTGACAGTTACAGAAACTCATCTGAAATTGGCATTAGTAAGAAAGGGAAGCTCACATAAACTGCGAAGTGTAGATGTAGGTCAAACTTCAGGCATGGTTATATCCAGGGGCTCAGTGTTAGTCAAAATGCTATTGCTGTTTCTATCTCTTGGATATTTTTTTCTTTGTGCTGATTTTATTATTGGCCTGACTTTCTCTACACAGTGGCTTCAGGCAGCTTGAGGCTCACATGGTTCTTAGTGCCTGCTGTTTCAGCTCTTCCTTCCCAAGAGCTAGGGATGACACTCATCAGTCCAGCTTGGATCATGAGCCTCTCCCTGAGTCAATCACTGTGGCCTAGAGAGTGGAATATTCTCGGTGGCAATGTGCCCATTTAGAGTTGGAGTAGGATCAGCACCACCCACACCATGTGACCCCCAAACGGGAGTGTTTTAGTCCATTTTTTGTTGCTATAACAGAATACAATAGACTAGATAATTTATAAAAAACAGAAGTTTAAGGCTGGGCCTGGTGGCTGATGCCTTGTAATCCCAGCACTTTGGGAGGCCAAGGCGGGCAGATGAATTGAATTCAGAAGTTCGAGACCAGCCTGGCCAACATGGTGGAAACTTGTCTCTATTAAAAATACGAAAAAAGTTAGTTAGGCGTGGTGGTGCATGCCAATAATCCTAGTTACTCAGGAGACTGAGGTGGGAGGATTGCTTGAACCCAAGAGGCAGAGATTGCAGTGAACCAAGATTGTGCCATTGCACACTCCAGGCTGGGCAACAGAGCAAGACTCCATCTCAATAAAAAACAAAAACAACAACAAAACCCAGAAGTTTATTTGGCTCATGGTTTTTGAAGTCAGGAAGTTCAAGGGCATGGCAACGGCTTCCAGCAAGGCCTTTCATACTGTATTATAACATGGTACAAAAGTGGCAGGGCAAGCGAGTGTGTGCAAAAGTGGTGAAACACAAGGGGTGGCCTCACTTTATAACAACTGGCTCTTGGGGTAACTAATCCAGTCCTGAGACAGCAATAACTCACTCACTATGGCGAGAATTAACACAGTCCCAAGAAAGCGGCATTAATCCCTCTTAACCACCTAATCGAATCTTAAAAGGCCTCACCTCCCAACACTGCCATGCTGGGGACTAAATTTCTAACACATGAATTCTGTGGACACACTCAAACCAAAGAAAGGCAAGAAACAGTTCTCTGAGGGGAAGTTGGCATTCCATTAAAGAAAGAAGAGGAATGCCAGAGATTTCCAGCTGACTCAATCTCTTGACCTTGCCCATCATTCACTTCTTTCTAGGCACATGGCTCATTCTTCTTGTTCTCAGTGATTCCTGCCTTTAGGCATTGCACTGGCTGATTGTTGTTTCTGGAATCAGCCTCCAGATCTTTGCATGGCTGGTTCTTTCCCATGCTTCAGATCTCTACTATAACATCACCCTCTCAGAGAGACCTTCTTGGACCTCCCATCTGAAGTGCCCACTAGTCATCCTCTTGTGCATCACTTGGCTTATTTTCTCTATCTATGGAGGGGGACCTACTTATTATTGTGTTTACTCTGTGTTTTCATCTCACTGGAATGTAAGCAGAGATTTCCATCTATTTTTGTCATTCTTGTATCTATAAAGTTGAGAACAATGCCCAAACACAAAATAAGTGCTCAGTAAATATTGGTTGGATAAATGAGTCTATGGTGGCACCTAGTGAGATAAAGGAAAGCTTTATGGAGGAGGTGTCCCTTAAAGAACGTGGATTATTAAAATTCCAACCTCAAGGCTGGGGCCAAGGATATTTTGGTGGCTACAGATGTGGCTGGTCATGGTATTGACATCCAAGATGTGTCTATGGTTGTCAACTATGATATGGCCAAAAATATTGAAGATTACATCCACCACATTGGCTGCACGGGACGAGCAGGCAAGAGTAGGGTGGCCATCACCTTCCTCACAAAAGAGGACTCTGCTGTGTTCTACGAGCTGAAGCAAACCATCCTGGAAAGCCCAGTGTCTTCCTGTCCCCCCGAACTAGCCAACAACCCAGATGCCCAGCATAAGCCAGGCACCATCCTCACCAAGAAGTGCCAAAAAGAGACCATCTTTGCCTGACACAGCACTCTTCCTGTGGGCTGAGGGCATCTCCGAAGCTGCCTGATGCCTGTTCTTCAGAAACCTCACATCCCTCTTTCCAGGTCCTCATTCTTGTGTTATGGGGGCTTAGGAAAACAATCAGACTCGCTAGCCCAGACCCTCAGGTCAGGAAGCCTGCATGTGGGGCTGCAAAAGGAGAGGACAACGCTGTTGGAGGCAGGGAGAGGAAATTACCACAGCTTTTTGGCCCAGCTCTGCCCTTCTTTGCTTTGGGATTGCACTGGGCCATCAGCTCATGCCAGGCTATGGGGACAGCCATTTGGCATTGCTGCCCAGACTGAACAGAAACCTGGCTGCCTGATGGGACCTTCTTTGGCACAGACTGGACTGTGTAACTGTATAAACTGCAGCAGCATTGTTGCCCTAGATGCCCCAGGGGACCTGGCACAATGAAGATTACGGACAGTGGAATCTTACTGTCATCTGGACAGCTGTTTTCCTGTTTGGATGGTAAAGTCGAGCGCCTTTAGACCTGTGCACAGCCCCGCACCAAGGGGTGCTATGTGCTCTAGGCATCCCTCCCCCAGGGGATTTTCTAAGTAGATGGGGGGACAGGGTGAACTGGCTGTGTCCATCTTTGTCACTGAGTGAAATCTCTGTTTTCTATTCTCTGAGAAGATAAGTTTGTATGTTCTGAGAATAAATACGTGAATATTTTTAAAAATTATATATATAATATATATAACATATATGTTTAATATAATATATAATTAAATATACATATTTATATATAATTACATAAAATATATAAAATATACATAAATATATGTACAATTTAACATATATAACAAAGTTTACCATTTTAATCACTTTTATGTGCATAATCCAGTGGCATTAAATACATTCACAATGGAAAACCATCACCACCATCCATTCCCAGAACTTTTAAAAATATTCTGAAACAGAAACTTCATATCCATTAAACAACAACTCCCCATTCCGCCCCTCAGTCTCTGGCAACTATCATTCTACTTTCTATCTCTATGAATTGTACTTCTCTAGGTACCTCACAGAAGCGGAATCATGCAGCACTTGTCTTTTTGTGACTGGCTTATTTTGCTTTATTTCACTTAGCATAATGTCCTCAAGATTTATCCATGCTGTAGCATGTGTCAGAATTGCCTTCTCTCTTTTTTTTTTTTTTCTTAAATTTTGTTTCGAGACAGAGTCTCGCTCTGTCACCCAGGCTGGAGTGCAGTGGTGTGATCTCGGCTCACGGCAACCTCTGCCTCCCGAGTTGAAGCAATTCTTCTGCCTCAGCCTCCTGAGTAGCTGGGACTACAGGCATGCACCACCACGCCCGGCTAATTTTTGTATTTTTAGCAGAGACAGGGTTTCTCCATGTTAGTCAGGCTGGTCTGGAACTCTTGACCTCAGGCAACCCACCTGCCTCGGCCTCCCAAGTTGCTGGGATTACAGGCATGAGCCCCTGCGCCCGGCCTCCCTTATAAGGCTGAATAATATTCCATTGTATATATATAACAAATCTATTCATCTCTGAAGGACATTTAAGTTGTTTCTACCTTTTGACTATTGTGAATCATGCTGTTGTGAACATTGGGGTACAGGTATCCATTTGAGCCCTTGCTTTCAATTCTTTTTTGTTTATAACTAGAAGTGGTCTTGCTAAATCATATGGTTTTAATTTCTCCATTTCTCCACACACCAAAGCTTGTTTCTGTATATTTTTTTTATTGTAGCCACACACTATGAATGTCAAAAAGTATGACATTTTGACAATTTTGAGCCAGCCTGTCAGGCAACCGAGGCCTGGGTGGCAGTCTATGGTGCAAAGTGGATTTAGTCACACACAGTCTGGTGTTATAAACCACGTGGGCTCTATTTACCTTCCTCTCCTAGGAATAGAAAGATTCTGTAGAGTGTCAGAAAGCACTGGTCCCCAAGACCTTCCAATGCTGCCAGGATTCATGTTGGCTCTAGTGAGCCAGGGACAGGGGAACTGACCTGCAGGCAGCCTGAGCAGCCACCCACCCACCCACCTCACAATGACAGGGACCGTCATCATAGGTCAGGGCTCAACTCAAAGACAGGCGTGGCAGTGGGACACAGCAACAGGACTCTCCATGTGGCAAGGGCACCTGGAGGTGGGAGTGCAGGAGTGTCGTCTTGCCCTGGCAGAAGAAAGGGTCAGCTCTGTTTGCATGGCAGCTGGTCCCCAGCCCTAGGAGAGAAGCTGTCTGTGAGCAAAAGGAAGGGAACGCAGGGGTTTGTTGAGGTCTGGGCACCACCCTGCTGGGCCACTGTCTGCTGAAGGGAGTGGGGCTTAGGGGAGGGTTCCCTGGGAATGCAGTGGAGTACCCCTCAAGGATCTAGGGGGCCATGCACACAAGGAGTCTGTGCAGCGAGGACCCTGCTAGGACTTTAGGGCTGGAAGGGAGGGGTCGGAGTTAGGCCTACAAACTATTGTTGTTCAACTGGGAATGCAGAGTCTTGCAACTTTCTTCACCTTGGATACTCCGCTCTGAATAAAGGTGGCTCTGAGTCCTAGGCCTGGGCCTTCCTCCATCCAGGGGGAGTGCTGAGGCCTGGTTCAGAGGAACATGTGAGCTGGAGCCAGTTCATACTGGCTCACAAGAGCCCATCCTGTGCATATCTGTGCAACTCAGTGCCAATGATTTTATGTTGATAGCCTGAAATGAGCCATGATAGGAGCATTTACACCACAGAAATTAGCAGATGCTATAAACCCAGGGCCTATTTTCCCTGAAAACATGGTTGTTAAACATTTACCAGCACTTCACTTGCCCTAGGATCAGATATACCTCTCAAACAGTAAACCTGATCAGTAAATGTGATCTTCTACACAACCCTCATTCTTCCTGAGTCCTGCTCCAGCCCTTTTGTCCCAGGGACCCTGGTATCACCACCAACCCCTTGATGATGGAGTGACATGCAGGGTGGGAGCCCAGGGAAGATGGGGAGGAGTGGCTAAGAAAGCTGGGGCAGCCATGCTGGGTTGGCACAGCTTGAAGATAGTGGCTGCTTTCCTTGTCTGTGGCAGAGCAGGGCTAAACAACTTGTCTGTGTCTAGGTCTTTTGCCATGGCAGGTGTGAAATACCCGGGACAGGTGAGTGATGGTCTCCGAGTTGGGTAGCCTCAGCAAGCCCCTGGAAGGGCCAGGCTCTTTGAGGCTCCTCCTTCTCATCTTTCTGGAATGAGAGTTTTGGGTTTTTTTTTTTGTTTTTTTGTTTTTTTTGGTTTTTTGTACAAGAAGAAGAGAACTGAGTTCTCTTCTTTATAATTTTCTGAGGGTTCAGTTATTTACTCAGCATGCGCTTATTAGGCACCCACAGTGTGCCAGGCCCTGTGCTGGGCTTTGGGACTGCAGAGATGTCTAAGTACACTAAACCTAATCTAGTGTACTTTATTAAATCCATCGCAGTACACCCTGTAAGTGCTGTTGTGGACGATTGTGAGGAACAAGGAAAGGGTTTAACTCTTGGGAAGTGGAGAATAAAAGGGTGGGAGAGATGTTTTGGGGAAGTGACATTTAGTCTGGGTCTTGGAGGATAGATAGGAGTTCGCTAGTCTGTGAGGAGGGCAACTTGCATTTCCATCAGGAGACAGGAAAAAGCACATGCCAGGCCCATGCGAGTGGGAGGAAGTGAGGCTAGAGTAGAGAGGGCAGGAAGGTGGTGGGATGGTAAAAGTGGGTCACAGCCAGATCATCTGGGCTCTGAATGTCAGGCCCAAAGTCAGCCTTTGTCCTACAAACAGCAAGAAGCCATTGAATGGCTTTAAGTGGAGGAGTGACAAGGGGGAATCTCTTGTTTTATATTCTCCTTGTGCTTTAGGACCCTGTGGATTTAGACATATACCAAAGCTCCCACATGGTGGACTATCAACCCTACGGGAAGCACAAATACTCCAGGGTCACGCCGCAAGAGGTAGGAAGGCACGCAAGTCCTGTCATTCAATCAACTGTCCACTGAAAACCTCTCTATTGCTTCATTTGTATTACAAATGTGGACATTTGGGCACTTGTTAGAACAGTATCCAATGCCAGGAGATGTGACTTAGAGATCTTTTATGTGCATGTGCATGTATGCATATGTTGTTTTTTTTTTTTTTTTTTTTTTTTTTTTTTTTTTTTTTTGAGACGGAGTCTCACTCTATCACCCAGGCTGGAGTGTAGTGGTGCAATCTCGGCTCACTACAAGCTCTGCCGCCTGTACGGGTTCAAGCAATTCTCCTGCCTCAAACCCCCGAGTCGCTGGGATTACAGGTGCCTGCCACCACGTTGGCTAATTTTTGTATTTTTAGTAGAAATGGGATTTCACTATTTTGGCCAGGCTGATCTTGAACTCCTGACCTCGTGATCCACCTGCATTGGCCTCCCAAAGTGCTGGGATTACAGGCGTGAGCCACCGTGGCCGGCCATGTGTGTATGTTTTCAAATGTACATCAAATATGTCATGCATACAAAAGATTGTAAATAATACACATTTACAGTTTAAATTACACTGATAAACACCGATATAACCATTACAGACAGTTTAAAACATGGCACATTAACAGTAGCAGTACCTTGTAGCCTCTTGGGTAGCCCACAAACTTACCCCTCCTCCCATCTCCAGAAGTGGTTAATCATTCCCTTGTAGGCCAATTGCAGTGGCTCACACCTGTAATCCCAGCATTTTGGGAGGCCAAGGCAGGCAGGAGTTGAGGCCAGGGGTTTGAGACCAGGAGTTTGAGGCCAGCAGTTTGAGACCAGCCTGGCCGATGTGGCGAAATCCCGTCTCTACAAAAATTACAAAAATTAGCCTGACGTGTTGGTGCACGCTTATATTCTCAGCTCTCTGGAAGACTGAGACAAGAGAATCGCTTGAACCCGGGAACCAGAGCAAAACTCTATTCCCCCCTCAAAAAATCGTTCCCTTGTGTGTTTTTCTAAAAACTCATTTTACCTTATATGTATATATCCCTTCAAACAAATTGTTTGGTTTTGCCTTTTTGAACTTTATTACGTATTGGATTTGTACCCTTCCACAATTGTCACTTTTTGCTAAACATTATGGCGTATTATTCATTTTCTGCTGCATAGTATTACATTGCGTGAATATGCCACAGTGTACTGTATTTGTCTCTTCTGTCTCTGTCTCTTCTTATTGGTGGACATTTGGGTGCTTTGTTCCTACTCTTCCCACTCCCAAATGCTGCATTGAAGATGAGATAAGACACATCCTAATGTTCAAGTGTTTATCCATTCCAGGAGTAGAATTGTTTGTCATGGAGTATTAGGTAATTACAGGTGCCTTTTACATTCTAGCCAGCAGGAGACAGTTACTTCTTTTGCTCTGCAATCTTGCCATTGCTTGGTATTGGCAGACATTTTAAGTTTTGCCAGTTTGGTGGGTGCAAAATCATATTTTCCTGTGGTCATAATTTTCATTTCACTGACTATTAATGAGGTTGGACACCTTTTCATTTGTTGATGGAGATTTGTTATTTTATAAAATGTCTGTTCATGTCTTTTGCTCATTTTTCTACTGGGTTGCTTGTCTTTTTCTTATTAATTTGTAGGAGTTCTAAAAAATATTCTAAGCATTTTTCCTTTTTTTTTTTTTTTTTTTTTTTTGAGGAGTCTGGCTCTGTTGCCCAGGCTGGAGTACAGTGGTGCAATCTCGGCTCACTGCAACCTCCGCCTCCTGGGTTCAAGCGATTCTCCTGCCTCAGCCTCCCGAGTAGCTGGGATTACAGGCGTGCACCACCACACCCAGCTAATTTTTGTATTTTTAGTAGAGATGAGGTTTCACCATGTTAGCCAGGCTGGTCTCGAACTCCTGTCCTCAAGTGATCCACTCACCTCGGCCTCCCAAATTGCTGGGATTACAGGTGTGAGCCACCACATCTGGCCCTAAGCATTTTTCATTTGTCAGTTATATATGTGGATAAACTCTTCTCCAGTTTGTGGTTTGTCTTTGCACTAAATATTTCAGGGAGTGTGAATTCTGATTTTTAATATAGTTAGATTTATCAGTTTTTTCCTTTATCATTTTCTCTTTTCAAGATTACTTAAAAATCTTTTCTTGTCTTGAGGTTTCCCCACTGAGAAAAGAAGATCTAAACAAACAAAGATGGATCAATTTCTGAGATGTTATTTAATGGAAGCAAAGTATGGAATGGAATATAATATTCATCATTTCTGTACAAACCAAGGGAAGAAGATATACACATACATGTTTATATGCACATCAAATATTTCTAGAGAGATACAAAAAACACTGATAGCAGTGGTTGTCTCTGGACATGGGAACCGTTATGTATATGTTACTGTATATGTTACCATATATGTATATGCTGTATATGTTACCATTCAAGGACTAATTTAAAGTTTTAAAAAAATAAAGAAGGGTATGCTCTGTCTTGGATGCTTCCAAGAAAAGCTACATCATCTCTCGTCTCTCACCCCTCCATTCATGTGTGATTTGTTTCCACAGCAGGCAAAGCTCGATGCTCAACTCCGGGACAAAGAGTTTTATAGGCCCATCCCTAACCCCAACCCCAAGCTAACGGATGGGTACCCTGCTTTCAAAAGACCCCACATGACTGCCAAAGACCTGGGACTTCCTGGCTTCTTCCCATCACAGGAACATGGGGCCACATGGGAGGACGAGCGCAAATTCACCAGTACCTGCCATTTCACATATCCAGCTTCCCACGATCTGCACCTGGCCCAGGGTGACCCCAACCAGGTCCTCCGGAGTGCTGACTTTCCGTGCCTCCTGGATCCCAAGCACCAGCCTGCTGCAGAGATAGCCAAAGGCTACCTGCTACTGCCAAGGTGTCCCTGTCTTCATCACCATATAGTCAAGGTCCCTATCCTGAACCGGTGGGGACCCTTGATGCCATTTTACCAGTAGGAAGGATGAAAATACCTTCCAAAGACTCTTCCAAGGGCATGTGGAAATCCTATGACCTTGGAGTGCAGAGAGGAGAACTGAAAATAAAACTGGAAAGATGTTCCAACTGCAATGGGACCCTGGGATCATGTTCATTCTACCTCTCTCCCTGGGCTGCCCTGGGCTACAGCATGCCCATTGCGGAGAGAGGAAAAGAGGGAGGGAGGGGAAATCAGTGTGTATTTAGAACTGAAATTTGTGTCATGTTTCATTATAAGTAAGAATCCTGGCCGGGTGCTGTGGCTCATGCCTATAATCCCAGACTTTGGGAAGCCAAGGCAGGTGGATCACCTGAGGTCAGGAGTTCAAGACCAGCCTGGCCAACATGGTAATACAAAAATTAGCCAGGTGTGGTGGCTTACACCTGTAGTCCCAGCTACTCGGGAGGCCAAGGCACAAGAATCACTTGAACCCAGAAGGCAGAGGTTGCAGTGAGCTGAGATTGCACCACTGCACTCCAGCCTGGGCAACAGAGTGAGAGTTGGTCTCGGGCGGGTGGAGGGAGCAGGGAAGAGTCCTGTTGTAAAGATTCTTACTGTTTTAAGCATTTATTTATAAAGTTGGGAAAAGTGTGTTTCCCACAGTCATCTAGATATTTATTGGCTGTGATTCCAAAACCTGAGGTGCTGTTGGCTAACTTTTCCCCTCAATATTCTTATTTTAGTTTATCCATCACTCCTGCCTTGTAGCAATCAACAGCAACAGTTTAAAGGGCATTGTTTCATACTTTTCTTCTTGCTCAGTGGAATGCATGTAAACATACATACATATGAGTCAGTGAGGAAATAGGTTAAGCGGCTATAACAAAGAGAACCAAAACACAGTAACTTGACCAACATGCTAGTTTATTTCTCTCTTGCCTAATAGTTCAGAGGTAGACAGTTAGGAGGGTAGAACATGTTTGTTGTGGCTTCATCTCTAGGTCCAAGGTGGATGCTATGACCTAAATTATGTATCCCACAAATGCATATGTTGAAATTCTAAACCCCAACGTGATTATATTCAGAAATAAAGCTTTTTAGGAGACAATTAATGTTAATTGAGGGCATAAGAGTAGGGCCTAATCCAGCAGGACACCTCTTCTAATAGGTGTCCTTATTAGAAGAGGAAGAGAAAGAGATCTGTCCATCCATGTGCATGCACTGAGGAATGGTCATGGGAGGATGCTCTGAAGGCAGCTGTGTCCAAGTCAGGAAGAGAGCTCCCACCAGAGACCAAATCCTGCTGGACCTTGAACTTAGACTTTCCAGCCTCCAGAACTGTGAGAAAATAAATTTCTGTTGTTTTAGTTGCCCAGTCTGTGGTATTTTGTTATGGCAGCACAGGCTGACTGATACAGTGGTTGATTCAGTTGTTGACATTTTTCAGTTAGCAGAAAGAAGAATAACCAGGGGGATACAGATACTTTTCCTTTAGCAGCACAATGCAGAAATGATATTCTTCACTTACTGTCTTGTCCCCTGGGTCAGAGCTTAATTATACAGCCATACCAAACCCTGAGGAAGGCCGGGAAGTATAATCTTTATTTTGGATGGCCATGTTCCCAGCTAAAAATGAGGGGTTTATTAGTTTAGAAGGAGCGGATAGATTTTGGTTGTGACTATCCAGCTTTGCACAACGCATGAGAAATCTTTTGCTTTGGGATCATACTGTACACCAGTGTTTCCCCTAGGGAATCTTATTAAAATGCAATTTTGGTTCTGTAGTTCTGGGGTGTACATTCTGCATTTCCAACAAGCTCCCACTATTCTATTTCCTACCTCTATGAGATCAACTTTTTAAAAAACTCCACAGATGAGTGAGAACATGCATGATGCCAATGCTGCAGGACTGTAGGGCACTCTGGAGTAGCCAGGCTGGACACAATACTCTGCAGGCTGATTTCCCCCCCCACTTATAGATTTAATTATTTTTAATGACTACCTAATATTCCATTGAATTGATGGATGTTGATGTATTACAATTTCATTATTAGTGGATAGTCATGCTTTTCCAGTTTTTCCTGTACACATAGTGCTGTGATAACTACTCATGAACATATATCCTTACCTATTGATGTTTTTATTTCTGTAAGACAGAATCCTACAAGTTATTTAGATGGTGGGCACCATCTAAATAAGCTCTAAAATTATGGAATTTTAGATATGTAATGTGATAATATTTTTTCTAGCGTAAAATTAATAATCCCTTCAGTAGAAAATATTGCAAAGTGAAGAAAAGTTTGAAAGAAGAAAAGGAGACCACCTGTAAAATCCCACTACTCAGTGATAACTACTGTTAATATTTTGATGCCAGGGTGGCAGGATAAAGGTTAAAATCTTGACTTTTTGTTTTATTTTAGTTTTTGTTTTTTTGAGATAGGATTTCACTCTTGTTATCCAGCCTGGGGTGTGATGGCACCATCTCAGCTCACTGCAACCTCCACCTCCCGGGTTCAAGTGATTCTCCTGCCTCAGTCTCCCAAGTAGCTGGGATTACAGGTGCATGCCACCAAGCCCAGCTAATTTTTGTATTTTTAATAGAGATGGGATTTCACTATGTTAGCCAGGCTGGTCTCAAACTCCTGACCTCAGGTGATCCATCCGCCTTGGCCTCCCAAAATGCTGGGATTACAGGTGTGAGCCAGCACATCCAGCCAAAATCTTGATTTTGGAGTCAGACAAAACTGAGGCTTCACCCATGCCTTAATTTACTATTTACTAGCTGAGAGATGTTCTAGAAAATCTCTCTGAATGTCAATTCTCTCATCTGTAAGAGGCATTAATAATGCTCCTATCTTATAAGTGAACCCTGAGCAGTGCCTGAGATAGTCAGTGAGATCTTTTGTACACATATTTACAAAATTCACACTGAATTCTGTAATTATTTTTGTTTTTCTGTTTTTGGGCAATAATACATTTTATTAAGGTATTTTTTCATGCCTACTTTCTATCTCTTGTATCATCCCCTGGTTGATTTCTTTCTTTTTAAAAAATTATTTTAAAAATTACCACATAATAATTGTACATATTTCTAGGGTACTTGGTGATGTTTTGATGTATGCAATGTGTAGTGGTCTAATCAGAGTGTGATGATTAATACTGAGTGTCAACTTGATTGGATTGAAGGATACAAAGTATTGATCCTGGGTGTGTCTGTGAGGGTATTGCCAAAAGGAGACTAACATTTGAATCAGTGGGCTGGAAAAGGCAGACCCACCCTTAATCTGGGTGGGCACCATCTAATCAGCTGCCAGCTTGGCTAGAATATAAAGCAGGTAGAAAAACGTGGAAAGACTAGATTGGCCTAGCCTCCCAGCCTATTTCCTTCTCCCATGCTGGATGCTTCCTGCCCTTGAACGTGGACTCCAAATTTTTCAGTTTTGGGACTTGGACTGGCTTCCTTGCTCCTCAGATGGCCTGTTGTGGGACCTTGTGATTGTGTGAGTTAATAATAAGCTCCCATATATATATCTTATATATATAAGATATATATATGGATATAGGATATCAGTTCTTATCAGTTCTGTCCCTCTAGAGAACCCTGACTAATATACAGAGTAACCAGTATATTCATAACCTCAAACATTTATCATTTCTTTATCTTTGGAACATTCAAAATCCTCTCTTCTAGCAATTTGAATGTATATGATAAATTGTTGTTGGCTGTAGTCACTCTATCATGCTGTAGAATAGTAAAGCTTTTTTCTCTTATCTAGCTATAATTTTGTATCCTTTAACCAACCTCTCCCTATTTTCCTTCCCCTCCTACCCTTCCCAGCCTCTAGTAACCACTATTCTACTTTCTATTTCTGTGAGATCAACTTTTTAAAAGACTTCATATATGGCCAGGCGTGGTGGTGGCTCACACCTGTAGTCCCAGCACTTTGGGAGGGCGAGGCGGTGGATCCCCTGAGGTTGGGAGTTCAAGACCAGCCTGACCAACATGGAGAAACTCCGTCTCTACTAAAAATACAAAAAAATTAACCAGGCGTGGTGGTGCATGCCTGTAATCCCAGCTACTGGGGAGGTTGAGGGAGGAGAATTGCTTGAACCCGGGAGGTGGAGGTTGTGGTAAGCTGAGATTGATCCATTGCACTCCAGCCTGCACAACACAGCAAGACTCCGTCTCAAAAAAATAAAATAAAAATAAAGCATAAAAAGATTTCATATATGAGTGAGAACATGTAATATTTGTCTTTCTGTGCCTGGCTTATTTTGCTTACCATAATGTCCTCCAGGTTCATCCATGTCAGGATTTTATTCCTTTTTGTGGCTGAATAGTTTTCCATTCGAATATATACCACATTTTTTTAACCATTCGTCTGTTGATGGATGCTTAGGTTGATTGATATTTTGGCTATTGTGAATGGTGCTGCAGTAAATATGGGAGTGCAGATGCCTCTTTGATATACTGATTTACTTTGAATAAATACTCAGTAGTAGGAGTGCTGGATCATATTGAATACTGTAATTTTAAATCCTGTTTGATTTTAATTGCATTACCTATCAATATTCCCACTCAACCTTAAAACTTTATAAACATCATTGCATGAACATACCATAATTTACTGTTGTTAGCTATTCAAGATTTTTTCCATTATACATTTTCTCTTACAAATAAGGGATAAGGTGACGTTTTTTACAATATAAACCTTTTTTCTGTAATTAGGTTGAAAAGGAGTAGCAGGCCAGGTGCAGTGGCTCATGCCTGTAATCCCAGCACTTTGGGAGGCATAGGTGGCTGAATCATCTGAGGTCAGGAGTTCAAGACCAGCCTGGCCAACATGGGGAAACCCTGTGTCTACTAAAAATACAAAAATTAGCCAAACGTGGTGGCGGGCGCCTGTAATCCCACCTAGTAGGGGTCTGAGGCAGGGAAAATCGCTTGAACCCAGGAGGTGGAGGTTGCAGTGAGCCGAGATTGCACCATTGCATTCCAGCCTGGGCGACAGAGAGAGACTCTGTCTCAGAAAGAAAGAAAGAAAGAAAGAAGAAAGAAAGAAAGAAAGAAAGAAAGAAAGAAAGAAGAGAGAGAGAGAGAGAGAGAGAGAGAGAGAAGGAGAAGGAAGGAAGGAAGGAAGGAAGGAAGGAAGGAAGGAAGGAAGGAAGGAAGGAGAAAGAAAGAAAGAAAGAAAGAAAGAAGAGAGAGAGAGAGAGAGAAGGAAGGAAGGAAGGAAGGAAGGAAGGAAGGAAGGAAGGAAGGAAGGAGAAAGAAAGAAAGAAAGAAAGAAAGAAAGAAAGAAAGAAAGAAAGAAAGAAAGAAAGAAAGAAAGAGAAAGAAAGAAAGAAAAGTTAAAAAGAAAAGGAGGAGCAAAGTTACTGGGTCGAAATGCACGAACCAAGTACTACTTTCTAATCAGATGTATTTTTAATATTAAGAAATGGTTACTAATTTTGTTAGGTGTTATGAAGGCACTTTGGTTATGTTTAAGCATTTATTGTCTATTAGAGATCATTTTCTTTTGAAATATCTGAAGAGTTGATGTCTGAAATTTATTTTTAAAAAGCTCTAGCAAAACAAACAGCGTTGATGGGGGTAGGAAATAGGTCAAACAATATCAGTGACAAAATAAAAATTGTTGTTGGATGACAGGTGCTTGGAAGTTCATGATTCTACTCTCTCTGCTTTTGGGTATGTTTGAAATTATCCACAATAAAATGGAGGGGAGGGGAGGGAAGGGAAGGGAAGGGAAAAGAAAGATGTATCTCTTTAGAATACTACTAGCCATTTATGAGAGTACTTAATTCACAGTGTCCTTATCATCCCTGTTATTCTCAAGAAAGAAAGAATGAAAGAGAAAGAAAAGAAAGGAAGAAGACTGACTATTAGTTTGATAAGAGTACAGTCTCTTTGATCCCTGGTGAGGTGGAATAACTTTTCAAAGGCCCTTTATCTCTTCATCAGTTGTAAAATGCTTCCTGGTCAGTACGTTCCTTTCTCCCTATCTTGTTACAATCTTTAGTGAATCTGTTTTATCCATAACATGCCTTCTAAGATGTCTAGAAAAGACAGTATCTACAAAAGAAAGCTTACTACCTCTCAATGCTTGTTAATAAATAATTTTTTTTCAGTGACAGGTCATGTGGATCAGCTGATGGTTTTAACACATGGAATTTCTACAAAATGCTTTAGCTGAGGTGAAAACATTAGTAACAATATATATTTGCTGCACACACTACACATATTATTTCATCCTCATATTCAGATGAAGAAACAGAGGTTGAGGGAGGTTAAGTACCTGGTTCAAGTCCACATGTAACAAAGCCAGAATTTAAATCCCAGATTTGATTCCAACCCTAAAGTTTTAGTCATTTTTGAAAACTTGCATGTCACTTTATTCTAAATAAAAGTTTTATTCTAAAACTGTATTTATTTATTTTTTGAAACAGAGTTTTCCTGTCACCCAGGCTGGAGTGCAATGGCATGATCTCAGCTCACTGCAACCTCCACCTTCCACGCTCAAGAGATTCTCCTGCCTCAGCCTCCCAAGTAGGGATTACAGGCACATGCTAATTTTTTGTATTTTTAATAAAGACGGGGTTTCACCATGTTGGCCAGGCTGGTGTTGAACTCCTGACCTCAGATGATCCACCCACCTCGGCCTCCCAAAGTGATGGGATTACAGGCGTGAGCCATCATGCCTGACCTATCCTAAAACTTTAATAAAACAGTTGTCTTGCTCCCTAATGTCCACGTTTCGTTGATTAATAGCCATCGTTGTGAACAACTACCTGGACCAAGAAGGTCAGCTGGATTCAGAGATATCCTTCAGTAATTCTTAATCTGAGATGTTCAGAAATCTCCTTGGAAATGTCTATTTCTGGAGAGACCATCACTGTCTCTCCCCTAGGTGGACAGAGCAAGAAGGTGAGCCATGACCTGGGTCCCCTGGAGCAGGAGAGGACAGCGGTAGGGGAGCCCAGGAAGGGATCAGGCACAGGACAGAAGCATGAGTTGAGACCCCAACATGGTGCTTGTGAGGCGCTTGCCGCACCTTCCCACAGGAGGCTGAGGAAACGGCTCTGAGAAATAGCTGCTAAAGTCTAAGATTCTGCCTCAGAAATCTTCTAATTTAGCCTTCCATTTAGATCCCACTGCAGCAGGCCTCCTCTATGGCACCCGGGAACGCCCCCTGCAG
Source organism: Rhinopithecus roxellana (assembly GCF_007565055.1). Taxonomy (NCBI): domain Eukaryota; kingdom Metazoa; phylum Chordata; class Mammalia; order Primates; family Cercopithecidae; genus Rhinopithecus; species Rhinopithecus roxellana. The sequence continues at coordinate 8,363,562 of NC_044565.1, forward strand.
TGCTCCCCATTTTAACTCTAGAGGAATCATAAAATACAGGTCCGATTACATATTCGTCATCTCTCTATATAACCACCACGTGGGCGGTCCCACAGCTAAGGCCCTTCCTAGGAGGCAGCGACCCCTCCCTCCAACCCCATCTCTGCCTGCCCTACACACATACTCATCCCTCTCCCACCTCCTGCCTTCCACTTGCTGTTACTTTTTGTAAACAACCCTTTCTCCTGGTTTCCCCTAGCTGACAGCTGACACA